>NC_092380.1:82541216-83146573 GCF_030028105.1 Mobula birostris
ACAGAAATTGTTGAACACTGTCAGATTTTGAAAAAAAAAATACAGTTGCAGTTTGACTGAATTATTGTATTAAATTGTGACAGCCAATCTTCATAAATTTTCACAATGCAAAACTGTCCTGAATATTTTTTTTACTGCAGTGTACCGTACTTGGTTAGAATCACGCCAAAACAAATTGCCAATTTGTCAGCAATATCTCAATTCCACTTATCACTGATACTACAGATGTGGCTGGGTTCAGTTTTAATGTTTTTGCATCACCCTTTTTACACTTATCTCTGAAAACATAAATACACCCATTGCAGCTGGCAATCTTCCACAGGGAGGGCACACGACTCCAAACCTCTGGGAAACGCAGTCTGGTGAAGCTGTCAAGCAGTGGATTGTAACATACCAAAGAATCTCCCTCAGCTACTATAAAAATCAGGTCCTTGTGAATAGCAGCATGCATACGGCCTGCAAACGGGAGGAGATATGACTTTAACTGGCATGTCCTGGAACGTGTGTCAAAACACTGAATGAGACGAGATGGTTTGGTAAAGAAGTCCAGGTCATTCTCTTCCCCACCCAGTAAATAGATAGTTCCATTAAGGTTAACACCAGCAGCACAAGACACTGCAGTCTCCAACTGATTAGTTTCAACCCACACATTATCACAGACCACATAATAAATGACAGCACTGGAAAGTGTATCCTGAAGGGTTTTCCCACCCAATGAATAAATGGCATCTTCACTTGGGACGGATACAAGTGTGTGCTGAAGACGATCTCTTGGTAGTGATGCGCATTGTTCCCAGTCCATTGTCTCCATGTTGCACTTCCACATCCGTCGTGGGATGGGGCCACCTACAACGTACAGGTCACTTCCATGCTTGCATGCAGCAGTAATCTGCTGGCGTAATCGATTTTGCCCACTGACACTGATAGCATCATCATCACAGTGCAAAGAAACTGCCAGTGAATGTGTCCGAGTGTCCTCTTTTCCAATCAGATAAATATGAACAATTTCACCAATTTCCTGTTTGAAAATAATAAAATAAAACTGTAGTGATGTTTTGCTATTTCTTTAACAAGCTTAAATACAATGCAGAAAGAGCTATTATCATTGAGTTGACTTCTGCACCTTATATTTAGGCAAATGACTGGTGTATCTTGTTAAATCATTTTTCTGTTTATCAATAGAAACAATTTATTCTGAAGTTACTATGAAACCAAAACATCTCTTTATTTGAAGCCCCTTTTTCATACATGACTTGCAAATGCAGAGACCAATGAAGAATAACACTTGTACCAGTCTCATGGCACATAACAAAGGTCTTCCAAAAAATTGGAATACAGTATCTATAATTTCCAATGTTATTGTTAGTTACACTTTATAAATGTTATATTGTATATTAAAATTTACTGCTCAAAGGAATTAATGTTATGATCTTTTATTGGGTTGTTAAATGAATAAAATTCTGATTTTTAAAATTTAGAATAACTGGATTGGTGTATATAGTAATAATTGTGAGAGTGTGATACTCATTAGATCATTGGTGTCAAGTTACACTTAAACATGCTCAAACTTTAACTTTTAGGAGACTAGTATTTAAATTTGAGGAAGTGACAGCTAATATAACTTGTTCTACAAATAGTCCGCTGAACTGTCTATGTACTGCAGGGGTCCCCAACCTTTTCTGCACCGCGGACCAGTTTAATAGTGACAATACTCTTGCGGACCGGCCGACCAGGTGGGGGAGGGGGGTGTTCAAGTAGGGTTGAACTCACCTCAACATGTCTTTTACAGTTAGGGTTGCCAACTTTCTCACTCCCAAATAAGGGACAAAAGTAGCAGTCAAATCCTGGGACACTTTACCCCAGGAAAGACTACCATGACCATGAAGCCTTGCACGGGCACCTGTGTGCGCATGCGTGACGTGCCCATGTGCGTACGTGCCGATTTTTCCCCCACAAATTGATTTTGTCTTCATCTTCCTGACTATACATACATTATTTCTACTTTATATAGGCTGTGTATTTATCATATCATTCCTGCTTTTACTATATGTCAGTGTTATTTTAGGTTTTATGTGTTATTTGGAATAATTTGTTAAGTTATTTTTTGCGTCTGGGAACGCTCAAAAATTTTTCCCATAATGGTAATTGCTTCTTCGCTTCACGCCATTTCAGCACGAAAGGTTTCATAGGAACGCTCTAGCTTAGCAGGGGAAATACAGGACAAACCTATTTAGCCCAATATACGGGATGTCCCGGCAAATACGGGACAGTCGGCAACCCTATGTTCAAGTTCAACAGTGCGTGACAGGGAATGAGGAAAGGTACAGCTGACTCGTATTGTTTCCTCATGGCCCGGTGGTTGGGGACCACTGATGTACTGCACCTTTCTCGCCTGGATTGCACTATGAAGAAGGTTCAGTCACATATAGTGTAACATTTCCATTTACTGAGATGACAACATGTAATAATCTTCCATAAAGTGAGCTTGATAAAAATAATTTTTACAGGTGGGGAAAAGGCAATAAAAATCAAAGTTTAAAGTTTGTGGCTGCAAACATTTAAGACTATGGTTTGAATGGTTTTTAGAATGCAAGTGATGTAACCAAGGTGGAATTTATTATCCATTTTTAGTTGTCCCTAGTTGAAAGCCTTAGAGATTTGTATCCCAAAATGTAGGCAAAGAATTCCATGGTGTTGATCAAATAGCAAGTACAGAACACAAAATGTTATGTAGTCAGAGTTACACAGTATGGAAACAGGCCCTTCAACCCATCTTGACAATGCTAACAGAGTTGTCCAGCAAGCTAGTCCCCTCTGCCCGTGTTTGGCCTATAGCCCTCTAAACCTCTCCTATCCAAATATTTCTGCAGATGTGCTGTTATGTAACCTGCAGAAAAATATAATGGTAAGCTACAGTACTGTTGATCTTGTGGTCAGTGGTAGTGGTGACAGAGAGGAAAGGTGCAATCAACATAACGAGTTATTCTAATTCAAGGTTTAGATCATAACAAGATGCAGGTTAAAATCCCAGAAAAAAAATCACCAATCCGAGAAGCTCACTTTTCTCACATTTCTTGGAGACAGAAGGCTATATAGCCCATCAAGCCTGCCTAGCTCTTGGAGTAGATCTACCAGTCTCATTTCCCCTCCTCTGCCTACAAACTACCTTTTTCCACACGCCCATCAATCTCCTGCCACCCACCTACACCTGGGGTAATTTAACCTTCCAGCATGACTTTGGGAAGTAGGAGGAAACCCAAGCACCCAATTTATAAACTCTAACCTCCACGGTGTTCCTTTATCGCAGTTGCTAAAAGATGGATTTCCATGACATTCCTAATTTGAATATCATGGTGGAAATGAACTTGAGCACTTCTCTGGCATCTTTTCCATGTTGATAAGATTAGATAAATTAGTCCTTACTTGCAAGCTGAAATCCCTCTCACAAATCAGGGTGATTTAGTGATTGTTGAGGTTTTGAAGGCAAGACAGGATGAGCCTGTTGGTATGCCCAAGGTACTTTTTAACACACGCACACACATTACACGCCACTTAGAGTCATACAGCATGGAAACAGCATCCATGCAGACTACGATGCCTATTTGCCTACTTCGTCAGATATTGCTTGGTAGAATTATTAGCAAGCAGCTGTTGCCCTAATCTCCTATTAGGCTTAAATAAAGCCAGAAAATGCTGATGAAGGTCACTGGCCTGAAACTATACCTTTCTTTCCATAGATGTTGACCTAACCTTTAGACTGTGTCTGTCATTTTTGGCTATTATTTATTTCCAGCATCTATGTCTTTTTTTTAATTTTCAAGCTTTTAAATTTGATATCCAGAATCCCAAAATATTTGAAATGTGATAAAGATTATTACAATTGGGAATCCTCATGCATGATTCCCTAAAGGTTAATTTACAAGTTGAGTCTGTGGTGAGGAAGACAAGTGCAATGTTTGCATTCATTTTAAGAGGACTAGAATATAAAAGCAAGAATGTAATACTGTGACTGACGGATTGATTTGTCATATGAAGAGCGTTTGATGGCTCTGGGCCTGTATTCACTAGAATTCAGAAGAATGAGGGGTGACCTAATTGAAACCTATCGAATGGTTAAAGGTGTTGATAGAGTGGGCGTGGAGAGCATGTTTCCTATGGTGGAGGAGTCTATGATGAGACGACACAGCCTCAGAGTAGAGGGGCTTCCTTTTAGAAGGGAGATGAGGAGGAATTTCTTTAGCCAGAGAGTGGTGAATCTATGGAATTCTTTGCCACAGGCAGCTGGGGAAGCCAATTCTTTATGTATATTAAGGCAGAAGTTGATAGAGTCTTGACTGGTGAAGGCATGAAGGGATACAGGGAGAAGGCAGGAGATTGGGGCTGAGGGGAAAACTGGATCAGCCATGATGAAAAGGCAAGCAGACTTCATGGGCCAAATGGCCAAATTCTGCTCCTATACCTTATAGTCTTTATCACATGTATGTTGAAACATCCAGTGAAATGCATTGTTTGTGTCAAGATCCACCACAGTCTGAGATGTGTTAGGGGCAGCCCACAAGTGTCACCATGTTTCCAGCACCAACATCACATGCCCACAACTTACCAATCCTAACCTGTACTTCTTTGGAATGTGCGTGAGAACTGGAGCAACCGGAAGAAATCCACGCAGTTATGTGGAGAACACATGAACTTCTTTTAGACAGTGGTGAGAAATGAGCCCTGATCTTACAGATGGTATTGTAAAGTGTTACGCTAACTGCTACATTACCATGCCACCCACTGAAAAACAAAATTATCCTTCTAGTTCCTATTTCTGCTTTTCGGGTAACATTCACAGGTATGCAAATCAGTTCATCTAAACTTCAACTCTGGAATTTAAGTCATCTCACATTAGGTAATTGCGATGGTTTGAATTGATACATTTACATTTGACACTGTATTTACACTTTGAAAATAACATCATAAGGAAACAACCATTCAGCTCATCAGGACAATGCCGATTCCCAACATGGTAATCCTGCCAGTCTCACTTTCTTTTCCTACTACTGTGCAATTTATTATGTGTCATGTGCCCATTAATTTCGTTTTGATTTTTTCTGCTACTTACTTATACTAAGGGGTAATTGACAGTATTCCGTTAACCTACCAGGATGTCTTTCGAACATAGAAGGCAACTGAAAATAAGAAATAGGAGCAGGAGGAGGCCATCCGGCCCATCGAGCCTGCCCTGCTATTCCATAAGATCATGGCTGATCTGTCCGTAAACTCAGCTCCATCTACCTGCCTTTTCCCCATAACCCTTATTTCCCCTACTATGTAAAAACCTATCTAACTGTATCTTAAATATATTTAGTGAAGAAGCCTCAAATGCTTCCCTGGGCAGAGAATTCCACAGATTCACCACTCTGAGAAAAATAGTTTCTCCTCATCTCCATCCTAAATCTTCTCCCCTGAATCTTGAGGCAATGTCCCCTAGTTCTAGTCTCACCTACCAATGGAAACAACTTTCCTACTTCTACCTTATCTATCCCTTTCAAAATTTTGCATGCAAGGTTTCACACAGATCTCACCCAAGATCAGGACTGAATCCAAGTCCCCAGAGCTCTGGAGTTCATCCTGAATTTTGTACCAACAGAAAATATTAGTTACAGGAAATTTCAGTTTCGCTTTTGGAATATTTACAACGACTAGTTCAATATACAGTACCTTTAAACTGGATACCAGGTTCTCAAAGTATTGTGCTCGTTCTTCCTTGTCATGACCAATCCAGGTTTCTATTGCTTTGGCTGGTTTCTGAGAGCGGGGAACACCATCTGCATTGTCACAGAAAAAAGAACGTTAGTTGTTTTATTTTGTTCCTATTATGTATCTACGTATTGGAATCTAGATTGTGGTTGACTTTTAGTCACTTTTGGCCTGTTTATTTTTGTAGAGTGTTCCAATTTACATTGAAGACATGCCTCAATTTAGGCTTAACTCAGATACTGAAATTGGAGTTACATGACACAGTCAAGACCAGAATGCGATTATTTTATGTCAATTAGGAGTTCTCTCATGCTTTCTTAATCTGCCACATGGACGATGGTTACCTAAAGCACTGATATTGACATTTGCTGCACTAAAGGAATGTTCTAAGGTTTGGCACGTATACCTCATATCATGCGAGTTTACCCACTATATATTGATTCCTCTCTGACCTTTTCACCCTCTCCTTTGAAGGAGGTTGCTCAATATTTTCATCACTGCCCTTCTAAAGAGGAAGCTATTCAAAAGTAGCCCAGTTACTATCAGCTTCTCATACTAAATAGATCTGGCTATGAACATAGATGGGGTCTACTACCAATATTAGTTCCTTGTCCATGCTTGCCTGATTTTGTTGGAAAAGAAAATTATCCTACCAATTTATATTTCTGCTTTTGAGAAAAGAAATTAAGTTAATGGAAGAAATTTATTGATCCTATTATTTGTACATCCTTTATTTGACATTAAAATTTGATGATTTTTGTTCGTGAGAAAATAAAATAGTTTAATATAAAAACATATAAATACTAACTTTAGTATTAATTATGCAAATTATAATTCCCACTAAAACATGATTATGTTTTCATAGATTACATGGTGGGTCTATTTCTTTGAAAAGTGGGGGCAGAACCCCCCTGTTTCTTACAAGATATTTGCTCTTTGTTTAGTAATTATATTTATTATCGCCTTTACTGAAGAGAGAAGATGAACTCTTAGTTCAGAATTGGGTTTAACAGCACTGGCATATATCGTGAAATCTGTTGTTTTGTGGCAGCACTATATTGTAATATATAATAATTTTTTAAAAAAACTACAAATTCTAATCAGCCATGAGCAACCTCTCAAAGCACTTCATCACAGTAGATATGAGCACAACTGTGCGACGGTTAATGAGATAGCTCACCCTGCTCTTCTTGAACACTAGTATGATTGTTGCCCTTTTGAAGCATTTGGGAACCTCCAACTGCAGCAACAAGAGATTGAAGATGTCCTTGAATACTCCTGCCAGTTAGTTGGCACAGGTTTTCAGTGCCCTACTGGGTACACCATTAGGGCCTGGCGCCTTGTGAGGATTCACCTTCTTGAAAGATGTTCTGACGTTGGGCTCCAAGACAGAGATTACAGGGTTACAGGTGCTGCAGGGATCTGCACAGGTGTAGTTTTATTCCCTCTTTCAAAGTGTGCATAAAATGTGTTGTGCTCATCTGGGAGTGAAGCATGACAGCCGCTGATGATGTTAGGTTTTGCCTTGTAGGAAGTATTGGCCTGCACACACTGCTGGAGCTGATATGCATCTGAATCCATCTCTAACTTGAATTAGAATCTTTTTTTGCCCTTAAAATAACCTTCTGTAGGTTGTACCTGGACTTTTTGTATAGTTCTAGATCACCTGTCCTGAATGCGACAGTCCTACCTCTCAACAGACTATGAATCTCCTGGTTCTTCCACAGCTTTTGGTTTGATATTATCAGGTAGTTTCTTGAATGCACACACTCATCCACAAGGTCTTGATGAAGTGGGTGATAACCGTGGCCTATTCATTCAGATTTGAAGATGAGTCTCTGAACATTGTACAGTCTACTGACTCAAAGCAGACCTGTAAGCACTCCTCTGCCTTCCTTGACCGTACCTTGGTCCTCACCGCTGGTGCTGCGGTGCCTATACGCTGGGAATAGAAGCACAGCCAGGTGACTGGACTTCCCAATAGTGTGTGTGGGATGGCACTGTAAGCATTCTTGATGGTGGTAAACAGTAGTCAAGTGTGTTGGCTCCTCTGATTCCACAGGTGATATGTTGGCCTGGTTGAAATTTCCTGCAATAATAGGGAATGCATCTGGGTGTTCTGTTTTGTGACTACAAATTGTGGTGCTCAGCTCCTCCAGAGCCTATATGATGCTGCCCTGAGGTGAATTGTACACTGCTACCAGGATGATGGTGGAAAACTCCCTCGGCGGATAAAATGGACATGACATTAGATGTTTGAGGTCGGGTGAGCCGTGTTGAGACAAACCTTTGCATCATGATGAGTTAATCATAAAGCATACTCCAGCTTCTCTAACTTTAAAAGCTTTTGTGGAGACTGGTGAAGCTTCTGGGCAGCTGCGCTATGTCCAAAATGAGTAGGTGGGAACCACGTTTCTGTAAAGCAAGTGTTTTATTCAAACTCAAAGTATTTGGCATATATTTAATCCATCACAATCTATGAGTCATTTGCAATTTGAGAAGAAAGATATATTACCCATGATGGAACAGAGGAGCAGACTTGATGGGCCAAAGGGCCTAATTCTTGTCTGATCATCTTATCTTAATCGGCTCTGTTTACTGGTGTTCAATCTGGTTAATCTTAATGCAATGGTAGTCACTGAGTTTGCCTTCTAGTACTAAATGATGTATGGTCAATTATTGTACTTTTTTAAGAACTCTTTCTTATCAACAGGCCATTAGTCATTTTTTTGGCAAACTGAAACATGCAGATTGCGAACATATTCAACTTAAATGAAGGTAATTCCTTCAATTGAAGTCTTCCCAATAAAATAAAAAAGCTTTCTCTATATGACAAGGCTGTATTATTTAGATAGTATATAGATTCCCAAGGTGGTACAGAAGGACGGCATTCAGCTTAACTAGTTTACAAAATGACCTCGAGTCCTTGGAGAGTGTACAGAGAGCTTCATCAGAATGAGCAAGTACAATTCCTTACTTGGAGAGACAAGTTACATAAAGAATGTTCTTGGAGTGACGAGGTTACAGAATGATGTTAAAAAAGTATTCAAAATCACCTGCAGTTTTAATACAGCAAATGCCATTTCTATTGGCATGTTGATAGCCAGTGGATATCAGCAAAAGAACAGGATGAGAGATAATAGGACTTCTTTTTGTCTGAGCTAAGTTGTTATTATCTAAAATGCATTGTCTAAAAAGTGATAAAACCAAATGTAGCAGCAACTTTCAGGTGGGAATTGTGTAGATAATTGAAAAGGAAATATTTGAACAGTGGGGGGTGGAGGAGGCAGGGTGGGACAAAAACAGGAGACTGTGCTCCAAAAATGAATGCCTCCTCCTGTGCTCGTTACTCTGGGAACAACTCATTTGGTAAATATGGTAGGTTTATTTTATAGTAATGGAAATTCCTCCCAAAGCTATCATTTTCATTTTATTTGTTTTATAAGTTTTATTTGGCCGAATTTTCCTGAAAGATGTCTGTTGTTTTAAATTTGGTACGTGCATTAAAGTGTGCACAAATTTCCTTGTAGCATATCTTTATATTATATATAAAGTTTTTTTCCAGTTAAATTCATTGAATAGTTACGAATGTCATTCACACACATTCAAACTCTGACAATTTGGGCAGCTGGTAAGCTAGGGGAATAGAAGGCAAATCATTGTTTTGAGGTGAGGATAGGGTTTGCAATGCATGATCGGAAGTGGATCAGGCAGAAATTGTCTTTGGAAACCAAGGTGCACTAGAAAATAAGCTCTAAATAAGCATGGATTTAGCATTTAACAAGATGTCAAACATGGATGACTTATTGCTCCCAGGAATTACAGGGTCATTTTTATGTGAGTAGAATGGATCCTGTTTGTATAACCCTGGTGTTGGTAAATTCCAGATCATAATAAGGTATGTGACAAAAATATAACACAACCTAAGGTTGACTGCATTTTTAGGTTCTGGGCTTTTTCCATGACCAAAATAACTAAGTGCATATTAATGTAAATGCTGCAGAGAAAACAAATAAATATGTTTTATTTTCTGGAAAGAGTACACAATTATTTTCTACAACAAACATGTAATCTTAAAAGGTATAATCATCTTAGCTAAGATTTTGGATACCACAGATATTTCCCCCATTGGTTCCTTGAACTTTTAAAATTTAAAAATGTTATTCTCCCCACAAAATTAGATAGGAATAGATAAACACAAACCTTTAATGATGTCCGTGAATAATCTTATTGGTAGTTTCACAAAGTCCTCTGTTTTGTGAAGCTGAGACAGATGTGTTTTTGCACACTGTTTTGCTGCTGTATACAGTTTCTGATCACTATGCTGATCAGCCAAACACATGACTTGTAAACAGTTCCTGATATCAACTGTCCGGGCCAAAAACCGAGAGCACTCTTCAAAAAGTGAGGTCAATTGGTACATATCCGCCACCTCGTATGTTTCCTGGAGGTCTTCCACTCTTAGTTTTACAGTTCCCCGGTAGATGTAGTCCACTAGGAGCTGGAAAACACTTGCATTCACATCTTTTAATTCTATCACGTCATTGTGAGCTTCCTTTAAGTTTGAGGTGAACATGGAGCGGAAAAAGCAGCTCTGAGCGGAAAGGACTAGCCTGTGGAGCTGGAATGTTTTACCTTCTACAGAAATGGTAACGTCTGCAAACAACCTGTCTTCAAGGCACAGATCCATTATACTCTGAGCAACTCGTACCGAGTGTAACCTGTCTGTGAAGGTATAGCTCATAAAGTAACTCTCTTCAGTTGAACCAGAAATGGTTGCACCTCCCGCATCGCTAGTTGGCTCCATAATCACACTGGTACAATCAGGTCCTATGGGAATAAAATATGTCAGACTATTATATAAACTATGTTGTAAAATATCCCGATGTTATTTTATAGTATGTATCTTCTGATAATGTTCTCCAATAAGATGAACACTCTGTATCATACATTCAGTATCATGAGCAAGAAAATGGTATAATTTTTGTTACAAAGAAGAGAAAATCTGCAGATGCTGTAAGTCCAAGCAACACACACAAAATGCTGGAGAAACTCAGCAGGCCCGGCAGCATCTATGGAAAAAAGGGACAGTCGACATTTCGGGCCAGGACTTCTCATCTCTTTTTCTCCGGTTCTGCCGTACGGTCTCGGCCCGAAACATCGACTGTACTTTTTTTCCACAGATGCTGCCTGGCCTGATTTCCTCCAGCATTTTGTGTGTTTTGCTTATCTTTTTTGTGTTGGTCAAAAAGAGCTACTCTTAGTCCCACTTAACTCCAGAAGTTAGTAATTCCCCATCTTATCTTTTCCTTCTTTCTTACATCGCGAGCAAGATTGCTAACCTCCAATTTTAAACAGTAAGCCATTTCGAGGCTTTTTTCACGTTAACACTACATTTTACACTCGACATTGCAATAAGCTTGTGAAAAACCCAAAAAAACCCGTTTCGCGCTACTGAGGAGTATCTGCAATAGATTTTAGTACAGAACCCAGGCCTGTGAGCGGCCTCAGGGGCAACAGACGAAGAGGGAGGGAGTCCATGGGACAAGGACAGCGCAACAACAACGGACAGTCAGGGGTTTCTGATGGAGAGCACATCAACTACGTCCAAAATCCTCTCATACCCAAAGAATGGGGCCAAACCTCTCATAGCCGGTACTAACTTAGCGAATTCAAGCTAAATGACCGTCTTTACCTTATTTGTCACCAGTCCGCCAGAAGCACTGTCTCCAATTCCCCGTCGAACGGAGGGGGAAAGTTCGAGTGGGTACACTGCCTGAGTGGCCGGAAGGATTTACAGACGGACGCCAGCTGCTTCCGTTTCCATTGCCATGGCGGCCAGGCTTGTGAATTTGGCCTGCGCTGGACTGCGGAGAAACGTCCGAAACTTAGGTGAGGAGGGGTTGGCAGGTCTGCAGAGGGAGAGGCCAGGACAGGACAGGGAGTGTCTTGCTGGGCCCGGATGCCGGGCAGGACGGAAGTGAGCTGAGGTGTCCATGGCTGTCATTGTGCCGCCGTTTGACCTTCTCCCTGTGACACGGCTGGACGGTTGCTCCAGAGCCGGGTGAGGATCCGGGGGACGGGAAAGGCATTTCGGGCAGGGCTCGAGTTAGGCTAGGCACGGTTAATGAGGGGACCGTGCCTAGAACAGTGATGGAGTAATGCAGGATCCTCATTATTGATGGAGGATGTAGATACAGGAGAGGACCGCAAAATCTCCCCGTAGCTCCTTACCTGTAGCAGGAATACACATTTGAACGAAGTTATGGCTTCATGCCTCCAATTGGCTTTTGACATAACGGCGGGTGTGTAGAGGGTGGGAAGATTGGAGGTTGTATGTTAGCAAGAAACTAATGGTCTCTGGAGGAAGGGAAAGCATAATGATGTGGGAAACTAAATTTCGTGAAATTAGGCTTTGTTTTAAAATAAGTACATGAGTGAAATTGCTACAAGGAATGAAAGTAGTGATTTGAGTTTCCTTATTGAATTACGTATGTGACACAATGGCTGTTGTGTACAACTTTGGACCCCTTATTTAAGAAAGGGTATGTTTCTATTCTAGCCAGTCCAGAAGAGATGTGGTCTACTAATTCATGGGACGTATTGGTTATTCTATCACAGCTATAAAAAAATACATCTGTATTCTCTGTAGTTTGTAAATATGAACAATAATCTTTTTGAGATATGTAAAGAACTAGTGGATTATGACAAAGGTGATGTTGAAGGAGAGCCTTGATAAAGGGACAAGGTATACAGAGGTGTATAGGAATTTCTTCTTTCAGGGGGTGTTTAGTTTCTGGAATTCTCTTCTCCCCTCTCCCTGCAGACAACCATATCACTAGAGTTATTTAAAGAAGATGTATTTGAAAGATATTATGGATCAGGTACAAACCTAGGCTTGATTAGCCATGATGTTATCAGCTGGAGGGGGAAGGCTTGAGAGGCTATCTTACTTGTACTCCTACTTCTATCTGCTTGTGTTCTTTCCTACATAGCCACCTACTATTCCTGGCTTTTCAGCATTCAGAACACACTGCTTTTATAATTCTAGCAATGCACATAAATGCTGGTGGAACTCAGCAGGCCAGGCAGCATCTATGGAAAAGAGTAAACAGTCAATGTTTCAGCCCGAGATCCTTCATCGAGATCTGAAGGCGGCCCAAAACGTTGACTGTTTACTCTTTTCCATAGATGCTGCCTGGCCTGCTGAGTTCCTCCAGCAATTTGTGTGTGGTGCTTTGATTTCCAGCATCTGCATACTTTCTCATGTTTTATAATCTGAAGGTGTTTGGGGCTGCAGTTCTCTAAATTGAACTCCATTTACCATTGTTCTGTTTTATTCCTCCTGTTCTTAATTATGCTCTACCATACCATGCTATGTTTCTATGTCACCTAATTGGTTGGAACTACGGTGACTACTTCATCTAAATTATTGAAAATATGGTGAAAAACTGAACCTCTGTAGTGGATACTGTGCTCATTTACTGCATCAGTACTCATATTCTACTATGTAGAATGCATGGTATTTTATTTTCTTTCATATCTATGTTACCTTCTACCCGGTTACCCAAGCATGTCAAGAGGCTGTTGAGAATTTTCATTATTGCTAATATTCATTGTATTTCTAAAGGATACTGAGGCAAGTTTCTTGTTTCTAGCATAATGCGATGAAGTTATTTCTAACTAGCTATTCAGAAATAAAACAAGAAACCTTCCCTTCTGAAATGTTTGGTTCCTCATTACTCCAGGAGAGTGCCAGTGTAGATTATGGAAATATAGTCATAGTCATACTTCATTGATCCCGAGGGAAATTGGTTTTCGTTACAGTTGCACCATAAATAATTAAATAGTAGTAAAACCATAAATAATTAAATAGTAATATGTAAATTATGCCAGGAAATAAGTCCAGGACCAGCCTATTGGCTCAGGGTGTCTGACCCTCCAAGGGAGGAGTTGTAAAGTTTGATGGCCACAGGCAGGAATGACTTCCTATGACACTCAGTGTTGCATCTCAGTGGAATGAGTCTCTGGTTGAATGTACTCCTGTGCCCAACCAGTCCATTATGTAGTGGATGGGAGACATTGTCCAAGATGGCATGCAACTTGGACAGCGTCCTCTTTTCAGACACCACTATCAGAGAGTCCAGTTCCATCCCCACAACATCACTGGCCTTATGAATGAGTTTGTTGATTCTGTTGGTGTCTGCTACCCTAAGAATCAACAAACTCATTAATTATGCTCTACCATGTTAAACAAACATATAGCGTGAACCTTAGCTCACCTTTTGTCTTGAATGAGCCAATGTTGATGATTCTGCTAGTGTAAGAGTTAGACATCCATAGTATTTGCTGAGTGTTACAATTTGCTTACATTTTGAGCTTATGCTTCATTTCATCAATTGTAAATGTTTAATCATGATATATCTTTATTGTGTTTTTTAATCCATATCATAATTTCAATTTAAGTAAAATGAGTTCAGTTTTTAAAAATTACTTTGATACAACTGATATGTGAAAGTCTTGGTTGTGTTATCATTTTAGCCTTTGGCTGGAGCACTTCAGTATCACAAGCCAGGTTCGAGGGATCCACTCCTGAGACTCGTCGTAAGTAACCGGAAATGTTTTAATTATATTTTAGTTTTAGTATGCAAATCCAGATGAAAATTCTAAGTAAGTAAACTCTTTTATAGGGAAATCATTACTAGAGAGGGACACACATACATGAAATCTGATATATGTAATGAAGGATAATCTTTTATTAGCAGGTGCTTGGGAGTGGAATTGGGTTTTTATGTTAACTAAGCAATAAAATATACAAGGTAATTGTTCTTCTCGCTTGTATTTTGAGATGAAAACAGTTTTGCCATTAACTTGGCTTTGCAAAGCTAATGATGAGCTGTTTTGCCCACTCCGCTGAGGTCCATTTGTTGAGAATACTTGTGCAATGTATGTACCTTTGTGGGGAGTATAGAGGTAATGTTATTCCCTATGTATTTGCTACCTTTGCCCTTCTGGTGATGAAAGGTCTCTGGTTTGGCAAGAGCTGCTGGTTCAGTTTCGGCAGGTTGCTGCTTTGTGAATTGTAGATAGTGCATGGACTGAATGGTTAAGCCAATGGATGGGTTGCCTGTAATAACCTTCCATTACACTCCTGCCTTTTGACTTGGAAAGGATTTGGGGAACTAACACCAGGTGCAGACTAATCCAATTCTACCTTAATCCAATTGCAACAGCATTTATTAATCTGTAGATTTGAAAACGATCCATTAAGTCACCTTGATATTCACCGGGGGATGTACCAGGAAGTCTGAATGTTATTAATATGAAGAAACATGATAGGCATTCCATACTTATAGTTTAACAGGCATTTTACTTCGCAGCTACTGTCCGGCCAAGGAATGAACTACAGCACAACCAACTATCCCAATTTGGTGAATATGTCGCTGAAATTCTTCCCAAATATATCCAACAAGTGCAGGTAAGGCTCTAACTTGTCCGGTATGTTGACAAAAATTGATTCATCATGTTTTTATAAGTCTGTCACTAGATGGTCAAATATGTATTGGTGAATATGAAATTAAACTTTCACTGGAAAATCTACAACCTTTGTCTCATTTGGTTGTATAAATCATTTTTTGATATTAGCATTATATTATTGAAAAAATGCTCTTAACTATTGTAAGGGTAGAAGTTCCATTAACACTAGAGTAACAAGCAAGATCTTATTGAGGAAAGTTTGTACAAAGTTTGTGTCATTGTGGCAATGGTGAAAATGTTACGCAAAAACCCCATGCAAAGCTCTAGCCTTTTTAATTCCTCAGTTTTTTTATTTTGCATTTTATTGTGGTACCAGTAACTGATAATGAACAAAGTAATGCAAATTGGAAAATATATTTCTCCTGTAATATCTTCTGTCATATTTGTTAACATCCCAGAGCTGTTGTTTCTTTCCGCACCTAGTAGCATATTAGGGGGCAACCTTGCTGTTTCTTTAGCATTTGTCTGTTTATCACGATGCTGAGTTGCTAGTTCGACGCTCGACCCAGCACGGATGGAAAGCATGCAAGGAGCCGAATAGTTTCGAATCCGGGACCATTCATCTCAAGTCCGGTGTGGATGCCACTGAACCACCAGCTCCCAGATTTCAGCTTTTCCTAATTCAGATGAAGGATCATTGATTTGAAAGTTTAATTCTTTTTGTTTCTGCAGTTGCTACTTGAAGTGCTGATGTTTTCAGCATTGTCAGAATTTATTTCAGAGTTCTAGCAGGTGCTGTTATTTTGTTTTTTTTAATTGTTAGTAAATATTCTTTGTTCTGCCCTTTGTTCGACAGGTGACCTGTTACAATGAATTGGAGCTTCTTATCCATCCAGATGGCATAATACCTGTGCTGACATTCCTGCGAGATCATACCAATGCTCAATTTAAGTCACTTGCTGATGAAACAGCCGTGGATGTCCCTACCCGTCCATTTAGATTTGAGGTAATGTGATATCCAGTCATGGTTTGGGGAACTGATATGAAAATGCAATTTAGTTTTAAAGTATTACATATATAGCAGCTTTCAAATTGTACACCTTTTGTTATAAGGATTTCAATTTACTTTGCAATTATTGCATATTATCATTGTTTGCTACAGTAATAAATATATTGAACACGAATCATATATTATCTGTAAGTGCTGAAGTTATAATGTAATGCCATATATGTCTTTGGTCCTGAATTTAACTTAATCAATTGAGTTTAATGGAGCCAAATGTTTAAGAGAAAACTAACTTGTCTGAGTTACAATATTACTTGTGTAGGCATAGGCTGTCTGCCAGGTTAATACATTATGTTCCCTTAGAGAGGTTTATTAGTTTCGGTTCCCAGATGCCCTGATGTGTATGCAAGTACAAACGTTTGTACTTATATATCCTGTCCCTTAGAATATCCAGATATTCTGAAGCACGGGATACATAAATATTTGGGTAGACAGGGCCTCATTGTCAGCATGAGGTAGCGTATGCTTTGTCATGTATAACTAATCGTAGTGTTTTTTTGAGGAGGTTACCAAGAAGGTTAATGAAAGAAAGACAGTGGCTGTTGTCTACATGGATTTTACCACGACCTTTGACAAAGTCCCTAATAGGAGGCTGGTCCAAAAATTTTAAGTTGCTTGGCATTCAGGATGAAGTATCCAATTGGATCCAACATGGCTTAGCGGGAGAAGATAGGGAGTGGCATTAGTTGGTTCTCTCTCTGACTGAAGGTCTGTGACTTATGTTGTACCGCATGGATTGGTGCTACATCTGTTGTTATTTATCATCTATATTAATGACTTGGATGATAATGTGGTAAACTAGTTCAAGAAATTGCAGATGATGCCAAGATTGGCGGCGCAGTGAACAGCGAGTAAGACTTTCAAAAGTTGCTGCAGGATGATCTCGACTAGCTGGGAAAATGGGCTGAAAAATGGCAATTGGAATTTAGTGTGAGTTTGCATTGAGGGAGGACAACCCAGGGTAAGACTTGCACAGTGAATGGTAGGGCTCTGAGGTATGCTATAGAACAAAGGGATCTGGGAATAAAGAACCATAATTCCTTAAAAGAGGGCTCTAAAAAGAGCGTTTAGCACACTGGCCTTCATAAATCAGGGAACTGTATTCAGGAATTTGGATGCTATATCTGTTTGCAGTTCTGGTCACCTATCTACAGGAAATATCAATAAAGAGTGCAGAGAAAATTTACGGAGATATTACTGGGACTTGAGGACAAGAGTCATAGGGAAAGATTGAATAGATTGGGACTTTATTCCCTGGAGTACAGAGGAATGAGCAGAAGTCTTATAATAATATACTAAATTATGAGGGGTGATGTAAGCAAGCTTTTTCCCCTCAGGTTGACTGAGACTAGAAGTATTGGTCACAATACTGTACTGTACCAAAATACCTGTAATGTATTTGGCTTTGATTATTTTTCTTGATTTATGAAATTTCACTTAAAACAATTTCCAGGAAGCAATCATTTTGTAAAGCAATATGACAATCGTCCATCTGGCAAACCATTTTGAGAGTTGAGGTTTACCAGTAGGTTTTCTGTCCTCACTGTAGCAGGGAAACTGTCATTCTCTGTCATGTCAAGATAGTTCTGGCAAAAAGAGCAGAGCAGATCAGTGTGATTTAAAGGCAATGTATGTAGCTTAGCAGTGTGAAGTGAGACACAGAGGAGGTGACTATCCATTTAAGGCATTGTGATTGCCCATGCATTCTCTGGCTGTGATAATTCTTCATCCCAAAAGAATCAGGCTTCCACAGTGAAGAGAGAATGGGGCTGCAGTTGTGGAGTTCTTCCACTCAGTTCTTCCCATACCAGCTTTTTTTTTCCAAATCTAATTCCATTATTCCATTACCTGTCCACTTTTCCAACTCCTTTTACGTTGTGGTTGTTCTGAAGTGGTAGTTGGAGATGACCATCGTAATCAAAGTCATGATCCTGTGCAAAGGCAATCTTGGGACTTGTGCTTAAGAGGGAGCAGAAAGGTTTGGCAGTGTCTAGTTGATTGAATGGTCTTTACTAAGAAAGTTTGCTTTGTCCTTTTTAAACATCTAGCCAGAAAAATACAGACTGTATAACATTACTGTGGTTGCAAAACAATAATGGGCGGAAAAAAAACATCCATTCTAAAAATCTAGATGTTTGGAACTTTATGGTAAGAGATAGGAAAATTGTCTGAGTTTGATACTGTGGCACTATTGAGATTAGACTTGCCAGAAATGGTTCTGTCAATGAGCTAGGTGGTGAAGTTTCTTCTAGTAAAATGAAGGAGAAATCATTGATAAGATGCACGCAGTGGATCTGCAATCTGAATATTTGGGTTTCCTGTTGGTCGATATAGAAGTCTTATAAAGCTTGGGCTTGTCTCCTTGGTTTGTGCTGGGAGACCTATGCTGATGAGCATGAAGCAAAATTCTACTTTTACCTGGACTCCTATCTTCTGGGAGGCATCATTAGAAGAAAAACCTATTGATGCCTTTCTCCTGGAAGACATCAATGGCAGAATTAGTAATCTCACCAGGGCTGTAGAGTTAAAGTACGACCTCCCTACTGAACTCCCTGTCACCACACAGGTCTCATCATGTATGAAGCACTATTGGCATTATACTGTTTATTTTTTAACTTGTATATGCACCTGATTATTTGTTAATTTATTTGTGGTAATATTATTTTATGTGCTGTGTGAGTTCACAGGCAAAGTGACATTTCCGGCCTAAAATTGAATCAATGAAGGATGCTACACAGTTGTGGCAGGGCTTGAACACTATCATCTCTTATAAAGTTAAATCAAGTAATGTAGGTGATGGCAGGGCTTCACTTCCAGATGAGCTCAATGTCTTCTATGTTCACTTTGACCTTGAAAACATGGAGGAACCATCACAAACTACCACAGCCCTCTATGATCCTGTGATTTCAGTCTCTGAGGCTGATGTGTGAGCACCCTTCAGGAGGGTGAACCCACAAAAAGCATCCAGCACAGACGGGGTACCTGGCCAAGTAATAAAGACCTGTGCTTAGCTAATGGCTAGAGTGTTCACTGAGATCTTTAACCTCTTGCTTTGGCAGTCTGAGGTACTCACCTGCTTCAAGCAGGCTTCAATTATACCGGTGCCTAAGAAGAATGTGGTGACCTGCCTCAATGACTATTGTCCAGTAGCACTTGAATCCACAGTGATGAAGTGTTTTTAGAGGTTGGTAATGAAACATCTCAACTCCTACTGGAGAAGTGACATTAGATCCACTCTTAATTTGCCTACCGGAGCAACACATTCACCGTGGATGCCATCTCATTGACTCTTCCCTCAACCTTGAAACATCTGGACAGCAAAGATACAACATCAGGATGCTCTTTATTGACTACAGCTCAGCACCTAATGCCATCATCCGCTCAAAACTAATCAATGAGCTTCAAGATTTTGGCTTCAGTACCTCCTTGTGCGATTGGATCCTCGATTTCCTCACTTGCAGACCCTAGTCAATTCAGATTGGCCACGATCTCCATCAACGCAGGTGCACCACAAGGTTGTGTGCTTAGCCCCCGCTCGACTCGCTTTACACTTATGACAGTGTGGATAAGCACAGCTCCAACAGCATATTCAAGTTTGCTGATGACACCACTGTTGTAGGCAGATTCAAAGGTGGTGATGAATCGGCAGATAGGAGGAAGATTGAAAATCTGGATGAGTGTCATAGCAACAACCTCTTACTCAATGTCGGCAAGACCAAGGAGCTGAATAATGACGTCAGGAGATGAAAACCAGAGAGATCCATGAGCCGGTTCTCATTGGAGCATCAGAGGTGGAGAAGTTCATCAACTTTCAATTCCTTGGTGTTATTATTTCGGAGGACCTGCCTTGGGCCCAGCATGTAAGTGCAATTGCAAAGAAAGCATGGCAGTGCCTCTACTTCTGTAGGAGCTTGCAGAGATTTGGGTTGACATCGAAAACTTCGACAAACGTGTATAGATGTGTGGTGTAGAGTAAACTGACTGGCTGCATCATAGCCTGGTATGGAAACACCAATGCCTTTAAACAGAAAATCCTACAAAAAGTAGTAGAAATGACCCAGTCCTTGACAGGTAAAGTCCTCCCAACCATGTATGTAAAATGCTGTTGCAGGAAAGCAGCATCTATAATCAGGACCCCCCATCACCCAGTACATGCTCTCTTCTCATTGTTGCAATCAGGAAGAAGATACAAAAGCCTCAGGACTCTCACCATCAGGTTCGGGAACAGTTACTACCCCTCAACCATCAGGCTCTTGAAGCAAAGGGGATAACTTCACCCAACTTCACTAGGTCCATCATTGATATGTTCCCACCACCAATGGGGTCACTTTTAAGCACTCTTCACCTCATATTCTCAATATTTATTGCTTATTTATTTATTTTTATTAGTATTTCTTTCTTTTTGCATTTGCACGGTTTGTTTTCTGCACTCTGGTTGAACGCCCAAGTTGGTCGGTCTTTTTATTGATTTGGTTGTGGTTATTATTCTGTAGATTAACTAAGTATACCCACAAGAAAATGAATCTCGGGGTTGTATATCGTGACGTACATGTATTTTGATAATAAATTTACCTTGACTTTTGACTGAATTATATGTACTGTTGTTTACCTTGGTCCGGAAGAATGTTGTTTTGTTTGGTGGTATACATATGTACAGTTAAATGACAAAAAGAACAAACTTGAACTCAAATCCTTATGCAATGAAGTTTAATGAAATCGAGCCCAAGGCTCGGCTGGAGCGGAGGCGCCCACAACCATGACTTGGCTTACGGACTTGTTTCCGTGTCTGCTTCGGGGCCCGACCCAATCGACAGCCAGGGTCCCCGGCAGCTGGAAGTGGCAGCGGACCCTCTCCTGTCACTCGGCCCGACCTGGAGCGCACGATGACACGACCCGCCGATTGATCCCCGCGGGATGCGTCCACCAACCTCAAAGAGCTGGCAACAGTACACTGCATCAATGGAAACCTGGAAAGATGCACTATTTATCGAGGAAATGTGGGAAAAGAGCTGGGCTGCTGGTAAGATTGAAGCTGAGGAGCTTCAGGGTCCCTATGCCCACCATCCTACTAGCTAATGTGCAAGCCATCGAGAACAAGGTGGATGATCTTAAAGGGAAACTCACCCACTGCAGGGAGATGCAGAACTGCTGTGTTTTCTGTTTCACTGAGACCTGGCTCTCCCTGCCACCCCTGACTGTGCCATCCGGCCGGAGGGATTTTCGATCCATCGGATGGACCGCACAGCGTCTTCGGGCAAGACAAGGGGAGGTGGTGTCTGCCTACTGATCAACACTGCGTAGTGCTCGGACACAGTGGCACTGACAAGCTCCTGCAGCCCAGATCCGGAACACCTGTCGGTGAAGTGTTGTCTCTACTATCTGCCACGAGAATTCACCTCGGTCATACTGACAGCGGTCTACATTCCCCCCCAGGCAGACGTGGAGTGTGCTCTGAACATACTGTATGCCAACATCAGTGAACTTGAGACCAGGTATCCGGAGGCTTTGCTCATTACAGCCGGGGACTTTAACCAGGCCAACCTTAGAAAGGCGCTGCCAAAGTTATACCAACATGTCTCCTGCCCCACTAGAGGCCCGAATATACTTGACCACTGCTACACAGCAGTCAAGGATGCCTACCGTTCCGTCCCACGACCCCACTTCGGAAAATCGGACAATCAGGCCGTACTCCTCCTCCCGGCTTACAAACAGAAACTGAAGCGGGAGGTCACCGTGTCAAAAGTAGTGTCGCGTTGGACAGAGGAAATGGATGAGGTCCTCCGTGACTGCTTTGAATCGGTGGACTGGTATTCAAGGACTCGGCAGCTAACCTCGATGAGTATGCCTCAGCTGTCACGGACTTTATTTGGAAATGCACGGAGGACTGTGTGTCTCGCAAGATGATCCGGGTATTCCCTAACTGGAAACCTTGGATGAATTATGAGGTCAAGTCCCTTTTAAAGGCTAGAGCTGTGGCTTTTCGGTCCCGGGATACCAGTCGCTACACAGAATCCAGGCGTGAACTCTGGAAAGCCATGAAGGACGCCAAGAGGCAATATCGAGCCAAGTTGGAAGCCCAGGCTAACCAGAGGGATGCCAGTAGACTGTGGCAGGGTCTAAATGAGATCACTGGGCGCAAAGAAAAGGCTGGGAATATCAATAACTGTGGCGCTTCTCTTCCTGACGAACTTAATGTACTCTATGCAAGATTCGAACAGAAGAGGAGTGTCCTGCTCCCTCCGGATGAACCGGACCTGGTGGCATCGAGATTCATCGTCACCGAGGAGGACATTAGAAGGGCCTTCCTGAAGATAAATCCAAGGAAGGTGACAGGCCCAGATGGCATCCCGGGATGGGTTCTCTGGGCCTGTGCAAGTGAGCTAGCTGGAGTGTTTGCTGACATCTTCAACTGCTTCTTGCTTCAGTCTAAGATCCCCTCGTGTTTTAAGAAGGCAACGATAATCCCAGTGCCGAGGAAGAGCAAGGTGGCATGCCTGAATGACTATCGACCTGTGGCTCTGACATCAATTGCTATGAAGTGCTTCGAGCGATTGGTTATGGCACACATCAACCACAGCCTACTGGTCAACCTCGACACTTTGCAATTCGCCTACCGGAGCAACAGGTCAACAGCAGATGTCATCTCTCTGGCCCTACTTTCCTCCTTCGAACGCCTGGAGAATAAAGATGCATATGTAAGGCTCCTTTTCATTGACTACAGCTCTGCCTTTAATACCATAATTCCAAATAAACTGATTCCTAAGCTCCGGAACCTGGGCCTTAGCACTCAGATCTACAGCTGGATCTTCAACTTCCTCACAGACAGGACCCAGGCTGTAAAAATAGGGGACAAGCTCTCCTCTACAATCACTCTGAGCACTGGTGCCCCACAAGGCTGTGTACTCAGCCCCCTGCTGTACTCACTGTACACCCATGATTGTGTAGCCAAGTTTCCATTGAATTCAATATATAAGTTTGCTGATGACACAATAATTGTAGACCGTATCTCGGGTAATGATGAGTTTGAGTACAGAGAGGAAACTAAGAACCTGGTGGCATGGTGTGAAGACAATAACCTATCCCTCAACGTCAGCAAGACGAAGGAATTGGTTGTTGACTTCAGAAGGAGTAGCGGACCGCACGACCCAATTTACATCGGTGGTGCGCAAGTGGAACAGGTCAAAAGCTTAAGTTCCTCTGGGTCAATATCACAAATGACCTGACTTGGTCCAACCAATCACTGCCAAGAAGGCCCACCAGCGCCTTTACTTCCTGAGGAAACTAAAGAAATTTGGCCTGTCCCCTAAAACCCTCACTAATTTTTATAGATGCACCGTAGAAAGCATTCTTCTAGGGTGCATCATAACCTGGTATGGAAGTTGTCCTGTCCAAGACTGGAAGAAGCTGCAGAATATTGTGAACACGGCGCAGCACATCACACAAACCAATCTTCCGTCCTTGGACTCACTTTACACCACACGTTGTCGGAGCAGTGCTGCCAAGATAATCATGGACACGACCCACCCAGCCAACACACTTTTCGTCCCTCTTCCTTCCGGGAGAAGGCTCAGGAGCTTGAAGACTCGTATGGCCAGATTTGGGAACAGTTTCTTTCCAACTGTGATAGGACTGCTGAACGGATCCTGACCCAGATCTGGGCCTTACCCTCCAAATATCCGGACCTGCCTCTCGATTTTTTTGCACTACCTTACTTTCCATTTTTCTATTTTCTATTTATGATTTATAATTTAAATTTTTAATATTTACTATCGATTTGTAATTTAGGGAGCGGGAAGCACAGAATCAAATATCGCTGTGATGATTGTACACTCTAGTATCAATTGTTTGGCGACAATAAAGTATAATGTATCATTTGCCATTGTAATTGCTTTCTATATCTGCATATTAACTTTCAGTGGCTCATGAACAATGTTATTCAGTTCTCTCTTAACATTTAGAGCTTTTAAACTTGCACTGTTTTACTTGTCAAAATGGATTACTTACAATATTTTGCCTTGTATATCATCTTCCATTCACTTATAATGTCTCTATTTACCTGAAAGCTCTCCGCATTGTTCTGTTACTACTTTCTTCAGTTTTGAAAGAACTATCCACGCAATGCTCTAAGGGCAAGCTAGAAAGCAAATGGCACAGGTCTTACGATCTTGACCAGATCAACCTCCAATGCTCCTGAATGAAATTGAGAAAGTTGTCTCCAAAATGCTTGTGAAAGGCCTCAAGGTTAAAATAGAGTTGTGCACTTAGTTACAGATTAAGTTTATGACAGCATCATCATCGATGAGATACCAAGAAGACTTGTATTGCCAAATACATTGCGGATGGACTTCTTTCTTTATTAAAAGGTGGCGTAAACGCTGTGCTTTTAATATTGCTGCTATTTGGTTAGAGAATGATGCTCAAAGAAAATTAATGTATCTTGTTTTGAATATTTTTCTATGCATCACTTGCTTTTCATGCTCAAAAAAATCACAGGGTTAACCATTAACAAAAACCTTGAAAGCAAAATACAAACTGTTGCTTGGCTCCATGCCGACAGTAAAAAATAAAGAATATACAATAATGTATTGCATGGTTTTAGAAGGGTAGACAAATTATGAAAGAGTTATGCTGTTGTGTTTCAAAGTGTTCTGATTAGTGGTCAGAATTTAATTTGAATATATTTATTTCTTTTCCAACAGATTGTATACAACCTGCTTTCTCTGCAGTTTAACTCTCGTATTCGTGTGAAGACTTACACTGATGAATTGACGCCCCTGGATTCCTTAGTACCTGTGTTCCAAGCTGCAAACTGGTATGAGAGAGAGGTGAGCTGAAGGAATTCAATGGAATTGTTTTTTCCTGTTCTGAGAAAGGGTCATTGATGTGCAATGTTGATATTTTTTCTCTCTTTGTGATGCTGGCTGAACTGAGTTCTTACAGTAATATCTACTTTTGGTCCCTTTGAATAAAAGTTAATCTCTTGGGAAAACCAAGACGACTGCAATCTTTTTGCATCATACACTGGGGTGCTCTCTTCAGTAACCTCATGAGGTAACCATACCCTTTGGCCAGGAGCAGATATTGTCAGGTGGTGCCCAACCTTCCTAGGGTGTTTCGACCCTTAACCCCTACACTATACAAGTGGTGGTTCAGCAGTGGTGGCCAAGTCACTGCCCATCTGCTCCTGAATTCCAGCTCAACTCCTCTTGTCTGGTCCATATCCAGCAAAAGGCTCTTTCTGCTTCTTCCCTCATCCTGTGAGCTGCTTGGTTCTTGCTCTTTTCATCAAGGCCCAGCGCAGAGAGCAGTCTCCATGCCAACCTTGCCTGGAACCCTCTACATCTGATCTCCATGAGGAATAACCAAGTCTGCCATCCTTTATCCCTGCACTCCTGGACTAAGGATTGGTGCTTCAGAGCCTTCCTCTCATGAGCTTCCTTGCATCCTTCCCCCATGGTATTGTGAGCTCCACCAGGATGATTTTCTTGTCTTCAGTAGACCACAGTATGATGTCTGGTTGAAGTGTGGTTTACACCACCTCGGGGAACTGCAGCTTCCTCCCTGCATCGACCCTCATCTCCCATGATTTGGCAGTTTGCAGCAGATTGGATGTAGGCCTCTTTGATATGACTGGCGTGGCCCTCTCCTTGATGAAAGTGACTGCCCTGTTTGCCTCTCTGCCAGCTGGTCTCTTCTTATACCTCTCCCACTCCAGTGTGTTCAGCAGGGGACAGCAGGACCTTGTCATGGTGCCACCTATACTGTCCTTGTGTTAAAGCTGTTTTGCATCCTGACGATATGTGTGCCAGTGAACCCTGCTGACCAGAAAGCTTGCAGATAGGGTCCCCCCAAGCCCCCATGTGGGCAGCTGTGATGCTGTAGGGGGAGAGTCATGCATAGACCGCAGGAGGAAAGCAATGCGGAAGGGCTTCCAGTCTCCAAAGCTCTGGACAAGTGATCTTGTGCTTGGGAAGATCGCATTTTGTCTAGGCGCTCTGTGATTACTGCCTTTGATACCGCCATAATGTAGTTCTAAGGAGTGATGAGATAATTGAACTAAGAGTAGAACAATATTAGATATTATGATGTCCTAATCTTAGCAAAAGTGAATTAAGTTTTGTACATTTAATCAAGTATGGAAACGAGACTTCAATTATCTAGTCTGAAAACTACAATAACTAAAGGGAACCTTTTTACCAGGTGTCTCTAGATATGCGGCTCATTAGCCCCTTGCTAACGGCCACTGGACTCAATGGTGACAGAAACGCCTTTCTTAAACTCCATACATCTAGGGTCGGTAATGACTTGGGTCCCACCAAAACTGGGTAATTGAGATGATCTGTGCAGATACTGCGTAAATACTACCCCCATGGCAATTAGCTGTTGAGAATAAATAACAGATTGTACACTGCATACAATTATAAAGAAAGTATATTCACAAATGTCAGCTTTATCAAACAGTTAGTAGGGAAAAGAAAGGGAAAAAGATAGAAAGGGCCCATTACAGTTCATCCAGTCCAAATATGCACATAAGTTGGAGCTCACCTTGAAGTTGTCTTTAACTCGTGCGCTGGACCCACGGTCTGTGTGAAAGCACACTCCACCTTCTGAATGTCGTTTGAAATCTATCTTGGACAAATGGGCTCCCCCATGGGAGTATTGGTCCTTCCTTCTTTGAAGCCATTCATCTGCACAAATCACATTGTGCAATAGGGACAACATCCTCAGCCGTCTTCCCTCTTATCTTCTCCCAGCTCCTGCCAAAAAGACCTCAACCCACACCAGTGTCTGACACAGAAAGCACTCTGCCCAGCATTCTCTAGAACTTTCTCCCAATTCCACCATCCTGATTGGATGACACTACATTCCTAAGGATGAACATCACAACCCCTTAACTTTAGCTTAAACCCAAACCTGCTGAAAGCAGAACAGACTGCTCTTACAGAACAGCTAAAATGAAATACCTACAGCATAGCAGTAAAAAATCTTAACCAGGCTGTTACAAAAGTAGGCTCCATACTGTTTGGCACCACTTCTTTTCAATTCATACTGTATGCCAATGCTTAGGATGTTGGAATTGATGACTTTGTGGCCAATTTTGCAGATGATATAAAGATAGGTAAAGGGGCAGGTAGTTTTGAGGAAGCAGGGAGACTGCAGAACAATTTAGACAGATTAGGAGAATGAGCAAAGAAGTGGCAGATGGAATGCAGTGTAAGGATGGATGTGGATGTGTACTTTGGTAGATGAAGTAAAGGTGTAGACTATTTTCTAAATGGAGAGCAGATTCAGAAATCGAGGTAGAAAGAGATTTGGAAATCCTCGTGGAGAATTCCCTAAAGGTTAATTTGCAGGTTGAGTCAGTGGTAAGGAAGGCAAATGCAATGTTAGTATTCATATAGAGAGGGCTAGAATATAACAGTAAGAATGTAATGCATTATAAGGCATTGGTCAGACTGCAGTTGGAGTATTGTGAGTAGCTTTGGGCTTCTTATCTAAGAAAGGATGTGCTGGTACTGGAGAGAGTCCAGATGAGGTTCACAAGAATGATTCCAGGAATGAAAGCGTTACTGTATAAGGTGAGGTTGATGGCTCTGGGCCTCTAATCACTGAAGTTTAGAAGAATGAGAAGTGACAAAAAATGCTACCCAAAACATTTACGTTTTTTTAGATCCTAATGAAGCACTTTGTATGGCCAGTAATTTGCATGCATTCTGAAGTTGGATGACTGGGTTATTAATTTGGTGGAAGGAGGTTGCTTGTGGATGTCAGCTGGCTATAGATGGATGAACGTTTTAAGATTTAATTTGAAGGATGGGGCCAGCTGTAGTAGTGTACAAGTTTTGTTGGCTCTTTGTTGTCTGGAAAGAGCAGGTTCAATCAACTGAGTGATTTTTTTCTCCATTAATATTTCTAATTTTAAGTGAGAAATTAGAATTAATGTTGTTGAATCACATTAACTGTTATACAATTCTTATTTTCCAAATGTAGCCATGCAATATAATAATTAGGTTTAAGGCAACCATTCTGTGCTTTTGGATACAAGCTGAAACATAGGGCACTATTGTGATAAATATCTTGATTTAATCTAAACCATAACATTTAGTCCTGTGACATTTAAGCAATGTATTTAATTTAGCTTAAAATTTTATCCCCAAAATAATTTTGTATCTTACAGGATAGATGAACAAATGAATTATGTCTTTCATTTATGGTATATCTTGCATCTATCAAATTTATAATTTAAATTTCTGTTAAAACCTAATAAATTGCATAATTTTTACTGTTTTTCCATTCCAGATTTGGGATATGTATGGTGTATTCTTTGCTAACCACCCAGACCTAAGAAGAATACTCACAGACTATGGATTTGAAGGCCATCCTTTCCGCAAAGACTTCCCACTGTCCGGCTATGTGGAGGTATAATATTTGATCTCTTCAGAAGTGTAGATTATTTCTATTTATATTTCCTTCATGCTGCCCTTGAATTATCAGAAAAAATATTGGAGTGAAAATCTGCAGCAAATGTACTTCAGAAATTTGCAACATTATATTAAGCACAAATATTTATTGTTCTAGTCCATGAATATAACCACAGATGTTCCCTTCTAGGTACGTTATGATGATGAGGTGAAACGTGTGGTTGCTGAGCCTGTTGAATTTGCCCAGGAATTCCGAAAATTTGACCTCAATAGCCCGTGGGAAGTTTTCCCAGCACACCGTAAACCAGTTGAGCTACCAAAACTTGATGCAGGAGAGACAAAACCTGAGACTAAGTGAACAGAGACAGCTACATCTTTGGGAAAGCTCTGAGCAATATCACTTTTCATGTGGACCTAAGTAGCTGTTTTCTGTAATGCCTGATGGTTTCTGTGATATTTATGTAAATAAATTGCATGTACAAGTTAGCTCTGCTGTACTTTTAATTGTATTTCAGTTCTTAATTTCTTATGTGCCACAGAAGGATATGTTTAACTTGGAAATCTAACTAACAGTGAGATAGAGAAGTTCTTTTGATTTTGTCGTGAAACTTTGCCTGATTTCTTCTTTTTTCAAAGGTTCCTTTAATGTGGGCATTGGATTTGTAGTTCTGTGATGGACTGAGCCTAGTAAATCTATTGAGCAGGGTTTCTCAACCAGGGTTCTGCAAGAGATCATGATTTTTAAAAAACACACATCATTTTTTGAACTTTGCACAATGTTAGCACTCACAGTGGTGGGCAGAGACCGAGCAGCCCCATTCGAATCTCGTTAGAGGTCTTCCAGCGTAGTATGGCAGTTTATGACATGTGGTAGGGGAGTCTGTTGATAATTGGTGAGCAATGTATTGCACAAAGGGGAGGACAGTACGCTGATGAGAAGCATAAAGTACATTTTCTGAGCATTGAACGGACTCGCCCAACTTGGGCTGTGACATCAACCTCTCCCTCCTGAATTATGTCCTCCAACTTCCGCTTGCGCACTGCCGACTGCCTCATGGGAGCGAACAAGCTCTACCAGTGTAGTAGAAAACTGGAGGGAAGTTTCATTCTAAAGAAGGAATTTTTATGCACCATGACTCTGCTGCTGGTGGCCTGCCGCTTTGCAAAGGGTGGATTGTGTATGTTAGAAGTGAATTGTATTGTGAAGTTTTCATATTTTTTGTGTGGTTTTCTTGTTTAGTTATTTATTACGCTGTTCTTTTTTTGTATTTTATTAACCCCTATTCCATTGTGCCTAGTCTGTAGCAAACAACTACAAATGCAGCAATGGCTCCAGTAAAACTGAAAAGACACATAACTACAAATCACAGTCATATGACTCGTAAAAGTGCTGGTTATTTTAAATGGCTATTGGAATCTCAAAACAAACAGTAAAGCTTGTAATTAAAATCAACTTACACTCTTTAATTAAATTAAATCTACCAAGCCCACCTTTAGAAAAAGTAAATCCCATGTTGGCTTAAGCCAGTAATTTAACAGAATTAAGTTTGCCTTACGAGTTTTAAAATTTATGAAAGGGAAAGAGATTAATTTCAAGAAAGGTAATCTCATTTTAATTACCGTTTTTCAAGAAAGGTTGACTAAAAATTCATTCTCTATTCAAAAGAGCATTGACAATTACTTTTAGATTATTATATCTACAACTTACTGACCATGCAAACATACCTTGAGCTGTAGATATAATAGTTTTTACACAGTGATTCCCTGAGACCTAAAAATCATTTCAAGGGTTCCTCCAGGGCAGAAAGGTTGAGAAAGGCTGCTATAGAGTAATAACTATACAGAATAAAACAAAGACTGTCCAACTTGGGCCTTCAGCTAGAGTGCAGAAAGCAACAAACTGTGCAAATACAAAAAGAAGAAACAATAATAAATAAACAAGGCAAAGTAATATACTTGTGTAGCACTTTTGAAATTCAACATTCAAAGTGCCTTACATAAAGCAAGATATAAAAAAAAACATCAAATTTCAGACAACATAAAGAGAATAAAATCACACATAATAAGGAAATAAAAGTTACAGTGCAGGAGATTCTAATTAAAAGCTACAGCAAAAAGAAAAGTTGTAAGCCTCGATTTAAAGTTGGGAAGGACTTCAGATTCTCTAGGAGATTATTCCAGATATGTGGAGCACAGTAACTAAAAACTGCTTCACCATGTTTTGATCCTGGAAATGGTAAGCAGACCTGCCCCAGAGGACCTGTGAGCTCGGGAAGGATCATAATGCAGCAAGAGATGGGAAATAAACAATAAATAGTAAGAACTTGGAATGAAAAGTCCTTGAAGGTGAGTCCATAGGTTGGGGGAACGTTGACTGGCTATCACAGCCTGGTATGGAAACACCAATGGCCTTGAATGGAATGTACTACAAAAAGTAGTGAATACAGCCCAGTCCATCATGGGTAAAGCCCTCCTAACCTCATCCTAATGATTGAAGGGTAGAACTGTTCCTGATCCAGGTGGTTTTAATCTTGGGGCTCTTGTATCTTCTTCCTGATGGCAGCAGCAAGAAGAGAGAATGTCCTACGTGGTGGGGCTCCCTGATGATGAATGCTGCTTTCTTGTGACGGCATTTCATGTAGATGTGCTCAATGGTTGTGAGGGCATTACCTGTGATGTATCCACTAATATTGTAGTATATCCTGTTCAAGGGCATTGGTGTTTCCATACCAGCTGTGATGCAGCCAGTCAATATACCCTCCACTATATATCTATAGACATTTGTCAAACTTTAAGGTGTCATGCCATATTTATAAACTAAGGAAGTAAAGGCACTGCTATGCTTTCTTCATAATTGCATTTGCATGCTGGGCCCAGGACAAGTCCTCTGAAATAATAACACCTAAGAATTTAAAGTTGCTAACCCTCTGATCCTCCAATGAGGACTGGCTCATGAACCTTTGTTTTCCTTCTCTTGAAGTCAGTTATCAGCTCCTTGGTCTTGCTGACATTGTGAGAGGTTGTTGTTAGGACGCCACTAACCCAGATTTTCAACCTTCCTCCAACCTTCATCACTACCTTTGATTTGGCCTACCACAGTGGTGTCGTCAGCAAACTTGAATATGGCATTGGAGCTGTGCTCAGCCACACAGTCATAACTGTAAAGTGAGTAGATCAGGGGACTAAACACACTGCCTTGTGTACCTGTGCTGATGGAGATCATATACAGTGAAAAGCTTGTTTTGCATATCGTTTGTACAGAACAGATCATTACACAGTGCATGGAGGCAGAACAAGGTAAAACCTCAGAGGAAGTGCAGTGCAGACAATAAGGTGCAAGATCATAAGGTGGATTGTGAGGTCTGGACAACCTCTTACTCAAGTCAGCAAGACCAAGAAGCTGAATATTGACTTCAGGAGGAGGAAGCCAGTGGTCCATGTGCCAGTCCTCATTGAGAGTTCGGAGGTGGAGAGTGTTAGCAACTTCAAGTTCCTTGGTGTTATTTCAAAAGATCTGTCCTGGGTCCAGCATGTAAGTGCCATTATGATTAAGTGATTTCCTCACTTGCAGTCCCTGGTCAGGTTGGATTGGCAGGTTCTTTCAGGTCTTTGTATCTTTTGCCTGAAGAGGGGATAAGAGATAAAGTCAGGAGTGAGTGGGGTCTATGCTGGCTGCTTTACTGAGGCAGTGAGAAATGTTGATAGATTCCATAGAGGGGAGGCTGGCTTTTGTGATGTGCTGAGTTGTGTCCACAACTTTCTATGGTTTCTTGCAGTCATGTGCAGAGCAGCTGCCATACCAAGCCATTATGGGATGCTTAATATGGTGCATTAAATAAAAGTTGGTCCAGCATCTGTCATATTTATTTTGATAAAATTAATTTACAAATCTTAGAATTGTGCGAGCAAGGAGGCCTACAAACATGACTCAGTTACACCAATTAGAGCAAAATTCCAGCAATTTACTGTGAGAAGCTTGTGGAAGGCTACCCAGAACGTTTTACCCAAGTTAAATAATTTAAAGGCAATGCCACCAAATACTAACAAGGTGTATGTAAACTTCTGACCGACGGGGAAAGTGATGAAGGAAATAAAAGCTGAAAGAAATCATTCTCTCTGCTATTATTCTGACATTTCACATTCTTCAAATAAAGTAGTGATCCTAACTGACCTAAGACAGGGAATGTTTTCTAGGAATAAATATCAGGAATTGTGAAAAACTGAGTTTAGATGTACTTGGCTAAGGTGTAGTAAACTTCTGACTTCAACTGTAGATACACAAGCCTGGACAGTATAATATAGAGAGCAAGCTGTTGCCTGTGTAGCAAGATGAACCCAAAGGAACAGCAGAGATGAATACCGTTTGGTACCAGCAACATTGCAGGAGTTGCCAGTCAACATTGAACTCAATGTAGGACTACCCTGGGGATTGCGGCTCTGGATTTTTCCCTCAGTGTTTACTCCTGAAGCTTTATGTATGGTGGAGAGCATGCTGACTGGTTGCGTCACTGACTAGTATGGAGGCATCAATGCACAGGATAGAAAGAGTCTGCAGAGCACTGTGGGACTCGGGCAACTCCATCACTAGCACAGCCCTCCCCATAATCAAGGACAAGTCCTGTCCTGGAACAATCACCTACTGTAAGCATTGTCACAATGAAGGCTTGACAGTGCTACTTTCTTAGAGGTTTGCGTAGATTCATCACATCACCAAGAATTTTGACAAACTTCTAGAGATGCCCTTTTTCCCAGGGCTGAAATGGCTAACACGAGGCGGCATAGTTTTAAAGTGCTTGGAAGTTAGTACAGAGGGGATGTCAGGGGTAAATTTTTCCATTCACAGTGTGGTGGGTGCATGGAATGCACTGCCAGCGACAGTGATAGAGGCAGATACAATCGGATCTCTTAAGAGACTCTTAGATAGGTACATGGTATGCAGTAGGGAAATTCTAGGCAGTTTCTAGAGTGGGTTACATAGTCAGCACAACATTGTGGGCTGAAGGGCCTGTAATGTGCTGTAGATTTCTATGTTCTATGTTCTATGCACAGTGGAGAGTATCCTAACTGGTTGCATAGTAGCCAGTTTGGAAACACCAATGCCCACGAATGGAAATTGTTACAGAAAGTGGTGGACACACCTGACTCCATCACAGGTAAAGCCCTCCCCACGAATACGTTTTAATAGAGTGCTGCCACAAGAAAGCAGCATCCATCATCACAGATCCCAACCATCCAGGTCATGCCCTCTTCTCTCTACTATCAGTGGGCAGAAGATAACAGAGTCCTGGGTCCTACACGACCAGGTTCAGGAACAGTTGTTACAACCATCCGGCTCCTGAATCAGCATGGATAGCTCCAATCATCACTATTCTGAATTGATTCTACGACCACAGATTCACTTTCAAGGACTATTTACAACTCATGTTCTCAATTTTTTTTTATTCATACAGCTTGTTTTCTTTTGTTAGTCTTTCTGTATAATTTTTATAAATTCTATTTTATTTTTTCCTGTAAATGCCTGCAAGAAAATAAATCTCAAGATACTACATAGTTAACATATTCAGTATCATTATCTTTCTCTTTCCTACCCACCTGGCTTCACCTCTCACCTTCTAGCTTTCCTACCTCTCTTTCCCCTACCTTTTTATTTTGGTGCCTTCCCCATCCTTTCTAGTACTGAAGAAGGGCCTTGGCTCGAAACGTCGACTGTTTATTCATTTCCATAGATGCTGCCTGACCTACAACAAAGAACAACTAAACAAGAAATAAGGAAAGGGAAGATAGAGTATGAAAGTAAATTAGCACAAAATATAAAAACAGATAGCAAAAGTTTTTATAAATATATAAAGTGAAAGAGGGTGGCTGAAGTCAACAGGAGTCCCGTGGAAGACAAGAAGGGGAAACTGATATTGGGTGATAAGGATATGGCTGAGGCATTGAACGACTATTTTGTGTGGGTCTTCACGATGGAGGACACATCTAATATGCCAAAGAGTGATGTTATGGAGAAAATGGAAGGTGAGGACCTCGATGAAGTCACTGTCACTAAAGAGATAGTGATGAGAAAACTAGAGGGCCTGAAGGTAGTTAAGTCCCCTGGTCCTGATGGGATGCAACCCAGGATGCTGACGGAATTGGCGGAGGTTATAGTAGACGCGTTGGTAATCATTTAGCAAAATTCTCTATAGACTCTGGGCAGGTCCCGGCGGATTGGTAGACAGCAAATGTCATGCCACTTTTTAAAAAAGGATGCAGGCAAAAGATGGGCAACTATAGGCCAGTTAACTTAACATCTGTAGTTGAGAAAATGCTTGAAGCTGTCATTAAGGAAGAAATAGCTAAATATTTAGAAAGGCGTGGTTCCATTAGACAGATGCAGCATGGATTCAGAAAGGGCACGTCCTGTTTGACAAACTTACTGGAGTTCTTTGAGGACGTAATGAGTGCAGTGGATAGAAGGGAACAGGTGGATGTTGTATACTTGGGTTTCCAGAAGGCATTCGATAAGGTGCCACACAAGAGACTTATAAATAAGATACAGATGCATGGAGTTGGAGGAAGTGTATTGGCATGGATAGTGGGTTGGTTCACCAGTAGAAGGCAGAGAGTTGATATAAATGGGTGTTTCTCCGGTTGGCAGTCTGTGGTGAGCGGGGTGCCGCAGGGGTTGGGGCTGGGCCCGCAGCTGTTTACCATTTACATTGATGATTTGGAAGAGGGGATTGAGTGTAGCGTAGCAAAATTTGCTGATGACACTAAACTGAGTGGAGAAACAAATCGTACAGAGGAGGTGGAGTATCTGCAGAGGGATATAGATAGGTTAAGTGAGTGGGCCAAGGTCTGGCAGATGGAATACAACATTGGTAAATGTGAGATCATCCACTTTGGAAGGAATAATAGGAGAACCAATTATTATTTAAATGGTGAAAGGGAAGATTATTATTTAAATGGTAAAAAATTGCAGCATGCTGCTGTGCAGAGGGACTTGGGAGTGCTTGTGCATGAATCACAAAAGGTTGGTTTGCAGGTACAGCAGGCTATCAAGAAGGCAAATGGAACGTTGACCTTCATTGCTAGAGGGATTGAATTAAAGAGCAGTGAAATTATGCTGCAACTATACAGGGTATTGGTGAGGCTGCACCTGGAGTACTGCGTGCAATTCTGCTCTCCTTACTTGAGGACGGATATACTGGCTTTGGAGGCGGTGCAGAGGAGGTTCACCAGGTTGATTCCAGAGATGAGGGGGTTAGACTATGAGGAGAGATTGAGTCGCCTGGGACTGTATTCGCTGGAATTCAGAAGAATGAGAGGAGATCGTATAGAAACATAAAACATTATGAAAGGGATAAATGAGATAGAGGAAGGAAAGTTGTTTCCACTGGTAGGTGAGACTAGCACTAGGGGACATAGCCTCAAGATTCGGGGGAGTAGATTTAGGACAGAGATGAGGAGGAATTGCTTTTCCCAGAGAGTGGTGAATCTGTGGAATTCTCTGCCTAATGAAGTAGTGCAGGATACCTTTGTAAATATATTTAAGACAAGGTCGGATAGATTTTTACATAGGGGAACTAAGGGTTATAGGAAAAAGGCAGGTAGGTGGAGATGAGTCCATGGCCAGATCAGCCATGATCTTACTGAATGGCCCAGCAGGCTCGACGGGCCAGGTGGCCTACTCTTGCTCCTATTTCTTATGTTCTCATGTGAACACAATTCAAACCCTACTAATATCCTATAAAACAGTTTGAGAACACAGATATGTGACTTGGAACAGAGAGAGGCCCTCCTCAACTAGAGTAACAAGGTATCCAGCACTAAAGGAAAAGCAAGACTGGAACTACTGCAAAAGAGACAGAGACAGAGGCACTGGATAATGGAATGGAGCAGAATAAGAGAGTGAGTTGGTGGACCATTAGTATACATTTGTGTCAGCCTTTTACTAGATAGAGAAGTTGAAGAAGAACCAGAGATGGACATAGCAAGTTGAGAGAAAACTTTGTTAGCAAAGCTGGTGAAACATTCCAAATCAACATGAAAGCAGAAATCTGCACACATGCAGTATCCTAAGGGAGGGAACTTCTCTAACATTCAATCAGAAAATACCCCACATATTATTAAAAGGAATAAGCAAGATATTGGTCTCCATGAATTTGCACAGATGCAATTTAATAGAAGTAGAGTGACAGAATAATTTTCACAGATGAAAAAAAACTCTAGAGAAGCTTTCTGCTAATGCAGCCAAGAGGCATAGAAAAGTAATTAGCTGTTTTCCTTGCATTAAAATGGCACTTGCAATTTATTTAATACTCTTAAAAGTTCCATTAAAAGATCATGAGATTAAATAATAGCAACTCAAAATAGCACTGAGGTGTTGCTCATGTAATACTACTCTGTGTCAACAAGTGGGCTGTATATCTTGTGTTGTGAGCAGCTTTCTTAATAGCTCTTAACTCAGGTTTGGAAATAAATAAATGGGCCTTCCTCCATAATACGCATCAATTTTACTCAAGATTCAAGATTATTTAATGTTATTTTCTGTACATAAGTGTAAGGAGAAAGAAATCATTGTTCTTCCGGATCTGACACAACACAAAAAAACCCCAAAAAACCCACAATAATAATAAAAATATAAATACATTATGTAGTTTATATACATTGATTTTATGTCCATAAAATAATGCTAGACTGTACATAATTTGACTGATGGGAAATAATAAAGTAATGGTGGAGTTAGTGGGTGGAGGTGTTGATCAGCCTTACTGCTTGAGGAAAGTAGCTGTTTTTGTGTGTGATGGTCCTGGAGTGGATGCTACGTAGTCTCCTCCTTGATGGAATGGGACAAACAATCCATGAGCAGGGTGGGTGGGATCCTTCATGATGTTGCTGGACTTTTCCCGGCACCTTTCTGTACAGTATGTATGTCCCTGATAGTGGGTAGACAGGTGCCAGTGATGTTTTAGGCAGTTTTGATGTGATTGTCAGGATGTTTGGCTGTGAGAAGAGTGTGCAGTAACGAGCTCAGCACACAGCCCTGAGGTTACCTGTTTTGAGGATGATGGGGAGAGAAGAGAAGTTCTGCATTCTGTCTATCTGAGGTCTGCTCATTAGGAAGTCCAACACCCAGTTGCACAGTGGTGTATTTAGACTGACGCGTAGGAGCTTGTTCACCAAGATCTGTGGGACAATAATGTTGAATGCTGAACTGAAATCCAGAAACAGCATTCTGACATAACTGTCCTTGTTTTCCAGGTGTGTCAGGGTCAGGTGCGTGACAGATGCTATGGTGTCTGTTGTAGAGTGGTTCTGTCAGTGGTGAGTGTCCAGTGTGATAGGATTGGAGTTTTTGATGTGTGCCATTATCAGCTGTTCAAAGCACTTCATTATGTTTTGTGTCAGTGCCACTGGGCGGTAGTCATTTAGTTCTGAAGGCGTATTGTTCTTTGGCACAGGGATGATGGAGGCTGATTTGAAGCATGTGGGGACAGCAGTCTGGAAGAGTGAAGTGTTGTAGATGTCCATGAAGACTTTAGTGAGCTGGTGTGCACACCCCCGAGTACTGGGATGTTGCGATTGGTATGCTGGGATTAACATGGAGATCTGGTCAGAGAGGCCAAGATAAGGATGTGGCTTTAATGGATTAATGATTGAATGGAAACTTATTGCTTTCATATTCAGCATCTTTAGGTATAAAACACCAGTGCCTCACAGTTTCTTTGAACTTTGAGAATACTACTTAACTATTAAGGCCTTACCATAACAACATGTGTAAAGACAGGTTCTTTGTACATCGAAGTTGGTGAATGTCCTCAATAAATGTTTCAGGTTTATTATTGTTGACATATGTCATGAAATTTGTTGTTTTGAGGCAGCAATACAGTGCAAGTTACTACAAGTTACAATAGATAGTGTAAGAGTGGAGTAGTGACATGGTATTCATGGGTCATTCAGATATATGCTGGCAGAGGGGAAGATGATGTTGACTGTGGGTCTTCAGGATCCTCTACCTCTTCCCCGATGGTAGTAATCAGAAGAGTGCATGTCACTACCATTCAGGGCCCTAAACAGTCCTCCCAGGTGAGGCGACACTTCACCTGTGAGTCTGTTGGGTTCATTTACTGTGTTCGGTGCTCCCGGTGTGGCCTCTTGTATATTGGTGAGACCTGACGTAGATTGGGAGACCGCTTCGCCAAGTATCTACGCTCTGTCCACCAGAACAAGTGGGATCTCCCAGTGGCCACCCATTTTAATTCCACTTCCCATTCCCATTCCAATATGTCCATCCATGGCCTCCTCCACTGTCGTGATGAGACCACACTTAGGTTGGAGGATCAACACCTTATATTTTATTTGGGTAGCCTCCAACCAGATGAAATGAACATCGATTTCTCAAACTTCTGGTAATGCCCCGCCATCATCATTTCTCACCCCCTTTTCCCTCTCTCACCTTATTTCCTCGCCCGCCCATCGCCTCCCTCTGGTGCTCTTCCGCACTTTTTGTTTCTTCCTTGGCCTTCTGTCTCTTTCATCAGTCCACTTCCCAGCTCTTTACTTCAATTCTCCCCCTCCAGGTTTCACCAATCACTTGGTCATTCTCTCTCCCCTTCCCCACCTTTTAGATCTACTCCTCAGCATTTTTTTCTCCAGTCCTGCCAAAGGGTTTCGACCCAAAATGCCGACAGTACTTCTTTCCATTGATGCTGCCTGGCCTGCTGAGTTCCTCCGGCATTTTGTGTGTGTTGGTTGGATTTCCAGCACCTGCAGATCTTCTCCGGATGGGCATTTTGTAGGATGACTGACCTACATCCTCACTCCCCAAAACCTTTCAATCTTCACCAGGACAGAAAAATTGCGGAGTATTCCACCCATTTAAAAAATGTCCTGGAGAAATTTTCCAACACCTCCCTAGCTGTAGGATCATAGAGTCATAGAAAAGTACAGCACAGAAACAGTCCATTTGGCCCATCTAGTCCATGCTGAACTATTTAAGCTGCCTACTCCCATTGACCTGCACCGGGACCATAACCCTCCATGTACCTATCTCAAACCCAGAGGGGCTTCAAATGCTGTGGAGTAGCAATAATTCTAAGTACCCCTCTGTACTCAGCCCCAAGTTACACACTGTCCTCTGTTGAACATTCACTGTTATTGTATTGCCGCAGACTCAACACACCGTTTGTCCTTGCATCACAGCAGTATGCCTGCATTGTCACAGCATCACTTCAGTCTTTCAGGTAGATAGTTCATTGTTACACTTTTAAGGTCACTTAAGGCTGAGTTATACTTGTGCGTCAAATGTACACCGTAGGTATCGCATACTCTACGCCGTAGGGTGACGTGCACCTCCCCAAAAACGTAACTCATGCGTCGCAGCGACGCAGACCGCAGCAACTGTGATTGGTCCGCTTGGTAGCATCGCATTTCCTCATATGCATTTCCAGTTGCTTTTCTCCACCATGTCTGTACACTGATGCAAAATAACTGGTTGAAGATGATGAACTAATTTGTCAAATCTACCTGCTGACATCCAAGAATATTTGAAATGCATTTCCTCGCCCATGTCTCTCATGAAGAAACTCAACACAGTGGCATAGAAACCCCACCGCCAACTAACGTTTCGGCAGTGAATTGCAGAGCGACGCAGACACAACTACGCATGCTCGCTACGGTGTAGGGCTACGCAAAAATATAAATCAGGCCTACGGCGTAGCCTGTACGCACAAGTATAAATCAGCCTTTAGGAGCAACTCTTGAATACTGGCCCTGGCAATAATGGCCATGTCCTTTGAACAAAAATGTTTCTTTTAAAAACACAGTTAATGTTATTGTCAAAGTATTGAGATAATAGTAAGCCATCCAATCATGTATGACATCCAACTAACCAATCATAAATCACGTACAGCCCTCATTCACTTCCTATCAATATAGCTAAGAGTAGGTGTGATTGAAATTATCCTGGAGTTCTTCATCCACTGTGTTAGTTCAGTCTATACCAGTTGTTAAATATCTCTGCAAAGAAAGTAAATGCAGATACATACATGAGAAAATCTGCAGAAGCAGGAAATCCAAGCAACACACACAAAATGCTGGAGGGGCTCAGCAGGCCAGGCAGCATCTATGGAAAAGAGTAAACAGTTGACATTTCGGGCCGAGACCTTTCATCAGGATTGGAGAAAAGGAGGAGAAGCACAGATATACGTCCTAAAATGATGATTAGTAGTTTGAATTGAAGGCTCAGCCGGCTGTACGTCATATCGTATGCTCATGAGCCCATCTGATGCTGACCTCGGGTGTTGCCTGTCTGGGATCTGAGCTTGCTTCCTGTGACCATGTGGGTTTTCCCCAGCCACTCCAGTCTCCTCTCATATCCTAAAACTCCACTGGTTTATTAACAATTATAAATCACTCCTAGTCTGGGTGGTGGTAGGAGATTGGATGAGGGGTGGGGAGAGGTAATGGCTATGTGAGAAGAAATAAATTACAGGGAAATAAGAGGGATGATTCCCAAGTGCCGACATGGCTTGATGGGGTGAATAGTCTTCTGCAGTATAAGGAAATATGGTGTCTCTGTGTCTGACCAACATGTTATTGCATTTGTTACATTGATAGCTAGGAGGGCCATTTTGTTGAAGTCGAAGGATACAACAGCTCCCACTTTGTCACAATGGTTCTCTCAAGTGATGCTATGTCTTAGTTTGGAGAAAATTAGAAGTCGAACCTTTGAATCTATGTTTGATTTTGAGAAAAGATGGAGTTCATTTCGTTATTATCATTTGAGTTAATTGATGGATTCTCCACGATCTAACTGTAAGTTTTTTTTGGTGCTTTCTTTTTTACTGGCGGTTTGATGTTTATCTTTAGAAGCTTTATGTATGACGCATGGTCCTGGGGTTGAACACCTAATGGGATTTTTCTTTTTTCCCCCACTTTTCTTGCTTAGTAGGGTTTTTTTTTCCCATCACAAAATCTTTTCAATCTTTATATAATGTTTTTTTTTGCGACATTGTAAGTGTTGTTTACTTCGATGTACTCGTGTTTATTTTGGAAAAAAATAATAAAAAGATTTGAAAAGAAAGGAAATATGAGACAATATGAATGTCTATTTGTCTTCCTCGCAATGTTTATTTCTAAGTTCTATTTCAGATCAATCTTTTCTAAAATTTATTTATGTATTGTCTTCTCAAATATCACCATTCAACCAGAAACTTCCCAGTTGAAAAGCACAATTTCTTTAATTTGCTTAATCTTTTCTCATAATTTAGACTATTAGCTGAAATAACTAACTTGTAAATGTTTTCTTTTGTTTGTTCTTTTCAAGGATGTTGTTGGGATTGGAGGACCTGAGTTATAAGGAAAGATTAGATAGGTTATGACTTTATTCCTTGGATCATAGAAGATTGAGGGGAGATTTGATAGAGATATACAAAATTATGAGGGGTATAGATAGGGTAAATGCAAGCAGGCTTTTTCCACTGAGGTCATGGGTTAAGGGTGAAAGGTGAAACATTTAAGGGGAACATGAGGGGAAGCTTCTTCACTCAGAGGGTCATGAGAGTGTGGAACGAGCTGCCAGTGCAAGTGGTGCACACGAGCTTAATTTCAACATTTAAGAGAAGTTTTGATAGGATGGCAGGGGTATGGTGGTCTATAGTCCGGGTGCAGCTTGATGGGACTGGGCAGCTTAAATGGTTTGGCATAGACTAGCAACACACACAAAAAAATGTCGACTGTACCTCTTCCTATAGATGCTGCCTAGCCTAATGCGTTCACCAGCATTTTTTGTGTGTGTTGCTTGAATTTCCAGCATCTGCAGATTTCCTCGTGGTGGCATAGACTAGATGGGTCAAGGGGCTGTCTTTGTGTGTTACTTTTCTAATACTGTATAATTTATTCTAGCGATATTGTACCACAGCGTGCAATGATGGGAGAGTGGAGAACAGAGACTGCTGGGCATAGCTGGGATCTTTTATTACACTGGCTGCTTTGCAGAGGCCATGAGAAGAGTAGACTGAGTTGATGGAGGGGAGGCAGGTTTCTGATGTGCTGATGTCTCTGAAGTCCAGAGAGGATACTTTCTAAGGTGCATCAATAAAAATTGGTAAGGTTCAACAGGGACATGCCTCTTGAACAAGTAGAGGTGTTGGTGAGATGCCTTGACTGTGGTGTCAATGTGGTTGGACCAGGTCAGGCGATTGGTGATGTTCACTCCTGGGATCACGAAACTCTCAGCCTTCCTGATCACAACACCAGTGATGTATACCAGAGCAGGTGCAACAATCCTTTCCTGAAGCCAATGACCTGTTCCTTTACTTTGTGGACGTTATTATGTCACTATGTCACTGAGCTCTCTATCTTCTCCCAGTACTCTAACCCATCATTATTTGAGATTCAGCCCATTATGCCGGTATCATCTGCAAACTCATAGACAGAGCTAGAGCAGAATCTGGCCTCGCAGTCACGACTGTACAGGAAGTAGATCAGGGGACTGAGTACTCAGCCTGTGGGGCACCAGTATTGAGAGTGATCGTGGTTAAACATGTTGCTGCCCAACCTTACTGATTGCAGTCTGGTGGTCAGGATTTTGGAATTAAATTGGATCTAGTGTCTAAGCAAGTGGAGTTGAAGAGGATGTGAGGGCAATAAAATGGGACCTGTGAAGAATTAGGGTAAATGTGTGTTTGATGATTGGTGCAGATTTGTCAGGCTGAAGGGCCTGTTTCTGTACTGTATGTTTCTGTGTTTCCCTGCCAGCACCATCAGTATTTGTAGCATTCCATCCCTCCTGGTCTCCACTCTGTCACTGACAATCTCTCTGTTTTCTTCACTGTTCCCCTTCTTTTTAATTTAAATCATACTTGTTTTATAATCTACCCTAGATTTGATGAAAAGTATTAAATCTGTCCCTCTATTCACTGAAGTTCCAGCATTTGCTGAGTTTTTCTGGCATTTTCTGCTTGTTTTTTTTTGATTGATGATGGGGTAATTATTACCAGATAAATGTCCTGATTCATGGGGAATGCTGGTCAGTGAGTTATGGTGACAGGCCCAGGCAGTTTGCAGAAATTATAGGTGACTTTACACAGGATTAACAAACGTCTTACACTCAAACCCTTGCAATTTGACTTGTGGTTTTAGCCTCACCCTCCTTTGAGTTGGATGAGAAGCCCTGGGCTTCCTGTGGATATAGAACACTGCTCCTATTTTCCACTTTAATGTGTAGGCCCAAAACCTTGAATCCTGCTGAATTTCTTTGTCATGTTATTCACTGTTTCCAGGTCAAGTTCATTGGTAGAACAAGGCAAACACTGAAAAATGTTCAGAATTAATTAAAGGGAACTGGATCAGCCATGGTCTCTAATGAGCGGGCAGCTGGAGCTTTTCAAGATTCAAGATTCAAAAAACTTTATTGTCATTCTAACCATACATCAGCTCTGCAGGGCAGAATGAGACAGCATTTCTCAGGGGCAGTGCAATCATAACGTAACAAATGCAACACTAAATAATAAACATAACAATAAATAGTAAAACACAACAGCCACATGTCAGTTAAAATCAGTTATAAGTGTCCAGTGCAAGTTAAAAGTGTCCAAAGCAGAGTCAGGTGGAGCAGCTATTTAGCAGTCTGACTGCCTGTGGGAGGAAGCTGTTTAGTAGCCTTGTGGTTTTAGTTTTGATGCTCCTGTAATGTTTGCCTGATGGCAGAAGAACAAACAGTTCAAGGAGAAGGTGTGAGGGGTCTTTAATGATGTAATGTGTCTTCTGGAGGCATTGACTCTGAAAGAGGTCTTGGACAGAAGGTAGGGAGACCCCAATAACCTTCTCTGCTCTCCTAACCACCCTCTGCAAGGCTTTTTTGTCGACAGCACTGCAGCTGGAGTACCAGGTTGTGATGCAAAAGGTCAGCACACTCTCAACCACGCCTCTGTAGAATGTAGTTAAGATGTTAGTGGGGAGTGATGCTTGTTTAAGCTTCCTCAGAAAGTGCAATCTCTGCTGGGCCTGTTTCACAATCCCAGTGGTGTTCCTGGACCAGGTGAGATTGTCTGAGATATGCACCCCAAGGAACTTGATGTTTTCCACTCTCTCCACTGTGGAGCCGCTGATGCTGAGGGGTGTGTACTCAGGCTGAGACCGTCTGAAATCGACGAACATCTCCTTGGTTTTGGTGACATTAGGCATCAAGTTGTTATCCCTGCACCAGCTCTCTAGGTGTTTGACCTCCTCCCTGTACATAGTTTCATCATTTTTGCTGATGAGCCCCACCACTGTGGTATCATCTGATGATCGTTGATTTCAGACGGTCTCAGCCTGAGCACACACCCCTCAGCATCAGCGGCTCCACAGTGGAGAGAGTGGAAAACATCAAGTTCCTTGGGGTGCAGATCTCGGACAATCTCACCTGGTCCAGGAACACCACTGGATGGAAAACTTTGACTGCTGGCAAATATCACCAATTTGAGCCTGGAGGCAATTGAGGTATACAAATCCATCAAGTTGTCATGGTGACAAAACTGCTCTAGCTCTGCCTCTGGCTTGGTGCTTTGGTTGGGCTTGTGAATTAGGAGCAGGAAAAGGCCACTTGGCTCCTCCTACCTTCCTCTTCTATTCAGTGAGATCCCCGTTTTTGCATGCCCTTTCATTCTCCTTGCCTTAATTAACAAATTTTAATGAGCATATTCTTCCTAAATCACAGACTCCCCTCTCAATGGACCATAGTCAGGTATATAAAATCCTAAGAGGCATAAATCAGATGAATGATTACAGTCTTTTTGTTTTTCAGGAGAGGGGAGTCTATATGTTTAAGGGCACTTTATCTAAATGCCCATAGTATTTGAAACAAGATTAGTGAATTTGTGGCACAGATCAGTACCAAAGCATATGACTTAATGGCCATTACAGAAACCCGGCTGTAAGGTAGAGATGACTGGGATCTAAATATCCAAGGGTATCAGGTAATACGGAAAGATAGGCGGGAAGGCAGAGGAGGTGGAGTGGCGCTCCTGATTAAGGATGAGATCAGGGTGATTGTGAGAGACGATATAAGATCTACGGAGCAGAATGTTGAGTCTATCTGAGTAGAGATTAAGAATAGTAAAGGGACAAAATCACTGGTGGGAGTTGTCTATCGGCCACCTAATAAAAATATTGCAGTGGCGGAGGAGATTAACTAAGAAATAACGGAGGCTTGTAAGAATGGAATGGCAGTTGTCATGGGGAATTTTAACTTCCACGTAGATTGGGTGAATCAGATTGGTCAAGGAAGTTGATTTGGAAGAGGGGACTGAGCGTAGCGTAACAAAATTTGCTGATGGCACTAAACTGAGTGGAAAAGCAAATTGTACAGAGGATGTGGAGAGTCTGCAGAGGGATAGAGATAGGTTAAGTGAGTGGGCCAAGGTCTGGCAGATGGAATACACCATTGGTAAATGTGAGATCATGCACTTTGGAAGGAATAATAGAACAGCAAATTATTATTTAAATAGTGAAAGATTGCAGCATGCTGTTGTGCAGAGGGACTGGGGAGTGCTTGTGCAGGAATTGCAAAAAGTTGGCTTGCAGGTACAACAAGTTATTAAGAAGGCAAACTGAATGTTGGCCTTCATTGCTAGAGGGATTGAATTCAAAAGCAGGGAGGTCATGCTGTAACTGTACAGGGTACTGGTGAGGCCACGCCTGAAGTATTGTGTGCAGTTCTGGTCTCCATACTTGAGGACGGATATACTGGCTTTGGAGGCAGTGCAGAGGAGGTTCACCAGGTTGATTCCAGGGATGAAGGGGTTAACCTATGAGGAGAGATTGAGTCCCTGGGACTCTCTGGAGTTCAGAAGAATGAGAGGGGATCTTATAGAAACATAGAAAATTTTGAAAGGGATAGATAAGATAGAAGTAGGAAAGTTGTTTTCATTGGTAGGTGAGACTAGAACTAGGGGACATTGCCTCAAGATTCAGGGGAGAAGATTTAGGACGGAGATGAGGAGAAACTGTTTTTCCCAGTGAGTGGTGAATCTGTGGAATTCTCTGCCCAGGGAAGCAGTTGAGGCTTCTTCACTAAATATATTTAAGAAACAATTAGATAGGTTTTTACATAGTAAGGGAATTAAGGGTTATGGGGGAAAAGGCAGGTAGATGGAGCTGAGCTTACGGACAGATCAGCCATGATCTTATTGAATGGCAGGGCAGGCTCAATGGGCCGGATGGCCTACTCCTGCTCCTATATCTTGTGTTCTTGTATGTTTAAGGTGGGAGGTAAAGGATTTAAAAGGGACCTGAGAGGCATATTTTTTCACACTGAAGGTAGTGAGTGTATGGAATGAGCTACCAGAGAAAACAATAGGCACGAGTACAATTACAATGCTTAGGCTATTTAGGAATTTGAGGGATACAGGGCAAATGCAGGCAAATGGGACTAACTCGGCTGACAGTTTGGTCAACATGGACGGATTGGGCCCAAAGGCCTGTTTTTGTGCTGTGTAACTCTGTGGTGCTATGAACTGAACCTTGCTGGTGTTCGCTGATCCTGGGGTTACCTTCTGCAGTTGTCCAGCTCCTAACATCCTGCCGGTTGTGCTGCTGTGGTCTGTCTATGAGTTAGTGTGAACCACCAGACTGCATGCAGCAAAAAAGGATCTGCTCACAACCTTGATTATCCTCTGAAGGCTCATACTGTGGTGGACTTTTCCACTGTTCCCAAATGTCTCCGATGATCAGACATATTTGAAAGCAATTTGAAGCATAGTTAAACAATATAAACAAACTCACTTAATGCCAAATTTAACATGCAAATTAAATAGAAATGTTACTGATAATTAAAATAAAATTAGAAAAATGCACTTACCTGAAATGGATTTGGCTCCATCAGGCAACACTGAATGAAACATACCCGGTCTCAGTTAGGCATTATTAAAAACCACTCCTTTACCTCATAGTTGGGCCAGAGGTGAACGTGATCTCCATTATGATCTGTACTTCCATCTGCAGCGCAACCTGATGCATTGTTCCTCATCATAATTCACGATAGTTCCATGAAAATCGCAGACCTGTTACTGAGAGTTTACCTCCCTGTCCCCCAGTAGCCTGCCCTCACCCTGCATGTTATTGCTCAGTCCCAATCCCATGCCAGATTCCACGTGGATGTACACTAATACAGCGCACTGGTTATTGAAATCAAGATAGCACATGGGATGCCATTCCCTGCAGAAAGTGGCATACCATTGATCAATCGAAGCAACAGTCAGTAGACATCAGTGAGAAACGAGTCAGCAAGCAAATGATGAATGCTGATGGGCCTCTTCCTCCTGCCAAGCATGCATCCAGCTGAACACACTGTACTTTTAGCAGGAGATTGAACACCAGTTTGGCAGCAGTTGCATGAAAGAGATCTTACAGACTGATTGTCAACATGATAACTAATTCAATATGCATACTGATAGCAAATTAGACTCAATTTGGCACTTTCTGAGCTCACACAGCAGATGCTGCGTAGCTGGATTTTGGACCCACTCTATTGTATATCAACAATTTAATATCTGTGACCATTTCATCTTACTTAAAATATACTTAAGCCACTACTTAAAGCAGATGGTTCATGTAATATGATTGCTGTAAGATACCAAGATTTCAAGTTTATAACCATGGAAAGAATGTAGAGGCAGACTTAGGTTAGAAAGAACAGAGGAGAAAGCAATTATTTGTATTAAATTGCGGATGTCACAATTCAAGAGGAGGAATAGTTATTGTAATTTCTGCCAGAACAGGATAAGTCATGACTGGGAGGAGCAGTGAGCAAAGGACTACTGTTGATAATGAAATAACAATGGTACCAGAGAAATGGCTGCAAATTACAGAGGGGAAAATGCATGGAGGTACTAGTGTGGAGGTGTACCACTGGCACTTTCTTGACTGTGCAGTCCCATATTATCTTTCATGAATTTGTATCCTGCATAAGGAAATGGTTAATCCTTCATTAACTTCTGTCTACTTAAGGAGTTTATCTTCAAAGTCTGGATAAGTCAATTTTCTAATCTGGCACAATTACTTAATTGATCCTCGAACTCTCTTTAAAAGGTCTTTATTGATATCTCAGCTGTTCTTCTATGGACAATTTCTGAACAACGCATTTGCTGACAGCTGATGTTAGCAGATCAATAGAAGAGCACTGGACTTCCATAAATGTGACAATTTATTTAAAATAAAGCTTTGTTAATATGCACGAGAGGCCTTTTGTTAATACCAACGTCTAAGTGAATAACACAATGAGCTTTAACTTTGAACCATGTGAATCTTCAGACAATTGTGGTGAAAGAGGTAAATTAAACTTCAGAAACTGAAAAGATTTCTCTAGTGATGCCCTCCAGCCAGAAGACTGCAAGATGTGAATTTTTAGCTGCTTATGTTGTTCTGAGTATAATCTTATGGGCATGTGCAATTATTATAAACAATGTTATTCTTATTTTTTCAAGGTTCAAAGGTTCATTTCATTGTCAATGTATGCATGTCCAATACCACTCCGATATTTTTGTCTTCTATGGAAAGACCATGGGAGTTGATGAAAGAAGAGACATCAAGTTCCCCCGTCATGGAAAAGAATAAGAAATAAAGTTTGCGGAACCCAAAATCATACCACCACCCCCCCCCAGGAATAAAAAGCATCAACAGACAATCCCGGACCCCCTTACTCTCAGAAAAAATATTTAATTTATATGTAGGGTTCTCAGTAATATTAACTGTAATGTTAACTGTTAAGGCTAACAAAATGGCTTCTCTGTAGTGTTGCATGAAATGGTTTCTCTGTAATGTTAACTGATGAGGTAATGTTTCTCTGTAGCTGCGATGTTTGGGTTAAAGTTACAGATAACAGGGAACTAACAAATGATGACCTGTTATGCTATCTTGTATGGTGGGAACCGGGAGAAGGAGTTCGCGGGCTTTTCGATGAGGCAAGCAAAGAGAAAGGGAGAGTGCGGGAGCTGCTGGTGTTTCCTGGACAGCGGATACTGGAATTCGACGGTTCGGATGCTGTCAGAGGTTCGGAGGTCGATTGTGGACTGATCGGGAAGGCGTGAGCTCCAACGAATTATATTTTGTGCACAAGACTGATAAACGTACTGAGTGGCGCCTTTGCGTTACTTGTTTCTACTAACCACACCACCTAAAAGAGTTATGAAGTGTAATTATTTAATTGTAAATTATGTACTGTCTGATATTTTACGTTGTGGGTTTGTACCAGGATGCATTATACAGCATCTACGCAAACGTAGACACAGTTTGGCGGGCAGACGGCAGTTTCCCCTAGATGAATGGGAGCTGTGTGTAACATTTGTGGGTGCTCGTCCAGCGATTCAATTCTCTGGATGCTGTGTGATCACTCTGTTTAAAGTACAGTTGTGATGGCGACAGCTGCGTTTTGGTATGCGGCTGTGGGGGTGCAAGTGAGCAATGCGTGCGTGTTGAGGGGGGTGGAGACTAATATATTAGATGAAGTATTAGTTCAAGGTTTGAGTATGGTTGAGCTGTTGGCAAAGTGGAAATTGTATCGCGAAACTTTGATTTTGAGACGAGCACAGGCTTAGTGCTAGTGCAGACAAGCGAGGACATACAAGGGGCGGGGTTGCCAGAGGTGATTGGCGTCCCAGGGGAGGCGGGACCATGGCGTCTGCAAATTGTTGGGGACGGAGGGGCCGGAGCGGCCGGAGCTCAGCGAGGAGCTCAGGATGAGGGAGATTTTGGGGTACGAGTTCTCTCGGTACTGAGGGATGAAGGGAAAGAGTGGTCAGATTTGGAAAATTTGGTTAGTTCCCGTCCCCTAGCGAAAGGCAAGGGTTCCAAGTTGGCATCTGCCATTCCCTCCCTGGCGAGAAAGGCAGAGGAGCCCCACCAGAAGATAAGAATTTTCTCTGGGATAACACCTAGCCCCGAAGGTGAGGAGGATTATGAGACATGGGTAGAGCAAACGTTGCTGCTCTTTGTTACATATACAAAGTCTAATTAATACCTTTGGATCACATTATCTTACATAATAACTTAAAAAACCCCTTGTTAACATTGTCACTAAGTCCCAAGTAAGATATGAATCATGCATTTGTTTTAGAATTTTTTGTTTGCCATTTTGAGGAATATCAGAAATCCCTAGAGCTGATCTGAAAGGTAGGGGATAAGGCTAAGCTGGCTGTCAAGGGACACCTTGGTGAGAGGGGTTGCTTGAATGTACCACTGTAAGCTGTGCTACTGTAGACCATGCCAGTGGAGCACAGGGCACTTTGTATGTCTTGTGGCTGGATGTGGGGCTGTCATGGGTAGTGGTTGCAAGTGGTCACCTAAAGTCAGAATGATTTGGCAATTAGTCTTCAGAGCAAAGCACAAATAAACATTTAAGTGTGATCCAACATTGAATTTGTGGGAAGAATTTTATAATAACTAGAAAATAAAGTATATACTGTAGGTAAGCAAATTTCTTATTTCTGCTTTCTTCTGAAGGTTTGCAAAGTGAGTACCTCTAGGAAATTATTCATGATCTTCTGTCTCCCAAGGAAAGCAGCAGCATTTTGGTATGTGAAGATGGAAAAAAAGGAATATTCCAAGTTGTGAATTCTGATTCTCTGGCCAAGCCCTGGGGTCAAAGGAAAAAGAATGAGCGCCTGCCCCATGAAAAACTCAGCAGAGCATTGAGGTAACATTGTGCATCAGAGTACCAGCTACGTAGGTTCAATTCCTGCTGCTGTTTGTAAGGGGTTTGTACGTTCTCCCCATGACCTCGCGGGTTTTCTCCGGGTGCTCCGGTTTCCTCCCACATTCCAAAGACGTTGGTAGGTTAACTTGTCATTATAAATTGTCCCATGATTAGGCTAGGATTAAACTGGGTGATTGCTGGGTGTCGTGGGTCAAAGGGTCTGAAGGGTCTACTCTGTGTCGTAGATCAATAAAAAAAAATTTAAATCTGACATTGAGATAACATCGAGGTAACATTGTGCATCTGTCATTGAGGTAACAATGTGAATCTGTCATTGAAGTAACAGTGTGTTTGTCATTGAGGTAACATGCATCTGTCATTGAGGTAACAGTGTGCGTCTGTCATTGAGGTAACAGTGTGCGTCTGTCATTGAGGTAATGTTGTGTGTCTGACATTGAGGTAACAGTGTGCACCTGACATTGAGGTAACGTGCGTCTGTTGTTGAGGTAACAGTGTGCATCTCATATTGAGGTAACAGTGTGCGTCTGTCATTGAGGTAACAGTGTGTGTCTGTCGTTGAGGTAACTGTACGTCTGTCATTGAGGTAACAGTGTGCGTCTGTCATTGAGGTAATGTGTGTCTGACATTGAGGTAACAGTGTGCACCTGACATTGAGGTAACGTGCGTCTGTTGTTGAGGTAACAGTGTGCATCTCATATTGAGGTAACAGTGTGCGTCTGACATTGAGGTAACAGTGTGTGTCTGTCGTTGAGGTAACTGTGCGTCTGACATTGAGGTAACAGTGTGTGTCTGTCATTGAGATAACAGTGTGCATCTCATATTGAGGTACCATTGAGCATCTGTCATTGAGGTAACGTTGTGTTTCTGATATTGAGGTAACATTGTACTTCTGACATTGAGGTAACAGTGTGCATCTGACATTGAGGTAACAGTGTGCATCTGACATTGAGGTAACAGTGTGCATCTGACATTGAGGTAACTGTGTGTCTGTCACTGAGGTAACATTGTGCGTCTGACAATGAGGTAACATTGAGTGTCTGACATTGAGATAACAGTGTGCATCTCATATTGAGGTACCATTGAGCATCTGTCATTGAGATAACGTTGTGTTTCTGACATTGAGGTAACATTGTGCTTCTGTCGTTGAGGTAACAATGTGAATCTGTCATTGAAATAACAGTGTGTCTGTCATTGAGGTAACGTGCATCTGACATTGAGGTAACAGTGTGCAACTGACATTGAGGTAACGTTGTGCGTCTGTTGTTGAGGTAACTGTGCATCTCATATTGAGGTAACATTGAGCGTCTGTCGTTGAGGTAACGTGTTTCTGACATTGAGGTAACAGTGTGCGTCTGACATTGACGTAACAGTGTGTGTCTGTCGTTGAGGTAACTGTGCGTCTGACATTGAGGTAACAGTGTGTGTCTGTCATTGAGGTAACATTGTGCGTCTGTCGTTGAGGTAACAATGTGAATCTGACATTGAAGTAACAGTGCATCTGTCATTGAGGTAACGTTGTGTGTCTGACATTGAAGTATGTTAAAAGGAGAGCATTAAGCTTCCCTTAATCTATTCATTGATGTAGTAAAATGTGAACAGAGTCAATTAAACATCAGCTATGTTTTTGAGCCAGAAACAACTTACCTCATGAGTAAATATACACAGTAAACAATTATATATGTGTTTGGCATTATGGGAATAGTTTGACTTCCAGAATAATTCCAGATTGGCATGAAAGTTTCTGTGAATCATGTTGGTAGACACCTGGTATATAATAATGGTGAAAAGATTCTGTGAAATGGTTGCCTGTGGAAAACAGATGGTGTAGTGTTTGAACAGGGGAATTGAAAGAAAAAAATTCTCAAGTATAGTTAATGATGGGCAGTGGATATGTAAGTAAAAACAACAGTGCCATAGATGTTGTGCAAACCCATGTTTCATGTGTTAATTGAGTTCTTGCTGCAATTCCTTTGCAGTTATGGAGCACCCAGGAACCTCATATTAATTAATGTCAATTAATTAACTTCAGGTTTATGTGTGCTTCATAACTGCAACTGGTAGGTTATCAACGTCAATAACACTTGATTTTCATGTTTAGCAGAGGGATCTAATTATTCAGAGGTTACTTCATTTTATTTTGCTTTTCAGGCATTATTTGAAAACAGGGATTCTGGAATGGGTGGATAAAAGATGAGTGTATAAATTTGGAAAGAATGCATATAGCTGGAGATAAAAACTTTCATTCACTCATCAATTAAAATCCTATTGATTGAAAATAGGAATCATTCTACAATACACCAGTAAATTCTTCAGACCCGGGAATATCTTTGGTCAATAATCAATATAATTTAACAATATAATCAGAGTCCTATTAAATATCAAACCACTGTATTAAATGTATTTTTAAAAATTATACAACAAGTCTGTAGCAAGTAATTCAATTGCATTGCTTTTGTTGTAAATAACTTTGTAACTGCTCTGTGGAGCCAATGCACAAGTGATCAAAATCCATGATCTACATCAACCTCTAGCTATCATTTGTTTGTGTGTATAGATTTCCAGCTATTTATCTCTATTACATTGACCTACATAGAGCACAGTGCAGAAATAAGCAAGTTATTTGTCCCTCTTCCTATCCTTCCTCACCCATCAGTTTACTCCTCGAGTCTTTTCTTAACTGTACGCTTGTTTAATTTTTTCTACTTTCATGTTCACTTGGCTGTGAATTCCATGTTTTCACCACACCATGTTTTCTTCTGACTTTCCTCTCTCAATGGCCTCTGTCTTTTTTCTTTTTCTCCCAGAGATGCTTTCTCTTTACTTTCTTTAACAATTCGATGATCATAATTCAACTCTACCCAAATCTTTCTGATTTAAAGACATACATCAATATCATCTGACAACATTATGTACACAGTGTAATTATATAGAGTAGCATTTTATTTGTTTTACTGAGGGAATTTGCCTAGCATTTTATAGGAATGTGCAAACTATTTTCTAACGATGGCTGAAAATTACTGTTGATGATGTTGCTATTTTACCAAGTCATTTTATGCGGTGAGTGCTTCTGCTAAGGTACTGCAATGACGAAAGTTATAACAACGTCTGCTGCACCAGGCCACTGAAATAATAAACCACCAGTTTCAGTCTGTTATTTTCTTTTTTTTTGTATCTGTTTCTTCTTGCAATGTTCAAATTATATATGGAAACACTGAACTTAGATATGGACACTGAAAGTACAACATGCCAGGAACAAAGAGCTTCCACTATGAGTGTAACAAAGCTCAATACATTGCTTACATTTGTAACTATACTGTGGAAATTGTGATAATAAAATAAATTTTCTCACATAATTCAAATGATCAGTTTTGCTATGATAGATTTTCTTCATTTGATATATTAATAATTATAATTATAAATTAGGTACATTGAAGCTGAAAATACACAGACTGAGGAGAACCAGCCAAATGTGGTTGAGTTAGTGGGGTCAGTGTATCTGAAAACATAATTGAAATAGATATTTCAGCCAACATTTCATTTTCTATCATTGAAAGAGAAATCCGATCTATATCTTACCACCATTCTTTCAACTGGAGCTTTAAATCATTTTATATATTTTTTAGTGGTAAATTATTGATTGATTTCAGTGTTATTAATTGAGATGGCATCTACGTGTCTCAGCCTTTGTTGGGCCAAGTTCTTCCTGACTTCTTTGGGCAAAGTGTCTCTTGATTTCTTCCTAAAGAAATTTTGAATTCCTTTTAGCTCCTCAGAAGAGAAATGTGTTGTTTACATACGATCTTAAGCTCTAACCTTGCTGTCCTTCGCCCCTCTTTAGAATCATCAATATCCTAAAAAACATCCTGAACCATGTGCATGTGAGCGAATTGAAACAAAATTTAGAAACGTTCTCCTCAGAAGCTTGCCTTGTCTAACATACAGGAAGATTAGAGTGACTTAGTCTGGGAGGTAACTGAGGAAAGTAGTCTAGGTAACCCTGCATGAGAGTGAAGGGAATTTACTGAGTGCGACCAGAAGTGTCCCACTTTGAGTGAAGCAACTGACCCTGTATTACTGGTTCAACTCCCCACTGGTGTCACAAAGCCAGGCAACTTTCAAAAATCTCCTTAAATTGTGTCGCTGGACATTGCATTTATAGACAACAATTTTTAACGTTCTTTTGCTTCAGGCATGGAGCCCATTGCAGATTCTTGATGGAGACACTATTTGACTGACTGAAGATATAATAAACATCGCTGCGGATCCAAAATAAGCGGCCATTAATTGCCTAAAGCAAGAGAATACCTCACGTGGAGGGTCTCCCCCTGACACTCCCATGCTATTACTCTTGGAATCACTTTGAATCAGGTTTGATATCACTGGCACATGTCGTGAAATTTGCTGTTTTGTGGCAGCTGTACAGTGCACTACATAATAATAACAATAAAAACTATAAATTACAATAAATAACAATAATAAAATTAAACAAGCAGTGAAAAAGAGAGGAAAAATACAGAGGTAGTTTTCATAGTGTTCTCCACATACCAACTGCTATCGTCCCAATCTTCACCTCCCCCAGCTTGCACCTTTCACCAGCTCCCCAGTCACCATGGACTCACCTTCACTACTGGGCAGGTGAGAAGGGTTCTCGGGAAACTCAGACACGGCAAAGCACTGGGATTGGAGGGTGAGAACCCCAAGGTCCTGAAGGAGTGTGCTGAGCAGCTGTGTGGAGTTCTCCAGAGCATTTTCAGTCTGAGTCTCAGCCTGGAAAGGGTCCCGACCAGGTGGAAAACACGTGTGGTCAAAGTACCCAAGAAGGGCCAACCAAAAGTCTTGAATGACTACCGTCCAGTGACCCTGACCCTGATCACACATTGTGAAGACCTGAGAGAGGCTGGTCCTGGCTTACCTCTGACCCCTGGTCAGGTCAGCCCTCCATCCCCTGCAGTTTGTCTACCAGGAGCACACTGGAGTTGAATTGGAGAACTCAGGGAAAGAAAGCAAGTTGTTTTGTTTATGTCTCCCCTCTTGCTGTGAAAGGGTGACACCTCTCTGTCCCTTTATTAGGGAGAGAGGGAGAGCCTGTGGCATGTTGAATTGTTGGATGAATGATTAGTTTTTGTTGTATTGCAGATCACGGTCTTTCTTGGGGACTTTGCTATTGCTTGCTTAGTGGGTGGAGGGTGCTGATTTTTTTTTGTTGAAGCAAGAGGGGTGGGGAATATCATTGCTTTGCTGCTGCTTGTATGTGGGAGGGAGAGTGGGGGGGTGCTTTAGAGTTCTAATGTTTTCCTGTCACTCATTCTTTGGGGCACTCTTCTGTTTTCATGGATGTTTGCGAAGAACAAGAATTTTAGGTTATACATTGTATACGTTCTCTGATATTCAATGGAACCATTGAAATTATAATTATATCACACCACTTAAATCCTGACCCGGATCTGGGCCGTACCCTCCAAATATCCAGACCTGCATCTCGGTTTTTTTGCACTATCTTACTTTCCATTTTTCTATTTTCTATTTATGATTTATAATTCAATTTTTTAATATTTACTATCTATTTGTAATCCAGGGAGCGGGAAGCACAGAATCAAATATCGCTATGATGATTGTACGTTCTAGTATCAATTGATGGCGACAATGGAGTATGAAGTATAAATGTTGAAAACATGGTGTGTAAATTTGGAATTAAATATTGGACAGAATCTGAAAGGAAAAGAGAGAGACTTCCTTATTCAGCATCTGTTTTGTCAGATTTAAGTTCAGGCTGCATTTTAACTGTTCCTACAATGCACCATTTGTGTTTGTTAAGCATGTGTGAAGGCAAACAATTTTCACCTCATTATATGGCTAAGTATGACCGTTTGTTTAGGATGCAAGGCACTGCATCTGCTGCCAGTGCCCAAAATTGAAAAGGCAGGGTGCTACTGTTACTTCCAAGTTATCGTCATGAGAAGGTCCATCTGAGAGAGTTCTCTGAAGAAGCATTCTGTGATTGAAAGGTCTCAGAGAAAATGATAATCAAATCAATATTTTATTCTGGAGGAGTTATTTCTACTTTATTTGTATGATAATATTGCCTAACTGATATGTACGTCTTACTTTCTATAGGATCGTGAAAATATTTGGGATGGAATGAAGCCATTTATCAGAAGTAAAAAGTAACTTAACTTCCTTGCTCAGGCAGTCATATCACAAACAGTGTTGGCCACCTCCTACCCGTGCAACAAACCAATCTCTCAAGGCTTACTTTTACCTCTGCTATTCAGTCCATTGGATTTATACTGATTATCCTTGAGCAGGACACTATAAAAAAGACTGATATGATGACTAAAATCATAAAATCAATGGCAGGATACTTGGTAGTGTGGAGGAGCAGAGGGATCTGGGGGTACATGTCCACAAATCCCTGAAAGTTGCCTCACAGGTGGATAGGGTAGTTAAGAAAGCTTATGGGGTGTTAGCTTTCATAAGTCGAGGGATAGAGTTTAAGAGTCGCGATGTAATGATGCAGCTCTATAAAACTCTGGTTAGACCACACTTGGAGTACTGTGTCCAGTTCTGGTCGCCTTACTAGAGGAAAGATATGGAAGCATTGGAAAGGGTACAGAGGAAATTTACCAGAATGCTGCCTGGTTTAGAGAGCATGCATTATGATCAGAGATTAAGGGAGCTAGGGCTTTACTCTTTGGAGAGAAGGAAGATGAGAGGAGACATGATAGAGGTGTACAAGATAATAAGAGGAATAGATAGAGTGGATAGCCAGTGCCTCTTCCCCAGGGCACCACTGCTCAATACAAGAGGACATGGCTTTAAGGTAAGGGGTGGGAAGTTCAAGGGGGATATTCGAGGAAGGTTTTTTACTCAGAGAGTGGTTGGTGTGTGGAATGAACTGCCTGAGTCAGTGGTGGAGGCAGATACATTAGTGAAGTTTAAGAGACTACTAGACAGGTATATGGAGGAATTTAAGGTGGGGGCTTATATGGGAGGCAGTGTTTGAGGGTCAGCACAACATTGTGGGCTGAAGGGCCTGTACTGCGCTGTACTATTCTATGTTCTATGTTCTATAAACTGGTCCTTGAAGTTTCATTCTTACAGCTCTATGTAGCTGCATGTATTGTTGGTGATCCTTCCCATTCCCATCAGTTCTGCCCAGGTCTTTAATTACTGAACAGCTGTGTGTTCTAAACATTTTATCAGGAGGAGTTTTACAGATTCCTTGCCAATCTTTCTTTTTCAGAGGAATGCTAATTTTCTGGCTTGTACATTGAAGTTGCCTTGGAGGATCAGTTTATCTCCCTCTGGGCCCTAAGATAAGTTCTTTCAAGGCTAGAGTAGGCCTTATTCTTAGCTTCCAGTGTTGGGGCGGATGTGTTGATGACTGTGGCGTGCTGGTTCAGCATCACAGTAAGCTGGAGTGTCACTAGACATTGCCTCCCCAGAGGGGAGTCACTGAGCTGCCAGACCAGCTCATTCTTGCAAACTAAACACAGCCCACGAAGGGAATGCACCTTTCCCATTCTGCTCTTATAGAGTTTTTTTCTTTGAGCTGGCGATGTTACTGATAATGACTCGTTCAGGGTGATGATGTCAATCTTGCAGCCATAACAGAAGAGCGCCATTCAGATTTGTCATTATTGGAAGTGTCCCTTGGGTTCCAGACTTTCAGGTCTGGAACATTATGATAAGGAGTGGAAGTAGCTCAAGTGCAATTTCTTTCATAGGGGGATTGTCTTGCACCTTAGATATCATACCCAGAGAGGCAAGGGGAGCCAAGATGTCCAGAGATTAAAGATTAAAAGAATTCAAAATGCATTTATCATCAATGTATATGTGCAGAAAACAACCCTGAGATACATCTTTTCCACAGAGCCACAAAACAAAGACATTAAACCTCCCTGTGTAAAAAGAAACAAACTGCACAAACAACAAAACATCACCCCCTCCCCTCCCAACACATAAGAAAATGACAAATCACACAAATGCCAACAGGAACATCAACTACCCCCACGTGCAAAAAAAATCAAATTGTGCAAACGGCAACAAGAACATTAACAACACTCATGTGCAAAAAAGAAACAAATCATGCAAATGGCAACAAGGAAGTATGTGAGACATCATGGAAAATAAAACACAAAATTGAAAGAGTCCATGTTCATTTTGGCTCAGTGTTTGTTAGTTCGATCCATAAATTGCAAGCCCAGAACTCCAGTACCAGCCTCCAGCAGCAACAATGGAAAGAGAGAGAGACCATTTAAACGAAGGGACCTTCGCACAGGAGCAGCGAGAGAGAAAGCGACACATGCAGACACCTCTCTCCGACAGCAAGAGCAGGAGGCTGGCAGACAGTACTGAACACTCACTTGCCTTGATGCTTCAATCTTCCCTGACACTTTGGATGACAAGATCAGTGAGAAATGAAGTTGATCATGGGCTCACACCCCATCTCTAAGCTTCTTGGCCTCGAGGCCACCTGCCTGTCAGAACCTTCTCAGAGACAGAAAAGTGCCAAATCGCCCAATTGGCTTGAAAACACACCATTAAACTGTAGATCGCAGGCTCCAACAGTACCAGAGCCACATTTAAAAGAAAAAGAAGACATAAAAGATATGAAAGAAACCATTACATGTACCACCTAGAGAATGTCACCCATGATAGTGTTGTTTGCTGGCGCCATCTTCTTCTGGAATATGGTTTATTCAATAAACAAATACATACATGGACACACTTTGTAGGCGTTTGTCAGCACGTAAGCACTTTCTCTATCTCTCTTCTCTTAAACACATACACACACACACACACACAGTATATTGTGTGTTTATATGCAGTGGATTCTGGTTAATTGAGACACATCAGGACCAATACGTTTGCCCCAATTAAGTGGCTGCCCCAATTAGCTGAAATTTCATGGAAATACGGTACTGTGCAAATGTTTTAGGCACATATAAAAAAGGCTATAAAGTGAAGATGATTTCAAAAGTAATGAAATGAAATGTTTCTAAATATCAAAAAAATTACCATCAAGAGCAATAAACATAAAAAACTAAATCAAATCAATATTTGGTGTAATCACCCTTTATCATTAAAACTGCATCAATTCTCTTAGGTACACTGTTGTGCAGTCTTATAAGAAAATTGGCTGGTAGGTTGTTCCAAGATGCTTGTATACTGCTGTGTTCTTTTGATTGACCATAAATGAATAAAATTAGTGCAGACGCCTCGTGCAGGTAATGGACGGCTTTCATACAATGTTTTTGATGATTGCATCCTCCAAATCTTCATGTTTATTGTAACATGCAAGGTGATTGTTGATAGCTTCAAATATTTTTGTAGTTGCTAAGTAGTTGAAGCAGTGAAACCGTTTCATTTTCACTCCCAGCCCGAATGCTTGACATCGCTGTCAGCAAAACAGTTCTGAATTATTTCTTGGCTACTGTCAGTGACAAAATTCACTGCTTTTTGAACATAAGCACATGCGACTGACATGATTTAAAAACTGTTGGTTCTAAACACAGTGTGCTGTAACGGCCATGCAAGTGCACATGACGGACTCTGGTTAGAAACTGTTCAGCAAGTCTCCTGTCCCAATTAAGTAGCATAGTGTCCCAAATAAATGAAGGGAATCTCAGTAATTTCTTGATTAGTTTTTGTTATGTAAGAGTTGTCCATTGGTTTTAAATATATACATACACATACACACACACACACACGGCACACAGATTATGCACACCATATATGTGTTTACACACTCAGAAACACAGCACAGTTACCCTTGCCCTATATTTTCTCTTGATTTATATCTCTTTTTGATCCATCCTACTCTTGATTCTCCCCATTCCTGAATGTATTGTCCTTCAGAGTAATCCTGATCTCTCATCTTTTCCAATCCCTCTCTGTCCTCCTTCCTCTAACCATATGTCCTGACAGTGTACATGTGTACAGTTGATTGACAATAAACTGAACTCGAATTTGAATTCCAGCATCTGTAGGATCTCTCGTGATGTCTGTAAGGAGTTTGTATGTTTTCCCTGTGACTGCACGGATTTCCTCTGGGCGATCAGGTTTTCTCACACATTCCAGAGGCATTCGAGTTGGTAGGTCAGTGGGACACATGCATAACTGGGCAGTGCAGGCTTGTTGGGATGAAAGAGCCTGTTACTGTGCTGTATCGCAAAAATAAAAGCCCCTGCCTCTGATCCCATCCACTTACTCTGTTCCCTCTAAGACTCTAACCTGTTCCTTTGCATTTTATTCCATAGATACCTTCCCAACTCTCCCTCCCGTCATTCTCCATCTACTGTTTGCTCAGCCTATTGCTTAGTGCAGACTCCCCAGCCTTCTCACAGAAGGCTTCAGGAGAAACTGCAGCGCCATCTAGTGCTGCTTGATGTAACTGGTTCCTCAGGGCTATGGGGGAGGGTATGTGGGTGCTGGCTTGTGATTTCCTATTCACTGGAGATGCAGATATACCTTGTGGGGATGGGAGCATCTCACACAGTCACCATCTTTCAAAAGATAATTTGATGTGCTCAAATGAATGTTCAAGCTCAGAAGAACACTGTCTGGAGTTTGCAAACTCAAGATATTCTACAGATGCTGGAAATCTTGAGCCATACATAGAAAATCAACCTGCTGAAGGGCCTTGTCTAGAAATATTGACAGTTTATTTCCCTCCAGAGATGCTGCCTGACCTGCTGAGTTCCTCCAGCATTTTGAGTATGTGGAGCTTGCACATTTTCCCTCCCACTGCATGAGCTGCCTCCTATTTCTGGCACAGAACTGGACATTAATTGGCTCCTGTACATTGCACCAGTGTGCAGGGGTGTGGTGGGATTTTGGAGGATGCAGAAATTGATGGGAGTATGGGGACAATAAAATGAGCTAGGGCGGGATTGGTCTGAAAATGGGTGCTTGCTGGGCAGCAGTAAACCAAAGGGTCTGTTTCCTTGCTGCGTCATTCTATGACTCTGGAGCACCATGGAAAGGCTCTTCTCGGACCACATCTCACAGACAGTCTGGAAAAAACCCAAGCACCAGGAGCTGCAGGGTGCAAATAGCATATCGATTGTTCTGAAACCAATTGTAATTGCCATGTGTGATGTGATGGCATTTCTACCAGAAAACATAGGATTGACAGGAGTGACCAGAAGGCCTATGAGCTAACTAACCACAGCAAAGGGGATTGTTGAATTAGGTTTATGGGCACCTGAAAGCAACGATCCTGCAGTACAAGGATTCCAATGAATTGCTAGCTGTCAGGACATTATATTCAAGCCCATGGAGTTGGCAAAGGACAAATACGAGGGAGCATCATTTTAAGGTGATTGTATGGGTGTTGGGGGGGGGGAAGAGTTCAAGAGATAAGTACTTTTTACACAGAGAGTGGTGGCTTTGTAGAACGCTCTGCCAGAAGTGGTTGTGGAGGCAAATGCATTAGGGACATTTAAGAATCCCTTAGATAGGTACATGGAAGATAGTAAAATAGAGAGCTATATTGTTGTGTGAAGAAAGTCACTGGAGAAAAGTACTGATAGATATGAAGCAGCCTCTTCATTCAACAAAACTAGTTACAGCAGGCACCATATTGAGACGCTTTTGGTGGAAAGGTCTGCCTGGCCCACACTACCTGATATTTTATATCAAAGGACAATTCCATATTTTCAATGCATCCACAATGCTTTCTTTGGAACTACACACAAGCTTTACATGTCCTGATTCACACCCATACCATAGACATCTAAGTAAGCTTTAATCAGCATTGTCTGGTCTGTGATTCAAGGCTTTTTGGAACCTATTGCTCAGCGCTGCATTTTAAATTAAGTCTACAATCTATACTCAGATTTGAAGATTGATGGCTGAAGTTATTTGCTAGGTGTGCAAACCCAAAAATCGCTCTAACAAGCTACTGTATGTTGGAGAGAATGTTTGGATTGACCTTAGAGTGGGGTAAAAGGTTTGGCACAAAATCATAGGTCAAAAGGCCTGTAGAGTACTGTAATGCTCTAAGTTTTACACTCTATGTTCTAAACGCAGTGCCTTGACTGATGAAAACCAGCATGCTAAACACTCTGTCTTCTTGTATAGCTGCTTTCTGTGAACTGTGCACTTGTGTTCCCAGGTCCCTCTGTTCCACAGCACGTGTAACTGCCTTGCTTTCCACATTTCTATAGCTCTTTGTTTTGACTGACCAAAGTGCATCACCTCACACTTATTCAAATTGAAATCCATTTGCCATTCCTCAGCTCATTTCCCTAACTAATCGAGATCTTTTCGCTATTCATTGTAACCTGCTTCACCATCAACAAGTCCTCCTAATTTAGTGTCATCAGCAAACTTGCTTATCATGCTATGTACATTCATATCTAAATGATTTACATACATAATTAATAACAAGGGTACCAACATTGACCCCTAAGACACTGCACTAGTCACAGGCCTCTGGTTGGAGAATTGACCTTCAGCTATCACCCTCTTCTTCCTATCTTTGAGCCAATTTTGAGTCCATCTTGTTAGCTCCCCATGAACCTAACTTTCCAGATCAGCCTGCCATGCAAGACTTCATCAAAAGCCTTACTAAAGTGCATGGAGACAAAATCCACTGCTCTACCTTCATCTATCCCTGTAGGTACCTTTGAAAAAATAGTCAGACATGACCTCCTATGCACAAAACCATGTTAACTAATTCTGACCAGGCTTTGACTATTCAAATGATCTTGTCTCTCAGAATCTGCTCCAGTAACTTCTCTATGACTGGTCAGCTCATCAGCTTGTAGATCCCTGACCTGTTAGAGCTATACTTCTTAAACAATAAAACAACAGTCTTCTGGAACTTGCCACCAGCCAACAGAGAAGCAATTGTCTCTACATAGGCCTCTGTGATTTCTTACTTGGCCTTCCATAAGTTTGAGGGGTGCGCTTGTTCAGGCCCTGTAGATTTGCCCACCTTAGTGCACTTCAAATCAACAGATACCTCCTTCCTCATAAGAGGCATATGTTCCAAGACCTCACTACTTATTGCCCTCATCTTTTTTGGCATCAATTTTATTTTTGTTAATAAACTCTGACGAAGAAATACACATTAAAAAATCTCAGCCATCACCTGTGGCTCCGCACACAAGCAGCCATGAGAGGACCTAATTCTCCCTAGTTACCCTTTTACTATTAATATAATTGCAGAACCTATTGCGATTATCTTTAACCTTTTCTGTCAAATCTATTTCATACTCTCTTTTTACCCTCCTAATTTCCCTCGTGTGGTCTTAAATTTTTTTATATTCATTGAGGGATTCATTCATAGCCCTCTGCCATCAGACACCCAAATTCCAGCCATACTGAGGACCATGAACAGGGATGGCCTTATCAAAGGCAAAGAAACAACTAGTGCTCACTGGAAGGAGTTCTTGAAATTACCCATGGCTCCAGCCTACAGCAAAATGTTTGGTCAGTCCTTGCCACAAGACTAAAGTCAAAAAGAGCACCTGATATGACAAGCAACAGGGCCCCAAGAGCATATTTTATCCCAGGATACGTCCATTTGCCAGGAGCACTCTGTAAATCCCTGGAGGAAGGCACCACCTCCCAGACCACGCACTCACCTGTACTGCTAAACAGCACCTGCTCCACCTGTGGCCCCGTCACTCACCTTAGAACACACCAAACTGAAGGAAAAGTAACTCAACCCAATTTTTAGCAACTGGGAAAGAAAGTTTGAGGGACAAGCTCCAAAGAAATGCTGTGAAGTTCAATTAATCCACAAGGTGGCAGCATCATGCAGGTGGACAACCAAAGAAGGTGTGTTACTGCACTAAATAAGAGTGAAGAAGGCTGAGAAATTTGGGGGAATGGGTGAGTGGAGAATTGGGTATGAAATAATAATTAACAATAAATTACAGATTTATCAAATTCTAACTATAAATATTATACTTATATTTATATTATACTTATAAAGATTTATTGTAAAGTAGCAAAAATATTAAAAAAATTAAATAAAACTAAATGTAAAATACTAATGAAGATTCCAGCAGCCATGTAAAGATTTACTGTGAGAGAAAACTGTCATGCATAATTGCATTTACGGTTTGAGTATGTGGTTAAACCTGACCACTAGTTTAGAGTGACAAGCCAAAGAGGCAGGGCACCACATCAGCTGCCAAAGTACAAGCCTGAAGAAGAGAGAGAGAGTTCCTGTTATTTCAGAGTTAACCTCATGGTCTGAAACAGGTGGAAGACCTCGCTGAAAAACACATTCTGCAAGACAAAGGTACTATAGGAAATGGCACTTCTATTTACACAGTGTGTAATGACTTTTCATTTGGTGCAGAACTATGATTGAATTTTTGTGTAAGTTTACTTATTTTTAGTATCTTAGCTGCACTGAGCTTATCTAAATGTTATCAAAACTATAGCCATAGCATGCAAACATTGCATACTGTATGTTATAATATCAAATAAACTCTAAGTCTAATTTCCCCCATGACATTTAACTTTCTGAGCATATTGAAACCTGCTAAAAGAGTAATAAAATATTCTATTCGGCAAGAGAGTAAAGAATTGTACCAAATATTACTCACAATCAATTTTATTGATTTTACATTTTGATGTTTTGAAATTTGAATATTTTAAAATATATATGCTATGAAATAGATTTTTCTTTAAATTTTCATATGGCTCCTTTGCTAAGCAGAGTAAGGCTGGATTTAGGATAATGTTGCATTTTATATTATATTTTACATTAGGAAGAGCTCTTTCATTAAAATGACCTCCCTTTTAAAATAGTTAATAATCAATTCACTTACCTTGGTATTACAGTAACAAGGAACATTAAGAATCTTTTTCGAGAAAATTTTGCCAATCTTCTAAATTCTACAAAACAGAACCTGACACAGTGGTCACCCTTGTCCATGTCTCTGGTAGGTCGAATTAATGTTATTAAAATGTATATCTTTCCTAAATTTTTGTATTTATTTCAATCCTTACCAATTCTTATTTCTAAAGCTTTTTTTGATGCGTTAGATTCTATTATTTCGTCCTATCTATGGAAGGGCAAATGTTCCAGACTTAATAAAGCTCACCTTCAAAAATCTAAAAAGGAAGGTAGTATGTCTCTGCCTAATTTTTGTTTATATTATTGGGCAGCCAATATTCGTTGTCTTATTTTTTGGTCTTTCTTCCATAAACAATCTGACTGCCCAAAATTGGTGGTAATGGAGCTGAATTCTAGTAAGGATCTTTCCATCTCTGCACTTCCTTGTCATTTGCCTAGACTAATTGTTGATCCTCTTATTAGACATACTCTGAGAACATGGGCTTAGTTCAGAAAATATAATGGCCTTCATGGTTTCTCTCTCCCTAGCCCTATTTTACACAATCATCTTTTCCTACCTTCTATGTGGGATTCAACATTTCATGATTGGTACAGAAAGGGCATTAGATCTTTTCATAGGTAATAGTTTGCAACTTTTCAACAACTGTCTGTAAAGTTTAACCTATCTAATACTCATTTCTTTAGATATCTTCAAATTAGACATTTCATTAATAATAATAGGCATCCATTAGTCTCGTGAGACCATGGATTTGCGCCTTGGAAGGTTTCCAGGGCGCAGGCCTGGGCAAGGTTGTATGGAAGACCAGTAGTTGCCCATGCTGCAAGTCTCCCCTCTTCACGACACTGATGTTATCCAAGGGAAGGGCATTAGGACCCATACAACTTGGCACTGGTGTCGTCACAGAGCAATGTGTGGTTAAGTGCCTTGCTCAAGGACACATACGCTGCCTCAGCCAAGGCTTGAACTAGCGACCTTCAAATCGCTAGACAAATGCCTTAACCACTTGGCCACGTGCCAACACATTTCATTAACCCTTTAATATCAATCTTTCCTGAGATGCCTGAGAAAAATGTTGTGGAACTGTTTCCTTGTATTAACCCATTGGGTAAAGGTTTAATATCTGCTATTCGGGATAAGTTAGTGATCTTGAGGCATGCCCCCTTCGATAAAATTAGAACTGCCTGGGAGCATGATTTAAATATTTCCCTATCTGATGCGGTTTGGGATTCAATTCTTAAGTCAGTTAACTCAACCTCTTTATGTGCTCGCCACTGCCTTTTGCAGTTTAAGGTTGTACACATGGCTCATATGTCGAAAACTAAATTATCATGGTTTTACCCTGACATTAGTCCCCATGTTTGATAAGTGTAAAGGGGGCGAGGCTTCTCTTATCCATATGTACTGGGCCCGTCCAAGTCTAGAGAAATTCTGGTGAGAAGTTTTTTCAACTCTATCCCATATTCTTAATTGCCACTTAGAACCTAACCCTCTGATTGCTCTTTTTGGCACCTTGGGTGAAGCAGACATGCGCTGGAGTCCAACTAAACGTAAAACATTTTCTTTTGCTTCTCTTTTGGCTAGACGGTTACTTCTTCTTAGGTGGAGAGATGCTGCCCCACCCACTCACGCTCAATGACTTAGTGATATTGTGTCCTGCTTAGACCTTGAAAAGATTCATTGTTCACTTCTTAATTCGGACATAAAGTTTCATAAGGTGTGGGGACCTTTTCTTGAATACTTTCATAGCTCCTCTTTAGATTAAGTTTATCCTTTTTTTTGTACTACAATCCCTTACTTTCAGCTTTTTTTCCTGTAAGTTTTATGGTTTTTTGCTGTGAATTACATTATAGTTTTGGTAGTCAGCATTATATTTTCTTTTTTTATATATGTATTACAGCTCTGTGGGGTTGATTACTCTGATTAATTTTTCTTTTACACATAGAAGTGGTTGGCCTGGGGTTTTATAGCGGGAGGGTGGGGAGGGCACTAACTTTATATGATTTTACTTTGGGTGCTTTTTCCTCATTGTTATGAATTATATATTGGATATGTTTGTTTTGCACAGTATAAATCTCCATTTTGTTTCTGGTTTTTTTCTGTTGCTATATTGTAGAAATGCATAAAAAATTAATAAAAGAAAAAAAAGAAAGAGCCCTGATAAAAATAAAGAGAGGAGGTATGGAGCATTTCCTGGATAATGAGGAATTAAGTTGTTTTTGTGAAATGGTGGAATGTGTTTCTATGAAATTTACTCCAGATGACTAATTCTTGAGGGAATGTACAGAACTATATTAAATTTTTAAAACTATGCTGCTGACAGCTGTGTCACAACATCTTCAGTGTTTGAAAATTTTATAAAGTCCAAATCCATTAACATTAACCTCAAATGTTGAAAATATTAATGTTTTGAAATAGCATTTGTTAAAAATGGCAAGAACATCTATAAACCAATCGACATTTCTGCTATCAGCACTAGACTTCTGAATGCAGTAAATAATTTGTACTGCTTTCTAAACTGAGCACTTTTTACATTGAGTCTCTCTGTTTTTCATAAATAGCACGGCAAGTATTACAAAACTTCATGGTGTTTTTGTACTGGCTAGTTGGTGCAATTCTATCATTCTGCATCCTAAGCTTTATCCAGCTATTTAGCTGATATTTAGGCTGGTATCAGTGCAGAATATTACATAATTTACCAAAAGACACCGATGAATCACAACCAGCATTTTCTTCAATTGTCCTTCGTCTACATTCAGTAGGTATATGGTTACAGTACAAAATTGCTACTACTTTAGAGACAATATAGAAATACATTGTGTCTACAGCTTTGGAATACATGACATCAGTAACTGATAGTGTGTCTGTCTCATTACACAAATTAGGCTTTCTATGCTTTATCTCAAAGAGGATAATGAATAAATATTATAAGTTCGATCATTTGTATAGATTTCTGTTATTTTAGTGGAAAATATTTTACCAATCCAACAATTACAGTTGTTAACAATTTTGAGACAATCTAAAACCTATCAACTTTAATCTTTGGCTTTCACTTCTTTGCTAAAGACTCTAGTCTGTAGTGGACTTAGTTGTGTGATGAATTGATTTCATTGGGTGGACATTATTGATGTGTAATTGTAAACCACTTGCAGATAGAAATGAGGTTCCATTTTTCAATCTGTGACTGTTCTTCGGTAGTGTTGCTTGATGTTCCAAATAGAGGCAATTTCTGTAAATTGAAGTGAATTGCACTTTCTCTTAACTCCAGTGTATTCTCTCAAACTTGACAAATAGCTATTTATTGTCATTTCTGTATCTGCCCTCAGTCTACATATTCATTGAAATTTGTATCTGTGACGCTGTTGCTTCTTCTACTCTATAGACTTCAATTTTGCTAACAAGTCTGAGAGGTGAACAGAATAATTAAATTAACAGGTTAATTGAAGGATTGCTTTTCCTTTTGAAGATCTACCCTCGCTATTACGTCAACTAAAAAAAACCTCAATAAATGTAACGGAGCATGATTTGGTGAACTCTGCACTGTCTTTCCTTTATTACCCCATATTATATTCAAATCCTGCTACAGGTTTCCCCCGCCATCCGAAGGTAGAGCATTCCTATGAAACGGTTCGTAAGCCGGAATGTCGTAAAGCGAAGAAGCAATTACCATTTATTTATATGGGAAAATTTTGTGAGGGTTCGCAGACCCAAACTACCAAATCATGCCAAATAACACATAAAACCTAAAATAACAGTAACATATAGCAAAAGCAGGAATGATATGATAAACGCACAGCTTATATAAAGTGGAAATACTTTTCCACAACCATTGCCTGCACTGTTCTCCGTAGCGAAAATCTCACGCAAGTGCTCTCAGCAGAAAGTCTCACGCAAGCGCTGTTGGCAAAAACACGGCGCAAGCGCTCTCCAGTAACCTTTAAGCCATGAAACTGTCAAATCATACCAAATAACATGTAAAAATACACAGCCTATATAAAGTAGAAATAATGTATGTACAGTGTAGTATCACTTACCAGAATTGGGAAAGCGCGGAGCACGCTGATGGCAGTGTATTAGACTGAGTCGTCGCAGGTTGGGGTGGTGCAGTGGCCCCCACCCTCCGGGCAGCGAACCGATACCGATCCGCAAAGCATGCAGGGGTACAGCGGTAGCTGGGAGGCACACAGCACATCTTTAAGAAAAAAGCCGAAATAAACATGCTAATTAATTAGGTGCTGCCCAGCACGTAATTGTCGGCCCAGATCAGTGCCAATTGCCGATTGCATCGCCTCTGATCTGGGGCGACAATTACGTGTCGGGCTGCACTTAATTAATTAGCATGTTTATTTCGGCTTTTTTCTTAAGGATGTGCTGTGTGTCTCCCGACTACTGCTGCATTCTCTGCGAATCGGTATCTGTCCGCAGCCTGGGTGTTGGGGTGGTGGGACACTGGGGTGTCATCTCGTCGTCTGTTTCCATTAGAGCAGGCAGCTCATCTTCTCCTATGACTTCCCGCCTCGATGTAGAAGGTCGAGGTTCATCGTCTGCTGTAGCTGATGTGGAAGGCTTTCAAACCATCCTGCAAATATCCCTTAAACTGACATACCCTTTCAAAATTAAAGTCGTACTTTATCATTACTCATTCGGTTTCGATTGTTATCCTTTCCTCTTCCAATTGCATCAGCTCTTCATCTATCAGTTCTTGGTCATGGGATGCCAAAACTGCTTCAAAATCGTCTTCATCAGCTTCCACAAGCCAAACTCACTTAGTCCTTACTTCGTTCACCACGATCAAAATGCTTAATTATGTCTAGTTTTACGCTAAGTGTAACACCCTTATGAGCTCTTTCAGGCTTTTCCGATACCATAACATTGATCTTGCTAACGGCTGCTCACAGGCACGTGTTTAGGCAATGCTGGCGAGAATGCGTTCTGAATCCGGGGGAGAGTGGCTGCTCAGGGCGCGCGCTGATTTTTTTTGTGTGCTGCTTTTTTCGTAACAGTGAAAGCACCTTCTGTTAGCGAAAACAGGTACTAATGTAGGTCTTTCGTAACAGTGAGGTTTCGTAAAGTGAACGTTTGAAAAGCGGGGGACACCTGTATTTTTCTCCTGGCTTATTTTTTTAAAGACAATTTTATCACCAAGGCTAGGCTTGTCATTTTCAGATTCACCCTTCTCCCATTTTTGAACACAAGTTTATCATTTTCAATTCTTCCTTGGTCATCAAAAAAACCTTGGAGATAAACATAATGTAACTTAGTCGAAGGAGACAGAGTGTAAGAGGCTGTTTTGCGGTCTGACAGAGTGACTTACTTAACTCTGCAAATTCCTGCCATGTAGAGTATGCTATATTTAACTTCCTTATATTGGATGAGGTTAGAATAACATTGAAATTAAAAGCACAATGTTAGGCTTTGAATTAGAATGTAGGTATTTTAAATTAAACTATGATTAAAACAGACTGTCTTAAATTAATAGCATAAAGAATGATCCTGTTTTAATCAATATCCACTTTTATGTCTCTATTAGATATCACTTTCTAATGGAAATGGAGGTGCCTATGCAAATTATACCAGAATACTTCAAGAACTCAGAAGCAAGGCCAGCAATAAATGTCCAAACAGAAGCCAAGATTTCAACAGAAAAGGCTTTTGAGTCACAGGCTGTTCTGCCTGTCTGTGGTGTGATGTGGCAAATGACTCCTCCTCAGATCAAGCCACAGGGAGCTATGTCTTTAGAAACATTGCCCTTGGACAAGAAGACTTTGGAAGATAAGTCCCTGGAGAAAACGCCTTTAGATGTCAGCCTCCCCAAAGCCAAGTTCTATGACCATATGCAAATGGAAACAAAATCTTTAGAAGATCACATGTTAAAATTACAAAATCTCTGCCGCATGTGTGGAGTTTCCTTTAATACTAACAGTTATGACATGAAGTACCCAGTCAATGGCCCTGTTGATCATGTCACACAAGAGGTTCTTAAGAAAATGGGGCATGGAAACAGTTTTTGGCCAGAACTCATCCACAAGACATTTAATATAGATGTCACGACAGATTCAGAAGCCAGACATCCCACCCACTTCTGCCATAGTTGTTGGCGGATTGTCATTCAGACAATCAACAATCCAACTAATGAAGATGCATTCTTTCCCGTAAGCACAATTGTTCAGTGGAAACCACACTCCAGTTTTTGCAATGTTTGCAACTCTGCAAGTGGAACACGTAAACGCAAAGTTCTCAAACTGAGTGCACCAGGCACCAAGAAGCCTAAAGTAACAGTTGATGTGCCTATCAAATCAAGAGTTATTAAAAGAAAAGATAAAATAAATTCAACAAGTATCTTACTGGCTAAAAAGATTGTGAACTGCAAGAAGATGCATCTAAGTTCAAAAGTCCTTCTGCATGATTATCCCAATAACTTTATTCAGTCAGTGTCATGCCAGGTTTGTGAACATTTATTAGTTGACCCTGTGCAGTCACTGTGCAAGCATCTCTTCTGCAGAACATGCATCCTCAAATGTACTACAGTACTTGGAAAATTTTGTCCAGTTTGCAGGTTTCCATGTGATCCTGCAGAGTTTAAAAGTCCAGTGAAATCATTCATAAGTGTTCTCAATTCATTAGTTCTAAAATGTCCTGTGGAAGCCTGTGAAAAAGAAGTAAGATTTGGTGAATATCCCAAACACACCCAGAATCACAAAAAAACAAGAATGTCACAGAGCTATTCACCAATAAACAAAGGTGGCCGGCCTAGGCAACATTTGCTCTCTCTAACTCGCAGGGCTCAAAAACATCGTCTACGAGATCTCAAACTTCAGGTTAAGGCATTTGCAGAAAAGGAGGAAGGTGGTGATGTGAAGTCAGTATGCCTTACTCTGTTGTTGCTGGCATTGAGAGCTGGAAATGAGCATAGACGAGCAGATGAACTGGAAGCTCTCATGCAAGGTCATGGATCAGGGCTGAAGCCAGGAGTCTGCCTTGCCATTAGGATTAGTACGTTTCTGAGTTGCAGTCAGTATCATAAAATGTATAGGACGGTCAAAGCAGCAACTGGGAAGCAGATATTCCAACCACTGCATGCACTCCGGAATACAGAGAAAACATTGTTGCCAGGTTATTATTCATTTGAATGGGAGCCTCCTCTTGCAAGTGTCTCCACCAACACTGAAGTGGGAATAATAGATGGTACATGTGGCTGGGCACAATGCATTGACGATTACCCATTGGAAACAATTTCGAGAAGATTTAGGTACGATGTGGCGATTGTTTCAGCACTGAAGGATCTTGAGGATCATATTTTGGAAGGTTTAAAACTCAAAAATATAGATGAGTATGTGGGTGGACCTTTCACTGTAGTAATCAAAGAATCTTGTGATGGAATGGGAGATGTTAGTGAAAAACATGGATGTGGTCCTTCAGTTCCAGAAAAGGCAGTGAGGTATTCATTTACAATCATGAGTATAAGTGTTGCGAATGAAAATAATGAGAAGGTGAAAGTATTTGAAGAGCTGAAGCCAAATTCTGAATTGTGCTGCAAGCCTCTTTGCTTGATGCTGGCAGATGAATCTGACCATGAAACTTTGACGGCAATATTGGGTCCACTAATCACAGAAAGGGAAGCAATGAAACACAGTGACTTAATCCTTGAAATTGCAGATATACCTAGATCCTTCCAGATTGTCTTTAGAGGCACAGGGTATGATGAGAAGCTGGTTCGTGAAGTCGAAGGCCTTGAAGCCTCAGGCTCTACGTACGTGTGTACGTTATGTGATTGCACTCGAAGTGACGCTTCACAAAATCTGATCTTTCATTCTATAACAAGGAGCCACGAAGAGAACTTAGAGCGCTATGAAATTTGGCGCACAAATCCATATCATGAGACAGCTGAACAGTTACGCGACAGAGTGAAAGGGGTTTCAGCAAAAGCATTCATTGAAACACTGCCCTCCATAGATGCTTTGCATTGTGATATTGGGAACGCAACAGAGTTCTTCAAGCTGTTCCAGGATGAGATTGGGGAGGTGCACAAAAATCCCAATCCACCTAAGGAGGAAAAGAAAAGGTGGCAAGCAATGCTCGATAAACATCTAAGAAAAAAGATGAACCTGAAACCGGTCATGAGGATGAATGGAAACTTTGCAAGGAAACTAATGACTAATGAGACTGTGGAAGCAGTTTGTGAACTGATTCCCTCCGAAGAAAGACGAGAGATTCTCAGGGAGCTGATGCATCTTTACACTCTTATGAAACCTGTGTGGCGATCCACATTCCCATTCAGAGAGTGCCCTGAACTTCTTTGTCAATACAGCTTTCATTCCCAGAGATTTGCAGAACTGCTTCATACAGAGTTCAAGTACAGGTACGATGGCAAGATCACCAACTACCTTCATAAGACTTTGGCTCATGTCCCTGAGATCATTGAAAGGGATGGCTCTATTGGGGCATGGGCAAGTGAAGGAAATGAATCAGGCAACAAACTCTTTCGGCGTTTCAGAAAAATGAATGCAAGGCAGTCTAAGAGCTATGAGTTGGAAGATATTCTGAAGCACCACTGGCTGTATACTTCAAAGTATTTACAGAGGTTTATGGATGTGAACAATGAATTGCAAAATGAACCAGATCCATTTGTACCAGAAGAATTAATCAGCCAACATGATCCAATAAATTCAATAGATGATGATTCCCTTTATTTTTAAGTTGAGTTCCTGAATTTGAAGTTGGTTCTAAGTCTTTTTAACCACAGGAGACGGAACAGTCTGTAATGTGGTGGCTTATTGTGGCCATATCTGGGAGACAGAGTTGATGTTGAAGACGTCCCAGAGGTGTGATTAAGAGAATAGGATCAGTGTATGATGGGCAAGGTCAGCTGATAAACATATGTATTAGCTGTAATCGAAGCAGGAAGTGATCACAAATCAGTGAGTCTTTCTGTATTTGGATTTTGTTTGGTAATCATAGAAAGCAGGAACTTTGGTTAGATTCTCTGCCTGAAAGATGAGGTAATTTTTCAATGAAGGAGAGATAGCTCTCTTTCCCTCATTAGTGAGAGAGAGAGCCCGTTGGGATGTTGAAGTGTTAGGATGGACAGTCGTTTTTGATGTCATGGTCTCTGGGGGTTTGCTATTGCTTGGGTTGGGGGGTGGCTGATGCTTTTGCTGAAGTAAGTGGGGGGGGGGAGTGTAGATGCTTTTTCTGCCGCTTGTGCGTGGGTGGGGCTTTGGTGTTCTAATGTTTTCCTGTCATTCATTCTTTGTTTTTGTTTCTCTCTTGTGGATGTCTTCGAAGAGAAAGGATTTCAGGTTGTATACTGTATACATCCTTAGTTATTAAGTTGAACCATTGAACTATTCATGTTTTATTTCCTGAGTGCTAAATTAAAATATTTCAAAATCAACCAAACATGTTTATTGTTGGAAGGATAATGATGATGATCCTCAGTGCTGGTTGATTGACACCACAAAAGTCCATGGTGATGTACTGTATTATGATGCTTCTCTGAATAGGTGTCCTTATTTCCTTGACAAAAATGTATTTGGCTGCTTTTAAATTTTATGTTATTATTTCATAATGAAAATGGAAGATAAATGCAGCCAGTGATTACTGCAGCCAATACTAATCCAATGGCTCAAAGTGATCCTTCCCATCAGGAGAGCATAAAGACCTATGAAAGCATGGGGAGCACTGATAGAGTTTCACCATTGTCCAGCTCAGCATTGAGAAATGACTACTTCCAACACTCAGGCCTCTTGCTTCAACATGTGCTGTTTCCATAGCACTGGGTCTGGGTCCCAAAATAGGCAGCAGCAAGTTTGATTCTCCTAAGTTTTTATATATAGTTTTGCTGTTAATTTCTGATACCATTCTTGGAACATTTTGTTTCATTGTTATTAACTTCGTAGGAGATCTGCTAGTGTTTTTATGTGTAAAATTGTTTTTTTTTGTAGTTTATATCATACTTTGTATAGATATTACATTGCAACATTATTTTTGCCTCTGGACACTTTTCTTTTAAAATGACAACCAGCACCTACAGTTAAATAATTTCTGGTTCTGAAAGCTGAGCTACACTTCTATTAGTAGGCTTTTACGAACACAATAAATTGCAGACAGCATATACCATTAGCATGTTTGGAGATATGGCAAAGAGCTTTTAAAAATTTGGTCATGTGTGATAAATGTCCTAACATCTAAATATAAAAGAAAATCACATCTTGTAATGTCAGAGGAATAGAGTTAGGCCCAGAATACAAATATAGTGTGTCACAAATACTTTATTTACTTAGTAGAGAATTCTTTTCTTAGTGCCAGTGTATTTTCCTTCGATTACTCTGAAAAGAAATATAAACGTACCAGATCCCAAAAAATAAATATTAGCACATTCATGTTTAACCATGTCCTGCAATGTAAAATCAAGAACTAACTGAATACAACCATTGGAGTCTTCAGATAGGTGGTCATCATTGTAGTATATTGGCATCAAAAAGCTGGAAGGAGGCTCTTACAAGTAATGTGCACACAAGTTAATGTTATTGCTCTATTGAAGGACTGAAAGAATGTGATTAAGGGAAAAAAAAACAAATATCCTTTATTGCATGAGGACAATGCAAATTTTAATTGTTCTCAGCTGAAATCTGATTTGGTAATGGGCAATACACATGGTTCCCTTTAGGTAGTTTGTATTTTATGACAAATGTAATTCATTAATTTTGTTAAAGTAATGGATAATCTCGCATTGATAAACTTTTTCGGAGAATACGGAGCTGTAATGCAGGATTTTGACTCAAAATATCAACAACTCCTTTCCTACCACAGAAGTTGCTTGACTTGCTGAGTTTCTCCAGCAGCTTGTCTGTTGCTCTTTTTTAAAGACACATATGGAATTTATATTTATTTTGTTGAATACAGTGCTCATAAGAGCCACGGCAATTAGATGTAATTGTAGTGCTGTCTGTAGTGTTAGTTTATCATCTCTGTTTTTAGCATTTCGCTCGGATACAAAGCAAATTTTGCAATTAATCAATATTCAATAGGTCAAAAACGGTTTTCAATGTTAATTAATAGGATCAGTGTTTATTCACAGCATCTATTTATCTAAAGGTCGTAGAAGATGTTAGGCAGCTCATAAAAAAGACAAAAAGTTCTGGAGTTACCCTGCAGGTCATTCATTATCTGTTATGAGAGAAATTGAGTAAATGTCTCGAGTTGAATATCCTTCATTATCATTTTGTGGATTATTGCAGCTCGTGGAGGATGTTATGATGAACGTGCCTCAGCATGCATTTTGAAAATTCTGTGTATTGAAATGTATTCTGTCAAAATTTGCTCTGGTTTTTTAAAATAAAGATTTCAAACTTTCAAATAGTTGTTTATGAGTAATTTGTAACTTACAGCACCAATGATGTATTCGGCATTTCTACAATTCAAGTGGTGTTTTGTGACTGAGAAAGTTGGCTGCAGAAAACAGAATGACATCTATACCTCAGATCCCTTAGACTCGCAGAGGTCTTATTTGTTATGTCCTGAACAGAATTTGCTTAGGGTCTCATTTCACTGCGACTGGTGACCTACAATTGCTGTTCCCTTACTGCTATGTGCTGTCTGTTGCATCAAAATATTAGTTGGATCCAATACCCATGTTCGGAAAAGAAGACAATCACAAAGCAGGGATAGTGAGCGTGGGGAACATTAAATGGGACAGTGAATCCAGGAAGAATGCTCCTTCACTACTGCTGTGTGAATCTATCACAAAATGACCTAGGTTAGGAATTCATTACGCAACTTTTAATTAATTCAAAGCTTGCACTTTACTGTCTCTACCCAAATATTAACATAACTATGTTGACCTCAGGCCAACAATTTATGTTATGAATGCTATTGTTCCCTTTGTTCCAATACTCACTCAGATCACCACTCCAATTTATTATGCAATGGGATCTCCCATTAGCCAAATGATTGATCCTTCTTACCCCTGCTCCTGGCATGGTGGGGGGAAGGTCTTCCTTCCAATAGTTAGTCTCCAGGCTTCTTGCTGTTTCCCCTCATTCCTATTCTCTTTCCTTACCAGTTCAAAATGTTGTGTTTTGATTCTGGTCTATCTGGCTAATGTGTGTCAGATTCAGTTTATAGTCTTCTTACAAGTAATGGCTTGTATTAATGCCTTTTTCTTTGTTCTCCCTGAATCAGAGCGGTTGAGACAGATCAGCCAGTTCCTAGATTCAGGTTACCTCAGGTCACAGACAGAGCATGCACATTCTTAAACATGAATGTTCTATCTTATCAAAGAAACATCACTAATTCTTATTTGGATATTACCTCTAGTTATCAGTAGGTTATAAGTAGGGACCTCATTGTGTCCACTTTTAAGTGGTGTGTTCCAGCTATTCCTAACTGCAACCTGTCAACAAAATAGAGGTTGCAGATCAGTCTCACAAAATGGCAACCTCCATTCCTTCCACCACATGGCAAGAATAAAGACATTTGACTTGTCTACTTCCACTGTCTTTGACTTATTTCATTTAGATGTTTTCTTCCATATTTTTCATGCATGTTTCTTGAGAATTTTCTAGCAATCACCTTAAGCACTTCAAGTTAGATGATTCAATACTTAGTTCAACTTGAACAAACATGAAGGATATTTGCTCTATTCCTTTGTTCCTTTAATGACAAATTCTGCAGTTAGGATCAGGAGTGTCTGATTAAACTATTGGTCTTGTAATTTAAAGGTCTGGATTAAATAAAAGACAAGCCCCAATAATGATAAACATGAAGCTAACAGGTTGATGTAAATACACAACGGTTTACTAATAACTGCTCTACATGTCTTATCTGGCCTTTGAAGTAGCCTGGGAAGAAATTTGGACTGGATTAGCTGGATCCTTCAGACACAGCTGCCAAAGTGGATATCTGATAGGTCTGCAGAGGCAGTTAATACACCAGGATGAGGGCTAAACCAAACTGACCTCATCCTCATCAATCTACATGTTACTGATCTTTCTGCCCGTGACTTCCAGACAGTTCTTGTAGCGACAAAGTCTCATTTGCACACTGAAGAGACCATTCTGTTGATGGTAGACTATGAGAAGATAAAAGCAGAACTAAGCTATTCAGCCTCTCTTGTCTACTCGGTCATTCAATGATATCATGGATAAACCTATACCTCAGTGTTACTCCCCTGCACTGACTTCAGATTCCTTGATTCATTTAACATCTAAACATTCATTGATCTCCATATTAAATATTCTCAGTGACTGAACTTCAACAGTTATACTGTGACTGGAAAAACTTCCAGTACCTACAATGAGTAACAACAAAGGTCCAGTGATATACTTCCACATCAGGTTGGGGAGTGATTTGAAGAGAACCTACAAATGACCGTGTTTCCTTTCAACCTGCTGCCTTAACCTTGTTATGAGGTGCTGTCAGAGCAGACTGGGTGAGCTACTGCAGTGCAGGGCATTTTGAAGATGGTACATGCCTGTCACAATATCAGCAATGGAGGGAACAATTGTTTTGAGTGGTTGATGGGATGTCAATCAAATGGGCCACCGAATACATTGATTTTCTTGAGGGTTGTGGCACTGCACACATCCAGGCATGTAGAGTATTCCATCGCACTCCTGATGTGTGCTTAGTAAATGGAAGAATGCTTGCTTAGTGCCAGGAGGTAAGCTACTAGTAGAGTTAAGCAACACAGAAGCAGGCCCATTAGCTCAACTTGTCCATGCTGACCAAGTTGCCTATTTGAGCTAGTCCCATATGTCCCGCTAAACCCTTACTATCCCTGTCCAAATGTCTCTTACACCTTATAATTATATCTGCCTCTATCATTTCCAGTGGCAGCTTGTTTCATACACCCACCAACCTCTGAAAAATAAACCCCTCAGGTCACCATTAAATTCTTCCCCTCTCACTTTAAACTGGTACCCTGTAGTTTTAGACACCTCTATCCCGTGAAAGAGACTGTTACTAACACCACATAAAGATTCTAAAAGACCTGACTTGCTAGATTTTCTGCACATACTATTCTTTGCAGTTTTCATCATGATTTGGAAGTGTAATGATTAGAAAAGGTTTGAATTTGGTGATTAAAAAATTCAAACAATCAACAAAGGGCAATACAAATTGAGTTGTGAATATTAGGCTTGGAGATGTGGGATGATGGAATAAAATTATTAATTGTAGTCTTCCTTGGAAAGCAAGGAACATTTTAAAGTTAAAGAAAGAGGCTTATGCTTGCCCCAGATTATTCAGTCTCTGACTTGCTCTTACATCTCTACTTCAGGTTGTTTTCTGATTGATGATGGCCCCCAGTGTATTGATGATGAGAAATCTGGTGATGGTAATGCCAGTTTTTGTCAATGGTGGGTACTTAGAGTCTTGGATGGTCAGTGTCTGGTCCTTCTATGCCATGAATGGCTCTTGCCACTTATCCCAAGTGTTGTCTAGATTTGCTGCAGTTATAGATTGCCTTGTGTGATGATGAGTTGTGAATGGTGAAATCATCAGCAACATTTCCTCTTCTGACCTAATGTTGAAAGAATGGTCACTGATGAAAGAGATGATGATGGTTAAACCTAGCGTATAGTCCTGAGGAACGCTGGCAGTTATGTCCTAAGGTGGGCTGATCCTACAACCTAAAACATTTTTCTTTTTGTGAGGTATGACTCCAACTTCATGAGTGTTTTACTAGTTATTTTTGATGCTGCATTCTGTTAAATTCTGTCTTAACAGCAAGAACAGTAGCTCTCAGCTTGCCTCAGGAATTCAGAAAATTGGCCCATGTTTGGACCAAGGTTGTATGAGGTCCGGTGTTGAGTGGTTTTGGCAGGACCCAAACTGGGTATCATTCAATAGGGTGCTGGTGTGTAAGTGCCACTTGATAGGATTGTTGACGACAGCTTCCATCACATTGCTGGTGACTGAATGTAGAGTACGTAGGTGGTAATTAGCTGGGCTGGAATTGATCTGTTCTTTGTGAAGAGAGAAATACCCTGGCAATTGTTCACAACATTGCAGAGATGCCAGAGTTATAACTGCCCAGGAATATACTGTAGCTACTTGGAGCATAGGTCTTCGGTGTTACAACTGAGATGTTGAATGGTCCATAGCTTTTGCTGTATCTGTGCTCTCAGCCATTTCTCGGAGTGAATTGAATTGGGGAAGATACGGTGTGTACAAAAGGGATGAGGGGGTACAAAATCCTTGCAGGCAAATTTGCTAAAGCTGTTTGGGAGGGTTTAAACTAGCTTGGCAGGGCAATGGGACCCAGAGTGATAGTGCTGAGGATGAGGTAGTTAGCTTATAAACAAAGGTAATCTGTAATGAGACTCCCAGAAAGGAGAGGCTGATGACAGCGTAGAATTGCAGTTAACAGGATGAGTGGCAATGGAAAAGGCAGACAATATTGAAAAGGGTGAATACAGGACTGAAGATGTTGAATGAGCAGTATATAGAATAAGGCAGTTTAACTTGTAGCACAGTGACAGATTGGCATGTATGATGTTGTAGTTATCACTGAATCATGGCTGTAAGAAGATTATAGCTGGGAGCTTAGTGTCCGAGGATACACATTGTATCGAAAGGACAGCAGGTAGGCAAAGGGGGTGACGTGGCTCTGTTAGTAAATAAATGAATCAAATCATTAGAAAGAGGTGGCATAGGGTTGGAAGGTATTGAATCATTGTGGGTAGAGCTAATGAACTGCAAGGGTAAAAAGACCCTGATGGGAGTTATATACAGACCCCAAACAGCAGTAAGGATGTGGTCTACAAATTACAACGGGAGATAGAAAATGCATGCCAAAAGGGCAACATTACAATAGCCATGGGGAACTTTGATGTGTAGGTAGATTGGGAAAATCAGGTTGGTGCTGGAGAATGAATTTCTAGAACGCCTATGAGATGGCCTTTTAGAGCAGCTTGTGATTGAGCCCACTAGAGTAGCAAATATTCTGGATTGTGTGTTGTGCAATGAATCAGAAATGATTAGAGAGCTTAAGGTAAAAGAACCTTTAGGGGAAGCGATCATAATATGATCGAATTCACCCTGAAATTTGAGAAGGAGAAGCTAACGTCAGATGTATCAGTATTACAGTGGAGTAAAGGGAATTACAGAGGCATGAGAGAGGAGTTGGCAGAAATTGAATGGAAAACAACACTGGCAGGGATGATGGCAGAAAGGCAATCGCTGGAATTTCTGGAAGCAATTCAGAAGGCACAGGATATATACATATCAAAAAGGAAGAAGTATTCTAAAGGCAAGATGACACAACCATGGCTATAAGAGCAGTCAAAGCCAACATACAAGCCAAAGAGAAGGCATATAATAGAACAATAATTAGTGAGAAGTTAGAGAATTGGGGAACTTTTAAAAATCAACAGGAGGCAACTAAAAAAGTCATTAAGAAATAAAAGATGGAAGATGAAAGTAAGCCAGCCAATAATATTAAAGAGGATACCAAAAGATTCTTCAGATACAGTACTTAAAGCGAGGTAAGAGAGGATTTCAGACCACTGGAAAATGATGCTGGAGAGCTAGTAATGGGGGTTAAGGAAATGGTGGACAAACTGTCAACTGATGGACTTAGACAGATTAGGAAAATGGACAAATAAATAGCAGATGGAATACAGTGTTGGGAAGTGTATGGTCATGCACTTTGGTAGAAAAAATTTCTATTTTCTAAATGGAAAGAATATACAAAAAACAGAGGCACAAAGGAACTTGGGAGTCCTTGTGCAGGATTCCCTAAAGATTGATTTGCAGGTTGATGAGGAAGGCAAATGCAATGTTAGCATTTATTTCAAGAGCACTAGAATATAAAAGCAATGATGTAATGTTGGGACTTTATATAGCGCCGGTGAAGACTCACTTGGAGTATTGTGAAACTGGAGAGGGTTCAAAGGACGTTCACAAAAATGATTCCAGGATTGAATGGCTTGTCATATGAAGAGCGTTTGATGGCTCTGGGCCTGTATTCACTAGATTTCAGAAGAATGAGGTGTGATCTCATTGAAACCTATTGAATGGCAAAAGGCCTTGATAGAGTGGATGTGGAGAGAAGATGTCTCCTGTGGTGGGAGAGCCCACAACCAGAGTACACAGCATCAGAATAGAGGGGCATCCTTTTAGAATGGAGGTGAGGGGAATTTCTTTAGACAGAGAGTGGTGAATCTGTGGAATTCTTTGCTACAGGCAGCTGTGGATGTCAAGGCTTTATGTATACTTAAGGCAGAGGTTAATAGATTCTTGATTGGTCAGGGAATGAAGGAATATGGGGAGAAGGCAGGAGACTGGATCCGAGAGGAAAATTGAATCAGCCATGATGAAATGGCAGAACAGACTTGATGGGCCAAATGGCCTAATTCTGTTCCTACATCTTATGGTTTTATGGTCTTATGGTTATGTGATGGGAGCATGTTGAATTAGGATCTTGGTCTTCCTGTTTTTACGATATACTTCAGTAAATAATTCTGGTTTAAGATGGCGCTGGTGAAGCTCAGTGACTACTTACTGGTGGCAGACAAAACAAGAAATAGGACTAACACTTTTTCTTGTAAAGTCTATGGTAAACCATCACCACAAGCAATGGTGAGGTGAGTGCAGGCGAGGCTGAATCTCGGGTCGAGGCACACGGGTGCAAGGCAAAGTCGAGGTGACCGTCGAGGCATGTTTGAGGCAAAGTCATCGTGAGTGGAGTGGAGCCTTCATTCATTTAATGTTTTGTAAAATACACATTCCTGAAATCCTTTATTTTCTAATACAGTCTTGAGGCCCATCCATCTAAACTGAGAGCGAGGTTACATTGAACTAAGCACCAGGCTGATTTGGAAATCTCTGGTACAGGCTGAAATGTGGTGGCAGGGTTCAGGCATGACACATATCAATGTGACACCACCTGTGTCCTAGTGCGGGGAGCAACCTGATGTTTGGATGATTTAAACGCTAGGCCAGATGGATTGAAGGGGCAGAATGACGGGACAAGAGGGAAGGGTCGGGCTGGTTCTGCTTGCTGCTCTGTGACACTTACTTGGTTCTGTGCTGAACTGAGTCTGGGGCTGTGGCCTGCACTGGCTGCTCCAGGCTCCATGTCTGAGGGTTCCACGACATTTATTTGGTGCTGTGCTGAACTGAGGCCGTGGGCCTGCTCTGACTGCTCCAGGCCACGTGTCTATGGACTCACTTTTGTTCTGAATGCTATTTGCTTATTTCTATTGCTTGCACTTTTTTTTTCCTCTGCACAACGGGTGTTTGATGGTCTTTTTTTATGGGTTCTTATGAGTTTCTTTGTGGCTGTCTGTAAGGAAATGAATCCCAAGGATGTATATTGTATTCATACTTTAATAATAAAAATGTACTCTGAACTTTGAACTTTGAAATAATTTAGAGCTCAGCCAATTTGACTGAAGTTTTATGACTTTCAAATAAGCACAGAAAATGCTGGAACTACTCAAAAATCAAGTCACACCTGTGAAAAGAAAAACAAAGTTAATGTTTCACATTGGAGACTCTTTTGGAATTTCATCAGAGGAACATCTTCATCTGCTCAAGAAAGCTTGTTATTTTTCAGCTCTACAGCCTCTTGTTTTGCTGGAATAATATTAAAGTTGTAATGAGTAGCCTTCTATGGAATGGAACAAGGACACTCACATCAAAGGCAGTCTTGCCCGAAGGGGCTTTGAATTTCTTCTTCTATTACTTACTGGTTGCTCCTGTTCTTGATAATCTCTCATCTTTAGCTCTAGTGGGGTTAGCTCTTTGGGCTAAAGGTTGTTTTGGTTAGCCATGGTTATCAACTAGCTGCTGGACCTTTTGTGATTTTCTATACATCTTCTGTTCATTAGATTATTTGCAATATTTTTGCTGGACTTCTAGATATAAGCTTGTTTAACATATTGTGCATGTGCAGAAACTTTCTCTAACTAAATATTGGGAAGTTTGACTGCTTGGTCCCCTCTATATGCCCTGTGCCTTGACCACTGACTCTATCTTCTGGAATCTCTCCTGGTATTATATTCAACTCAAAGATTAATTCCTGACCACATCCCTGCTTTCCTCTCTCAGTTCCTCAACTGCTGAAACTCTGATTCGAACTCCTGTTATGACGTGACCTTTTCAATGCATCGTGATCATCTTAATCCATTATGTCTGTGCTCATCGAATGTCTCAATTTAAAATAATCACCCTTGTTTTGCTTTCATATCTTACTGGCCTATAATTCTTCAAGATATATGTGCTCCTACAATTGTGATCTTTTGCACATCCCCAGTATCAATTCCACCTCAATGTGTAAGAATGCATTTAGATTCCAAGTCACTTGGCTCCGGAAAGCTCTCCCTAAACCTCTCCCCCTCTCCTTGTTTTTGTTTGTTTGTCACCTTCCAAAATGCTCTAGATAATGGCATGAATTGAATGCTGGCAAATGTAGCACTGCTGCTTTATAAGTGGAAGAATGTGAAATTATTCACTTTGGTAGGGAAAAACAAAGGCAGATTTATTTCAAAGGCTTGAAATACAAAGGGACCTGTAAATCTTGTACACCTGTGACTGAAAGTAAACATGCAGGTGCAGCAAGCTGTTAAGAAGAGAACTAGTGTGTTGCCTTTCATTGGCTTTGAGGTTTTGTGACCACACCTGGAGTATTGCACACAGTTTTTTGTCTCTTTACCTAAGAACGATATAGAAGGAGCACCATAAAGGTTTACTAAATTTATTCCTGGGATGGTGAGGCAGTTGTATGAAGAGACATTTGGTTGATTACATTTACACTCAGAAGAATTTAAAAGAATGAGAGGGTGTCTCATTGAAATTAACAGGTCTTGACAGATGGGACACAGGGAAGGTAATTCCTATGGCTCAAGAGAGGGGTCTACAACTTGAGGTCACACTCAAAATGCATAGTAAATATCTAGGATTGAGATGAGAAACTTCTTCACTTGGAGGCTGGTGAACCTAAGGCATTGTCATCCACAGGAGAATATGATATGAATATGCCATTACTGAAGAAAGAAACTGACAGATTTCTAGATACAAAGGAATGAGAGATTGCAGGAATATGGTATTGAGATAGAAAATCAAATTAATGGGATTAGCGTAGATGGACAAATGTGTTGATGCGGATGTGGTAGACTGAATATTTTGATCTTCTTCGTCTAGTTGTTTGTTAAACCTACTATTTTGGCCAAGTTTTTTTGTCATCTTCCCTTACATTTCGTTCCATGGCTTAGTGTTAACTTTTTTTTGGAATGGGGCTTTGTTGGTGTGTTATGTCAGATTATTGTTATGATAGTATAAGGAGAATTATTTTGAACAAGACAAACAACTTAAATTAAATATCCAAATAATCTCCATAGAAAAGCTTTTAATAACGCAAGATATTTGGCAGAGAAGCTCATGGAAGGAATTCCAGATCTTAAGTGCAAGGATGCCAATGCTGGAATAATCAAAATCAGAGATGCTGGATTTTTAAATATGCGCAGAACTATTGGGAATCTTTGGAATGTTGTATTATCAGTGGAAATTACGAAATGAGAGAAGGTGCTGCCAAGGAAAGATTTGGAAGTGAAGATCAGACACTTAAAATTGAGTGGTTGTTAGACTAGGAAACCAAAATAGGTTAGTGATCACATGTGGTAGGTGAATGTGTCTTGACCTAAGTCAGGATTTGGCATGGGAGTTTATTACGTATGAATGCTGTTAGATCGTAGGGATAAGACATTAAGTATCGTACTTGCTAGTATTGAGATTGGCAATACTAAACACATGAACATGTCTGGAGAGAATTTAGAAAACTGTAACACAGCAATTATAACTGGAAACTATTAGAAATGAATCTTCGGGATGTATATCCAAGACAGATGGAGCAAGGGAATGAACGGAAAGTTGAGATTCATCACATTCCAGTAGATGACCGATTTTCTGAGCTTTATGTAACCTTACACTCTCCATTGAATTCTGAGTATCAGAGCTTTCAGTAAATGAAATTTATTGTGTCGATCTTTAAAAGTCTCAATTCAAAGGGTAATTATCATTTTTATTTCTAGGTAACATTAACACCACAGAAGTAAAGTTAATAATCATTGAATTAACAAGCAGAGCAATAAAATGAAATTTGTAATCAGTTTCTTTAAAAATCCATTTCTGCATCAAATGTTGCATTCAAGGCAATAACACCAAAGAAACACTAAAGCTAACATTACAAAATAGCTTATGATCAAACAATAAAAAAACTTCTTGGTCTTCCATACATCATTTAAATGTTGGATCTTATTACACAAAAGGTTTTATTGCATTTTAATGTATTTTACTGTGTTTTATAGTATTTTGAGCACCTTTGGCAATTTAGTTTAGTAGTCTCATTTGAGTAAATGGTGTCTTTTGTTAAATCAGATAATTTATATTTATGTTCAAAAAGAAAGAACTTAGACATTGTTATCAGTAAATGATAAGAAGCTAATTCAGGTTGCTGGTTGCTGCCTTTGCATTCCAGAAAATAATGCTTGTTACTTTTGTAGGGTAGCAAACCTAAATAACCTAAAAATCAGTATGCTGAGATATGAACATTAAGAATGCTATTTTTTCATAAATTTCTAAACATAGAATTAATTATACATTTCTAACAATTTTAATCAAACAGTCTCTTCAGAAAGCTCTTCTTCATTGGCACCCTTTTCAGTGTTGCCGGTGACTTCTTACGGGGGGATTTTATTGGCGTTCGCTTTATCTGCTTTGTCTTGAGTGGAGTTTTAATTCCTCTGTCAATATAATGTTCATTGCAAAAGTACTTTATGTTCTCCTGAGAAAACTGAATCAGCTGCATTTCTGTGAGATTCATGCACTGAGCGTGTACCCAGTGTCCATCATCACCTGCATTCGAGCAGAAGATCATTGCAGGTTTATTGAGTTCTGTAGAGTAATAAGGCACCCAGATCTTAATGTTCATATTGCAGTTGGCACTGCATTTAATCCAATAACCTTCTTCATCAGCATCATCCGTGTTTTCCACATCATCAGAGGGATCTGCTTCCACATCAAAGCGAAATTCTTCCGAATCTTCAAATGTGCTGTATTCCTCAGGATCAGTAAAGGATTCCTGGCTGGCAGACATCTGGCTTTCTTCTTTAGGCTGTCCAAAATTTGCAATGTAGAAGTAGTGTGCAATTGGTGTATCTTGTTTCGTTTCTCCAGGAATTCCTATTAACACTGCACTACTTCCCATATCACTGCCAAACCAGGTTTTGCTTGCTTTGATATCATTAGTCCATGCTGGGGGTTCTTTTTCCAAAATCTGAATGTTATTATTCTCCAGAATGACAGTGTTACAAATCATCCGCTTCTGACTCTCAGATTCATAGCCACCAACAATGATGAACTCATCTGTGCCAGCCTGGGTCACGATTGCACTTGATACAGAGATACCTCCATGTAGTATTGTACATTTCACACTTGGATGAATGTCTGAAAGATCTACTTTTAGACTAAGCAATCTTGCAGGACGATTATTGTTTTTAATAGAATGACCACCTAATATGTAGATGGTTTCAAGTTTTGAAATGGCAACATGGAATGAAAAGCCCTCTTCTATTTCTGGAATTACGTGGGATGTGCAATGGCCGGTATTCATATCAATCAGAAATACCTCAGGTGAACAATCCACCAGGCTATTCCAGTTTTCTGTAGTTCTTTGTCCAGGAGCCTGGTACGATCTACCACCAAACAGGGCACATATAGTTTCTCCCTTGTCCTGAATCACATTGATGGTGTGGCCATATCTTCCACTGGGAACATCTCCTGTTAGTTTCTTTTCAGTGCATTGAAGAGACGTTCGCTTTTTGGCAGCATTGTCATAAACCATCATGACATAAAGTGTATTAGGCAGCTCGTTATTTGGAGTTCTCCCACCATGAATGAGGTAAGAAAGGCTTCCTGCCTCTGAGGGATCTGAGTAATGAGTTACTGCAGGCCGACGCAGTGGTGGGAGATAGCATGATTCAGATGAAAATGAAACAGGTTTAAGTTTCAGCTGGTGACTCTTGAGATGAAGAAGGAAAACACCTGTGTTGCAGGATCTTTTAGGCCATCCTTTCTGTCCAAAAAGAAAGATTTCACTATGAAAATTCATTAAGGAGAATCCTGGGTGTATAAGGTTGGTATTGCTGTTCTCGGAAACCAATTGCAGGGTCATTGCTGCAGTAGAAAGCTGGCTGGACCTTTGAAAGGAAACTGAATACAAAATCATGTTAGAAATGAAAAGAAAATAAAGACCGCAATAATGCAGAACTGACCATGTACAGACATTGCTATTAATCTATCATTTTTACAATAAGCCAATAATCAGTGCAACTTACTTTAAAACTGAATTATTTTGGGTTCATGATTTATTCATGAAAACATTTGCAAAATGACCTTTTAACAAATAGTTATTGTATTCCACATTGTTAAATTCACTTTCCATAAATCTTCGTTCTGCCAACTCCATACCTTTTGAATTCTAGCTAATGTTTTTTTTCTCTGTTTTAAAGTGTCATTCTTTTATTGAAACATCACTGGGAAGATATACAGATGATTTTTCAATCTCTGGAGCCCAGTGTGGTTTGAAAGTGCATCATCTGGAGATAATGGCCTAGAATTCATGGAAGCAATGAAGGCTGGAATAGGTAGAAAGGTCTGGAAGATGGAGATCGTTGCTAGACATTCCCAGCCATTATAGGAAGCAACTCCTGTGAGAGGAGTGAAAAGAACTGTAGCCAAAATGTGGGATTGAAATTGCAAAGGGAGCTGGAAAGGGCTTGTAATAAGGGTAATGTCACAATTGTAATGGGGAACTTCAATATGCAAGGGGACTGGGAAAATCAGATTGGTGTCAGATCGCAAGAGAGGGAATTTGTTGAATGTCTACAAAATTGCTTTTTAGAGCAGCTTGTGCTTGAGCCTGCTAGGGGAAAGGCTATCTTAGATTGGGTGTTGTGTAATAACCCTGACTTTGTTAGTCAGCTTAACGTAAAGGAACCCTTCAAAGGCAGTGGTCATAATATGATTGAATTCATACTGCAATTTGAGAGGGAGAAGCATAAGTCACTTGTATCAGTATCGCAATGGAGTAAAGGGAATTACAAGGTGTGAGAGAGGAGCTTGCCCAGGTGGATTGGAGGGGGATGCTTATGGGAACAGAGATGGCTGAAGTTTCTGGGAATAGTTTCCAAGGCTCAGGATAGATATATCCCACTGAAGAAGTTGTTCTCATATGACAAGGGTAGGTAACCATGGCTGACAAGGGAAGTTAAGGGCTGCATAAAAGCCAAGGAAAGGGCATATAAGATTTAAAAGGGAGTGGGAAGTTGGATGATTAGAAAACTTTAAAAATCCAACAAAGGCAGCTAAAAAAAAACTATAAGAAGGGAAAAGAACGAGAAAATCTGCAGATGCTGGAAATCCAAGAAAGACACACAAAATGCTGGAGGAACTCAGCAGGCCAGGCAGCATCTATGGAAAAAAATAGCTGACGTTTTGGGCCGAGACCCTACAGCAGAACGTTGAGTCCTTTTACACATTGTCTGTCAATGATTTAAATAATGGAATTGATAGCTTTGTGGCAAAGTTTGCAGATTGTATGAAGATGGGTGGAGGGATAGGTAGTTCTGAGGAACACCACTAGGTAGAGCCTGTGGTATGCTCTGTCACAGTCTGTGATGGAGGCCAAGTCCGTGCGTATATTCAAGGAAGCTGATAGATTCCTGATTGGTTGGGACATCAATGGATATGGTGAGAGGGCAGGTGTGTGATGTTGAATGGGATCCGGGATCAGCCATGATGAAATAATGGAGCGGGCTTGAAGGGCTGAATGGCCTAATTCTGCTCCTATGTCTTACGGTCTCGTGGTCTAACAGAAGTTAGCTTGATCAGGAGAAATGAGAATTAATTGTGGTGTGGTAAATTGGAATGAAATTTTCCAGAAGATTGGGTAAATTAATCCGAAAGAAAAGTTAAGTGATGGCTGGCTTTAGTCCAGAGCTATTTTGTGGTTTGATCAGGACCCAGGAGGAGCTGTGTATTTATTGTCTGCTTGGGACTAAAAGCTAGCAGGGTACTAATAAGTTTATAAACCCATTTTAAATTTTATTCTATTTAGAGGTACAGCACAGTAACAGGCTCTTCTCCTCCAATGAGCACCCGGCACCCAATTACATCTATGTGATCAACTAACTCTCTAACCTGTGTATCCTTGGAATGTGGGAGGAAACTGGAGCACCCGGAGGAAACCAACATAATCATAGGGAGAATGTACAAATTCCTTATGGACAGTGGTAGAGTTGTACCCAGGTGACCGGTGCAGAAACAGCATTACGCCAGCAGCTACACTATCATGCTGCCCCTGCTTATGTGAAATGCAAAGTCAACCTATTGGTATTAAACTTTGAAAAATCCATAAATTCAGATTGGCTTTGCTTTAACATCTGCAGCCCTGATCTCTTTAATGTTGTTTCTAAAGGTCTCATTTGGCAACTTTATTTTAATATTGCTTCAATCAGGATAAGCATGCCATAGTTGATGCTTGCGCGGTTAACATTATTCTAGGGCTACACTCATTTTATTCAAACCTTACCAGGGCACAGCTGTTATCAGCTCTTTTGGCCATTGACAATCTTAGTTATGAATTCTTTTTGTTATGGAGCCTAATGCGAACATTTAAACATCCACCAGCTAATAGCTGAAGCCAGAACCTAGTTTCAAAACTTGAGTGTAACATTATTCATCTAACCAGCATCTGACGTGAGGAAAAGCTGTGAGCCGACTACTCTGTCATCCTTTCAACCTTTGTGCTGCTTGTGTCATGGGGGGAATTGTATACTCTCCTTTAATGACTTTCCTTCCCAGCCTAAATGAGATGGATTGCCCTCCTTTCTTTCCTATATTAAATATCTAAAGGTCCCACTCTTGCCTCCACCTTAGCTTCCTTTGAGGAACTATTTATGATTCCCTGCCCTTCCTCAATATGCTATCCTTAATGACAATCTTGCTGCTGATGTAAGTTTACCTCTCCAACACCTTGCTCAACCCATGCTCTGTGTTATCGGCCTGCTTTCTGGCATCCAATTCTGGATTACTGTGCGTGGGAAAACCAAAATTATTATCTTCAATTCCTACAACAAGCTCCATTCCTGACCAGCTGATTTTATCTTCCTGTCTGGTTAGTGTGAAACTGACTCCAATTTTCCTAATTTTGTTTTAGGACGGGTGACCACAGCCATTATCAATACTCTTCAGAGATTGTCTGCCTGGCTTTAGTGATTGCATAACCAAGACTTGTGATCTGCACCAGCTGCTCATACGACCATCCACCACCTGCTCCCATGGCCTCACAGGACCCTGATTAGGGGGCTAAGCTGGTGCTACACCTTGCCCAAGAGTGAGCTGCAGGCTAATGGAGTGAAGGAGCACCTTACACCTCCTTTGGTAGGGATGTACTTCCACCCAGTGTAGCAGTTGGTGCGACGCTATGAAAGCTTGGGGTGTCAGAGTTCGGAGTTCAATGGTGCTCTATTTTCCTCCCACAATCCAAATATGTACCGGTAAATTGTCTAGTAATAAAGCTAGGGTTAAATAGTTGGGTAGCTTGGCAGTGCAGCTCATTGGGTTGGAAGGGCCCGTTCCACGTTGTATTTAATAAATCTCTATAAGGTTATCCCTCATTCTCCTGCGCTCCAAGGAGTAAAGACCTAACCTGGACAAACTCTCCCTATAACTACAGCCTGCTAGTACTGTCATAATTCACTTAAATCCTTTTTGTGCTTTTTCCAGTCCAACCTCATCTCTCCTGTAGAGGTTGAGTACCCCTTATCCGAAACCCAAAACCTTTTTGAGTGCTGACGCGACTTCACAAATGGAAATTCCACAAGGTACTGGGAAGGTTCCCCGGCAATGCACAGGTCTCTGCGCACCACAAACAGTTCTGAGAAGTGACCTCACATTTGTAATGAGGAGAAGGTAATGAAAAACAGAGAAAAACGCTGCATAAAGTGAAAAATGAAGACCTCAATTGTGTATTGAAAGAATGGATTCATCAGCATCGGAGTGAATATATGCTGCTTAGTGGTACGGTGATTATGAAACAAGTAAAGATCTATCATGACAAACTGAAAATGGAAGGTAATTGTGAATACAGGTTTCAGAGTTGTATATGGATGCATGCTTTGATAATAAATGAACCTTAGAATATTCAGCAGGCTGGTTGCAGAGATTTAAGAAAAGGCACGGCATTGAAGTTTTAAAGATTTGTGGTGATAAAGCGTCTGCTGATCGTGAAGCAGCAGAGAAATTCATTGATGAGTTTGCCAAGATGAAAATCTAACACACTGAACAGTTGCATCACATTTGTGCGATTAACTAGTGTAAGACAAAGACTGCTTACTGGTAGCAGTAAATTCAGAGTTGGAAATGATGGCGATCCCAAGCTATCTCGTTATTTATTCCAAACTCCGAAAAAATCCTAAATTCGAAACACCTTCAACTCCAAGCATTTCAGATAAGGGGTACTCAACTTATAATGGGTTTGGCCTCACCATTGACTTATACAACAATATAATGCTCCTAAAAACCTTTTTCACCACCCATAACGACACTTTCAATGCTCTGTGTACTTGTATAGTCCTATACTCAGTGGCCACTTTATTAGGTACACCTGAGTATCTGCTTGTTAATGCGAATATCTAATCAGCCAGTCACGTGGCATAACTCAATGTACAAAAACATGCAGACATGGTCTGGAAGTTTGGTTATGGTTCAGACCAAACTTTAGAATGGGGAAGAAATGTGACCTAAGTGATTTTGACTGTGGAGTGAAAGTTGGTGCCAAAGGGGAGGGTTTGAGTATCTCAGAAACTGCAAACTTCCTGGGATTTTCATGCACAACAGTCTCTGGAGCAGGTTTTCCCAATCTGGGGTCCATGGACTCCTTGCTTAATGGTAGGGGTCCGTGACATAAAAGAATTTGGGAACCCCTGCTCTAGTGTTTACAGAGAATGATGCAAAAAAAATGACACACATTCAGTAATGGGCAGGTCTGTGGGCAAAAATGCCTTGTTAACAATAGAGGTCAGAGAAGAATGGCCAGACTGGTTCAAGCTGACAGGAATGCAACAGTAACTCAAATAATCATGTGTTATAACAGCGGTGTGCAGAAGAACATCACTCAGCACATTGACACGAAGTGGATGTGCTATGGCTGGAAAAGATCATGAAATCACTCTGTAACCACTTTATTAGGTACAGGAGGTATATTACACTGCTCCATTACATTCCCTAGTTTCCTCCCTCACTGAATGTTTTGAATTGTAGGTAACTCCGTTCGTGTGTTTTTTAAAAAAAAACTATTAATACCCTGAAATGGAAAATTTCATCAACTTTTGATCAATTTCTACCCTTTTGTCATGTCCATGTGAATCCATTTCCTGCTCTTTTCTTCCTTTCCTCAAGTTCTTGATCTGCATGTCTCTTAAAATGTGGTTGACTAGTATGTACTCTTTCCTGTAGCTTTATAACATAACAAAATCAGTTCGAAAGATTGAGTTTCTCCCTCCATCCGCAGAGAAAGTTGACCTGGTAATCATTTCCAGTATTTTCAGTGTATTTTCTTTAGTTTCAATTATTTTCTTTTGCTTTAAAAAATACTGCAGATACTGTAATTTGGAAATCTGAAAAAGCAGAAAAGGCTGGAAATACTGGGCAGGTCAGATGACATCTCTGGAGAGCGTTTAAGGTCGACCCAGCGCTTTTACATTTTTCGTTTAGTTTGCACAGATTTTATAGTTACAAAGTTTTGCATACAAATAATGTTACAGAGACTTTAAATTACGCTCAGGTTTCCTTCCCTACTTTATATTTGCTTCCGGAACTAAATCTGATAATATGTTTTCCTGGCGGACACAATTCCGATTAAAAAAAGGACCACGCTACCTGATGGGATTCGTAGTTTATTTTGTTGATGTTGGGAATGGTCTATATCTCCCGGCAGGTATCGCGCCAGAATTTGGCGTTGCCAGGGCCGCGGAGTAGGAAGCGGACGCTATAAATGTCGGACCAGTGAGTAAACTTGGTTGAAGCGGCGGCTTTGAAGTTAATCAGCACTGTAAAATGACCGCTTGATTTACTCTGGTAACGCAATTTAGTTTGGTTAGTTCCCTAACGCAGAACAACTTCTGATCTATTTTATGTTTGCAAGGGTTTAGGTGCCTGTGGCCTCTGATGCACTCCATAAGCTTGTCTCTCCTCATCCATTCGTAAACCATGCTCACTGACCCGCAGTCATCTGGTCATCTGGTGCTGGCAGATCCACACTCTCAGCAGAGAGGAGGCTAAGCGTGATTACAACCAAAATACTACAGAATACTCTTCATCGATTTGCACAAAATGGGTGGATTCCTTAATAGAAAATATATTATAGAAGTACAATAAGAAAATGTTGATAGCTTTTTAAAGATTGATATTCCCCCAAAACAATATTTGTTTACTTACATGATTAAAAAAAGAATTGTTGGAAAGCTTGAAATGCTAAAAGGTTTTAATTGAATTGGTATAATTAGCTACACGCTTTCTTTTGGGGAGACATTGCTGAGCTGCCATTTGGATACAATCCTTCAGGTTTAACCACATGCAAAAAAGGAAGCTGGAATATGCCGGGCACTTGTTAAGAGGTGGTGGACTGCAGAAATTGTTATTGGAAGGAATGATAGAAGGAACGAGGGAAAGAGGAAGGCAGTGAACCACTTGGTACGATAATGTGAGGCAATGGACTGGGTTGAGTTCTGCTGATGCCAGAAAAAGAGCGCAAGATGGAAGATGATGGAGGTGCATAGCTGCCAATCCCGGACTCGGGACGGCACCCACTGACTGAGTGACAATATTATTTATGCAAAAGTCCATTATGAGAATTCTGCAGGACTTTAATGAGATTGACAATATGTGTTTTCTGTGTATGTCTTACTACTAAGTGTCTGTCCTGGGTCAGGTGTAGGATATTGGTCTTCGACTTGAGGTTGTGAGTTCAGATACATCTCCTGACACTTCAGCAGTTCAGCTGGAGCCTCAATGCTACTGTCTCAGTTATAATATTTGAATTTGTAGGATCCAATTGGCTTAATTAGTTCCATGGTCAACAAAGAGCTGCTATTGACCGCTTACTGCTTATAAATCCTTCAATAACCTGAAGTTGGGTTGGAAAATGGGGAAAATAAATGTTTTTAATTTTGTATTTATATGTAATATCCCATAGTTGTTTAGTGAATTGGAAGCAAAAGCATACAATGTTGCCCCTCAATATTGCCATTTGATTTATGTGGTATTAAGATAGTTGTACCCTTAAACCCCATATGAATTTTTTTAAGGCATCCGTTAGTCTTGCGAGACCATGGATCTGCACCTGGAAAGTCTTTACTCTCCAGGACACAGGCCTGGGCAAGGTTGTATGGAAGACCAGCAGTTGCCCATGCTGCAAGTCTCCCCTCTCCACTACACCAATGTTGTCCAAGGGAAGGGCATTAGGACCTATACAGCTTGGCAGCAGTGTTGTCGCAGAGCAATGTGTGATTAAGTGCCTTGCTCAAGGACACAATGAATACTTAAGCTAAGTCACACTACAAGGCACAAGCATATTTAAAATTTTAGTTTCACAGCTAATGTTTTGGTGAGTTAAAGCAGAACTTAGTGTTTTTACATGATTCTTGTGTTCAGTGAAGTTGACATGCTATGCCGTTAAAGTAATTCTATTCAGTCACACTTGATATCTTGTTATGCCAAAATGAGACATGCTCTAGAGTCAACAATGAGAAACCTCTGCTGTCGTCGTGATGAAAAGAAATTATTTTTATTTAAATGTCAGTTGGTGGCATTTTTTCCTATGGTTTCGATCGAACCTTCAGCGCCAATTTGTTACTTTTTAACATCAGTCTTTGAACATAGCGGCACTATATTGATAAAGAAATATTGAAACCAATTTTGTTATAATTATATAATGGTAAATGTGGTAAATTTAGTATCATTTTAACATTAACATTATTTAGGCTTGGAATCAGAATCGTGTTTAATGTCACTGGCATATGTCATGACATTTGTTTTGTGGCACAGTACAGTGCAATTGATAACAAACTATAGATTGCTATAAGAAATATACATACAGACTTTGAATAAGTAGTGCAAAAAGAGAGCATAAGTAGTGAGGTAGTGTTCAAAGGTTACTTCATTGTTCATTTGGAAATCTGATAGTGGAGAAGAAGCTGTTCCTAAAACTTTGAGTGTGTGTCTTCAGGCTCCTGAATTCTAAAGTTCTCTAAATGGACATTCTAAATGGACATTGAACCCATGAACATATTGCATTGTACTAGTGCCGCTAAGTTAACAAATTTCACGATATATGCCTGTGATATTAAACTTGATTCTGATTCTTGTATCTCCTCCCTGATGGTAGCAATGAAAAGAGGGCATGCCCTGGGTGATGGGGATTCTTAATGATGGATGTGAGCTTTTTGAAGCTTCAGCTTTTGAAGGAATCCTTGATGCTGCAATATTCTTTACTTAAAATTATATCTAATTTGGTTTCTACTTACAGAAAGCCTCGCTACTTTTTATAAAATCTTTCAGGGTCTTTGCTGTTTTTCCTTGCAGAAAACCCACTGCATACAGTAGAACGTTTTCTTTGCACAGTTATGTTTAGCTCATGGACATGGATTTAAGGTAATTGAGCAAAGGATTGTAAATGAATTGAGGAATTAACGTTTTGTGAATAGCATAGACGCATTGAGCCCACTTCTAATTTGTTAATTTCTACATTTCAATGAACAGTGCTTGAATTGCCCAAGTAATACTCAAAATGTAAATAACTTTCGGACTTCATCAAGGAATGTGGAAAGTCTCTGCCTACGTGCAGTTGTCCTTTTCTTTGACTTATTCTCTCTCTCTTCTTTACTAAATGTATTTAAAGCTAACTTAGCTTTTCCTCAGTAAGATGACAATTGGGAATTTCAGACTTTCATTCAGCATCTTTTCTCATTTTGTACTTTCTTTCAATAAAGCTACTGTTGATCCATTTGAATTTGATTGGGTATTTTAACATGTAATAGTTTAGCATATGGACCTTCACTGCCCATAGATGTAGATATATTGAATGCATACTGCTAATATGATGCTCAGCTGTACTTGGCTACAAAAGAAATTACTTCTCACAACAACACGCGATAATTGAGTTGTCTGTTTTTCTTTTCAGTTTATAGCTTTGCAGATGTTAACATTTCCTTTTAACCTTAAAATTAAGATATAATTATTCTTTTCTTTATTTTAACGAAGAAAATTACTGCAATAGAGAAAAATATAGAGACTGGCTATTATTTAAATCACTTGGCATCACTTAACACTTTTCCCAAACCTCAAATAGCATAACAAATAACTCAAGAAGCACTAGTTTAGATAAAAACGTATGTTCTGTATTAAGTATTGTAAATCTACTTTACATACAAGACAGCTGTTAATTAGCACAACTACTGTGACAAAGTGTATGCCTGCCTTTAATATGAATATAATACCAAAATAATATTACCTGTATAGTGCAAATAGTTGCAGAGACTGGAATTGCTTGCAGAATTAGAATTTGCCGAACACCTGGTAAATATGTAGCATTCGGTCAATGTAGAGTGTCTCTGAGAGCATTTACAGCTGGTGCAAATGATTCCAAGCGCTTCCTTGATGACAGCAAATGCTAGTGAACAGCAGATGCTTCAATGACGTGGTATATTTCAAATGTGCAAGATATTAAATGCGTTTATGTATACATTACTTTATAACTAATATCTAATCTTGTTCTTTATTTGTACTTATTATCTCCTGATTCCCTTTGTGCAACTGTCTTAATATTAAATCTCATTCTGAATTAAGATGCATCTAAAACAGTGGGTGTTAAATTAACTGTGCTTATGTTCATAACATCAGTAAAAACTGCAAAGAATTAGTTAAATCAGCACACCACAGTTGTTGAATTTTAGTAGTGAATAATGTCAATGACATTTATTCTGGACTAAGAATCAATTTGCCCATTTCAGATGTCACCCACAACAGTGGTTCTGCTCCCTCAAATTTCTACTCTGTAAAACAGCCTCATCAAATAGAAGATATATTTTAAAAGGTTTTAAAAAATTTCTCAGTTACCGTAATTCTGCTTGAAGTTACTAGTGCTGAAAAGGTTGGTGAACTCAGTGGATTCCGGTTAATTCGACACATCAGGGCCAGTACATTTTGGCCTAATTAAGTAGCTGCCCCTGTGAGCTGAAGTGTCATGGAAGTACTAAAAAGGTATTTTTTTAAAAAAAGCCAAGCTACCATTTAAATGAGGAATTTGAAGAGATTTGGTTTGTCAATTAAAACACTTGAGAACTTATATCGATGTGCCATGGAGAGCTTTCTGACAGGCTGCATCACTCTCTAGTATTTGGGGCGGGGGGCGTGTGCTGGTTTGCTACTGCACAGGACCGAAAGAAGCTACAGAAAGTTGTAAAGTTAGTCAGCTCCATCTTGGGTCCTTGCCTTCGTATTATCCAAGATATCTACAAGGAGCAGTGCCTCAGAAAGGCAGCGCCCATTATTAAGGAGCCCTATCACCCAGGACATGTCCTCCTTTTATTGTTACCATCAGGAATGAAGTACAGAATCCTGAAGGCACACACTCAGCGATTTAGGAGCAGCTTCTTCCCCCCTGCCATCTGATTCCTAAATGGACATTGAATCAATAAACACTACCTTTGTTCTTAAAGAATATTATTTCTGTTTTGCACTATTTTAACCTATTAAATATACGTATATACTTACTGTAATTGATTTACTTTTTTTTCATTCTATAATATCATGTGTCGCATTGTACTGCTGCTGCTAAGTTAACAAATTTCATGACACATGCTGGTGATAATAAACCTAATTCTGAAATTATGTATTTAAATGAAATACAGAACAAATTAGAACACTTACCAATACAGGACTATAAAACTTTATTAGTTCCTAATAGTTATTGACAGAGGAATTCATCTAGACCAGTGGTCCCCAACCTCTGGGCCGCGAAGCATGCAGCGGTGCAGCGGTAGCCGGAGCACACCCAGCACACCTTTAAGAAAAAAGCCGAAATAAACAAGCTAATTAGGTACTGCCCGGCATGTAAATGTCGGCCCAGATCAGAGGCGTCTAATTAATTAGCTTGTTTATTTAGACTTTTTTCTCAAAGATATGCTGGGTGTGCTCCAGCTACCACTGCACCCCTGTACGCTTCGCGGATTGGTATCGGTCTGCGGCCTGGAGGTTAGGGACCACTGATCTAGAGTATGCTGCTGTGTTCTTTTGATCGACTGTAAATGAACAAAATCAGTGCAGACATCTAGTACAAATAGGAGATTGCTTTCATGGAATGCTTTCAATGATTGTATCCTCCAACTCTTCATTTTCATTATAACATTCAAGATGGTTGCAGATACCTTCAAATTCTCTTAACTTATTGAAGTAGTGAAATCGTTTCATTTTCACTCCTAGCTTTTTCCAGCATCTCCAAGTCTGAATGCTTGAAACCACAGCGAGCAAAACAGTTCTGAATTGTCTTAAGACCATAAGACAAAGGAGCAGAAGTCGGCCATTCGGCCCATCGAGTCTGCTCCGCCATTTTATCATGAGCTGATCTATTCCCACATTTAGTCCCACTCCCCTGCCTTCTCACTATAACCTTTTATGCCCTGGCTACTCAGATACCTATCAATCTCTGCCTTAAATACACCCAATGACTTGGTCTCCACCGCTGCCCGTGGCAACAAATTCCATAGATTCGCCACCCTCTGACTAAAAAAATTTCTTCGCATTTCTGTTCTGAATGGGCACCCTTCAATCCTTAAGTCGTGCCCTCTCGTACTAGACCCCCCCATCATGGGAAACAACTTTGCCACATCCACTCTGTCCATGCCTTTCAACATTCGAAATGTTTCTATGAGGTCTCCCCTCACTCTTCTAAACTCCAAGGAATACAGTCCAAGAGCGGACAAACATTCCCCATATGTTAACCCTCTCATTCCCGGAATCATTCTAGTGAATCTTCTCTGTACCCTCTCCAACGTCAGCACATCTTTTCTTAAATAAGACCAAAACTGCCCACAGTACTCCAAGTGAGGTCTCACCAGCGCCTTATAGAGCCTCAACATCACATCCCTGCTCCAATACTCTATTCCTCTAGAAATGAATGCCAACATTGCATTCGCCTTCTTCACTACTGACTCAACCTGGAGGTTAACCTTAAGGGTATCCTGTCCGAGGACTCCCAAGTCCCGTTGCATCTCAGAACTTTGAATTCTTTCCCCATTTAAATAATAGTCTGCCTGTTTATTTCTTCCGCCAAAGTGCATAACCATACACTTTCCAACATTGTATTTCATTTGCCACTTCTTTGCCCATTCTTCCAATCTATCCAAGTCTCTCTGCAGAGAATAATGAGCCAACACCCAGGTGTGTTAAGCAGGAGGGAAGAAACAGATGATATAATTGATGATCCATTTACATTAGCAGAAATGGTGAGAGCAATAAAGGGATCGAGACCAACCTCCCCAGGGAAAGATCTGATATGCTCCGTGATGCTAAAAAATCTAGGAGAAGGAGCGCTCTTGAAGTTGCTGCATTTTTATAACAGAGTGTGGGAGGAGGGAAGATTACCAAGTGCATGGAAGGAAGCAGTAGTAATTCCAATAAGGAAGCCTGGCAAGGATCTGTCAAAACCCACTAGCTACAGACCAATTGCATTAACATCAAGTATATGTAAGATAATGGAAAGGATGATAACAGAAAGGTTATCATATGAGCTTGAGAAAAGGGGAATGCTGGCAAGTTATCAGAGTGGTTTTAGAAAGGGAAGGAATTCCATGGACTCAGTGATTATGTTAGAGACTGAAATAAGGAAGGCCGAGGCAAATAGAGAGTCAGTAGTGGCAGTGTTCTTTGACATTGAAAAAACCTATGATATGATGTGGAAGGAAGGATTATTAATTAAACTGCACAAGATGGGGGTTGGTGGGAGAGTTTTTAATTGGATTAAAGATTTTTTGCTTGGTAGAAAAATTCAAGTTTGGATTGGATCAGAATTATCAAAACAGTACATAGTGGAAAATGGCACACCTCAAGGTAGTGTGATTAGCACGTTACTTTTCATCATTATGATCATTGATGTCTTCACAAAGGTACCAGTGGATATAGGTAGGTCACTGTTTGCGGATGATGGGGCCTTGTGGAAAAGAGGCAGGAACATGGACCATATAATCAGGAAACTACAAGAAGCAATTGATGAAGTGGTGGAGTGGGGTTATGATTGGGGATGTAGATTTTCAGTAGATAAAACTCAAACTGTATTTTTTTACCAGGAAAAGGGTTGAGGTAGGGAAGAAGTTAAGGATGTATGGGGTTGAATTAGAAAGGGTTGCATCATTTAAATTTCTGGGAGTTATATTTGATTCAGGATTAACATGGGCAGACCATATCAGGAAAGTTGAGGAGAAATGTAAAAAAGTATTAAATATGATGAGATGTTTGACTGGTAGGGAATGGGGAGCAAGTTGTTCAGCTTTGAAGAGAATGTATGTGGCTTTAGTAAGATCTGTATTGGATTATGGAAATATAGTATATGGATCAGCAGCTAGGTCTCTTATAAGGAAACTGGATGTGATTCAGGCTCAGGCCTTGAGAGTGTGCAGTGGGGCTTTTAAAATGTCACCAGTGTCAGCCCTACAGGTAGAAATGGAAATAGTGCCTTTGGAACTAAGAAGGATGCAACTGATGGCAAGCTACTGGGCTAACTTGCAGGGGCACAATGATTCTCACCCTACTAAAGGAGTGTTGCAGGAGTGCTGGGAAAATGGGAGGTTTCAGAGGGATACCTTTAGTCGGGTAGGGAATGATATCGCGAAAGAATGTGGAGTATTTGATCTGAGGATAAGTCCTTCAGTAGTTTATCCGGCTGTAGCTCCATGGAAGCTTGTATGGCCTGACATAGACTGGCATTTGTTAGAGGTAAAAAGGAAAGAAAGATATAAAACAGATTTGGTAAATGCATTTAACTGTCATGTGATGGAAAAGTATAGTGATTATACTCACATTTATATGGATGGTGCGAAGGAACCTGAAACAGGAGTGACAGGGTTTGGGGTGGTAATACCAGCAAAAGAAATTGGAATCAGCAGAAGAACATCTAATAAGTTAGGGGTGTTTACAGTGAGGTGCTGGCAGTGTTGGTTGCGTTGCAATGGGTGCAGAAAGCCAGACAAGCCAAAGCATTGATATGTTCAGATTCATCCTCAGTTCTAGCAAGTTTAAGGTCTTTTCACACAAACAGTCGGCAAGATGTACTTTATGAAGTCCTTCAGTTAGTTACAAGAATTGCAAATCAGGGAGGTCAGGTAAAATTTCTGTGGGTTCCAGCACATGTAGGGGTGAAGGGGAATGAGAGGGTGGATGAGTTGGCAAAGAGGGCGTTAAAGAAAGAAAATGTGGAAATGCACATTAGTATCGGTAAAGCAGAGGTTAAGTGTGTAATCTGGGAAAAAGTCAACCGAATGTGGCAAGAAAGATGGGACAGGGAGGGGAAAGGGAGGCATTTATATCAAGTACAAAAGAGTGTTGCAGTTACTAGGGTAGGTAATGGAAACAGAAGAGAGGAAATTGTGTGTACTAGGTTAAGGCTGGGGCATTGTGCATTAAACAAAACATTGAAAATGATAGGGAAACACCAGACAGGATTGTGTGAGGAATGTCAGGAAGAGGAGTCAGTAGAACATGTAGTTTTGTGTTGCAGGAAGTATGGGATACAGAGAGAGATGATGAGAAATAAATTAAGGGAGTTGGAGATGCAGGAATTCACATTAAAAGGGTTGCTGGACATGGGTGAGAGAGCACAAGTCCGGGTATTTTTAGCGTTTTTAAGGGGTACAGGGTTTTTTTTATAGAATATGACGAATAAACAGGAGTAGGATACTAGGATGGTCAAAGATGGGAGGGTGAAGTGTAGGTTTGTGTGTGTGTGTGTGTGTGTGTGTGTGTATGTGTGTGTGTGCGCGTGCGCACGCACGATTGGGTGAAGGGATTTAGAATGTATGTCTAGTGCACATTCTGGAGCAGAGGGTGGCGGTAATGCACCATTAAGTTGGATGCCAACTGCCGTAAAACAAGATACAGACAGACAGACTCTCTGTTTCCTCAGCACTACCGGCCCCTCCACCTATCTTTGTATCGTCAGCAAACTTAGCCACAAAGCCATCTATTCCATAATCCCAGTCATTGATGTACAATGTAAAAAGAAGCGGCCCCAACACGGACCCCTGTGGAACACCACTGGTAACCGGCAGCCAACCAGAATGGGATCCCTTTATTCCCACTCTCTGTTTCCTGCCAATCAGCCAACGCTCTATCCACATATGTAACTTTCCCGTAATTCCATGGGCTCTTATCTTGTTAAGTAGCCTCATGTGTGGCACCTTGTCAAAGGCCTTCTGAAAATCCAAATATACAACATCCACTGCATCTCCCTTGTCTAGCCTACTGGTGATTTCCTCTTGTCTAGCCTACTGGTGATTTCCTCATGTCTTACTACTTATTTCTTGCTGTTAGTGACAAAAATCGTTGACATGTGCAACTGATGCTATTTTAAAACTGTTTGCTGTAAGCATGATGTAGTGTCTAACAGACATGCATGTGCACAGAACTGATGCTAGTTAGAAACTACAAACGAGAAAATCTGCAGATGCTGGAAATCCAAGCAACACACACAATATGTTGGAGGAACTCAGCAGTCCAGGCAGCATCTATGGAAAAAAAGTACAGTCGACGTTTTGGGCCGAGACTCTTCGGTCCTGCCGAAAGGTCTCGGCCTGAAATGTTGACTGCTGAGCATTCTGTTGGATTTTTTTGTGAAGGTAAGTTGGGTTGTACTTCCACAGACTGGTAAGTCAGTAAGAGTGATTATTTCAAAACTGAGGACAAAGGTTGGAAGAAATTGTTTCATGGAAAGGGTTGCTGGAACATGCAGTTTTAAAGTATGAGACACAGGATATTTTAATCTTTACAGTAAACCTGACAAACATTCTGATGCAAGTGAAAAGTTTGAACTGTGGAAAGAGAGAGTAGGAAAGTGAGCTGGCACAACACATTTGTCTAAACATTTTCAACTTAGAATTCAACAATTTAAGACAAAAGAAAAAAGCAGAGATATTATAAACTACTTACCGTAGTTTCCTTCGAATGTTTTACATGTATTCAAAATATGGTGATTTATTTAGTAGAATGCTGTTTCTCTAGTTCCTTTAAAAATGAACATGCCTGATCTGGTGGCTTGTGTAATGACCTTACAGGCAGTAGTTTCTAATCTACTCCAGGTCTGCAAAAAGTATATTCAAAGCTACGCTCTTCTGTCGTGAACGAATTGACATTGCAACGTACTGAACTTGCTTCTGTGAATTATTTCAAATGTACCTACAAAAAAATGAAGAAATAGAATCTTTAAATCTCCTGGTTTGTACTACACAATATTTGGTGAACTAATCACTTACAAAAATTAGACTGAAGAATAGAATTGACTGTAAAGAGCATGCACTGACTTATTTCTGATCCTTCTGTATTTTGTACTTAGCAAACATTACATTTTATTGTGGTTATCACTGTATAAAATCTTCTTCCAAGAAAAGGAGCTGACAGATGCCTATGTTTCATCAGTTCAAACCACAGAATAAAGAGCTCTATGCTCTCTTTAATTTATAACTTACGAAACCATTTCCAAAGATTTTGTATAATACTCTTATAATTGTTATTTATTTCTTGAGGTACAACGCAGAACAGGCACTTTCAACCATTTGAGCCATGCTGGCCAGCGGTCTCCTGATTTAATCCAAGCCTAATCACGGGACAATTTACAATGACCAATTAACCTATCAACTGTTACTTCTTTGGACTGTGAGAGGAACCCCACACGGTCACGGGGAGAACGTAAAAATTCCTTAAAGTGGCAGGAATTGAAACTTTTTTGCTTGTACTGTAAAGTGTTGCGCTAATCACTACACTAATATTCCGCCCCTCTAATATTAAATAATATAAATATAAAGTATTACATAATTGGGTATTTAATATTATTCCTCTATCACAAATGAGGTTTTCGTATATTAAGGGTAATATGATTGCAGTTCAAGTGTAAGTTGCAATGTGAGGTAAGTTCATTGTAAGAAATATTTGCTTCTCAAAATGGTTCAAGGGATAAATAGGTTTAGAATTGTATCCCTGCTGGAAACCATGTGCTACAATAATGACGTCCTGGTTTGACTTAATGCTGTTTGTACCTTTTGTAATAACAATCATGCAATCTTTGTTAGTATTAGTTCATAACAGGTTCAGTTTTTAAGAGATACTTGAACAAACAGAGGAAGGAATTAATTATCAATTAACAAAAGGAGATTGACCACTTCGATTTATATTCAATGTAATAAAATTGGATGAAAAAGTAGTGATGCACTATTAATAAGCTTGGTTGAACATGACCTGTATTTCTTTTAGCGACCTTTAATATTTCTTTGTTTATTTTTAAATCCTGGTTAAAGAGGTAAGCAGTTAATCTCCTCTTTTGTTAAGGTTTCCTGGTATGCTGTTGTCAACTTGAATTCTAGCAAGTTAAAGTGCAAAGTGTTTTGAGCAAAGAGCATTTTGGATAGAAATTCCAACGGATGGAGTGTGTTTCTGTTGATTGTAATTCACTGAGAAGAAATTGATGAAGACGGATCTAATAAAAGAGGCAGAGTTCTGAGGTTTAGAGCTTCAAGTGCCATAGTAAGTGAAGATCCAATTCAGGATTACTGTGATATTTATCAAGGTGACAAAGTGGTCATGCCGTTTGTAAAATTGATTTTAAAATATTATAGGTGTTAGGGAAAATATTGACTTTGATTTGCTGGATTTTGTCAGCAGTTCTGACAATCTATAATAGTCCTTGAAATTGCAAATCTACTGGCCAGACTCAGCAGGCTGTTTCCTGGTTGTACCCTGCTACTAGAATCACATGAAATCTGTTGATTGGGAAACCTGCATTTAGATTATGCCTGGGCTAGTTCAGGTAAGGACCTGTGAGTTACTTAACTTGAATTGGGACTTTAGAGATGTAAGGATAAAAGGAAGAAACAAAGTAATTTTTTTTGAAAATAACGTTAAAATAATTTCTGAATTCCAATAATATTTGAACTCATTGAAAATCTTGGCATCCTCGACAGTTGACAGATCTGTGTGCCTGAAGCATTTTGGTCAGGATTATTCTGTCACTGAATTTTATTTTGAGGCTCTACCTACCTTTGTGGGCTCCATTGCTCAGTCCAGGGCCATGGAATATGGCTTTTCATTCCAATGAAGGTATGTTTTGTGTCATGAAGAAAACAGACAGAAGTGTCTGGCAGAAGATGCTATTTAGAAAAAAAGTTGATCATTTGAACCTTTTGTTGATACAGTACCACAAAGCTGAAATAATATTGCAGTATTATCGAGAAGAATTAGCTTTGTGATACAGAATTTGTTTGATGTTTTGTTGAAAATAGATGGATAATTTTCAGAAAAGGACATAATTTGTAATGGTGTCCTTTAATAGTCAGTTTTGTATGTATCATGTTATGCATAGTTTTTAAATGGCTTAGTTTTTGCAATGATAGAAGTTACAAAACTTGGCAAAATAGATATTCTTGATGGAAGTGGAGACTAAGATGACATTGACAGGATGGTGAAATGTTTAGAAACATGAGCTCACTGAGCAGACAGAGATCAATGTGGAGAATGGGAAGGTAAAGCAGCAGTGAGCTCATGGACTGTATACAGATTACAGAGGAGGAGGTGTTTGCTGTCCTGAGGTAAATTAGGGTAGATAAATCCCCAGGGCCTGACAAGGTGCTCCCCGAGGGAAGCGAGCAGAGATATTTAAAACAACTTAGCCAGGGGCAGTGGCGTATCTAAGGTATGGCAGGTATAGCACGTGCCCTGGGTGCCACTTGAAGGGGGGGGGGCGCCACTGAGCAGTTTCTTTTGAAGTCAGACAAGCCATCCTCAGATAGTGAGAAAAGAATTTTCTTCAGATGTATGATCTGTCTTTGATTATCATGGGTGAGAAGCACTAGGATGGCCTTATTTGGCCTTATTTGAGAGCATTGTGTAAGAAGTATGGGCACGTGACCAAGTGGTTAAGGCACTGGAATAGTGACCTGAAGGTCGTCAGTTCGAGCCCCAGCCGAGGCAACGCGTTGTGTCCTTGAGCAAGGCACTTAATCACACATTGCTGTGCGACAACACTAGTGCCAAGCTGTATGGGTCCTAATGCCCTTCCCTTGGACAACGTCGGTGTTGTGGAGAGGGCAGACTTGCAGCATGGGCAACTGCTAGTCTTCCATACAACCTTTCCCAGGCCTGCGCCCTGGAGGGTGAAGACTTTCCAGGCGCAGATACATGGTCTCACAAGACTATCGGATGTGTAAGAAGATCATGAAATATTTCTTCACAAAGAAGAAGGAAAATGGAGCTGAAAGACATCAGAGATGAAAGAAACGAATGGCTGATGAGAACTCGAGAGACACTGGGTTAACAGCTAAGGAAGAAATGGAAAGACTCAGGAAGGGAACACTCGATCGTCTTCACAGAGAAATGGATGAAAGGTTTGCTTGTTTGCACAACACTGACACCAAGTTTGGGTTCCTTCGCAATGTTGAGGGACTGTGTTATGGCACCGACGGTAACGACTTAAAGAAGAAAGACGAAAATTTGGTCGAATTGCACAGCCCTGATGTTGATGGACAGCAGCTATATGAAGATATTTTGGATTGCAGAATGTTGCTATCAAGGCGGGCCAACATGAAAATATCAAGACCTGAAGATCTTCTTGAATTTATTGTTCAGTATGGAGATGAAAGCGTCTTCCCCAATCTTCGCATTGCTATCCAAATAATGCTAACCATCGCAGTTTCCATCGCCAGCTGTGAGAGATCATTCAGCAAGCTAAAGCTAATACTTTTGTATTTGAGAGCCTCCATGGGTCAAGGTAGACTCTGTGACCTTGCTCTGCTGAGTGTAGAAAGAGAAGAGACTGAAAAAGCTGACTTTGATCACATCATAGACAAATTTGCATCAGTGAAAGCAAGGAAGGTGCAGTTATAATTTTCAGGTCATGCCATAATTTGTTAATTAAAAGATTAATGAGCTTGACTTGTATTTTTGAGCTGATATTATGGTAAAGTTATCTAAAAGATGGGTGTCAGATGTTTGTACAGAGGCGCAATTTCAGTGCTTGCCATAGGCGCTATTTTCCATAGATATGCCTCAGGGGTGAGTTGCTGTAGGGTTGGAGGATTGTTAATGTTCCATTGTTTAGAAAGGCTCTAAGAATAAACCGGGAAATTAAAGTCCGGTGAGCCTGACATCAGGAGTAGGAAAGTTTAAAGTTCAAAGCATATTTATTATCAACATAGACTATATACAACCTTGAGATTTGTTTCCTTACAGGCAGCTACAAAACAAAGAAACGACTGATAAATACCCAATGTGCAAAGTAAACAAATAGTACAAACAATAAAAAGTAAGCAAATAACATTCAGTACTAAAGTTAACGAAACTGAGTTCACAGCCACAAAGCCAGTCATCACTACGAAGAGTGCAGGAGCCCATTACTTACAGGCCACAGCCTCAGTTCAGCACCAAGACCTTGCCGAGTAACGAGCTGAACACCAGCATGCCTCTTTCCTCCTGCCCCAACACTCTGACCTTTTCAATCTGGCCGAGTGCTTAAATTGCCCTAGCCTTGGTTTGTTCATCATTCTCAGAGCCAGGCCCTGCTGCTTCAATATGCTGTCGGGCCTGGGCTTTGCCACCTTGTTTCAGCCCATACTGACCTTTCCAATCTGGTCTGGCACCTAACTCGCTGAAACATTGCTTGTTCCTCGCCCCTGGGCCTGGACCCTGCCACCTCGACTCTGCCTTGCCTCAGATCTGCCACTTTGAATTGGCTCCAAGTCAGCTCCAGCAGTAGACAACCTCACTCTCAGGCCTGTGCCCCACCGCCTCAATTTGACCCGCACATGTCACAACGTAACCATTCTGCGCCTTCGAGATTTCAGTTCACACTGCAAAAATGCCAGGTCATACAGGCAATTCAAAAGCTTATTTACAAAAGGGAAGTCACAGTCTATTGATTGCAGTGATCTTTTTCCAGATGAAGTGTGATCGATAGAGTAGTTAGTAGTTTTGTTTGCTGCCAGCAAGGCGTCATCTAAATCGGAAGCCCATTTTAAACAAGAAGTTATTGGAAAATATTCTAAGGGATTGGATATACAAGTATTTAGATAAACAGGGACTGATTAGGGATAGTCAACGTGGCTTTGTGCATGGAGGTCAGGTCAAACCAATTTTAAAGTTTTTCGAGGAAGTTACCAGGAAAGTTGATGAAGGCAAGGCAGTGTATCTTGTCTAAATGGACTTTAGCAAGGCCTTTGACAATGTCCCACTTGGGAGGTTGGTCAAGAAGGTGCAGTCAGTCACCTGACATTCGGAATGGAGGTAATAGGTTGGATTAGACAATGGTTTTGTGGTAGAAGGCAGAGAGTGGTAGCAGATGGTTTCCTTTCTGACTGGTGGCTTGTGATTAGTGGTGTGCTGTAGGGAATCACTGCTGGGTCCATTGTTGTTTGTATTCTTTATCAACAATCTGGATGTTAATGTGGTAAACTGGATCAGTAAATTTGTGGATGTCACCAAGGTTGGGGTGTAGTGTACACCGAGGAAGACTGTCAAAGGTTGCAGCTGGATCTGGACCAGTTGTAAAAATGGGCTGAGAAAAGGCAGATGGAATTTACTGCAGACAAGTATTGGCTGTTGCACTTTGGGAGGACAAAGCAGAATAGGACTTGTATCATGAGTGGTAGCGGGAGTGTTGCCTCTCCCAGAATCATCTGGGAATATAGATACGTAATTCCTTGAAAGTGGCGTCGCAGGTAGATAGGGTCATAGAGAATAACTTTAGCACATTGGCCTTCATAAATCAACATTTTGACCTCAGGAGCTGGGATGTTACATTGAAGGTGTATAAGATACTGGTGAGGCCTAATTTGGGATATTGTGTGCAGTTTTGGTCACCTACCTACAGGAAAGATGTCAGTAAAATTGAAAGAGTACAGAGAAAATTTATAAGGATGTTGCCCGTATATCTCCTTGTCACCATCTAAGATTCTGCTAACAACTGCGGTGTAATTGGCTGATTTATAAATGGCATTTGAGCTGTGCTTAGCTATGAGTATAGAGAGTTCAGAGTGAGTAGAGCAGTGGCTAAGCACACATTCTTGAGGTGTGCCTGTGTTGATTGCCAGGGAGGAGGAGATGTTATCACTAATATGCTACTTGAAAAAGTAACGTTGATGACCATAACCTGTTTCCAAAGTTGTAATCAGGGTAACCAGCACAGACTTCAAAAAGGTGAATTATGCTTGAATTATCTGGAAGAAGCAATAAAATGAGAAGATAAGAGATTGAATTGATATTGGATCAATTGTGCCCTGACCTGTTGCATGGCATAGTCTCAGTATAATTCAGTGAGCTAAATTGCTATCGATTGAATTGCTCTTTAGTGAGCAAAGAGCAGTATATAGCATTCTTAAGAGAATTAATAAAAACTAATGTTTGTCCAGGCTTACTAGTTTCCACATATTTATAGCTAGGGTGCCTAAGACTTTAGCACAGTACTGTATTTGTCAAGGTGGAGTGGAGAATAAGTTTGTAAATCTGGCAGGAGCAAGAGATGTTGGGAATGGTGATGGTGGGAGGTGTGTGGGACAGGTGGAAGGGAAGGAGTGCCAGGTGTGGGGTTGGTGCGGGTGCAGACACACCCTGCCTTGAGACACCAGGCAAGGTCATTTGATTCCAAACAGTTGGTTTATTGATTGTTATAGAATGCCTCTCTGATGCTTCCTGCTCCCTCCCCTCTCTGTTCCCTTTTTCCAAACCAGTTTACACTAGAGACCCATATCAGAATCAGATTTATCGTCACTCACATAAATCATGAATTTTTTTTGTGTCAGCGGGACAGTGCATTACAGAAAATTACTACAGTACTGTGCAAACGTATTAGGCACCCTAGCTACATATATGCGGTGAAGACTTTTGCACATTACTGTATATCCTATGTTTAAGAAATTACAATGATATTACCATATTATTCTGAAGAAATTATGCAGATGTGAAGCTGCTGCTTAGAGGAGACATTTAACCACAGCTCTTTATGCCTTCTTGGACTGACGCAAAAGATTCCATGCCATTATCTGATGGGGAAAAAATGTGGTATTATCATCTTGATGTTTGTCACTTGTCCAATGTCATTGAAGATGTTTACCTGTTGCTATTTATGGGCTCTAGCTGCATTTGAGATCCTAATGCTCTATGCTGGAGTTGTGCAAACAGATAGGAAAGCATTGTGGGGTGTAAAGATGACTGTGAGGGCTTGATGAAGGGAAATGTGTTCATGTTTGCTAAATCTTTTTTTATTTATTTAAGGCAGGGGTTCACAACCTTTTTTTATGCCATAGACCAATACCATTAAGCAAGGGGTCCATGGACTCAGGTTAGGAACCCCGGATTTCAGGGATGTGGGCTTTGCAGTGGAACCAGCTTTAATTATCTATCCTTCATTGCCTTTGAGAAGGTGGTGGTGGTGAGCTGCCTTCTTGAACTGCAGCAGTCCTTGAGATATGGATATACCCACAATGCCATTAAGGAGAGAGGTCCATGCTATTGACCCAGTGGTGGTGAAGAAACCATGATCGAGTTCAAGTTTAATTGTCATTCAACCATACATGAATACAGCTAAACAAAACAGTGTTACTCTGGAGCCAAGGTACAGAATACAGTACCAGTAGTCATATACAGCACAAGGCACATATAGCACAGATAAAATAGCAGTAAAATATAAAAAAAATATAGTCCATGTGGCTGAGTCCGTGAGTGTCGCAGTAGTCTGCAGTCAAACACAATATGGTTTTCCTTCTGCCGAGTGAGCAATGGAGGACAGCGCCGAATCCATCGTGAATGCTGCACATACCGCCTCTGGTCTCCCATGAAGCGCGCCCAACTCCGATGCCTCCCCCTGGCCCGTTGCAAACAGGCGACACCGCAGCTTGAGGCCTTGTCCTCACTGTGACTGAGGTCATGCAGCCTCCCGGCCGTTCGCCAAGAAACTAATGAATTGCACTTGCAGCATTCCATGCCACCATGGTCCTCACCAAGTCCAGCTCCTTTAGATTCTCTATCAACGAGCAACTTGCTGATGGAGCAGACCTGCAGTACTTCAAGTCCTTAATGTCCAGCAGGGTCTTATGAATGTAGCAAGACGATTTAACAAGACAATAAAACCTTTGGTTGACCCCATAGAAGCGGCTGCATCTGTGCGCGCTGCCATCTTACCGGAACAAGTACTGGTATACAGTGTTTCTAAGTCAGGATGGTATGTGGCTTGGAGGGCAACTCCCATGCTTTTGCTGCCCTTGTCCTTCTAGCTGATATTGGGATTAAGAGGAATTGTGGGTTAACAAAGTCCCACTTTTGTGGTCAGCCCAGTGGCACAGCTGGTAGAACCGCTGTCTCACAGTGCCTGTGACCCAGAATCATTCCTGATTTTCAGTGCTGTCTGTATAGGGTTTGCATGTTCTCCATGTGACTCCGTCCTGATAAAGGGTTCCGGCCCGAAACATTGACTGATCGTTTCCATGGATGCTGCCCGACCTGCTGAGTTCCTCCAGCATGTTGTGAGTGTTGCTTTGACCCCAGCATCTGCAGAGTATTTTGTGTCTCCATGTGACTTGTAGGGCTCTTTCTTCCAGTTTTCTATCATGTCCCTCAGATGGATAGTGAATGGGACTTCATGAGACAGGGCGAGGAGTGTTTAAGTGTGATTAGTGTAAATGGGCTTCTAATGGTTATTGTGGACCAGGTGGGCTACATGATTCCATAGACCATGGCTTTTTTTTTGAACAGGAATTACAAGTTCTTCCAGTTTACTAACCAGTATTTTTCCTCCTCAGTTAGTACCACAAAAGAAGATACATCTAAGTTGCTGTTTGCAGTATCTATATTTTATTGACGGAGACACATTTTAGAACATCATCGTGTATGAAGCACAGAATTATAATTGCAAGTTCTTCAGTCCTTTAGAGGAAAATTGCACTTGTGTAAAAATAGCTCAATAAAAGATCATAAACAATTGATTTAGTTCCATTTGCATTCCTACACAATTATTTGTAAAATACAGCCACACTGGAAAGAAATAATTTGATCACTTACTTGATGGCATGTTTTCTGCAGGGGATCATTTTCACGTCCGATGTCAGTTAGAACATCAACACATAAATTGGGTAATTTATCTAAAGATGTTTTCTACTACTTTTTCGGACAAGCTTTAGAAACATGGCATCAGTTTTCTATGTATCCTAACTTAGTTATCAATGCTAGAAGTCAGACAATAGATACGAATGCTTCCTGTTACCAAACCACCAAGTTTTGCATAAATCATTGAGATTGCTTCATGTAAACATTTCGTACTGGTTCATTCATGATTCCCCAGAGGAAAAAAATTGCAGAAGTTGGATACCTGCTCTGTAATAGATTTTATCTGTTATGTTTTTAAATGCTTTGTGATTTAGTATCCTTGTTTCATTGTTAAAAACAATTAATTTTGAAAACATAAGGTATATTCAGATTTATTATTTGCTTTGTGAGTTTTTCCAATTGTCAAATACTCAATACTCAAAATATACGATTCTTTCTATACTTTTTTATAAAACTCACATTAATTCTCCCTTTACATTCCAGCTCACTGAAGATAAAAGCTATCAATATATCAGACATATTTATATTTGTTCACTAGTTTTTATTCAGATCTGTACTTATGTAAGTATGTTTGCCATAATTCCTGAATTATCAGTATTCAGAAAATAATAGGTTCAGGATTGATTGGCCATGTATGCAAAGAGTCATAGAAAAGCATAGCATAGAAACTGGCCTTCGGCCCACCTAGTTCGTGCCGAACCGTTTAAACTGCCTACTCTCATCATCCTGCACCGGGTCCATAGCCCTCCATACCTCTACCACCCATGTAAATTTTCCAACTTCTCCTAACCGTTGAAATCAAGCTTGCATATGCACCACCTGTGCTGGCAGCTTGTTTCACACTCTCACACCCCTCCGAAAAGTTTCCCCTCATGTTCACCTTAAACTTTTCACCTTTCACCCTTAACTATGACCTCCAGTTGTAGTTCCACCCAACCTCAGTGGAAAAAGCCTGCTTACTTTTACCCTATATGTACCCTTCATTATTTTGTATATCTCTATTAAATCTCCACTCAATTTTCTATGTTCCAAGGAATAAAGTCCTAAGCTGTTCAACCTTTCCTTATCAATCAGGTTTTCCAGTCCCAGCAACATCCTTGTAAATTGTCACTATACTCTTTCAACCTAATTTACATACTTCCTATAGGCAGGTGACCTAAACTGCACTTAATACTCCAAAATTAGACCTCACCAACGTCTTATAAAACTTCAATATAACATCCCATCTCGTACTCAGTACTTTGATTTATGAAGGTCAATGTGCCAAAAACTTTCTTTATGACTCTATCTACCTCTGCTGCCACTTTCAGTGAATTATGGACCTGTACTCCCAGATCCCTTTGTTCTACTGCACTCCTCCATACCTTACTGTTCACTGTGTAAGACCTACCCTGGTTGATCCTACTGAAGTGCATTAAATTCCATCTGTCATTTTCTAGCCCATTTTTCCAGCTGGTTTAGATCCTGCAACAAGCTCTGATAGTCTTCCTTGCTGTCCACTCCACCCTAAACTTGATGTCATCCCTGCAAATATGCTGATGCAGTTAACAACATTGTCATCCAGATCATTGATATAGATGACAAACAATGACAGATCCAGCACCAGTCCTTGCGGCACTCCACATGTCACAGGCCTCCAGTCAGAGAGGCAACTATCTACTATCTCTCTCTGGCTTCTCCCACAAAGCCAGTGTCTAATCCAATTTATGACCTCATCTTGAATGCCTACCTGACCAACCTTCCATGCAGTTGGATTTAACATTTGGAGGAGCAAATGTTTCAATGAGTGGATGATATCTAAAAGGGAATGCTGATCATTCATCAAATTTGCAGTTTATGAGATTCTATTGTGTCCAAAATGTCTCTATATTACAGTCTTGCACAGTAAAAATGTTTGCAATGTAGTTATAATTTATTTGTTCTTGAGAGCATGGTAAATGCAATTTTGATTTCCATTCTTTTCCAACTAATCTGGAACAATGTCAATTAAAAGATAACCACTTAGTTAGCAATTCCTGTTAAATAGTCATCAAATTTAATTTCACCTAAAGCATTTGGAATTAAAACGCTTGGACATTTGATTTGATATGGAGACTTCTTTCCTCTCAATGCCCCCCACCCTCGCCTTAGATTTGCTGAAAATATCTGTGAATTTTGGTGCGTTTATGTCTTTTACACCATTTCCTTTCTATTCCAGAGTAATGCATAAGATACACTATTGTTTATGACTCTTTCAACAATGGAGAAGGAAGGTATAACTTGTGAAGCTTTGGAAAAGTTTTGCAGGAGCCATGAACAAACATATGAAGAATTTCTGGAATCTTTTATTCACCTTAGAAAAGGTAAGCAGCTCTGTCAAATTGGATTAAAATTTAGTATTTATTTTATTCATTGACAGGATGTGGGCATCACTTTCTAGGCCAACATTTATTATCTATTTATAACTGTCTCTGAACAGAGAGTGGCTAATGAAGACTGTGGATTGGATTATGGGACTTGTGTTGGGCCTGTAAATGACATAGTTTTCTCTGCGTAATGGTCTGAGTGCATCAGAGCCTTGATGCTGGGGATATTGGCCTGAATGAGCACAATGATGCTGTTTTGCTTATCCTTCCAATGAACTTGGGGGATTTTGCTGAGGTGTGTTAGTGGTATTTCATCCAGTGCCCTGAGATGCCATCTATTGCCCATCCAGGAATGCAGGGATCTCCAGTATACCATGAGCTTTTCCTCATTTGACCAAAGGCAATAGAGAGGTGGTTTCTGATATGAGAGGTTCTCATGGTGAATTTTTATGAGACCATAACACACAGGAGCAGAATCATGCTATTTGTCCCATTGAGTCTGCTGCATCATGTCATCATGGCTGATCCATTTTCCTCCCGTGCTGTTTTTGTGCTGTCATGAATCCATAGTAAGATGGGAGTTGAATTTCTGTGGGTAGCCTAATTTAAGGAGTGTGTTCCACAGTGCCTCCTAGATTCAAAGGTTCAAAGCTTTGTTAAGGCCATATGTAGAGTATGCTGCTGCTTTCTGGATTTTTCTTGGAGTTGCATGTGAAGATTGTGTCATTATGGCTGCAATTGGATAGAGCCCATTCTGTAATTCACGATTGGTTTTTCCCACTGGGAGGAGACATTTCAAAAGAACCCTGATAATGACTTTGACTTTTATTATTAGGAGGAATAAATCCACATCTAGATTTCTCTTCTTTTTTGGAGGTGGCTATGATTCTGGCATCTCTTAACTCCCCTGGTCTATTCTGTTTTTCCCTTGAGGGGATTGAGACTGTGGATTCCTGCTTGAAACATTTTATCACCAAGTGCAATGGGACACGCAGGACTGTAAGCAATACCACATATGTGGTCTAGCCAAAGGTTTATACAACTGCAATTTGACTTACTGACTTTTGTACACAATACCCTGGCTAATGAAGGCAGAAATGCTTTGTAATGCATTTGTTATCTTATCTACTTGTTTTGCCACTCTCAAGGAACTCTGGACTTGGACTCCAAAATCCCTCTGTATATCAATTCACTTAAAGGTGCCTCAGTTTTTGTTAGATAGAATTAACAGTCCATTTTTTAAATTTAGATTTTGTAACTGTGCTTGAGATTTATTGGTCTTCACAAATGGAAATCTAAATCCCTGTCTTCCTCCAAACTGAATTTCTAATCTTAGGTACGTTTTAAGTTTCTATTGGAGAAATTATTAGTATTTTCTGCAACATAGCAAAGGTCATAAGGAACTCATCCCAAGGAAAACTGAATTTGTTCTTCTTTTTCATAAATGGCAGAGGGCAAAATGGCAGAAGGGATTTTCTAGGATAATGGTGCAACAAAATGTCACCACACTAATATTGCATTGAGGAATTCACACTAAAATCCTGACACGTAAAATCTTCCTGTAAGATGGCAGCACGTGCGAATGCAATGGCTTCTCGGGGGCTAACCAAAGGTGTTTTATTCTTCGTAAAATTTGTTTTTTTACAATCGAAAGACAGTTCTACTCCAAGAACATCGAGTACTGCAGGGCTACTCCATCAGCGAGCTGCTCGTTGATCTGAGTAGTTGGACTGGTGTCGGCAGCGGAGCCGGGTGAGATGTAGAAGGGGCCAGCCCCAGTGTTGGGGAGAGAACTGGGTGAGGTGTCGAAGGGGCTGATTGGGATATTGGAGAAGCTAGACAGGATATTGGAGGAGCCTGCTGGTGTGTCGGAGGAGCTGGTAGGGATATCGGAGGACAAACAGGAGAGAATCTGCAGATGCTGAAAGTCTAAGCAACAAAATACTGGATGAACTCAGCAGGACAGGCAGCATCTATGGAAAAAAGTACTGTCGACTTTTCAAGCCGAGATCCTTCGGCAGGCCCTGGAAGGGTTTCAGACTGAAACATTTTGTGGGTATATCGGAGGAGTCCACTGGGATGTTGGAGGAGCTGGTTTGGGTTTGGAGGAGATGACCTGACTGCAGACCATGTTGCTGCTCAGAAGCATCGAAGTTGGTGCTGTATATCCATGGAAGATTGTCTTAGACGTTTCTCTTGCGATTGCAAGACTCTTGGATAGTGATAATGTAAATTACTGCAGGCTTGTTACCCTGGTCTGATGGAGGGACAGTTGACATGGGAGCTATGTAGCCTTGTTTATAACAAGAACTAGGCCACAAGCCTTGGGTTTGTCTGCTGCTGTGGACCAACTGAGAAATGTGGAAGTACTACAACGTGGTTGAGCTCGGCTGTGGCCTAGCCTTGCCCTTCAGTGTGGCTCTTCCGTGTTTGAGTGGTGGAATGACAGGCTGGATTGCGTGCGTCTGTATACTGTCGGGAGATTGCTGGACATTGTCGCTCCGGGTCTTGGAGTATATGTTTTTTTTACTGAATATGCTTCTTTGAATTTGTTACTCACTTTTTTTTTAATGTTTGCTTGTTATTTTTGAATGTTTTGCACCTTGGCCTCTAAGGAATGCTGTCTCATTCAGCTGTATCTATGTATGGCTTGAATGATAATTAAACCTGATTTAATTCGATTGATTTGACACCTAGAACTTAGCATGATTCAATGTGTTGATTTAGAGGTCTGCCTGCCTTTTCATCACTTAGATTATTTAGTAAAATGATACATTGCTTGCTTTTTGATGGACCGTATTGTCAAGCTGTTTGACTTATGAACAAATGTAGTATTTAATTCTCTGAGTAAATATGAAAGCCTTTTTATTTCCAGGGGACACAAAGGAACAAAATACAGAACCTCCGACTATTGCGGACATAGCAGAAGATACTGAAAAATGCATAGATATGAAGAAAGTACTGACAAACTCTCCTGAGAAGGGAGGACAATCATCTAAGGATGATGAAGAGACAAGATATGAACCGGAGGTACTTAGGAGTTATGTTAACTTATCACTGCATTGACTTGTATCAGATTTTTTTTTTGCGCAGGGGCAGTTCTTTTGGCATATAGGAAGAACAAGGGTAATAGAAGCAAGAGTAGGCCATTTGACATTCTGAGGCTGTTCCACTATTCAACAAGATTATGCCATATTTTCTACCTCCGTGCTATTTCCTGCATGATTTCCATATCCTATGATTCTCTTACTATTGGCACATCTATTAGTCTCGGTTTTGAATTATCTCAAAGAGTGAGCTTTCACAATTTCTTTGGGTAGAGAGTTCCAAAGATTCCCCACTCAGTGAAGATTTCTGAAAGAGGTGGCTGAAGAGATTGTAGAGGCATTAGTAATGATCTTTCAAGAATCAATAGATTCTGGAATGATTCTAGAGGACTGGAAAATTGCAGATTTCTTTCTTCAAGAAGGGAGAGAGGCAGAAGGAAGGTAATTATAGGCCAGTTAATCTGACCTCAGTGGTCTGGAAGATGATGGAGTCAATTGTTAAGGATGTTGTTTTAGGGTACTTGGAGGCACATGACAAAATAGGCCTAAGACCATAAGGCACATGAGCAGAATTAGGCCATTCAGCCCATCGAGTATGCTCCGCCATTCCATCATTGCTGATCCCAGATCCCGCTCAGCCCCATACACCTGCCTTCTCGCCATATCCTTTGATACCCTGACCGATCAGAAAACTATCAAATTCCGCCCCACAGATTCCCTATTTTCTGGCTAAAACTCCTCCTTACCTCTGTTCTAAAAGGTTGCCCCCTCAATTTTGAGTCTATGCCCTCTAGTTCTGGATACCCCCACCATATGAAACATCCTCTCCACATCCACCCTATCTAGTCCTTTCAACATTCGGTAGGTTTCAATGAGATTCTCCCCACATTCTTCTAAATTCCAGTTACTACGAGCCAAGCGTTTCTCATATGTTAACCTTTTCATTCTCAGAATCATTGTCGTGAACCTCCTCTGAACTCTCTCCAATGACAACACATCCTTTCTGAGATATGGGGCCCAAAACTGTTGACAATACTGCATGTGTGGCGTGACTAGTGTCTCATAAAGCCTCAGCATTATCTTTTTGCTTTTATATTCTATTCCCCTTGAAATAAATGGCAACATGGTTAGCATGGTTTCCTTAAGGAGAAGATCTTGCCTGATAAATCTTTTGGAATTCTTTGAAGAAATAAGAAGCAGGATAGATGAAGGAGAATTGGTGGTTGCTGTGTTTTTGGAATTTTAGAAGGCCTTTGTCAAGGTGCCACACATGAGTCTGCTTAACACATTTAGAGCCCATGACATTACAGGAAAGATTCTAGCATAGATAAAGCAGTGACTGATTGGCAGAAGGCAAAGAATGGGAATAAAGGAAGCCTTTTCTGGTTGGCTGTCAGTGACTAGTGGTGTTCCAGAGGGGTCTATGTTGGGACTGCTTTTTACGTTAAATATCAATGATTTAGATGATATTGATGGCTTTGTGGCCAAGTTTGTAGATGATATGAAGATAGGTGGGGGAGGTGGATAGTTTTGATGAAATGGAGAGGCTAAAAAAAAGGATTTGGACGTATTTGGAAAATGTGCAAAGAAGTGTCAAATGGAATATAGTGTCAGGAAGTGTATGGTCATGTCTCCTGATATCAAAGAGGTTGCCATCTAATCTGACATCCACTGCCACATAGCTGCTGTCTTCAACCTCGTTGTGGAGAAGCTTGGTAACACACAAGAGGAAGATGTTAAAGAGCACTGGCGCTAGCACACACCCCTGCCTCACCTCTGTGCGTACAAGGAAGGGCTCAGACTCTTGTCCTCCTATGGTCACCTGAGTAGAAGCTTGGGTAACCTACAGGCGTCACATCAAGTCCTTGGAGTGCTTCCACATAAGCTGCCTCCAACGCATCCTAGGAATTACCTGGCGTGAGCGTGTGCCTCACATTGAAATACTTGTAAAGACCATCTGTAGAAGTATTGAGGCCATGATCACCCAGCGCCAACTGCAGTGGCTGGGGCACGTGATGAGGATATCCCCATGTCAGCTACCCCACAGTGTTATATGGCCAGCTGCATCATGGTCGACGCTCAGCTGGAGGGCTGAAGAAGCGCTATAAGGATCAGTTGAAGAATGCTTTAAGGAAGTGCAAGATCAGACCCGAGGACCTGGAGGAGGTTGCTGCTGACTGTACCACTTGGAGACAGCTGTGTAGGGACGGGGTTCGTATTCTGGAGATGGAAAGAACAACCAGAAAACAGCAGAAGAGAGCCAGGAGAAATGCAGCCATGATTGCCACCATTACCACCACCACCATCACATATACATGTCCCACCTGCAATAGAGCTTGTGGGTCCAGGATAGGACTATATAGTCATCAAAGATCTCACCATTGAAGAAGTGGATGTTGTCATCGGATTTCAATGGACAACCGAAGAAAAAGAAGATGGTCATGCACTTTGATATAAGAAATAAAAGGGTAGACTATTTTTTAATTGGAGAGAAAATTTAAAAATCTCAGGTGCAAAGGGACTTGGGAGTCCTCATGCAGGATTCCCTAAATGTTAATTTTCAGGTTGAGTTGGTGGTGAGGAAGACAGATGTGATGTTAGCATTTATTTTGAGAGGACTAGAATATAAACAGGGAGAATGCCGGAGTTTGGGGGTAAGAAGGAAAATGGATCAGCCATGATGAAATGGCGGAACAGACTCAGTGGGCAAAATGGCCTAATCCTACTCCTATATCTTAGGGTCTTAAACCCCTGTAGATCTGCAGTAAAACATTTTGGCTTTTGTATACAAATCTTTTCCTAACTAAGGCCTTCCTAACTGTTACCTGCATCTGTATGCCAACTTTCAGTGAATCACATTGGCGATCAATGCTACTTAGTATTTAGTCTAAAGAAATTTAGACTTAGAAATTAAGTCTTTTGAAGACTTAAAGAAGTCTCCTAAAGGAAATTCTCTGCTTTTCGGTCTTGTGCATTCAGTAGACAATATCACATTTTCCCATACCATATTCCATTTGCCATATTCTTGTCCTCTCAATTAGATGGTCTTTATCCCTTTAGCCTTTTTATATTCTCCCAGTTTTACTTAGTTTATCATTCGCAAACTTGGAAAAATGGCACTTAGTTCCCTCAGTCAAATCATTGATACTGTATAGATTTTGAAAATCTGGGACCCAGGCACTGGTGTTTGCTGTACTCCATTAGTAACAGTTTGCCAACCTGAGCCTGCCTGCTGCCTTGAGTTTAGAAGATGAGAGATGATCTCGATGAAACACTGAACTTTTTTTTAGGGGCTGAACTGAGTTTTTGTGAGATTGATGTTTGTCTGGCTGACGTATCTAGAACGAAGAGTTAGAATCTCATAATAAGAAGTTGGGGGTTCAGGGTGTTCAGATGAGATGCATTTTCTTCAGTAGAAGATGGTTAGGATTGTGGAAGCTCAAAGTATATTCAAGACAGAAAATAGATTTTTAAATGCTAAGGAAATCCAGAAAATAGAAATATTGCATGAACATGACACTATCTTATTGTCATTACTCCTTTTATTTCTTATTACCTATCTTTGAATTGCTCCAATATTATAGTTAGTATCAGCTGTCAGCTGGGCACTCGAACATCTGCTAAAGGGTGATTATCATGATCTTCCTTGTATTATCAGTTAAGGTTTGTGGCTGCCTTCACTAACCTTGACGAGATTACAGCGATAAAGAACTTCTTTTCGCAATAGGATCAGATCTGTTTTGCCTCAGTTCTGGCTTTTAGAACTCGTGACACAGTCAGACATTATTTGATCTAGGGACTATTGTCAGATTTCTGAAGGCCAGCATCAATGGATCTGGGAACTGTTCCTAGTTAAGTGCCTGCAGCTATACCCCAGTGTTGCATTTCTTGTGTTGTGTAGCATTGTGTAGAAATGGAGACAGAAGGGACTGCAGACACTGGAACCTGGAGCCATACGCAAAGTGGCAGAGGAGCTCAGCGGGTCAGATAGTATCTATGGAAGAACCGGACAGTTGACATTTTGGGTCAACATTTTTCATCTAGATTTGTGTTCAGATGATTGGTTTTAATCCAAAATATTGACTATTTCCTTCCATAGATGTTGTCTGATTCACTAAGTTCCTCCAGTGCTTTGTGCGTTGTACAAAAATGTTTAATTCAATGCTTCATCCCTTTTTAAGAACTGGAGGCTTGGTACTGGTTGGAGCTAGTTGCTTTTCAGGTTGTGGAAGGTATTCGCAAATCTGTTAGCAGATGTTCCTTAGTAGATCCTTGTGATATGCGATTCACTTCTGCATATGCTTTTGTGACATGTCATGAAGGCTTTTACCTCTTCTGCTGTTTCAGGTAGTTACAACTAATTATGCCAAATAACTTAATCCACTAACAAAAGCAAATGAGTTCTTTGTTTACGCTATTAAAACTCATGTGATTTTACACACTGTTTGTGCCAAAGAAAACAGCTCTAGCCTTTCCAATCTTTACAGTACTTGCCATACAGAATAGTTGCAATAAGATCAAATTCTAATTTTAACTTGAAAATAAACCTGTGCCTTGATGTCTGAAATATCACATTTCAAATTATGTGAATCAATAATTTCACTAACAATTTGTTAGATTTAGATAAAAATAAATATGTAAGTATTTATAATTTTTTTGAATAATTGTAGCATTCAGCTGAATATTTTTCAAATTCAGTTCAATAATATGGTATCCACATGAAGAACAATATATTCATGTAATTTCCTGAAGACTTCTATACAATATTAAACTATGTTAACTTTATCCATCAACTGAATTTACACTTAGATGGTAAGGAGGCCTGGAACCTGTTGTCTGAAATGGGGTAGAGGTGTAAATTCTCTCTGCACTTGAAAAGTACTTGAATGTGTATTTGAAGAGCTAAAACTTACATGGAATTGCCTCCTTTCTCAATATAATTTTCCTGTAATTCTATGCAATATATGTTCCGTGTATTTATTTCATTTAAATAAAGCCTGCCTGTTAAAGATATTATGTAGATACTTCACAAAAAGAGAAGCATTGAATAATGACTGAATATACTACTTTTAATGGAATTTTAATGATCGCTGCCTAACTAAATAACTGCTCAGGCTTTCCTCATGTGACGTGACGTACTAGCTTATGTTGCTTATAACAAATGTTTCCTGTTTTGGCTAACCATGTAGAACATTTATTTTGTTAATGCAAGAGTGAACAGAATGCATTTATCTCACAGTGTTTGGAACAAAATATATTCTATATTGTAATCTCGATTAGTATTTTGCAGAACTTATTAGAACTGTTAAATAACGTTTAAATTAAATAGGCCAAAGAGAGAGAATTTTGAAGTAATTCTTTCTGCCCACCTTAAGAATGTTTCTTCCCATAACATGATTAATATTTTAATCCCAAAACAATTAAATGCATTGCAAAGGACAATATCAACGTATTTGCCAAATGAGCTATTTTCTTTGTAGCTTTTTTTTAAATCTTTTATTTTATGCATTCATAATCCCAGGACAAACTGGCCACCAAAGCTGCTGGTTCAGGATTAATGAAGAAAAGTCACCTACAGCTTTGCTAGTATAGTCATGCCCCCTACAGTCAGATCTAAAGTGGTGTGTTGCTCAAAGTAGGCTGATTTGCCATGTTACGCAGCAGAGTGCCTTGCATTCACTCTAAATAATTTGTGACTTCATTTGACTATACTTAATAACAATATAGTTAGTAAATCTCTTCCAGTGATGATTTTGATATTTTTTTAAAGTTTGCAATTTGCTGATGACTGTATTTGCAAACTAACTACTAAATTATGATTATATATTTGTTATTCTTCACAATCCACAGAATTTAAAATATTTTTTGTTTGTAAATAACTATGAAGCTAAAGAAACTGGTTTTATGGTTATCTCTGAGAATTGTTTTCAATTGTTCTACTGTTACTTGGTAGTGCTGACATTTTTGTGATTGACTCTCAAACAAGTGAACTAAAAGGCCTAAACATTCTTCCATCAGGCTTTAAGCTCCGAATAATTGCCTGTTGCCTACTTTTTTTTTTCCTCATACAGTTCACAAAGAAAAATATGGTAAGTCCAGGACAAAGTTCTAGTCCTGGTTTTGGGAAAGAGAGAAGGGCCAATCAAATCACTGCGTGATATGCTGAAGATGGGAATGGTAGCTAGAGATTGGAGTTTGTAACAGTGAAGGCAGGTAGTGGTTACTGGAAATTGGAGAGGGTAGTAGGAGATTCTTTGAATGTCTTTAGAGGGCCTTGTGCAATGTTACCTGCAGAGTTGAAACTGTTGAGGTGAAAGTTGGCAGTTGGAGCCTTGGAGGATGAAAAAGTCTGACAAGAAAACATGGGAGTCATTTACGAGATTGCCAGAGTGGTGGTAAGTGAGTGCAGAATCTGAGGCCTAAGTGGAGCAGGTAGGGGCGTAAGGTAGATTAAAGGGAGCCCACCTGTAATAGGATCTCTATGCTGGGATAGCATCGTTTAAAAAGCATTCTTTAAATAGGTTTCGTAGAAAAAATGACTACTGTGCTTGGGTACTTCTGGTTTAAGATGGCGCTAGTGAAGCTCAGTGACTGCTTATCGGCAGAGTCAGGGTGAGTGGAGGCAAGACAGCAGGCTCATCGCTGAGAGTGAGGAAAGACCCGAGGTTCGATCAATTTAAGCTCTGGGCTGAATTGGAAAGGTTGGGTACAGGCCAAATCGAGGTGGCAGGGTCCAAACCTCACATATCAAAGCGACAGAACCCAATGTTTGACTGATGATTTAAGTGCTGGGCCAGATTGAAAAGGTCAGGATGTTCAGGTCGGAGGTAGGGGATGGGCCTGTTTAGCTCACAGCTCCGTGACATTTAGTCGGTTCTGCGCAGAACTGAGGCTCTGGTTTCTTGTCTGTGGGCAGACTCTCTTTCATGGACTTCAGTTCTGAATGTTTATTTGCTTTCAAGGCTGTATAATGTATACATACTTTGATAATAGGTGTACTTTGAACTAGTATTCTGGACCAACATTTTTTAATTGCATTGCTATCTGCATTTGGCCAGCTGGTGGCATAGTGGCATCAGCGCCGGACTTCAGAGTGAAGGCTCCCGAGTTCGAATCCAGCCGGCTCCCTTGCACATTTTCCATCCGTGCTGGGTTGAGTATCCACCTAGCAACTCGTCCTTGTAAAAATAAGAAAGCCTGCTTAAAAAAATGCTGTCATGACGGCGTCCCGATGACTCCACTTGGGGATAAGGACTTTCTTCTTCTATCAGCATTGGAATGAAGCACAACCATCTTAAATTTTATATATGTTTTTTGTCAATTTGGAGCTTTCATTCCATCATTTTCAATTTGTTTAAAAAGTCCAAGTGAAAAGATTTAACAGACACAAGAGTATGACGTCTACATTTTATCTTCCACTTTTGACAGATGAACAGATGTTACAGTCTGCAGGTATTATTTCCAGTTTAATCACTAGTCCCTCTGGAGGAATGAATAAGAGGTAATAATATTTAAATCAGGTTCTTTTCCTGAGATTTTGAGATCCATTTGAACTTAATGGTATGGGTTTAATTCCCTAGGGCCTAGGAATGCCATCAACTGAAGTGAGAAGGTAGCTGTTGAGATTTTCTAATACAGTGGATTCCGGTTAATTGGGGCAGCCACTTATTTAGGACAACTCTTAAAGGTCAAAAAAGAAATGAGAAAATAGCCCTTTGTTTTCCCTTTGTTTTTGGATTCCCTTTGTTTATTGGGGACATTATGCTGCCTAATTGGGACAGGTGACTGTTTCTGAATAGTTTCTAACTAGCATCAGTCATGAGTACTTGGCTAGCCATTAGACACTAAACTGTGCTTAGAGTGTACAGTTTTTAAATACTGTCAGTTACATGTGTTTGTGTTTTAAAAAAAACTGTGATTTTTATCAATGGTAGTTGGCAAGAAATAAGTAGTAAGACAATTCAGAACTGTCTTGCTCATTGCGGTTTCAAGCATTCAGGCTTGGAGGTGCCAGAAACAGCCAGGGGTGAAAATGAAATGATTTTGTTACTTCAACAAGTTAGGAATAATGAAGAATTTGAAGGTATCAAGAATCATCTTGAAATTTGTAATGAAAATGACAATTTGAAGAATGCAACCCTTGAAAGCATTGAATGAAGGCAGCCCATATCTGCACTAGGTGTCTGCACTGAGCTAGTTCATTTACAATCAATCAAAGGAACATGGAAGTGTGCACTAGAAGAATTAGGATCTACTACATAGTTTTTTTAAAATTTAGTATTGGTAGTCTTCTAATTTGTTTTGCATTTCATTTAAATACATAATTTGTTAATTTGTTAAATAGTGGTTTGTCTTTTTTAGACCTTTTGAGTTATTTCCATGAAAATTTGGCTAACTGGGGCAACTGGTTAATTGGGCCAAAATGTACTGACCCCAAAGTGCCCCAATTAATCGGAATTCACTGTATTGTCTTGGATATGTCGGTGGAGCTGTTTCCTGCACCTTGAAGCAAATTTATAATTGCTCCTCAAGAAAGAGGAGCATTGTAGGGTACTGGTTTCCTCTATTTTGCAAACTTCATGCTGTAATTGCTTAATTTATGGTACTGCACAGCTATAAGAGATGTTAGTAGTTAATTCAAGTAAATTTAACAAGCTGATGGTTTGCTTTTATAGATGCCCATCGCTAAATTATTTTTATTAACATTTTGTTTATCTTTAAATCATTTAAGGTAGAGAAATGTATTGACATTGAAGACATAGACAGTGACAAAGAAAGTGAACAGCAAAGTGGCACTGGTAGGTAAACAAGTGCAATCCATAATTATTTAATCTGGATAAATGGACTTGCCAGAATGAAGAGTGTTTTCTGGTGGTTGTGGTCTATACAGTTCTTGCTGAGTTTTTTTTTAGCAGACTGTACATGATCAAGTTTAATTCTAATTTTTATATTTGCTGAAATTGTTTCCAGTCATTGTGAAACAACTTGCATCGAGTAATTTCAAGGCTAATACCTAGCAGCTGAACTTTACAAATCAACAATATGAAAAACTATTATAATTTATCACTCATTGAGAATTTAAAAAATTAGTTTTGATTTATTGTTCTGTGATACAGTGAATTTTTTTTTGTTTGAGTGCCATCCAGTCAGATCATGCCATATAAACACATTGAGGTAGTATATAGAAAAAATCCGAATGCAGTATGTAGTGCTTTAGCTACCACTGTAGTGCAGGGAAACAAATAAAATACAACGACCACAATGAGATCAGCAGTTCATCTTAATCATACAAAAAGGTCATCCAAGATTCTGATAATAGCTGGTTAAAGCTGTCACTGAGTCTGTTGGTATATGTTTTCAAGCTGTTGTGTCTTCTGCCTGATTGGAGAGGGGAGAAGAGAGAATGACTGGGGTAGGAGGGCTCCTTGATTGCATTGCCTGATTTCATGAGGAAGCTAGAAGTGTAGGCTTGATGGAGGAGAGGCTGATTTGTTTGATGACCAGGGCTTTGTTCACAACTCTCTGCAATTTCTTAAAACCTTGGGCAGAGCAATTGCCATAGTAAACTGTGGTACATGTGGGTAGAATGCTTCCTTTGGTGCATCTGTAGGATTTGGCAAGAGTCTTTGAGGACATGCTGAATTTCCTTAGCCATCTGAGGAAATAGAAGCATTCATATGCCTTCTTGGCTATCACACCTATGTGGCTGCAACAGGACAAATTGTTGGCGAAATTTCCCTAGGAACTTAAAGTTCTCAACCATCTCCACCTCAGCACCATTGATAAAGACTGGAATGTTCTTCACCATGTCCACTCAGCAATTAACTTAGTAGAATTGTATTTCTTTGAAGGGGGCCATTTGGGCAATTTTGCATGCAAAAGTTGACTTTCATTTGTTAGTCTATAGTTTCTAAGATATTAAATAATTTCATCTTGAAACATTGTCTTAAAAACACTCTTACTGCTGATATCTAGTGTACTCTTTTCCAGTTTTAAAACAAGGCTGTAGTACTAAGAAGAAACTTAAGAGCAGGAATAGAACATTTGGGCTCTACTGTCTTCTCTGGCACTTAATGATAAATGTGATGTAATTTCCTGTATTAACCTTTGTTAATCAAAAGACACTGAGACCAGAAGCAAAGATTAGATGCAGAGCTCTTGTTTCTTTATCATGGCCTGATCAGCTCTATATTATGAGATGCATTTGGGATAACATTGTTCTTAATAATATTAGACTTAATTCAGTTTAGTACCTGTGCAAAATATTGTAATTGATCACTAGCCATGTTTACATATTCACTTCCAAATTCTTTTTAAAGTATGTGCCTTTGAGGCCTTGCCTCTGAATTTATAAATATTCAGGAAATAAGTTCATGTTTTAATACAATATGAACTTATTTTACTTTCAGATCTAAATGTAGTTATGTCTTTATTTTTCAATTGCAAAAAGTATTATTGACCTTTACATTTGAATGCAAGTTATTTATGATAAAATTAATGGAGAGTCTAGCAACTGCTACCCAGGGACAGTCCCTGCCATGCCACAGTTGCCTCAGACTGGCTGTTCTGCACTAGTGCAGCTCATTAATCTGCAGCTGGACAGATAAAGAGCAAAACAGCAGATACCAATAGTGAGCACACTTTATGGCTCAGGAATTGAGACAATATTGTAGTTGGGGCATTATGATAAAAACATTGTTTCATGCAGAGATTCATTTTCAAATAAAAGCAGGAAGTAAAATAAATGTCAATATTGAATTGGATTTATGCAGATTTTTCTTTTTGAGAACCTTTCCTGGTTAGGCAATGAATAACTGCGTCTTTTTCAATTAGTGCAAGAGTAATTTAATGAAGGAACTTAAATGAATTCTTAGAAAATGGGCAGTCATGCGATAACTGGTGTACCACCATAACTCTCAGACAACAATGGTTCAAGAAAAGAGGGCACTATTAGACAATTTATTGTCATTGTCTAATGGTGACCTTTTTTCTTGAACCACTGCTGAATATGATGTCATGGTGGTCTTTAACAGTGGTAAAAGGATATTCTATGATTTTAGCCTAGAGGCATTGAAGAATGAAATGTTCCCAAGGCAGATGTTGAGTTATTTGGAAGGTGACTTCAATGCTTTTCCACCACCTGCAAGGATGGAATTCTCTAAATTGCCTGGATGAATGCACTGCCAACAACTCTGAAGAAACTTTGCCCCTCTTAGGACAAAGCAGAAGTACTGTGCTTTAAAACGACCACAGTTGCTCACCCAGACGATGTTGACAGCATCTTTCCAACCACAGACTTTACCTTCAAGGATAATGGTAGTGGGTGTAGGCTTATAATCCTGACTTGTAATTATATCACTTGTCCTTCATCACAGCTGGATCTAAATCAGTGATTCCCAGCGATGGTGGGTACATGTCCTAAGGGGGCATTAGGGTCAATAGAAGTTTTTGGGGGGGGGTTGGTAAGCAGCACCCTAACTTGAGGCATGAGACCTGACTGACCATGTCAACTTGCTGCCATCATCAACATCTGATAGGTATTCCCAGTTTGTGTTAATTAAAAAAAAATTTAGCCCTGTTAATAATGGATAAATACGTATGGTGCGATCTCTATGAGTCTGAAGTTGGTGAAGCCTTGAATTCTCATCCTGCTAAGAAACAGAAACTACAGAAAGCACGTCAATACAATGATACATACCTGGAGTATGGTTTTATTCCATTCCCAATGGATCAGCGATGCCCCATGTGTCTTATTTGTAATACTGAACCATCTAATGAAGCCATGGAACCATTAAGATTGCAGGAACACTTCTGTAAAAGACACCCTGAAAAGACTATTTATGGTATTACTCAGTTCCAGAAGATGAAAGAAGCATTTGAAAAGTGTTGCACCCTCAAGTCATTTGCCAAGAAAGCTAAAAATTACCTTGATAGTAGTCTCATTGTTTCTTATAACATTTCCAAAATGATCGCAGAGTCTGGAAAATCTCATACAATTGGTGGAAGGTTAATAATGCCTGTTGTATTAGAAACGCTCATCACTGTACTCCAAATGGAATCCAGTATTTTAAAAACATTTCAAAGAGACTTCATTGCAGTGAATCACAAACTCACAACAATCAGAAACCGCTAGGCCATTGTTGCGCATGAGGACTTAAGGCTTTTGCTGTCGCAACTTGGAGCCAGCTATTTCAACTTATGCCAAAAATCATTAAGCTCAAGGATCACATTGATACTGAAGCTGATGTACAGCACACAAGTACAGTGTAAGTTAATTTTAAAGACAAATAAAAATTTAAAGCAGAATCATTTTTCTCATGACATGTTAGCATAAGGTAGACAGGTTTTTAAACTGAGGTCCCTGGCAAGTATATTGTGCCTAAGAGGGGTGTTGGCCTAAAAAAGGTTGGGAAATACTGATCTAAATCCTACCCAACAGTACTGAGTCAGTACTTCCTTTGGAAGTGCTACATCAGTTTAAGAAGGCAATTCTCTGCTATCTTTTCATGGGCAGTTGGGCATGGGCAATAAATGTTGACTTTGTTTGAGCCTGAAAATGAATAAAAAACAGATGATTGATATTCTTGCGTCTGCGGTCGTTGAACTAATGGTTTATATAGGAGAACAGCTGTCAAAGAAGTTCCTTGGTGCAGAGCATATTACAGCCATAATAGAAATAATGGGTCTTTGGATTGCTACATTGCTGCTCAAGAATTTGCCTTGGATGAAAATGAGCATCTTGAATGGTGCTGCATCTGCACATGTTCAGGCAACAGGAGATAATTCTGTTAAATTCCAGGCATCTTCTTTGAACACGATGGAGTCAGAAATTGAACCGGTAGTTACAGTATATTGCCTGGTCTAGTATCCATAACATTTATATGGCCAATACGTTGAATTTTTGTTCAGTGCTGATGGCTAGAAGGTTGGGTGTTCTTTGTGTTTGCTTTTAAACAGGGAAAAAAAATGGAGATCTCTTGTTGGAGTTAGCATAAATACTACTTGGCATTTATCACCTGATGTTCTTCAAGTTCTCTATATGTTCAAGGTCTATTTACATAAACACTATGACCTAAAAATGGAAGGAAGGCCTTAAATGCTGCTCTTATTTAGAGTGTGCTACCTCACATGTTTGGGCACTTTGGCTGTGTTTCCTTTCTGCCTGGTGACTGCTATTTGTGGATGTCACCATAAAGATATCCTTTATATCTGCAAAGTGCCAATTTCTCAGCCAGTGGCTAAAGAGGAAGTGTTGTTTTAATTCTGATCCATTGTTGTCTGACTGAGTAGATATTCTCATCTATTAGAAAGAAGAAATGCACACATAAAAAAGCAGCAAGAACGAGATATGTGTGTGCATTGTCAGCAGTTTCTAAATCTGAAAACAGAACAAATAATAATAATATTGGATCTATACATACTGCTATCTTTAATGATCTATGCACCATTTCTGGGTACGCTCAATGGCAGTTGCACAAATGAGGGAGAAGGAGAGAGAATACGCTGTGTCTATAAATGTTCAAGTTATGATTAATGCAGATTGTTAGGCGAGTGTATGCACTGGTGAATTGTTGAGAGTTGAGATTTGATCACTGACCGTGACAAGACTTATGAGATCATTAAACACATTGTGAACTATGACCATGTCCTTTGGGCTTCACTGCTGCCATTGATCTGAAGAGCAGCCTTCTGTGGCTTCATTATTTTATTTGGACTTGGACCTGTGAGGCATGCTGGTGACCTACGATGCAACTGCCTTTGTCTTTCTCTTCATCTTGTCAATAAGGGTGTTTAGAGCCTTCAGGATCTTCACTTTTCTTTGACCTGCTCTCATCGTCCTGAATCTTTGAACTGACTCTCACTAGCTGTTGCAGACATTGCTTAATGCAGCTTTCTTCAGATTGTGCCAGCCACTCATGAAATTTTACATTGGTGAATGCACTCAAAGCCTGTTTAAGCAGTTTATTGAAATCTTGATGAAATGGTGGGAGCATAGATGTTGCCCTGGTTCATAGATCTAAAGATATTTTTGTATCATTTGAAGAGGAGCAGGGCATTTTCCTGCTATGTGTGAGGCACGCATCTAACATTCCTCATGCTATTTACAGGGCTTATGTTAAAAAATGTTTCCATGTTTTCTTACATTGCAATATACAATTTAAGTTTTTAACTGTGACAACGCTTGGGGTGTGATGGAAGTGGGTTTGTAAAGGTTTATGTTCAACCTTATTATTGTGTACTTAGTTATGAATATCTCTTAACATAACTTGCATATTTGTTTCCTTTCATCTTTGTGGGAAGATGCTACAGCCTTGCTGATTAATAAGACTAAAAAACAGCCTATTGTTGAGACTAATATTGTGGGCCACTGCCATGGTGAGTAAAATCCTTCTACTTTAGTGAACAAATATGATAGATATTGGCATCATTTTGTGGCTTGCACCCCATGACACAGTAAAACTCATTCAACAAAATTCTGTTACTAAGCATTATGTGGTAGTGAAAGAATATCAGGCGGTTCAAAACAGGGATGATGATTACTTTCATAATTTGATGGCACTGTATCTCGTGAAGTCACAGTGTGAAAATAATGCATGGGTATTGCTAGTAATTCCATAGGTGTTGCACAAGGAAGTTAATGACGGGCATTTTCTGTGATGATATTTCAGTGATGCAGTGATAGTTGTGAGTTTGTATGTTTTATTAAAATAATTATTAGGAAATAGTCTTCAAAAATTCTAGTAATGAATAGACATTCAACTATTTTTTTCCCTGTGTAGCACATTTTGGCTGCTCAAGTATTTATAGATATTATCAACATGTTACTAACTGTCACTGTCCATTGAATCTAGAAGCACTCCCAGGTAAAATCAAAGAGGAGATTCCTGCAAGTTATTCTTATTGTGAATGCAAATACACGATCCTTGACTTCAAAGTGTATCCATGTGTTGAAGAGTTTAATAACAAAGCACATGACCAGGTACGCATGTTATTTAAGAAATCTTAAAATGCTGTTGCAAAGTAGTTACATTGCTGAAGCTCATAGAATTAATTTTCTGTGAAGAGCTGATCAGTGTTTTGATGCTAAATTTGGACATTGATCAAATCCAAAATGCATTTATTTTTATTTACTTGAACATGTCAAATACAAAGTAATTGTCCCAAGATCAATCTTGCCAACTCATTGACATTTTAATTTTCAAATCAGATAATTTCCTGTTGTTTGTTGTATAAGGGAAAAATACGAGTAAAGCGAAGTCTTTGTGTTTCTGTTTGCACTGTTATGAGTGTTATTGCTGGCAAAGAAATATAGACATAAGTGCAATTCCTAGAAAGTTTCAGTCATCAATTTAAAAACCAAGTGGACTTTGAGCAGGGTGTAATTCTAAAAGTATTTTTTTTTACTTTAAGTACTGAGCACTATTTTATATTAATTGAGCACAAAGCAGATGCTTATGCGTCTGTACTTTCTAATTTGCCACATAATATAAAATACTGTGGCAAGCAAATTGTTAAAATTGTTTTATTATTGTCACAAGTGCTGAGGTACAGTGGGAAAACATGTCTTTCAGGTGGTACAAGGTAAAATGATAACAAAATTCAGAGTAAAGTATTAGTTACAGAGGAAGTGCAGTGCAAAACCATTACAATGTAGATTGTGAGTTCAAAAGGGTTCTGTTTTGTACCTCTTAAACCTAATAGAAAAAAAACACAGGAGAGCCAGGATAATCCGTGTACTTTGTTTTCACTTTGGTGATGTGCGTACTTATGACATGGTTGGGTAATGATGTATGTCGTTCGCGTACTTTTACATATAGCTCATAATGAGTTATGTAATCAACAAAGAATGCTTAATCAAACAATATATTTACAATATTATTGAAATTTTAAATGCACAACAAAAAGTTCATCTTATCAGAGTAGGGGACCATTCAATGGCAGGATAGAAGCTAGCCTTGAGCCTGCATGCTTTTAGGCCTCTATATTTTCTGCCTGATGGGATGTGGGTGAAGAGAGAATGGCTGGGGTGGGAGGGGTTGTTGATTATGTTGCCTGCTCTACTAAGGCAGAGCAAAGTGTAGACAGAGTTCATGGAGGGGATGTTAATTCCTGTGATGTGCTGAGCTGTGTCCACAACTCTCTCTGGTTTCTTGCATTCATGGGCAGAGCTATTGGCAGAGTAAGTGACATTAGAGGAGGGCCATGTTTCCAATCATAATTTGTGAGAATGAAATCTGCTTTATATTTCATCAGGCATTGACAGATGAAGTCCAGCCATTCACATTGGATGAAGAATTTGACTATAACTGTGTCTATCTTAAACCCAAGTATAGTGAGGCTGAACTTAAGAATCTTTCTGCCTTGTCACAACAGCAAAAAGAAAGTGGAGAATATAATGCAGCAAAGCTGAGTGACTCTGACTTATAACACAATTGCCACTTTTTGATGTGGTCTACCAGGCAGCATTACTTTTTGTTACAAACACTTTGCCGCATTTGAAGCAGAATTTGGGTATGAGAACTTTCCAATCCCACAAAAATTTCTACTAATTAAAATCATTCAGTGAAGTGTTAATAGATTTCATATTAGTTTAATAACATTTCTTCTTATTTTGAATCATTAAATTAGACAAAGATATAAAATGACTTTGATTCATTTGTGTTTTTTTCTATATTACAAAGCCTCATGTTGCCCCATTAGAGATATGATGATTATTATGAAATATAATATATACCCATCCAGTTTCACGTATCCATTCTTTGAACTTGAACAGAATGAGGGAATATTTGCCCATTCCTAGTTGTTTCACTTTTAGAAGACAGTTCATTTGTCTGCTCCAAAGCTATATTGAAGCTTGGAGCTAAGTGACCTTGAGGGAATGCAAGACAAGTAATGACTTTTTGGTCACTTGAAGGCATACAGTGAAATCTTTTATTCCATTGCCATTAATTGAGAGTAGCCTGACTGGCTGAAACTGGTCATATTGGATCTTTCCTAAACATATCATATTTCTAAAGCTTCATTGAGCTGATGCAATGTTGATGTTGGACTGGAAACGTTTGGTTAGCAGGGCACCTCTTTTAAAATAATACTAGTATAATGTTAGATAGAACTCATAGGATTTCTTTTGTATTTAGTGCACCTGGGCATTATTTGATATTTGACATGAATCAGAGTTCTGTGATAAAGGCAAATTTGAGCAGAGGCTAGATATAATATCCATCTGATATTTCAGGCCAGAGGTGGTTACGAAAGCTACACTCTTGCACTTGTACCTATCGTTATTGATTATGGAAATTTACTATAGTATATTAGTAAGATTTTGTATGTTGTTGACTATTCAGAAACCTGTAGAGTCATACAGCACAGAAGCAGGTTCTTCTGCTTCATGTCAATGCTCACCATTGTGCTTATCTATACAGTTCCCATTTATCCACGTTTGATCTCCAGTTGTCTATGCCTTGGTGATTCAAGTATAGTTTCCTACAAACTAGATAGAAACAGCAGGTAAATTAATGTGACATATACGGTTTGAGTTTTATTGGTTAGCAAATTATTATTTACTCTTAATCGCAAACAAGTTTCAATGAGATGCTCTTCTAATAGGCTCACTCACTTGTCCTATTTTTTATTCTTAAGATTGAATAATGATTTGTTTTTCTCATCTTTTTCACTATCAGCAGGTTGGCAAGTATAGGACAAGAGCATAGAAGATTGCTGTTTTTTCTCTTCGTATTTCAAACAGAAAATAAAATTTAAGAATGGCAGGATTTATTTCTGTCCAGATGTAATAGCAAGTATTCTTAAATAATTCCATACAGCTCTTGGCAATGTTTAACTCTAGAGCTAAGGATACATTTAATCAGTTTCTGAACAAAATAGATAATACTTATTCTAGAGTATTGGAAAATATTTGCATCTTATTTTATTAAGACATGGTCAGTGAGCATTGTTTTGTGCAGGGGAGATCATGTCTGAGAAAACTTTTGGTGCATTTTGAAGAGGTAGTAAGTGGATTGATGAAGATCAGGCAGTGGATGTTCTCTATATGAGCTTTAGTTCAGCCTTTGACAAGGTCCGGGATGGCAGCTGATCTGGAAAGTTAGATCAAATGGGCTTCAGGAGAAGCTAGATAGGTCTCACTGAATGTGGTGCAATTGCATTACGGCGCTAGCGATCACCAATCTGGGTTGGATTGCTACCACTGTCAATAAGGAGTGTGTACATTCTCCCCGTGACCACAATCTATGTATCTATCACTATACTCCAAGTGTGGATTCACCATTGTTCTATATAATTGTAACATATTGTCTCCTCTTCTAAATTCAATGCTTTGTTTAATGACGGCTAGCACTTTCTTCACTACCCTTTCTGCTTGCGCGGCCACTTTCAGCAACTGAGCACTTGTATTCCCAGGTCCCTCAGTTCCATGACACTCATCAGTGCCTGCCATTCAGTATATAGGTCTTATCCTGATTTGACTGTCCAAAACGCTTCACCACACTCTTGTCTAAGTTGAAATCCACTTGCCATTCCTCAGCCCATTGGATCAAGACTTCTTTGCAGTTCATTGTAACCTGCCTCACTATCAACAAAACCCACTTATTTAGTATCATCAGCAAACTTGCTAATCATGCTATGTATATTCATATTCAAATTATTTATATTAATAATGAATAACGGAGAACTCCGAAGCACTACTAGTCACAAGCCTCCAGTAAGAGAATCAACCTTCAGTTGTCACCCTCTGTTTCCTATCATTGATCTATTTCTATTGATCCACCTACAAATTTTTGTAAAAATAAGCTTTATTTGTCATATGTACACTGAAACAAACAGTGAAATGTGCAGTTATCCGTGAACAACCAACGCAGTCCAAGGATTGTGCTGGGGGCAGCCTGCAAGTCTCTCAGTGTTTCTGGCGCCAACGTAGTATGCCCACATCTCACTAACCCTAACCGTACATCTTTGGACTGTGGGAGGAAACCGGAGCACCTGGAGGAAACTCATGCAGTCACCGGGAGAACATACAAACTCCTTATAGACAGTGGCAGGAATTGAACCCCAATTGTTGATTTCTGACACTGTAAAGCATTGCACTAATCACTACATTATTGTGCCACCTGCTTTTGTCGTCCTTTTATAGAAAGGACATTGTCAAGCTGGAGAGGGTGCAGAAGAGATGCGGATTATGTCAGGACTGGAGGGCTTTCCATGTTGAATCTTTATTCCCTGGAGAGCAGGTAAATGAGAGGTATGGATAAGGTGGATGGTCATAAGGTTGGAAAGCCAAAAACTAGATACAAGATAAGAGGAAAGTGATTTGAGACCTGAGAGAGAACTTTATAGGGTGAAGTGAGTACGTGGAATGACCTATCAGAGGAAATGGTTGAGGTGGGTATAATTGCAACATGGAAGGAGGGGGTTGGAGGCTATGAGCCTTACACGGGCAGTTTGTACCAGCAGAGTGGATGCTGCAGTTGGCATGGAACAGTTGGGCCAAAGCACTTGATTCTATGCTGTATTACTTTTATTTATTTATGTGTGATGGAATACTGAAAAAATGCAACTTTATGCTAATGCACATAAATGCTTTTATTTGTGCTAAAGAAATTTCCAGTATCTTGTAGTTATTTTTGTTATTAAAGTTCAACGTTCAAAATAAATTTTATTATTAAAGTACATGTATGTCACCATATACAACTATGAGATTCATTTTTTTTCTGGGTATACTCAACAAATCTATAGAATAATAAACGTAACAGAATTAATGAAAAACTATCCACTAGGCCGTTCAACCAGAATGCCGAAGGCACCAAACTGTGCAAATGCAAACAACAGTACTTAATAAATTAGCAATAAATATCAAGGAAATAAATAGAGGACATAAGTAGTAAGTCATCATACTCATTATTGATTTATTGATTATTTTGATTTGTAGAATATTTTAATAATTTTTCTGATGAAATAATATGAGGTCTTCAATTTTTACATATGGTTGCATTTGCCAACAAGTCGAATTTGGGTTGCCTTGATTCAATAGAAGAATAAAGAAAAATGGCTATTCGTTCCAAGTGAAGTTGTCACCCCAGTAATCTGGAAAATAGAATCTCATCTTCATTTCAAACATTAGTTGGATTAATTTGTAAGAATATTTGCCTGTGATTTCCAACACCATTGACTCTAAATCTGTCAGATCTGTTGAAGGCTGGCACAGACCTCAAAGGTCAAATAGTAATCAAGGGATTAGAAGTTTGGAGATGAAATTTGATGGTGTTGAGAAATGCAGAAATTTTTATCTTTTGGCTTCTGACTTGTGTTAATGTTCCTGCAGAGTTATTTGTGCATGCCTTTGTGGCCTGTGTTTCCTGTTGGAGAAAATGCAGTGGTTTTGGAACTCACATCAGAGAAGTGATGTCACCATGTATCTTCACAAGATACCTTCAACTGTGAAGGGCCTGGTTATCATGTGTTTCAGGTATTCATCTACACCAGCAATTTGCTATTCAAGGGCTGTGATTGTAATCTTTTTTGGAATCTGTTTTCCTTCTATCATAAATGTTATCAATTTTACATTGCTAATTTGAGAAATTCAACGATTACATCAAACACTTTGGTTCCATTTGTGTAAAGTTGAGAGTTTTAGAAATCTGAAGAAATGGTAGGTGATGATAAAGTTGTTGAATCATAGAATAATACAGCACAGAAACAGCTTCCTTGAGTCCATGCCAACCATCAGGCACCCATTCACTCTAATACCACACTAATCTCTTTATTCTTCAGGCATTGTGATCAGCTTACCCCAGACTATACCACACACTTACCCACTATGACTAACTAACTTGCCAGTTTATCTGCTTTTGGCTTGTAGGAGGAATGCCGAGGACCTGGAGGATTACAAGCAAAGAGCACCAGAAGTTAGGGTTGAACAGAGTTGCTGTAGCTGTATGGCTGCAGAGTTAGCTGACCACTGTCCTGTCTGATTCATATGGATTTAGATAGTGCTGTGAGTTAGATGGAACTCAGGTGAACAGCTTTTCAGGGGCAGAAGTAAATGATCTTGACCACTGGTTAGAAAGGGGGCTTTAAAGTTCATCTGTGCTCTTGATTGAAAAGGAAGTTGAGGTTTACAAAAACAAAACTTGCATCCAGGCATGGAGGTTTGATTACATGCCGTTTTGTGGGATGTGCCAGTGGTTCATGTTAACAGTTATGGCCTACCCCATGAAGAGTTGTCTGATCCAAAACCTAATATAATTTAGACAAGCTGACAACGTGGCAATGGTTATAGAGTTGAGATAAATTTATATTTTGGTTTAATATGATCATGTTTACTGAGGTATAGTGAAAAAGTTTGTTTTGCATTACTATCCATGCAGATGATTTAATGACAACAATTCATTAAGGAAGTACAAGGGAAAACAATAACAATGCAATATAACAGTTACAAACAAAGTACAATGCAAGCCATAAGGTGCAAGGCCATAAAGAGGTAGATTGTGAGGTAAAGAGTCCAGTTTATCATTCTAAAGGTTGTTCAAGAGACTTAAACAATAAGATAGAAACAGTCCTTGTGCTTCAGGCTCTATATCTTCTGCCCAATGAGAAGGGGAAGAAGAGCGAATGTCCTGGATGGGTGGTATCTTTGATTATGATAGCTGTGTTTTTTGCATTCAATGTTGAAGCTGATTCTCTGCCTTACAGACATTACCAATGGACATCGTCATATATAGGTGCACACCAGCCCGATTTTTAAATTTCATCAGTTGATTTTAAACTAACTAACAAATTTATAGTGCTTGGTTAATAGCTTTTAGACTTTCATCCAATTAATTTAAAAAAAATGTAATTCATTCTCAGACAGTGGAAAATGTTAAACAAGAAATAGGTACTTGGATCATTAAATCCAAAGCTCGCAGGCAGATCCTACCATAAATTTCACACTACTCCAGTGGGGAATCAATCCTTAATCCTCAATATTTGAGAAATTACGCAACAATTAAATTGCTAATGCTTAAAAAGGGATTATTCATGGAGTGCAAATAGTTAAGCGGTTTGTAAAGTTGGAAGGATTGCAAAGATAGTGAGAGTCAAGGCCGTGGAATGATTTGAAAACATAGATAATATTTTTATAATCATATTGTTTGTTAACAAGGAGCTAATGTTGGCCAGGGGGCATGAGTGATTAGTTTGACATTTTGAAGACACAATAACAATTCTGCTGTTCTGTTTTAGTGCAAATTGCAGAAAATATGGTAGCTTAGTAACCTGATTTTACACTGACAACAAATAAGCTGAAAATGGGAGGAGGAACGTGCAGCAGAGCATTAGGAGCCAGGGGCTGGGTGGGAGGTACTGGTGGAATTTCAGGAGCCTGAAGTTGGATGGGAGCATGATGAAGTGTAGATGGAGCTTCAAAAGCCTGGATGTGGTTTGGTGACCTAGAAATGTGTGAGCTCCCAATCCTGAAGAGCTGCTGTTGAAAGAATGGATCAGGTGGAGAAAGAAGAATTGTGGATCCCAGCACATTTGGGAAAGTGAAAAGATAAAGGAACAGAAGACCTTGATGTATGGCAGAGGTGGTAGAGAATGGGACATAGGAGGGAAACTGTAGGAAGAATTGGTGATTTGAATGTACATACCTGAGTTACTGGCTGAGTTCGAACTGGGAGACCAGGAAATAGCTGGAAGCCATGTGGGTAAAATGGTGATGAAGATGAGAAAGGATATGTCAGTCTTCATGAGAACATGGTCAAAGAACTGCAAACAATGGATATTTTAGAAGGGAGCAGTGAGAGAGGATCTCACAGAATTCCTGCAGAGAGAAAACCTCTAAAGATGGCATACCTTGAAGAGACTTCGCCGTGGAATTGTACATTGGCAATACAAGAGACTGCAGTTGCTGGAATCTGGAGCAACACAATATCTGTAGGGTTTCAACCCAAAGGGTCAACAATTCCTTTCTTTCTACAGATGCTGTTTGACCTGTTGAGTTCCTTTGGCAGATTGTTTCATTCTCCAGATTCCAGTATCTGCAGTGTCTAAACTGAAAATAGGGAGAGGGCTACTGCAGCAGTGATGATATGCTTGCTTGCACATTGCAGGGATGCTTATGAAATAGAAAAAAAGAAGCATTTCAGAGTAACTCTGACAATATACTCGACCATCTCTGCCATGAAAGCTGTAGTAAATTTACCAGTGGAACAAGCCCTTCTGGCCCAACAAGCGTGCTGCCCAGCAACCCACCTATTTAACCCAAGTCTAAACACAGGACAGTCTACAAGGACCAATTAATTCCATAACTGGTATGTCTTTGGGCTGTGGGATGAAACCAGAGCACCCCGAGGAAACCTATATGGTCACCGGGCGAACATACAAACTCCTTACAAACAAATTCTGAATTCAGATGCACTGAGCTGTAATATTGTCAAGCTAACTGCTACGCTACCCTGGCACCCAGATATTGAGTGTTGTCTTCTCTCAGTTAAGTGTAAACGACATATCTTCACATTGTACTGAAGTTGTACATTTGGTGACCAGATTTACAAATGTAATTCTTTTCTTAAAGTTTATTTTCATGAGCAGCTGCTACATTGCAGAAACAACAGCTTGTATTGTGATTAGAAAGCAAATTTTTATACTACCTGTAAGCAGAGTACCGGATAGAAAGGAATTGGCATTTAGAAGCATTGTGGCTAAGATTTTTTGAAGACTTGGTGCAGTTTTTCTTTAAACTATGTAGAGTTGTAAGATGATCACAGATGGTTCAAGTTAATATTTTAAACAAAGAAGACTAAAGCCAAAGGAAAAACCACATGTGTTTCAGTTAAGTGCACCACAAAGATGTATATGCGATAATGGGCTTTCCCACTCCAAACAACTTAGAAGTGGGTTTAAATGACAGTTGCCACAGGTGGGCGTAGGTATAGCACATGTGGTAAGAGTTACCTCAAGCTGAGGGTGCCCAAATGTGATTGGATCATTTCTAGGCCATCTGAAGAAACAACATCCAGCAATATCAGGTGCTCCCTGTTCTGCATGTTAAAGCTCAGCATTATCTTTCTGAGCTTTTTGCAAAGGTATTTTTTTGAGTTAAACAAAACCAGACCCTTCGCAAATTACATCTTCAAGTGTTTTTTGTCGGTGCACAGTAGCACCATACATTCGTGAGGTTTGGTGTTTATTGTATTGTAGGGAAGTTGTGTGTGCAATTCTTGGGATATCAGGACAATGTTCTCAAAACACTCACAGTGAAGTCTAGATGTGGGTAGTCTGTTAAAATATTATCTGGAAGTTCAACAATGGAGTCATGTAGTATAGATTTGTGGCAAAACTGCATCTCAATACCATCTAATTTGTACTTTATTTCCAGTGCAACTATTTCTAGGTTAGGTTACATATGAAGTATTGCTGTGCATCTAGTAGTGATCTGATATTTCTGTACTAATGCACATTCTCTTGATTGATTTTATTGAGAATCTCCTGCAAATAACTTTCCAACCTAAATTGAAGTAATGGTGATTCAAATAACAATAGATGAAGCATTATGATGTCTAATACTGTCCAGAATCTGTCCTTGTAAATTTCATGCAATGGCTACTTATTAGGTACATCTGTACCTACTCATTAATGCAAATATCTAATTAGTCAATTATGTGGCAACAACTCAGATACAGACATAGTCAAGAGATTCAGTTTTTTTTATTTCAAAATATACTTTATTCAAAAATAAATATATACAATAAACCATTCAATAACTTTTCCTCCTTTACATACGTTTCCATTATACTCAGTAAAATATCCGTATTAATAGCCACCCACGTGGCACTCCCGGAGTTCAGCTTAACATATCATTGTTGAGGGGTATACTCCCCGCCCACTGACCCCTCCCACTCTCACGGGTGGAGAAACCTATACTGTGGTCCTTCCCCACCGGGCCCTTGTGGTGGCTGCACCAAGTTTCAGTGCGTCCCTCAGCACGTACTCCTGCAGCCAAGAGTGTGCCAGTCGGCAGCATTCTCCCACGGACATCTCCATGTGCTGGTAGATCATCAAGTTTCGGGCTGACCAAAGAGCGTCTTTTACCGAGTTGATGATCTGCCAGCAGCACCGGATGTTGGTCTCCGTGTGCGTCCCCAGGAACAGCCTGTAGCTCAGATCAAACAGCCTAATGGGGAAGAAATATTTTCTGAATAACTTTAACTATGCCAGATGGGGTGGTTCGAGTACCTCATTATTGTTACTATATTTAGCACAGAGTGACCTATCAACTTTTGTGAAATACTTCCTAATAATTTCTCCATTCCTTTTTCTAAACAATATTTGAGTATATATCTGTTTTACACATCTTTACAACCTTTGTCACCTGGTTGCAATTGTAAATTTCGTAGACATTACTGCAAAATGATTGGATCGCACTTTGGGGTTTACCCTCCGATTACTCAAAGCAAGACATCCTTGGGATCACTACAATGTGCGCAGTGATACTTTCATTCTATTTGATACACCCTGTTAAATCTCATGCTCTTTAATGCTTTGCTTACTAAGATACTGTTCTAATATCACAGATGTCTTTGTTAACTGCTTATAGAATAGCAGTTATAGCAAAATCCTAAATGGAACAAATCTTATATTGTGACATCCCAAAGTAGCTGAAAAGACATTAAAATGACTTGTTTGTTATCTTCCCAATTTTTTCTTTTACCATATATTTCCAAAATATATCAATCTCATTTTGAGGATCATGGCTATGATGGACTAAAATAGGAATAACAAGGATAATGATTACATTTCAAGAATTTTGCTTGTTATTAATATTCATCACAAGTCTTCGGCAATTGTGCTTTTAGCATTTTCAGTTTTTTTTTAAACTTTGACACTTACAATTAATATAACTGTGCATTTCTTTATTGTCATTTGAATCGTTATTGTTCTTAAGAGGCCAGTCAAGATTTGCAAATACAGATGCAAATTTGTTTTGAAAATATCCTGAGGGGTTTACGTTTACAAGTTGCAATACTGTTTTTCTGTCATTCATATGAGTTTTGGTTTGAAAAATCCAAATTAAATATGACATTGATTTCAATATGACTATGTCACATTTTCAAGACATTATACTGTCAGCATTGTTTATTATCATTAAAGAAAAGCAATAATGACATTGTTTGTTTCATGTGTGTTTTTTTTCTCTTGAACCTTAAGCCCACCTACACCAAAATCTCTAATCCTTCTCTCAGTACAGACTTTTACCACCTTAACATCTTTACTACTGTTTGGTAGGAAGTATTTTTTTCTTAGATGTACCATGGAGAGCATTCTGACTGGCTGCATCACCGTCTGGTACGTGGGGTGGGGGAGGCTACTGCACAGGAACATAATAAGCTGCAGAAAGTTATCAAATCAGTCAGCTCCATCATTGGTACTAGCCTCCATAGTATCCAGAAATGGTGCCTCAGAAAAGCGGCTTCCATCATCAAGGACGCCCACTTCCCAGGACATGGCCTCTTCTCATTGTTACCACCAGGAAGGAAGTATAGAAGCCTAAAACCACTCATTCAGCGATTCAGGAAAACTTCTTCCCCTCTACAATCCAATTTCTAAATGAACATTGAATGCTACCTCACTACTTTTTTTTAAGTTTCTGTGTTTTGCACTACTTATCTTAATTTAACTATTTAATGTACATATATATATTTGCTGCAATTCAGTTTTTTTCCTATATTTATTTGCATTGTACTGCTGCTGCTAGTTATTGAATTTCACAACATATGCCGGTGATATTAAACCTGATTCTGATTCATAATTGACAGATGTCACAAACTGAATCTGATAAACTGAATCATCTCAGTGATGCCCTCCATCTAGTGGCAAAGAAGAGGACTGACAATGTTAAACACGAGAAAGTCTGCAGATGCTGGAAATCCAAAGCAACACAGGCAAACTGCTGGAGGAACGCTGAAGGGTTTCGGTCCAAAACGTTGACTGTACTTTTTTCCATAGATGCTGGCTGGCCTGCTGAGTTCCTCCAACATTTCGTGTGCATTAGTCCTTTGTGCATCTTCTTTATCCCAAGTTTCATACCAACTCTTCTATAAGTCACAAACTCTTTACAATCTTCAATTTCTGCCAATGATGCTAATCTATTTTTTCAATCCCACTTGAAACCTTGTTCACCTATCACCAACTTAAGTTTGTGATTCTGCTTTTACAGACTGATTTCGATGTAGGTAGATCAGTTAAGATAATATTTACAAAGAGTCTGATTACCCTAACATTTAACATCATTTTCATCTCTGGTTTGGTGGTTGATGTTACAAAGATGATCAAGCTGTAGTGTGAAAAGCACCATGATGAAAATCACACAGAAGGAAAATGTTGCAAGAGCACACTAAAATATAAATTACTTTTTTTCAAGATATAAGATATAAGCTATGTGCTATTTCTTTGCTGAAATTTGAGCATGTTTCACCATTTTTGACATCATTATACTGGTTGCTGGAGTGCTTTATGATAAATTTTAAAATATTCTTAATTGTGTATAAGGCTCTGAATTATCTAACTCCTCCATATGTTTTGGAGTTTCTATCCCCGTACATCCCTAATTGTAATCTTAAATCCATGAATACTGGTTGGCTTAGTGTTGCTCGAGCCAAGCATATAAGAACTGGTGATGCGGCCTTTTGCTCTTGTGCACCAAAAATCTGGAATACTGTACTGACTGAGATATGTTCCTCAGTAAACTGGTACTGTGGAATGTTTTAAAACACTTCTAAAAACCTACTTTTAAAATTTGGCCAACTTATAGGCTTACTTAATGTTTGTTGATGTTGATTATATAATTTGGGACATTCAATTATATTTTACTCTATATAATGTTTGTCATATGATTTTTTTATTTTGTCTTGTATTTTGTCTATATTGATTTATCTTTACAATCTATGTAAAGCACTTTGAGCCTGCATCTTAATGTCTGAAAGGTGCTATATAAATAAAGTTATTATTAAGTTATTATTATTAAATTATCCAACCAGGAGTTGCTGAATTCAGAATGCAATTAATCAATATACGCGTATTTTCACTTAAATATAGAAAATACTGGATATATTCACTTGTGTAGGAAGAACACAATTAAATTTCACTAATGATCTTTCATCTGTATTTTGGTTTGAAAAATATGTATACTAAATTCCATATTTACCTATTTGACAGTATGGTGTCATACAAAGTTCTGCTGTTTCATAAGGCCTCTCTACCTAGATTGGGGTAGATGCTGGGACCAAGGAAACATCAGTGCACTTCATAAACACAAGTGATTCTTCAGAGGCTGAAAAGCCAGAGCAACACATGCAAAATGGTGAAGGAACTCAGCAGGCCAGACACAATCAATGGAAATGAATAAACAGTCGCTGTTTCATCAGCACTGAGAAGGAAGGGGGGAAGATGCCAGAATAAAAGTAATGGGGTTCGGGAAGGACGCAAGCTGAAAGTTGATAGGTGAAGGTCAAGGGCTGGAGAAGGAACAAATTTGATAGGAGAACAGAGTGAACCATAGAAAGGGAATGAGGAGGGGACACAGGACAAGTAATAGGCAGGTGAGAAGAGGTAAAACATCAAGAGTGGAGAATAGAGGGTGTGGGGGGGGGAGTATTTGTTTACTGGAAGGAGAAATAGATATTCATGTAATCAGGTTAGAGGCTACCCAGACAGAATGTAAGGTGTTGCTCCTCCACCCTGAGGGTGGCCTTGGCACAAGAGGAGGCCATGGACCTACATGTCAGAACAGAAATGGGAATCAGAATTAAAATGTTTGGCCACCAGGAAGTCCTGCTTTTGGCAGATGGTGCAGAAGTGCTTGATGAAGCAGTCCCCCAATTTACAATGGGTCTCACCAATATAGAGGAGGCTGCATCAGGAGCACCAAACAGTGTAGACGACTCCAGCAGATTCACAGGTGCATTGTTGCCTCACCTAGGAGGACTGCCTCAGGCCCTGAATGGCGGTGAGCGAGGAAGTGTAGCACCTAAGCCACTTGCAGATATAAGTGCTGGGAGGGAGATTACTGGGGAGGAATGAATGGACCACGGAATCGCTAAGGGAGTAATCCCCGTGGAAAGTGAGAGGGAGGGAGGAGATGTAAAGATATGTTTATGTAGGATCCCTTTGGAGATGGCGGAAGTTACAGAGGATGACGTGTTGGATGTGGAGGCAGATGGAATGGAAGGTAAGGATGAGGAACTTTATCACTAATAAGGCAGCAGGAAGATTGGGTGAACATGGACGTTTGGGAAATGGAGGAGTTGCAGGTGAGGGCAGCATCAATAGTGGAGAAAGGGAAACCTCTTCTTTAAAGAAGGAGAACATCTCTGATGTCCTGGAATGGACAATGTTGTGTATTTCAACCAGTGCATTTCCAAATTTTGCAACCAGATTCTTAGATATTTATTTATATTTTACTGGCTTGTGATTCTATTCTTTAGTTAGAAATACATTAGTTCATAAAAATATGCATCATAAATATATGTCAAAGATGATGTTTTCAACTTTTGTAACCTTGACTATGTTGCTTGGTCAATGTTGGTCATGACACAATATTGTGATTTACTTCAACACCTTCACTGCTGTCCATGTAGCATTGTTCTCTTAGCTCCATTCAGTACTGTTATAATGCAAATACTCTATTTTATCCAACTGGCTTTTCTTTTGCTTATGCCATATCTTTACTGGTTGCTTTTCCTTTTAAGGGTGCACAAAAATTTGTTTTCATAAGTCTGATGACAGATTTAATCCTGAGTGCTAAGACTATTACAGCATTTTGTGACAACCTGACTGACTTCATGGTGTGCTAAAAATTAAGCTTAATAGAATTAAATTTTTCTTTTGTTTTTCTCCAAACCTCAAATTACTGCGTGACCTGAACACAAGTTTCTTCACCTACAATCACTGTTCTCTTAGGAATAAGTTATTCCATTTTATTACTCTATTTTTTATGCATTTCTTTTTCTTGTTCAAGTCAAATCCAGGCCTTCATAACCACTAAATGTGCCGTTGCAAATAGCCTATTGATAATGACTTTCATTGCAACACTCCAAGAAATCAACATTTCAGTACTTCTCTCTGTAAATGGATCTTGGATTTCTTGACAAAGACCACTGTCAGTCTGTGCTGGCAGCAACATCTTATGCTCCATCACGTGGAGCACAGGCATGCCCCCCCGTCCCCAAGACTGCATTCACACTGCTGATGTATGACTTTACTGCTAGATCCAGCTCAAACAGAATCAGCAAGATTGCTGATGACACAACAGCCTCATCAACAACAATGACGAGACGTTGTGCAGAGAGGAGATAGAGGAACTTGTAGAATGGTGCGAGTACACAAACCTGTGGCCAAGACTAAAGAGGTGGTTGTGGGCTTTAGGAAAGTGCGGGCTGACCACTTCTCACAGCACATACTGTTCACAGCTACTCTGGAAAGGGTTTGGAGCACCAATTTTTTGGGAGTGCAGATAATGGACAATCTCATCTCGTCCTTCAACTCCCCCAGCCCCAATTTTTACAGAGGCACCACTGGGAGTGGCCTGACCAGCCACATGACCATCTATTATGGGAATTACAAGGCATCTGATCACAAGACCCTACAAGAGATTACAAGGACTACTGAGAGAATTATTCAGTCTCTCTTTCACCCATTCAAGATATTTATCAGGAGCACTGCATACACAGGGCCCTCAGCATTGTCAAGGTTCCCTCTCATCTACCCCACAATCTCTTTGACCCCCTATCACAAGGCAGGAAGTACTATAGGATTAGGACAAGGACTTTTATGATGGGAAACAACTTCTTCCCCCTTGCCTTCAGACTACTGAATTCCACACAGGTCTCATCACTTATAAAGCACCAGTAGCATTATCTCTCTACTGTGTTATGCTGCTGGTGGTTAGGGCAGCAATGAAGGTCCTCCATCTCTAGCAGAGTTCAGGGCATCCTTCATCATGGCAGTAGCCTTGTTTTCACTACTGTCAGTCACGCAAGTTCCGATTGGAGACTCTGGAATATTGTTGCACTCAGATGTAGAAGGATTCTTCAGTGCTGTTTCCATAGCAGCTTTGTTTGACCAGTCAGGGTTGTTGGCCCTGTGCTGAACCCCCGAACCTGGAGGACCAATGGCCCACTCTTAGTCTGGCCTCTCTACCATTTGACCTGTTTGCATGGGTGACCCTACCAAGATGCGAAGCATAAAGCTCTGACTCTAGGCAACATAGCTCTCCAAGTCACTGAGGCATGCAGGCCACCAAACTACGATAAGCTTATGCTGTTTACTTTTTAACTTGTGTCGTAAGTGCACCTTATGCTAAATGCCAACCTTCTGGAATATATTTTATTATTTGTTAATTTATTTGTGGTAATATTATTTTATTTGTTGTGTGTGAGTTGTATGTACCGTGTTGCGCAACTTGGTCTGGAGGAATGTTGTTTCATTCAGTGGTCTACTGTATACAGTTGAATGACAATAAACCTGAACTTGATAAAGGCCTTCCAAATGCCATAATTGACTCTGAACTGCTTGATGTCTTTCTACGGTGCCATTTTTTTTCTGCCTTCAACCTACTGGTTTCCATATTTCCAAAAGAACTGCACTGACATTCTTCATACACCTTATCTAAGTGATTGTCACAATTCTTAAGTGTTAACTACATATTTAATATTAAGTTACTTTTTGTTCCTATAGTAACTCTACTCTGGAACCAAGGTCACCAAAATCCCTGTACTCAAACTGCAGTATACACATAAAGTTGGCATTTGCGCATGCTCTTGTGGGCTGACCTTATTGACCTAGTCAGTGTGGCATGTGAGAGAATGTGCCTTGTGCTGAATATCCTCAAGACATATGTCCTCTATCAATTTGTCCCTGCTACACAAGTTTCAACATTTAAGGCTCACTGGGAGATGCTAGAAATGTGGATAACCTTGAGAGTCACCTTTTTGCAAAGCCAGATGTTGCTGATAAAATTCACCACCAATTTCAATGTTCTAGCACTGATTTTGGTGATGGAGATCAACTTTGGACCAACACAAAACTGCTGCTCTACCAGTAGCAGCGAACCTGCTCTGCTATATCCTCCTGAGAGCTGGATTAGGTACCACAACACTCCAGAAAGGTATCACCAATGCAGTTTATCCATGAAGATAATGTTGGTATCTTTCCCAAACCTTGCACCCAGCACAGAGGCTCTAATCACACTCAGCTGGCTCCATTGGGCAGGCATATCATTGGTAAGACTGACACCAGACTCCTGAAATGGTTGCTATTCTGAACTCTGTTGTGGTAGCAGAAGATTCAAGGATGTGGCGAAAAGAATACAACGTCTCCAGTGACTCTAATAATCTCTGATGACATTCATGATGATATTACAAATCCTGAGTACATCGGAAACAAGTAGAAACTGAGTTCACCCCCCTTGTCAGTCTTTTATCTTATCTGTGGAAAGGTCTGTATTTCTCACGTTGGCCTCAGAACTTACAGAACTGGAGTGGAAGCAAGTCATTCTTAATTCCAAGGTGCTGCCTTAGATGAATTTCGTTGACTCCTCTACTATTATCTCCCTCCAAAGCACTTCCATCTTGTGCCTGAATGGCTGAAACCTGGTGACTTTTTTTTAACATGTTACTCATTTCTCCTCAACACAAAGTGCTTTGTTATTCCTTCAGCATGCAAGAAATGTTGCATTAATATACATAGTAATCTGCTGATTAGAATGTATAACTTATATATCCTACGTCATGATCAGTAGGTTCAAAAATCATCATCTATCTTTCACTTTTGTATTTGAATTACATTCGCTTTCTGTTTTATTGTAGAAATATGGAGTCTGGCATTTGGACAAAATAATAAATTCTGTGAAAACACAGGACATAAAATTACTTTGCACATCCAATCTCTTTTTCATTATTGGATGAAACAGCCAAATGAATGGAAATCGGTCTTTCATGTGGCTCATAGATCCAACATTTATCACTGCAGATAAGACAAAGCTAGAAGAATTTACATTAGTAAGATAAAGTATCTCATAATTTAGTCTCTGCTACCCTGCTTGGTTTAGCAAGTGTTGGCTGCCAAAGAGCAATATACTAGATAATATCAGTGTCTGGAAATTAGTTGAACTGCTAATACACACAAAAAGCTGGGGGACCTTGGATGCTGCCTGGCCTGCTATGGAAAAGGGTAAACAGTCAATATTTTGGGCTGAGACTCTTCATCAGGACTGCTGAAAGGTCTCGGTCTGAAGCGTTGACTGTTTACTCTTTTCCATAGATGCTGCCTGCCCTGCTGAGTTCCTCCAGCATTTTATGAGTGTAGCTTGGATTTCCAGCATCGGCAGAGTTTCTCTTACTTGTGAACTGCTAGTAGTTCTTGCATACTTTTGCATTTAAGCAAAATGTTGAGGAGCATCATTTCTTATATAATCTACCGAAAAAACTGTTTCTATTGTGTATTTCTAAGCATCATTGAAGAGTTGTACCTGAGCTGTCCTTGACTTAGGAAATGAGGCTAAGAAACAGTGAAATTGTTGGTAATTAAATGTCAGACTGAAAGTTTCTCCTTGCTAGATTATTTTCTGTGAAGAGCATCAATACTCAAAAGAAGTTGCAGCTTTGTAAAATCATGCTGACCGTATCCTCCTATCACCAATTGCTAGTTTCCACTGTAAAAGTCGTGTATTCAAGTATGAAGACCGTTATATGGTACAATATCTATGTTGCCAGAACTAAAGCAATTTACTCCAGCAAACAGACCAAAAGATTTAACCGAAGTCTTTCAAATAAAGTTTGACTTAACCATAAAAGAAAATGTGAGGAGCAAAAATTTGTCCAAAATAATTGACTTAATTCACTTCAAAGTCTGTCTAATGTTCACTCCCACATAGCCTCCCACCTTTCTTCATCCATGTGCCTATCTAAGAGTGTCTTACTTGACCCTAATGTATCTGCCTCTATCATCACCCCGGCAGCACATTCCACGCGTCTTCCAGTCTCAGCGTAAAACAAAACCTAAATTCTGATATCACCCCTATACTTTCCTCCAATTGCTTTAAAATTATACCCTCCCATTATTAGCCATTTTGGCCTGGGAAAAAAGTTCTGGCTGTCCACTCTATCTATACCTCTTATCATCTTAAACACCTCAATCAAGTCACCTCTCATCTAGCTTGCTCATTTTATCCTCATAAGACCTGCTCTCTAATCCAGGCAGTATCCGAGTAAATATACTCTGCATCCTCTGTAAAAGTTTTACATCCTTCCTATAGTGAGGAATCCAGAAATGAACACAATGTTCCAAATGTGGTCTAGCTAGGGTTTTATAGAGTTGCAATACTACTTCATGGCTCATGAACTAAATCCCCCAACTAATGAAAAACAACACACCATATGCCTTCTTAACCATCTTATCGACCTGTACAGCAACTTTGAGGGGTTTATGAATGTGGACCCCAAGATCCCTCCATTCCTTTACGTTATTAAGAATCCCATCACTTACCCTGTACTTTGCCTTCAATTTCAACCTGCCAAAGTGTATCAGCTCAGATATTTCTGGTTTGAACTCCATCTCCCACTACTTCGCCCAACTCTATATCCTATTAATGTTCCATTGCAATGTGCAAAAACCCTCCACACTATCCACAACAGCACAAACCTTTGTGTCATCTGCAGACTTACTAACCCACCCTTTTTTTGACAGAATTATTAAATCAAGGCATTGCTTTATTCAGAGTCTATGTACATTAGTGATCCAAGGTGTGAAGGGCGAACAGAAAATGACGTGAGCTCAACCAGAGACATGAGAATTTTAGGTTTGTTCATGAGTACATAAGTTGCAATAATGGTGGCCAGCCCTGTGGTAATGGTGTCATGAGAAAGGCTTTCAGCAGACGATAAACTAAAATTAGGGTGGAGTTTGATGATGTTACAATAGAGGCAACAATAGGGTCATACACATTACTAAGATTGTGTACGATTTGCCTCCAGCACAGACATTTGCCAGACCAGATAGATCAGAATTGGTGACTGGAACAGAATTTATACTGAGGCTCAAAATAACAACGTTGGTCTTCTTATATTGAAGACAGTTTTGTTTCCTTCTGGATATTGAGAAATTAAGTTGACAATTTAGCGATTGTGGCAGTTATTAGGAGAAGAGAATGCCAATATTTGAAAGACAGTGTCAAGAGGCAGAATCCACATAATAATTTAGAAGTGACCTAGGAAGGATTGAAGGATCCGGCAAAGTGCTGGGGTTTGTGGAAGTTGGGTGGTGAAGTAGGGTGGAAAGCAGACAAAGGGATTTCTCAGTCTATGGTTGGATAGATAAAGACCGAGCCAGGTATTCAAAGTTCAAGATTCAAGTATGTTTACTATCAAAGAACGTATAGATTATCCAACCATGAGATTTGCTTGCTCACAGGAGGCCACAAAGCAAGAAACCCAAAATAACCCGATTTAAAGAAAGAAGAGAATAAATATAAAAATAGAAGATCAGCACTTGATGTGCAAGAGAAAGGAAAAAAAAATACAAGTCATGCAAACAATTGAAGTGAACCACAGCATTTCAAACGAAAAGTGAGTCCTCAGGTCCAAACCGCAGAGCATCCGGAGTAGGCCCAAAGCCTCGCTTTCAGTTCATCATGTTAATGGGTATTGAAAGATACTGGCAGAGGATGCTGAGTCATAAAAGGTAGAAGGGCTAAGAGGGACGTGGAGGTGTGAATTACCCTTTCTATCAATGGATGAAGATGACAAATAATTATCTTAGAGATTTATTTAATGTAACGTTCACCCTAATTATGGATTAGATTACAAAAAATTGCATTATTCCACACTACTTTGATTTATTTTCCTAGATTAGGAAATAAGCACTTTCGAATTTTCTAAAAACAAATCTGAATGAGGCTGTTCTAATACTAACTGTAGAAATGATTGGTAGGCATTTGTGATTTTTAGAATGTTCTACATGTTAATGAATATGTGGTTAACAAATTATAACTATAGAGAGACAACTCCTTCTAGTGAGGTAAAAATAACGCCTGAATTTATGATAATTTCGTAAGGAATGGTGGAGTTGACAGGAAAGACTAGAGTTTTTTCTCCTGGAGTGTATGAGGTTGAGGGGTATAGATAAGGAGAGTGGGAACAGTCTTTTTTCCAGGGGAGAGAAGTCTAAAATTACTGAGCATAGTTTTAAGGTGAGAGGAGAAAGATTTAAAGGGGACTTGAGGGGAAAGAATTTCACATGGAGGTGTTGGGTATATGGAATGAAGTTGCTCTGCCAGCTGAAGTACCAAAATTAGGTAAAATTGTGATGTTTAAAAAACACTTAGATAGGTAACGGGCGGGAATTGTTCAGAAGGTTATGGGCCAAACACAGGTAAACTGGCCTCCTCAGGTAGTCCTATTTTTATCAGATTGTCATGGACAAGTTAGGACAGAGAGCTTGTTTCCATGCTGTTCAACTTTATGACTAAATTTTACAAAGCTTAATAGACATAGTAAGCATATTTTTGAAAAGAGTAAAAGGATTCAAGGAAGTAGACAAGAATGCAGGAAATACGAATAGGAGTAGGTCACCAGGACCCTGAAGCTTGTCCTGCCATTCAATATGCCCACAGCTGGTCTATACTGACCTCAACTCCTCTTCTATCACAGAACTCTTAACCTTTAATGCCTCAGTCTTACAAATATTTACCTATGTACAGCCTAAATATTTTGAATATTATTTACCACCATCTGCAATGGAGTTTCAGAGATTCACAACCCTCTGAGAGAAAAACCTTTCCATTCATCTCAGTGTTAGATGATTGTTGCTTCATTTTGTAACCATGTTTCCTTGTTGAGTTTCTCCCACTAGTGAAAGCTAATAATACTGGGTAACTTCAATCACCTTCACATCATTTGACTTTTATCTGTGTACAAGCAATAGTGGGAAAAATACTAAATTGTGTGCAGGAGAACATTCTTTAACTTGTAATTTGCAAGCCTAACAAAGCTAAATTGGGCTGGGATTAGTCTAAATGTAATGAAGAGGATCAATGATCAAATGCAATTTAAAATAGTTCAAGCAAAACAGAATTACTAAAACAATTACTTGAAGATTGCCTTAAAATTTTTATACTGTTTGATGAGTCCCTTCGAAGGAATAGGACCATACCAGACAGCGATGGCCGGGGTATATCTGTGAGGATGGATATGAAGTGTATCATTGTTCCTCGGCCCAAGATTCAAAGTTCAAAGTAAATTTCTTATCAAAGTACATACAGTTGAAGTCAGAAGTTTACATACACCGTAGCCAAATACAGTTAAACTTAGTTTTTCACAATTCCTGACATTTAATCCTAGAAAACATTCCCTGTCTTAGGTCAGTTAGGATCACTGCTTTATTTTAAGAATGTGAAATGTCAGAATAATAGTAGAGAGAATGATTTATTTCAGCTTTTATTTCTTTCATCACTTTCCCAGTGGGTTAGAAGTTCACATACTCTTTGTTAATATTTGGTAGCATTGCCTTTAAATTGTTTAACTTGGGTCAAACATTTTGGATAGCCTTCCACAAGCTTCTCACAGTAAGTTGCTGGAATTTTGTTCCATTCCTCCAGACAGAACTGGTGTAACTGAGTCAGGTTTGTAGGCCTCGTTGCTCGCACACGCTTTTTCAGTTCTGCCCACAAATTTTCTGTTGGACTGAGGTCAGGGCTGTGTGATGGCCACTCCAATACCTTGACTTTGTTGTCCTTAAGCAATTTTGCCACAACTTTGGAGGTATGCTTGGGGTCATTGTCCAGTTGGAAGACCCATTTGTGACCGAGCTTTAACTTATTGACTGATGTCTTGAGATGTTGCTTCAATATATCCACATAATTTTCCTTGCTCATGATGCCATCTATTTTATGAAGTGCACCAGTCCCTCCTGCAGCAAAGTACCCCCACGACATGATACTGCCACCCCCATGCTTCACGGTTGGGATGGTTTTCTTTGGCTTGCAAGCCTCACCCTTTTCCCTCCAAACATAACGATGGTCATTATGGCTAAACAGTTCGATTTTTGTTTCATCAGACCAGAGGACATCTCTCCAAAAAGTAAAATCTTTGTCCCCATGTGCACTTGCAAACTGTAGTCTGGCATTTTTATGGCAGTTTTGGAGCAGTGGCTTCTTCCTTGCTGAGCAGCCTTTCAGGTTATGTCGATGTAGGACTCGTTTTACTGTGCATATAGATACTTGTCTACCTGTTTTCTCCAGCATCTTCACAGGGTCCTTTGCTGTTGTTCTGGGATTGATTTGCACTTTTCGCGCCAAAGTACGTTCATCTCTAGCCGACAGAATGCGTCTCCTTCCTGAGCGGTATACGGCTGCGTGGTCCCATGGTGTTTATACTTGTGTACTATTGTTTGTACAGACGAACGTGGTACCTTCAGTCATTTGGAAATTGCTTCCAAGGATGAACCAGACTTGACATCATTTTCTGACCTCAATCCGAGAGAAAAGTTGTGGGCAGAACTGAAAAAGCATTGTGCGAGCAAGGAGGCCTACAAACCTGACTCAGTTACACCAGTTCTCTCTGGGGGAATGGAACAAAATTCCAGCAACTTACTGTGAGAAGCTTGTGGAAGGCTATCCAAAATGTTTGACCCAAGTTAAACAATTTAAAGGCAATACTACCAAATACTAAGAAAGTGTATGTAAACTTCTGACCCACTGGGAAAGTGATGAAAGAAATGAAAGCTGAAATAAATCATTCTCTCTACTCTTATTCTGACATTTCACATTCTTAAAATAAAGTAGTGATCCTAACTGACCTAAAACAGGAAATGTTTTCTAGGATTAAATGTCAGGAATTGTGAAAAACTGAGTTTAAGTGTATTTGGTTAAGTTGTATGTAAACTTCTGACTTCACTTGTATACTTCACCAAATAAAACCGTGAAATTCATTTTCTTGTCTGCATACACAGTAAATCCAAGAAAGACAATAGATTAAATGGAAGACCATACCCAACGAGATGGAAAACCAATCAAAGTGCAAAAGATAACAAACTCTGCAAAAACAAAAGAGAGAATAAAATAGTAATAAATAGATAAGCAATAAATATCGACAACATGGGATGAAGAGTCCTTGAAAGTGAGTCCATACGTTGTGGGAACAGTTCAGTAATGGGGGAGTGAAGCTGAATGAATTTATCCTCCCTGTTTCAAGAGCCTGATGGTTGAGGGGTAATAACTGCTCCTGAACCTGGTGATGTTGGTCCTGAGACTACTGTATAGTCTTCCTGATGGCAGCAGTGAGAATAAGAGAATTACGTGGCTGGTGGGGGTCCATGATGATGGATACTGCTTTTCAGTACAGACAGAGCTCTGTGTACAGTAGGTGTGCTCAATGGTGGGGAGAGCTTTACCTGTAATGGACTGGGCAATATCTATTACTTCTTGTAGGATTTTCCATCCAAGCCCATTCATTTTTCCATACCATGCCATGAAGCAACCAGTCAATGTACTCTCCCCAGTGCATCTATAGAAGTTTGTCAAAGGTTTAGATGACGTTCTGAATCTTCGCAACCTTTTAAGGAAGTAGGGGTGCTTCCGTGCTTTCTTGGTGATTGGACCCAGGACAGATTTTATGAAATAATAACACTGAGGAATTTAGAGTTGCTGACCTTTTCCAACTCTGTTTCTCTGATGAGAACTGGCTCATGGACTCTGGTTTCCTCTTTCTGAGTCAATAGTCAGCTCCTTGGTCTTGCAGACATTGAGTAAGAGGCACTACGCAGAGATTTTCATTCTCCCTCCTATATGCTGATTTGTCACCACCCTTAATTCGGCCAATGATACGTGGTGCCATCAGTGTATTTAAATATGGCACCAGAGTTGTGCTTAGCCTCATAGTCATAAGTATAAAGCAAGTAGAGAAAGGAGTTAAGCACACAGCCTGTTGTGCGCCTGTGCTGATGGAGATTGTGAAGGAGATGTTGTTGTCAATTTGGACTGACTGGGGTCTACAAGTGAGGAACTTGAGGATCCAATTGCACATGGAGATATTGAAACTTATTGATTAGATTTGAGGGGATGATGGGATTGAATGCCAAGCTGTAGTTCATAATGAGCATCTCGATGTATGCATCTCTGCTGTCCAGATGTTCTAGGGTTGAGTGAGAAGCCAATGAGATGACATCTGTTGTTGACCTGTTGTGCTGGTAGCCAAACTGGAGAGGATCCAAAATGATCTCATGCAGAAACTGACATCACCAACCGCTCAAAGCACTTCATCACAGTGGATGTAAGTGCTTCTGAATGATGTCCATTGAGACAGGTTATCACGTTGTTTTTAGGCACCGGTATAATTGAAGCCAGCTTGAAGCAGGTGAGTGCTTCAGACTGCCAGAACGAGAGGTTAAAGATATCGGTGAACACTGCAGCCAGTTGATCAGTGGAGGTCTTTAGTACTTGACCAGATACCCCATCTGAGCCGGATGTTTTCCATGGGTTCACCTTCCTGAGGAATGCTCTCATGTCAGCCTCAGAGACTGGAATCACGAGGTCATCGTGTTTTGTTGGATAAAGCATGCAGAGAAGACATTGAGCTCATCTGGGAGCAAAGCCTTGCCGTCATCTAAGTTGCTGGGTTCACTTTGTAAGAGTAACAGCCTTCAAGCCCTCTTCACAGCTGCTGAGCACCCCCCAGTGACACAATATTCAGAACTTTCCTTGAAGCCAGTAGTAAATGCAGGAATGGAGTAACAGGTCAGGTATTCTGGTAGTTTTTACATGGTTGCTGCACAGTGCAGACATGTACTTGAGGAACTTACAAACCTGCGTATTGCACTTTGCTGAGAGCCCTGTTCTGAACAGTCAGCAAAAACTATGCGAACATTTTGGGCTATTGTTGTTTCAGTCAAATTCTGGATATGTAATGGAGACACAGGAGAATTCAGATTCTGGAATCTGCAGCAACACATAAAAAATCTGAGGAACCCAACCGAGCAAGCAACATCTATAGAAATAAATAGATAGTCGACACTTTGGTTGAGGCCCTTCACCTGGATCCCTCCATAGGTGTTGCCTGACATGCTGATTTCTGGATATTTATTTTTATTTTCTTACCATATAGAAGTAAGCCATTTAGGCCATGTATACCATCTCTTAGACCAATTCCACCAATCCCATTTCCCCAGTTATTTCCTTGTAACCTAATCTCTCTAACATAGCTCAACTGTGCTATGCTAGAAAGAATATATTTGATTTTTTTACTTTACTGTGTTGACCTTTAGATCTTCAGCTGGATGTTAAGAAGGCCAGCTGCTGCATCTTATTATACTTTATACTTTATTGTCGCCAAACAATTGATACTAGAACATACAATCATCACAGCGATATTTGATTCTGCACTTCTGGCTCCCTGGATTACAAATCGATAGTAAATATTAAAAATTTAAATTATAAATCATAAATAGAAAATATAAAAATGGAAAGTAAGGTAGTGCAAAAAAACCAAGAGGCAGGTCCGGGTATTTGGAGGGTACGGCCCAGATCCGGGTCAGGATCCGTTCAGCAGTCTTATCACAGTTGGAAAGAAGCTGTTCCCAAATCTGGCCGTACAAGTCTTCAAGCTCCTGAGCCTTCTCCTGGAGGGAAGAGGGACAAAAGGTGTGTTGGCTGGGTGGGTCGTGTCCTTGATTATCCTGGCAGCACTGCTCCGACAGCGTGCGGTGTAAAGTGAGTCCAAGGACAGAAGATTGGTTTGTGTGATGTGCTGTGCCGTGTTCACGATCTTCTGCCGCCTCTTTTGGTCTTGGACAGGACAACTTCCATACCAGGTTGTGATGCACTCTAGAAGAATGCTTTCTGTGGTGCATCTATAAAAATTAGTGAGGGTTTTAGGGGACAGGCCAAATTTCTTTAGTTTTCTCAGGAAGTAAAGGTGCTGGTGGGCCTTCTTGTCAGTGGACTCTGCTTGGTTGGACCAAGTCAGGTCATGTGTAAAATACTAAGACCTACAAAGATGTCTTCTGATCCTAGATGATAAACTTTCAATTTACAATGAAATTATTTCTAAAATCATGTGGCATGTAGTCCATCTCAAAATATACCCATATTGCAACTTGATCAAAATGTCTCAAAAGTTGAGCCATTTCAGCCTATGAGAATGTCCAGTGCCCCATCCTTACAAAACATCAAACAGCATGAGCACAAGTAATAATATATCTCCTTCTTGTAATATTTAAGTTGAGTGGTTTGTTTCTTGTAGGCTTTTGGATTGGGGCATTAATTATGTCTGTAATGTCTTGAAATGTTTGGGGAATGGTGTGAATGTAAAACTCCTTCAGTGATTGTGTGAATGTGCTGAAAGCACATAGAACACAATCAGTATTCTATGACAACGTGTTATCTAATTTCCCATTTGTTGTGTGGCCTCAAATTTTCATGTTTGTGTTTGATTAGGTTCAATAGCCCATTTGATAATGTTGTTATTTGCCACTGCTATTCGTTCCCAGCAAGTAGTTCATGACAGTGAAAGTATGAAAAACAAACGTTTGTATATCAGAACCCATGAGGGATTCGATTGAAGGTTAGGCATAAATTCAACTCCTACAAAACTCATGTGACAGGGCAACAAATCCTATTAACATATTAAATAAACTAAAATCCCTCCTTACCTTCCCTGAAATTAGCCCCAAATCATTTCCTCTAATAATGTCTAATATAATTTGCAGCCCAGAGGCTTTTCTATAAAATGACACAGCTTTGACCGAAATGTATTATCTAATTTAAATCCCATTTCAATCTACCGTTCAGTTATTCTCCATAATTGATTGAGTGCTGCAGAATAGTGACTGCAAGGATTCATAGTATAAATAGCCAGGGATTTCCCATTTGAAAGTATATCTTCTTATCTCGCCAAAGACTCGGTGTATTGTATGCTAAGTTTTGGGGTGGAAGGAGGTTCAGGTAATTTCTTGGTTTGCGTATCAGTTCTTGCTAAAGAAAAGCAGTCGTGCTTTGATTACACCACATGGTGGCAATCTTGTGTAATGTTGAAAGGCAGAGAAAAGGCAGCTGGAAATCTGAAATAAGAACGTAAGATGCTGGCAATACCCAGCAAGTGATGCAGCATCCATGGAGAAGGACAGAGAATCAATGTTTCAGACCCATGAGTGTTCACCAGAAAGCTGAGCGTTGTGCCAATCCATCCTTTCTTTGTGTTCAGAAGTTCTTGATCCATCGGTCGTTCCAGGAAATTGCAACCTCCTATTCCAAAAACTTGTCAAAACTAAATTGTGCTGACGATCTGTTGGAGCAAATTAGACAATCCTTAGAACAAAAGCAGGCAATTTTTGCCTGTTGTGACTGTGCCAATGCTGGGGATTGTCTACTTTGCTCTTATTCTTGATGTTTTCCCCCGTAGAAACCAAAGAAAATAATTCTGTGAAAAAGACTAAAATGAAGGGGGGTGCTTCGGATGATGGCACCTGATGGCAACTCCTTCGCTTGCATCTTCGGAAGCAGCTCTATTTCTATCTTTAATATCTCTTTTTTTCCTTTTCGGGGTTCTTTTGAAGACACTGACCTGGAGTTACATGCTGACTTCGGTTCTTTGCTGAAATGGGACTTGCTCTCAGGACCTCATGACCGCCTGCTTTTTGATATGCCAAGGATGCAGCCTGGAAGACTAGCGCACCTTTAGGGTACCGGGCTTTCATGGCTCTGGAGGCAGGCGGATTCGAGGTCGGTGCTGCCATTGCCTGATGCATCATGGGAGACGGAAGATCGAAAGCAGAGAGCTGGCTGCTGGCTGTGTGCCCAGAGATACGAGTTCTTTGGGCACAGAGCTCGGAAAAAGCGATACAACAGGCTCTTAACATCATAATTCGGTGAGTTGTTTTTGTTATGTCTCCCCTCTTGCTGTGAAACGGGGACACCTCTTTCTCCCTTGTTAAGGAGAGAGAGAGAGAGAGAGAGCCTGTGGTATGCCGAATTACTGGGTGAACGAGTCGTTTTTGGGGTACTGCAAGTCTGTGTCTTTATTAATGCTTTGCTGCGCGCTTGAATGCTCGGTGGGGGATGCCGATGCTCTTTTGCTGGTGGGAGAGGGGAGGGTTGTTGGTTTGCTGCTGCTTCTGCATGGGAGGTGGGAGTTGGGGGGGGGCTTTAGGGTTCCAACATTTAATTGTCATTCATTCTTTGGGGCACTCCTCTGTTTTCATGGATGTTTGCAAAGAAAAAGAATTTCAGGATGTATATTGCATATATTTCTCCGACATTAAATGTACCTATTGAAGCCTATTAAAATCGATGAAAATAAATTTTGATGATCAACATATAAGGATTGCTACATTTAACAGGCACCTACAGGATGAATTGTTATCATTCAGATTGAAATATGTCAACTTGTATATCCACAGATTTTTAAAAATGTTCTGTTAATATTATTTTATGGGCTGTATTTGATATATGCAATAGGTTTTGTACTTTGGTCCCAGAGGAGGACTGCTTTGTTTAGCTGTATACATGTATAATTGAACTTGAATTTGAAATTAGGAGTAGACAGGAAGTTAACTTTATAAGCACCCTCTGATATGAGCTATGAATCGTAGAGTGCGAAAATGTATTGAATGGGCCCTGAGCAAAGGATTGTAACATTCATATGTATTGGGATTGGTATATTAGCTCAGATTTGGAAGTTTGTGAATTCTTTTAGCACGTTCAGTTTAGTCTCCAGCAAGAGATATCCCAAGGTCATTCTTGCAAAGTGAATGTACCTATACTCAAAAATGATCAACTAATTTGCATTTGTTTTACTCTTTGTAGTGGACAGCAGACCCTCAGCTTCAAGGGAAGAACACTAAATTGGAAGAAATACAAGTAAGATGTTGCTTGATTGGAAAGTGTTTGTGTCCTTGTCTGGTGGGAAGGAACAAGATTAAATGGGCAGTGATTGCATGGGGGATGCTGTGAGAAAGCGAGTGGCTATTGGCGGAGATGGGAAGAGGGAACCCAAGTATTATGGAAGCTTAGTCACTTTGGAATGTTGGAAGCGGTAGGGGGGAATTCACAGAGGGTGATCTATTGAATATGGAGTCTGTTGGAGTGAAAGCTGCAGATAAGAGGAAATGCTATTCCAAGTTCCAGGTGGAAAGAAAGTAAACTCATCACCAGACTCTGGATCCTCAGAGTGAATGCCTCCCTCTGCAAATGGATTTTTGATTTTTTGACCAACAGACCACGGTCAGCGAGGATAGGCAGCAGCTCCTCCGTCACACTCACTTGAAACACCGATGCTCCACAGGGTTGAGTCCTCAGCCCCCTACTCTACTACTTGTACGCTCATGACTGTGTGGCCAGATTCTGGTCTAACTATGGCTGTATCTAAAATAATGATGTGTCAGAGTACAGGAAAGAGATAGAGAGCTTAGTGATATGGCGTCATGGCAACAGCCTTTCACTCAATGTAATCAAACCAAAAGATACGGTCATTGACTTCAGGAAGAGGGTGGTGCACAGGTTCCTGTCTAAATCAGCTTCAAGTTCTGAGGTGTGAACGTCACTGGTCCAACCACATGGACGCCATGCTAGAAAAGCTCACTGACTCCTCCACTTCCTCAGCAGGGTAAAGAAATGTTGGCTCTTACCAATTTTTGTCAACATACTATAGAAAGCATTCTGCCTGGATGGCATAATAGCTTGGTATGAGAACTGCTCTGCACGTAATCACAAGTAACAGCAGAGAGTTGTAGACATGACTGAGCACATCACTGGACTCGATGTACTCTGTCTATACTTTTCACTGCTCCAGTAGAGGGAGAGGAGGGAGGAGGGAACGTCGACTCAGACCATCAGAGGCCTGCGTCGGGCATTTTCATGCCTTACAAGACGAAGATTGGAAGTCTGTATGGGGCGCCACTCCTCGCACAGACACTAGAGCAATGTGTGGTTAAGCACCTTGCTCAAGGACACAAACACGCTGCCACAGCTGAGGCTCGAACTAGCGACCTTCAGCTCACTAGGCGAATGCCTTAACCACTTGGCCACATGCCCAACACAACCCAGTAGAACACCAGCATAAATCAATGACCCCGCTCACCCTAGACATTCAGGCATTTGTATCTTCTCCCAATGGGCCTGTAAGCATGTACCACCAGGCTCAAGGACAGCTTACGCTTATGCACTTGTATGATAAATGGACTCCTAGCTTCACAGCCTAACTCATGATCTTTCACTTTATCATTTACCCGCACTACACTTTTTCAGGAGCTTTTACACTTTTTTTCTGCAATTCATTGTTATTATTGTACCTTATTCTAGCTCAGTGCACTGTGAGTGATTTGAAATGTATGAACAATATGCAAGACAAGCCTTTCTTTGTACAATAATAAACCAATAGAAGGGGTGAGAATAGAAGTACAGAAAACAGAACCCAGTCAGCTACAGTGGACTAGGAGAAAGAGGGTAGGTAGAAGCAATGCACAACTGTGATCTTTGATATTGTAACTGAGAATAATCAAATGGTGGACACGCTGAATAATCAGTGTATATAGTAGAGAAAAAGGATTATTCACTTGATATCCAAAGGGAGCCAGTACAGAATCAGGATAAGCGTTGGACTAACATTAACAATACAAATGATGGGAAAGTGTAGGATGAAGTTCTGAAAAAAATCTATCTGTGAGTATGGTTGAAAGTAGAAATGTGGAACTTCCATCTGCAATTGACTCAACACCAGTTGCTAATTGTAAAACTAAGATTCATGGAATTTGATAACCAAAGGTCGGAATCAGAATCAGGTTTATTATCACCAGCAGCGGTTCAATGCAATACATAATATAGAAGAAAAAAACAAAATAAAGTAATAATAATAATAAATAAGTAAATCAATTACAGTATATGTATATTGAATAGATTAAAAATAATGCAACAAACAGAAATAATGTATATTAAAAAAGTGAGGTAGTGTCCAAGGGTTCAATGTCCATTTAGGAATCGGATGGCAGAGGGGAAGAAGCTGTTCCTGAATCGCTGTGTGTGCCTTCAGGCTTCTGTACCTCCTACCTGATGGTAAAAGTGAGAAAATATTTAGGCATTTGGCAAAAAAGTGAATAAAATCACAAAGCAGCTGATTGAATAAAACGACGGGCTTGCGAAGCTGGCTTACATTGGTGTGCCTACATCCTATGTTTCTGTGTTTTTCTACTATGTCTTTGTCTTAATGACTTTGTTTTTCTGCTGTTACATTTACTCCGCATTTTGATGATATGAATTTATTTGCAAAGAGGTGCACAATCTTCCATTCTTCAATCTCTCAGCTAAGTTATTCCTTTATACATCTTCTTTATCCCAATTTTCATACCAACTCTTCTAAAAGTCACAAACTATTTATAATCTTCAATTTCTGCCAATGATCCAAATCTGCTTTTCAATCCCTCTTGAAATTTTGTTCACCTATCACCAACTTAATTTTATAATTATGCTTTTACAGACTGATTTCGCTGTAGATAGTTCAGTTAAGATAATTATTACAAAGACACTGATTACCCTAACATTTAACATCATTTTCTTTTCTGGTTTGGTGGTTGATGTTACAAAGATGATCAAGCAGTAATTTGAAAAGTACCATGATGAAAATCACACAGGAGGAAAATGTTGCAAGAGCACAATAATATATAAATTACTTTTTTTCAAGATGTAAGCTATGTGCTATTTCCTTGCTGAAATTTGAGCACATTTCACCGATTTTGGCATCATTAAACTGGCTGCCAGTGTGCTTTAATATCAATTTTAAAATACTGTGTGTAAAGCTCTGAATTATCTAGCTCCTCCATATGTTTTGGAGTTTCTATCCCCTTACATCCCTAATTGTAATCTTAAATCCATGAATACTGGTTGGCTTAGTGTTGCTTGAACAAAGCATATAAGAACTGGTGATGTGGCCTTTTGCTCTTGTGCACCAAAAATCTGGAATACTCTTCTGACTGAGATATGTTCCTCAGTGGGCTAGTACTGTGGAATGTTTTAAAGCACTTCTAAAAACCTACTTTTAAAATTTGGCCTACTTATAGGCTTGCTTAATGTTCGTTGATGTTGATTATATTTATATAATTTGGCATATTCAATATTATTTTACTCTATATAAATGTTTGTCATATGATTTTTAATTTTGTCTTGTATTTTATGTTTATATTATCTTTACAATCTATGTAAAGCACTTTGAGCCCGTGTCTTAATGTATGAAAAGTGCTATATAAATAGTTATTAAATTATCCAACCAGAAGTTGCTGAATTCAGAATGCAAATAATCAATATACTCATATTTTCACAAGTATAGAAAATACTGGAAATATTCACCTGTGTAGAAAGAACACAATTAAATTTCACAGTAATGATCTTTCATCTGTATTTTGGTTTGAAAAATATATATACTAACTTTCATATTTACCTATTGAACAGTATTGTGTCATACAAAGTTCTGCTGTTTCATAAGCGTCACTACCTAGATCAGGGTGGATGCTGGGACCAAGTCAACATCAGTGCATTTCATAAACACAAGTGATTCTGCAGGTGCTGAAAGGCCAGAGCAACACATGCAACATGGTGAAGGAACTCAGCAGATCAGGCAGCATCTATGTAAATGAATAAACAATTGGCGATTCGGGCCAAGACCCTTCTTCAGGAAGCAGTGCATTTGTGGTTCTCTGCTGGGAGCAAGTTCTGGTCATAATGCTTAGCCTGTTATTCCACTGTGAAGCTGATGGACTCACCAAATGTAGATGGCTGATGCTTGACCTGTTTTTCTTGCACTGATCCAAGCAAAAATGCCTACCTAAGCAGAGAATCTGTGACCTGAGATATGTTGTGTGAGGCAGATGCATGGAAGTTGCCAGATAAATTGCTGTGCTTCTGAATGATACTGACTTGAGACAAAAAAAGGTTAATGTTCAGGTAAACTTCACATTGACAAGAACAGCATGACCTTGCACAGTGTTGGCTCTAAATTTCACGTTTGAATGGCCAGATTTAATGCTTCAGTCTTTTTGTGCCTTTTCCTTTACCAAACTTTCTTTCTTAACGAAGATTGTGATTAGGGATACGTTGACTGTGTCTTCCAGCAAAGGTTGAGGGTGAGGAGTTTTTTAACCACATATTCCATTCTGAGCATCAAAAGCTAGAGAAGCCACTGGCATAAATTAACAGCAGTGCTGTGTGTTATTGATAGATTTGTGGGGTAATAGAAGACTCTGAAAATCAATGGGCATCAGCGTGCTAATGTAAGCTTCTCCAATTAATTTATCTACCAAGTGGCAGCTGAAGATCAGCATTTTCCTGCATGTCGTGAATCGTGATCATTTTGCTTAGTCACTGTATTCATGATCAACCACGGTTCTAAGCACCATTTCCTGATTCCTTCAAACTACCACTATCAGAAACCTACAGATATAGTGGATGAATAAAATCCTTGCAACTTTGACAATCCCCCTTTAATTTGGTTGTATCTGTTTGTGAATTTAAGGCTGCAACCAAAACATAGTAAAACATATAGAAGCACACGATTAAGTGAATGCTGTACTTTATGCATTAAGAACTGAATCAACATGATCAATACACTGCATGAGTAGCAATCAGTTTTGCCATCTTCAGAACATAGAACATAGAACACAGAAAACCTACAGCACAATACGGGCCCTTCAGCCCACAAAGCTGTGCCGAACACGTCCTTACCTTAGAAATTACCTGGGGTTACCATTAGCCCTCTATTTTTCTCGGCTCCGTGTACATATCCAGGAGTCTCTTAAAAGACCCTATTGAATCTGCCTCCACCATCGTTGCTAGCAGCCCATTCCACACACTCACCACTCTCTGCGTAAAAAACTTACCCCTGACATCTCCTCTGTACCTACTTCCAAGCACCTTAAAACTGTGCCTTCTCGTGCTAGCCATTTCAGCCCTGGGAAAGAGACTCTGACTATCCACATGATCAATGCCTCTCATCATCTTATACACCTCTATCAGGTCACCTCTTATTCTCCGTCGCTCCAAGGAAAAGAGGCCGGATTCACTCAACCTATTCTCATAAGACATTCTCCCCAATCCAGGCAACATCCTTGTAAATCTCCTCTGCACCCTTTCTATGGTTCCCACGTCCTTCCTACAGTGAGGTGACCAGAAATGAGCACAGTATTCCCAGTGGGGTCTGACCAGGGTCCTAAGTAGCTGCAACATTACCCCTTGGCTCCTAAACTCAATCCCACGATTGATGAAGGCCAATGCACCGTATGCTTTCTTAACCACAGAGTCAACCTGCACAGCAGCTTTGAGTGCCCTATGAGGACCCCAAGATCCCTCTGATCCTCCACACTGCCAACAGTCTTGCTATTAATACTATATTCTGTCATCATATTTGACCTACCAAAATGAACCACCTCACACTTATCTGGGTTGAACTCTATCTGCCACTTCTCAGTCCAGTTTTGCATCCTATCAATGTAACCTCTGATAGCCCTCCACACTAACAACACTACCTCCAACCTGTTTTTGTTTGATAGCGATCAGTAAAATATTTTAAGAATCTGTCTTTGATTATGAGTGGGAAAACAGTGTGTTATATATTAAACTGTAGTATTGGAAAATGTAACCATAATATGAATATTTAGGTTTTTTTCACTCCTAGCCACAAAACTCACATACTTGTAAATCATCGTATCATCTACTATGGGCCATTTTTGATCAGAGTAGTTAACCTGTTTCCATCCTCACTGAAGGGCGATAGTGATTGTAATTTTTAAACTCTGCTGATCTTTCTGCACAATGAGTGAGAATGTTGTCATATTTGAACTTATGCTTTGTTGAGTTGGAAACTTTTGTTTTGGATGGTATTCTCTAGTCTATTGTAAGTAGAAACCATAGAAACCATAGAAACTGTAGAAACTACAGCACAGAAACAGGCCTTTTGGCCCTTCTTGGCTGTGCCAAACCATTTTCTGCCTAGTCCCACTGACCTGCACATGGACCATATCCCTCCATACACCTCCCATCCATGTATCTGTCCAATTTATTCTTAAATGTTAAAAAAGAACCCGCATTTACCACCTTGTCTGGCAGCTCATTCCATATTCCCACCACTCTCTGTGCGAAAAAGCCCCCCCTAATATTCCCTTTAAACTTTTCCCCCCTCACCCTTAACCCATGTCCTCTGGTTTTTTTCTCCCCTTGCCTCAGTGGAAAAAGCCTGCTTGCATTCACTCTATCTATACCCATCATAATTTTATATACCTCTATCAAATCTCCCCTCATTCTTCTACGCTCCAGGGAATAAAGTCCTAACCTATTCAACCTTTCTCTGTAACTGAGTTTCTCAAGTCCCGGCAACATCCTTGTAAACCTTCTCTGCACTCTTTCAACCTTATTTATATCCTTCTTGTAATTTGGTCACCAAAACTGAACACAATACTCCAGATTCGGCCTCACCAATGCCTTATACAACCTCATCATAACATTCCAGCTCTTATACTCAATACTTTGATTAATAAAGGCCAATATACCAAAAGCTCTCTTTACGACCCTATCTACCTGTGACGCCACTTTTAGGGAATTTTGTATCTGTATTCCCAGATCCTTCTGGTCCACTGCACTCCTCAGTGCCTTACCATTAACCCTGTATGTTCTATGTTGGTTTGTCCTTCCAACGTGCAATACCTCACACTTGTCAGTATTAAACTCCATCTGCCATTTTTCAGCCCATTTTTCCAGCTGGTCCAAGTCCCTCTGCAGGCTCTGAAAACCTTCCTCACTGTCTACTACACCTCCAATCTTTGTATCATCAGCAAACTTGCTGATCCAATTTACCACATTATCATCCAGATCATTGATATAAATGACAAATAACAATGGACCCAGCACTGATCCCTGTGGCACACCACTAGTCACAGGCCTCCACTCAGAGAAGCAATTCTCTACCACCACTCTCTGGCTTCTTCCATCAAGCCAATGTCTAATCCAATTTACCACCTTTCCATGTATACCTAGCGACTGAATTTTCCTAACTAACCTCCCATGCGGGACCTTGTCAAAGGCCTTACTGAAGTCCATGTAGACAATATCCACTACCTTCCCTTCATCCACTTTCCTGGTAACCTCCTCGAAAAACTCCAATAGATTGGTCAAACATGACCTACCACGCACAAAGCCATGTTGACTCTCCCTAATAAGTCCCTGTCTATCCAAATGCTTGTAGATTCTGTCTCTTAGTACTCCCTCCAATAACTTACCTACTACCGATGTTAAACTTACTGGCCTATAATTTCCCGGATTACCTTTCGATCCTTTTTTAAACAACGGAACAACATGAGCCACTCTCCAATCCTCCGGCACCCCACCTGTAGACAGCGACATTTTAAGTATTTCAGCCAGGGCTCCTGAAATTTCAACACTAGTCTCCTTCAAGGTCCGAGGGAACACCCTGTCAGGTCCCGGGGATTTATCCACTTTAATTTTCCTCAAGACAGCAAGCACCTCCTCCTTTTTGATCTGTACAGTTTCCATGATCTCACTACTTGTTTCCCTTACATAACACAATGTAGTTGAGCTATATGTAGAAGTTGTAGACCCAATGGACACCTTAAATGTTCATAGAAAATTTCCATGTTACTACTTTTGTGTAGATTAAGTATGATTATTTTGAATCAGTTAATACATTCTTTGGCGCAGCAAGTATTTCTAGTATAAGGCATGTAGTAGACAATAAACAGCAGCCTTGCCAGCAGGGCTTGTATTGAAGAATGAATATAACAAAAGTCAAATCGTCTGCCGTAATTTCTAGAATAGGAAGAGGACTGAAAACATCATTGTTCAATTAAAAGTAAGGGAGAGGTTTCAGAGAAACAAAATCATGTCAACTTCTGAGCTTCTTTCCCAGGAATCTCGCAGATGGTCAGGGAAGAGCTGAAATGAAACCTTGAAGGTTTTGGGTGGTTTGATCATTACGAGACGGCAATGTAGTTGGAAGGAGGTGGGGCTTATTACTTGGAAGCTGGAATTTGTTGTATAAAACAGAAAGTAATTTCTTCCCTTCACCTGATTTGAACCTTTAGCTCCACAGCTGTGCTATTTTTTTTTTAACAGTCTAGAACCACTACCTAGATGCAAACTAGTCAATTGGCTTGGTATCCAGTCTGTAGGTAGAATGAGTTAGAATTTGATTTGTTTTTACAGAGTGTTATCTTTTTAAATCTGTTATTCACTCCTACCGTTCTTTCTTGGCTCGTTGGGCATTTCCAATAGTTTTTGTTCATTTGTCAGCTTTTCAGTATCTGCTGTATTTTGCTTTTTATTACAGGTGAATCAATCAAGGCTTCAGAGGCAGAGCACTTTGAGGTTTCAAGATCTCTTACTCATCATGCTATTCAATACTCAGCAGTATTCAGGCTTTTTCCAAATCCTCACTAGTAACAGCTGGCACTGGTCTTTCAAAACCCACACTGTCCATTGGTAGGGCACATTGTAATAATTCAGCTATCTCAGTGCCACAATGCATTAGTAAATGTATTTCATTAGCTTGTTGTGGACATATGCAGATGGATTATAAATTTGTCCAATACTTTTAAGTTGTTGTTTATAGGTGAATTTTAAGCAGAAGGATGGCAGACATAGCTGCCTTCTCAGTTTGAAGAGCAGAAAATGCTGATACAAACATGAGTGGAATTGCCCTGTTAATGATCTGCAGTTCTGAAAACATACACAATCCCAAAGGTAGATTACAGATATTTATACAAGTGGGAGAGTCTCAAATGAAAGGACATTGTTACAAGAGGGCAGTCATTTAAAACAAAGCTGTGTAGGAGCTTTTCACAGAAAATGAAGAATCTCTGGAATTCTTTACTCAAAGGGATTTGGAGAATAGATCATTGGAGATACTTTAAAAAGTAGGTAGATAATGTTTTGAAAGATTGGAGAATTGAGGACCATGGGGAACTGGTACAGAGATGAGATGAGGCTAGGAAATATTCATATTAGATGGCAGAATAGAATTGAAGAGCTAACTTGCCTGTTTGCGCTGCTATTTTCTTATGCTGATGTGGAAACTGACATCCCACTCCCATTCTGACATGTCTATCCAGAGCCTCCTCTACTGTAAAGATGAAGCCACACTCAGGTTGGAGGAACAACACCTTATATTCCGTCTGGGTAGCCTCCAACCTGATGGCATGAACATCGACTTCTCTAACTTCCGCTAAAGCCCCACCTCCCCCTCGTACCCCATCTGTTACTTATTTTTATGCACACATTCTTTCTCTCACTCTCCTTTTTCTCCCTCTGTCCCTCTGAATATACCTCTTGCCCATCCTCTGCGTCCCCCCCCCCCTTGTCTTTCTTCCCGGACCTCCTGTCCCATGATCCTCTCGTATCCCCTTTTGCCTATCACCTGTCCAGCTCTTGGCTCTATCCCTCCCCCTCCTGTCTTCTCCTATCATTTTGGATCTCCCCCTCCCCCTCCAACTTTCAAATCCTTTACTCACTCTTCCTTCAGTTAGTCCTGACGAAGGGTCTCGGCCTGAAACGTCGACTGCACCTCTTCCTACAGATGCTGCTTGGCCTGCTGCGTTCACCAGCAACTTTGATGTGTGTTGCTTTAATTAGAAAACATGAATTTAGTTCAAAGATTTGACCACTTAAAGAGTCAATTACCTTCTTAATCATTTATTTATGGTTCATTGGCAGTTTTCCATCAGTAACTCTGATTTACTACTCTGTAGTGTTATAAATATTTATGCTTTACATTAAGTAAAACTTAGATCAATCCAAAAAGAGATTCCTACTGCAAATGACTCTCCATATAATATGTGTACTATTTTTACAATTTGCTCTTAATGGTAATATTATAAAAGAGTATTCACCAATTTACTTCCTGTCGTAAAATCAAAATTGTAAAGCAAAATGCAGCATAATTATACCTTGTATTTACAGAATGCCTGTGTTCTAATTTCATTTAGCAGAAATATACTTAAAATTATTGTTTTAATGACTATGGGGTCATAAATAAAGATATGGTGTGCTTACAAGAGGAATTCTGCAGATGCTGGAAATTCAAGCAACACACATCAAAGTTGCTGCTGAACGCAGTAGGCCAGGCAGCAACTTTGATATATGGTGTGCTTATATAGTTCTGGTAGAATTTAACATTTAATATGAATATTAATATAATATTCTCTAGGTCATTATCTCAGGAGAAAGGTTGTGCATCCAGACCAGATGTTGAAAGGTTTGAGTCCCACACCTATCTGTAACTTAATTGTTGAATAGTTTGGAAGATTAAGTGCTTTGGTAAGATAGAACAACCAATCAAAGGAAATGTAAGCAATTGTACAATTGCAGTCCCAGTAGCATGCTTGTAGAGTGACAGTCGTATCGACACAAATGTATTTAGATCCACTGTACTTGTCAGCGTGAATGTAAGACACATATGGCTCCTTGAGGAAGATAATAAAAATTTAGAACATGAATATGAAATGACTCTTTAAAAAGTTTATAGATCATGGCATAATGAATAATATGATCTATATTAGAAAGTCATCATGAAATAGTTCTTGTTTATTTTTGGGTTGGTACGGAGAAGGTCAATTTTTATATCTATACCTTATGTATACTAGATGATCTTTTCATTTCTGAACTAGAAAACAAAATTTTTCAGTTTCTATACTTTATGAGCTTTTGTCAAATATTTATTACATTTGTCCTTTAAAATTACGTTAAGGATCGGTAGAGTATTTGGTCCGGTGTTGTTTTACCTCAGGAGCTATAATTCAGCTCCATAAATGTACATATGATTTAGTGTTTAAAGTTGAGTTATGTTCTAGCTAGAAGCTTATTTCTCTTAACCATTTTGTTTTTAGAAATGGTTTGGAAAGGTGGTACCAAAATGGGCGAAGACCATGCTTCCTTGTCTTGCAAATGTTTATGTGAGGTGGACAGTTTGTAAGGTAGATACGGATATGACACCAAGAAATGATTTGAAGTTGAGAGGAAAGAGGCTTGAGGTGGTTAATGTTGGCCTCGTTGTGCCTTTTTCTCTAATGCTTTAGCTTTCTAATTGACAAAAGAAAAAAATATATTAATGTAGCCATTTAGATGATATAATTGAACCAATTATTAATGTTTGGTTCAAAGTTCAAAGTAAATTTATAATTAAAGGACATTTACAGCCCTGAGATACATTTTCTTGCGAGCATACTCAATACTTTTGGAACATCGTGTCCAGAAAAAATACTTTTGTAGTTAGTTCCGAACGAAGCAAAGAGCATTTTTGTTAGTTATATTAATCTGTAGTCTATGGAATTAATTTCATCAATCAAATCTTATCTGAAAGTTGCTAATTTTGTGTATCTGATCCATTGTTCCTCATTTTCAATGTAATAACTTAACCTGCAGATCTTAAAACACAGAATATATGAAGAATATACTGTACATATCTTTAGCAACCATGTTCCTGTGCAATTTGTCTCATTGCAAATATGTTGATAGAAAATCTGTCTTCTGACTGCTTTTCAGTCTTCTCCAAAAACCCCATGCTTTGAGAGTCTTTGAGGTCGAAATTAATATACATTAATGACTATAAATTTCTTTCTCTACTTCTGAAATCCATTTCCACTGAAGTAATAAAATTGAGTTTTAGAAATGGATCTTGCTTGTGTCTGCCTCTATATTATGTTATTTGCACAAGAGATGAAGAGAAATTTCCCAACTTTAAGCCTTAAAACCAGAAATTATTCTTGACTGTAATTTATGAAATATTCCTTGTGCAAGCTCCTCAATGTGTCCAAATTCATGCATAATAATTCAAATTTGTGTTTAAAAGGTACTATACAAAGCTAAAAAAATTGTTTTAGTTTAGAGTTAACAGTGACTGTGTTTTAGTTGTCTGATATACTGTAACTACTGCTAAAGTTGTAATTAATCCACTTGAAGAAACTGTTACTATCACTAACAGAAAAAGGTTACCAGTTCTTAGTGTGCTAATTGTCTGTGATGCCCAACTGAGGATTCTTCATGTAAACACCAAATATCTGGAAACTGTTTTTCACAGAGGTGTTCCGTTACTACAGTCTTTTGAAAAATATGTAACGTATTTTCTAAGTTTAACTTCTGAAATTGCTGCTTATTTATCTTCCAATTTTATACCTCAATCTGACTGAAGCATTGATCTGAAATATGGATACATATCATGTGTTTTATGTGTAAGTTAAGACATTGCCTGTGCTGTACATTAGGTGCCTGATATACCATTTACTTTCCAAGACCATAGGTAAGTACCATAGGCGGGCACAATATAGTGAAGTGGATAGTGTAACATTATTACAGTGCCAGTGACTCAGGTTCAATTCTGCTGTCTGTAAGGAGTTTGTATGTTGTCCCTGTGACTGTGTGGGTTTCCTCTCAGTCCTCTGGTTTCCTCCCACATTCCAAAGACATACTGGTTAGGACGTTAATTGGTCACAGGAGTACAATTGGGTGTCATGGGGTCAATGGGCAGGTAGGTCATGTTACCGAACTGTATTTCTAAGTAAAAATCAATTAATGATGCAGGAGTTGATGGCACAAATACAGATCTGATGATTTTGAAGGTGAATTAAAGATACATATTGCTGCTTTATAGTGAGAGCAATGTGTTAGGTTTGGAGTTTCTGTTCAGCTGAGCTTCCTTGATTAATGCAATGCACCTGAACTTAGCCAAACTAGAACAACAAATATCAAAAAATTTCAAACGCAAGCTGTACCAAACAAAACCAAGTTACTGCTGTATAATCTTATGCACTAATTTAAAAATATATTGCGATAGAGGCCTACCATGCTCACTAAACACACCACATCCACGCATTAATCATTTTTGTTTCTTTCTGTCGCATGCACCTGCTTGCAGTATTTGTGGAGAATTTCTTTTTAAGCACAAAGACACTAACAGGTACTTTTTGAAAGTACTTTTAAGTTACTGAGAAACATCAATTTGACCAGTAAATTATTATAAAAAGATTTAATGTCTTTTTCAGTGATTTAAAATTGAGTTACAGTTGTTGATGGTAGTGTAGTGGTGAACATGACGCCATTACAGTTTGGGGCGCCGGAGTTCAGGGTTCAGTCGCAGCGTCCATTGCTAGGAGTTTGTACGTCGTCCCCGTGGAATGCGTGAGTTTCCTCCGGTGATTGGCAAAAGGGATATGAGAGGATCATGGGACAGGAGGCCCAGGGAGAAGGAAAAGGGGGAGGGGGGGAAAACCCAGAGGATGGGCAAGGAGTATAGTCAGAGTGACAGAGGGAGAAAAAGGAGAGAGAGAGAGAAAGAATGTGTGTATATAAATAAATAACGGATGGGGTACGAGGGGGAGGTGGGGCATTAGCAGGATCCCTTTTGCCAATTACCTGTCCAGCTCTTGGCTCCATCCCTCCCCCTCCTGTCTTCTCCTATCATTTTGGATCTCCCTCTCTCCCTCCCACTTTCAAATCTCTTACTAGCTCTTCCTTCAGTTAGTCCTGACGAATGGTCTCGGCCCAAAACGTCGACTGTACCTCTTCCTAGAGATGCTGCCTGGCCTGCTGCGTTCACCAGCAACTTTGATGTGTGTTGCTGGCAAGAATTTGTGCTGAGATCAGCAATCAGATATTAATAACATTGATAACTTGCACAAAACCTTTATATTTCAATCCTTAGGAAAATGAAAGCTCATCAGTGTTACTTCATTATGGTTTGCAGCCTTTTTATAGGTTCCCATTGGAACCGCATCTTGACTTTCTTGATCATAGAACCATAGAACCATAGAAACTACAGCACAGAAACAGGCCTTTTGGCCCTTCTTGGCTGTGCCGAACCATTTTCTGCCTAGTCCCACTATCCCTCCATACACCTCCCATCCATGTATCTGTCCAATTTATTCTTAAATGTTAAAAAAGAACCTGCATTTACCACCTTGTCTGGCAGCTCATTCCATACTCCCACCACTCTCTGTGTGAAGAAGCCCCCCCTAATGTTCCCTTTAAACTTTTCCCCCCTCACCCTTAACCCATGTCCTCTGGTTTTTTCCTCCCCTTGCCTCAGTGGAAAAAGCCTGCTTGCATTCACTCTATCTATACCCGTCATAATTTTATATACCTCTATCAAATCTCCCCTCATTCTTCTACGCTCCAGGGAATAAAGTCCTAACCTATTCAACCTTTCTCTGTAACTGAGTTTCTCAAGTCCCGGCAACATCCTTGTAAACCTTCTCCGCACTCTTTCAACCTTATTTATATCCTTCCTGTAATTTGGTGACCAAAACTGAACACAATACTCCAGATTCGGCCTCACCAATGCCTTATACAACCTCATCATAACATTCCAGCTCTTATACTCAATACTTTGATTAATAAAGGCCAATGTACCAAAAGCTCTCTTTACGATCCTATCTACCTGTGACGCCACTTTTAGGGAATTTTGTATCTGTATTCCCAGATCCCTATGTTCCACTGCACTCCTCAGTGCCTTACCATTAACCCTGTATGTTCTATGTTGGTTTGTCCTTCCAACGTGCAATACCTCACACTTGTCAGTATTAAACTCCATCTGCCATTTTTCAGCCCATTTTTCCAGCTGGTCCAAGTCCCTCTGCAGGCTCTGAAAACCTTCCTCACTGTCTACTACACCTCCAATCTTTGTATCATCAGCAAACTTGCTGATCCAATTTACCACATTATCATCCAGATCATTGATATAGATGACAAATAACAATGGACCCAGCACTGATCCCTGTGGCACACCACTAGTCACAGGCCTCCACTCAGAGAAGCAATTCTCTACCACCACTCTCTGGCTTCTTCCATTGAGCCAATGTCTAATCCAATTTACCACCTCTCCATGTATACCTAGCGACTGAATTTTCCTAACTAACCTCCCATGCGGGACCTTGTCAAAGGCCTTACTGAAGTCCACGTAGACAATATCCACTGCCTTCCCTTCATCCACTTTCCTGGTAACCTCCTCAAAAAACTCCAACAGATTGGTCAAACATGACCTACCATGCACAAAGCCATGTTGACTCTCCCTAATAAGCCCATGTCTATCCAAATGCTTGTAGATTCTGTCTCTTAGTACTCCCTCCAATAACTTACCTACTACTGATGTTAAACTCACCGGCCTATAATTTCCCGGATTACTTTTCGATCCTTTTTTAAACAACGGAACAACATGAGCCACGCTCCGATCCTCCGGCACTTCACCCGTAGACAACGACATTTTAAATATTTCAGCCAGGACCCCCGCAATTTCAACACTAGTCTCCTTCAAGGTCCGAGGGAACACTCTGTCAGGTCCCGGGGATTTATCCACTTTAATTTTCCTCAAGACAGCAAGCACCTCCTTTTCAATCTGTACAGTTTCCATGGTCTCACTACTTGATTCCCTCAATTCCATAGACCTCACCTCATAGATATCATCCTCGACCTCGCACAGGTATAGAGCAACTTCCAACTTGTGATTCAGTCAGAGCAGACGTTCACGTGACAGGTTGGCCAGACACAGAAACTGCCTTGTCGACCTGGCCAAATGTTTCATTTCTTCTGCATTTAATCCCTTTACATACTTTGTTGTTGGCTCTCATTGGGAGACTTCATTTAAGATCGGCTGCCCTTCACAGTGACCAGCACAATGAGGAGATAGCAGTTGGGAGCTTTTCATACAGTTCCTGATGCTTTTCTGTAGACTGCCTTAGTTCTGGTTCTAATTGCCAACTTTACACATTTTTATGGGTTTCCAACTGTGCCTTAACATTACACATAAAGCATATTTACTATTTGAAAATGGCTGGAACCGAGGCACCAGCAGGTAATTATATATATTTTCTCTATCGTTTACCATTTGCTTCAGATGTATAAAGTAAGAACTTGAAGCTGTGTAACCTCTGCTACCCCTCACCATTGCTCCACTGATGAATAAGATTAGGATTGATCTGAAGTTGCTCTCAGGTCCACTTTTCTATCTATTCCCCAAAACCCTGGAATTCCGAATAGACCCAAAGCTGTCTATTTTGGCCTTGAGTGTAATTGACAGTTTGAAGAGAAACTTTGATGACAATTTTCAGTTGTTGGCTTGCAAACATTGGTGAAGAATGGAAGGTTGTAAAAGATTATTGCTTTATGCTGCACCATTTAATCGAATTAGTGCATGATCTTAGACACAAGAGATTCATGCAAGGCAAGGTTAATGTTCCGTGAGTGATCGATATGTAAATTAGCACTTAATGCTGTAAATACTGTCAAATATATTATGGGATTGCATTCCCTTTTTCCTATTGTGTCTATGTGCTGAGGTTTCAGCTTTTTGTATCTTGAATTGATCTTAGAGCTATCGACAGATTGGAGACTTCTGTTCAATTATTGTACGTGCATTGACATGCAGACTTGGTTGGGAACACTAAAAGCATTGCAAACTAGTTTTAGCACTTAGAATTCTGCGGTATGGAACCCATTCTGTATCAATAGTTGCACTGAACAATGGGAAAAGCTGGATTTTCTTTAAATCCTGAATAATTTACATCTTTGCAAATATGGGGAAGATTCTGACCATTGTTAATCATGTTGTTTTAAAACATTTAAATCACTGTTACAGCGTTTATGAGGATCATAGAAAATGTGAATATGTGTGAAAATTTGAAATAATAGAGTGGTGCCCATTTCTGTGCTGTGGTAATCTATGACGCTGTCTTTTAACTATCGGTATTCAGAGATCTTCATATTCAAGTTACTTCCGGTGGAAATCATTCCTTTTCTACATTGGCATGCATATTTCTCTTGAATTGAAGCAGTTCTGCGCTCAATCATTTAAATCACTTATGTTGACCAGAAACAATTTTTTTCTCTCTCTAACTTTTACAAAGAATTATTGTTATCTTGAGTAAGTCCTTGCTTTGATCATTTTCCCCATGATGTGCAAGATGTGCAAGCAAGGGCCCTGACGAATGAATTCAATTGATTCTGATTAGAAGCTTGCCTGGCCCTGGCAACTACATTAATGCTTTCAGCAATATTTTATTGCTTCTTTCTAATATTCAATCTTTATGAAAGGGATTTACTGCTTACAATTAAATCATATAGCTCCATGGTTATAGCATTGAGTTGTGGTTTTATTTTTGTGGATAGATAGATTTCTGGGATTTTATATAATTTTCTCCTTGATTAGATGTCTTAGTCTCAGAGATAGACAAAGGTTAAACATGTCAAAGCTTATCTCCAAAATAGTGAAATTGTGATATTGAAAAGTGATTAGACAGCAGCAATTAAGCCACTGTAGCTTTATGCTCATCTGATTCATTTTCCAATCAGGAACTTATCAAAGATGACAAAAGTGCCTGCAGATGCCTGAATCTAGAACAAGAAAAACACAGAATCTTGCGAGAATTCAGCAGGTCAAGCAACATAAGTGGGGGCAAAAGTTACAAGTCAGTGTTTCTGATGCACTATCAATTACTCCAAAAGACTGGAAGTAGAGTAAATGCTGAAAGGCTTTTACTAACAGTAAAATGGGTCCTCATCCATGCTGAGTATCTGCCCTGGACTGAGAGGAGGAGCAGTGACACAATCGCCTTTATTCAGGGGACTGTGGGAGGAGCCACAGGAGCAGTCAGCAGAGGGGCGTGTCCAGACAGGTAACCCAGTTACAACATAAATATATGGTTTACTGCAGTTTCCAAGAACATTACCAAGATCTTGTCAAATATCGGTTACCTAAATTTTATAGCCTTGGTTGTGTTTTTTTATATATAATATTGAGTTGATTCATGGAGAAAATTTAGTAAAATCCAGCATGTACGTAGTTTGTAATGTATTCAATATTGCAAATATATTGTTTGACTAAGCATTCTTAGTTTATTCACATAATTTATTATGGGTTATATGCAGTACGCAAATGGCATACGTCATTACGCCACCTCATGAGCACCGCAGTGAAACTGAAAAACTAAGCAGACCGGTATATCCGGGCTCTTGTGTTTATACGTGTGAAGAGTTGATTCTGAGACTGCAGGAAGTGGTTCTGACAGCTCTGAACACCTTTTCTTCTTTGATAATTGACTGTACTCTCCTCCACTGATCAATGTGTTGTCTCCAGATGACTTCGGATGCAATCTCCACTCTGTAGGAGAGCGGTCCAGTTCTATCTTTAATTTACCCAAGTACCCAGTTTTGATCATCTCTGTAGAACCTCCCCAGCACTGCTTGTGAAACATGAAACCTCCTTGTTTGAGGAGCCCTCAATTTGTCTCAGCTGTTTGTCCTTCTGAGATTGGGTTTGAGGAGATCCAAGTGTGAGTGCAAGGGATGACCCTGGACCAGTGTAGCTGGTGGGTGGTTGGTTGTGGAGTGTGCAGCAATGTGATATGCAAAGAGGAACTTGGCGAGCTTTTGATTCAGTGTATTGTGCTTGGCTCACATTGCTCGCAGTGCGTTCTTCAGACTCTGGACAAACTTTTCTGCCAAGTCATTTGTAGCTGGGTGGTACGGTGCAGATGTAATATGCCTTATTCCATTCATTTTGGGGAATGACTAAAACTGTTCTGCAACAAACTATGTCCATTGTCACTGACTTAGTGTGCTGGAACACCAGTCCTTGAGAAGAGGCCTCTCCACATATAAACAGTATTGCGAGGCTGTAGTGCATGCTGGTGGGAACACCGCTGGACCCTTTGTAGCTGCAGCCACTCCAATCAAGAATTACAGGTAGTCTTCAAACGCCTCCATCCTCACACCAACACTCCACACACCCAAAATGAATGTTGATCAGCTTTGTCTGGTTTGCAATCAACTCCAATTTACAGTTCCAGGAGAATTACTGTTCGGGGCTGCATTTTAAATTTAGTCTACAATTTGTGTTCATGTCTGAAGATTGGTTGCTGGAGAAATTAATATTTGCTATATCTGCTAACTCCAGGATATACCTTAACTCTGCTGTCGCAAAACAAAAAATTTCATGTCATACAAGACAAAGATAACAAATCTGATTCTGAGTTTGGGCAAATGAAATTAAGCAAAATCACTGCAATCATCAGGCAGTTTCAGATCTTTAAATATTTAAAAGTTGTATTTGCGAAGATACTGTACATCAGGAACATTATTGTGATAAAATGTAAGTCTTTTCAGACTGGACTATGAACGTAAGCTTATTTTGCTTTATTTTAAGCCTTTTCTTTTCTGACGTTGCTCCGTATATATCCTTTGACAACCAAGCCCAGCTCCTCTCCTTCACGTGTGGCTTTGCTACTAAGCCTGGTGGAACCGTTTCCACTGACAGGAGAGGTGACAAAGGTGGGTTACTGGCACTTTAAAACAAGTTGGCAGCTAAGAGAAGGAAAACTGATCTCAAAACCTCTGCTGCCTTGTGGCTCTCCCCACTGATGGGGAAGGCTTCGGTAATAAACCCCCAAGGGAAAATTCCGGAACTATAGTCTCTCAGGCTCCAAAAATGACTGGCAGCTCCTGCGACGCTGCTGGTGCCAAACTTTATCGGTCTCTGCCGTTGCTTTGGGTTCATCGGATGTGTGGAGATGGGAAGACTGCTACATGGACGACAGCTTGCTCTCCCTATTGTATTGCCTATTATTGCGTATCTATACAGCTAGGATGCAATATCCATGGTTAAACCTGACCAATGTGGATGCCTCACTCTGTCATTCACGTATAGATTGACTCAGTGCAACTTCATATACCTATTCCTACCTCAAAGGAATCAGAGAGCCTGCTAAAAGACACTAATGGAAACTCAAATCATGATTTATGATGGAAATAGTAAAATAAAATCTACGGCTCATGTCCCATCATGTTCCAATCTTGAGAAAGAATGTGATGGATGATTTTCTTTCTAGGACAGGTTCCAAGTCAGCTACAGTGGCAGTCATGAAGATTATATGTGTGGTAATGCAAAGAAATACAAAATGTGTCTACCAAGGCTGTAATTAATGGAACTCAATAGTCCCTACTGACAGCATGATCACATATTTTATAATTGCATCAATTTCAGGTTTACTTACCCTATCTGATCTTAGTTAATGCATTACAAGAGAAAGGTGGATTAGAAATTAGTAGCCTTCTCCAATGTAAGAAAGAGGACCCACATTTGTGGATATGAATTTAAATTAAAGAGCAGAATCAGAAACAGAATTATGTTTATTATCACTGACGTATATGGTGAAAGTTACTGTTTTGTGGCAGCAGTACGGTGCAATACATGAATTATACTGGGAATTGCAATAAAAATACATAGTGCAAAAAGAGAGCAAAAATAGTGAGATAGTGTCCATGTATCAGTACTATATCAGGCAGTATGTCGCTTCTACCTTCCATTTGCCAAATACAGCTCCCAGTGAAGGAACATTTTAATGATATGAATACAGTATACTACTATTCGATGCAATTCTAGAAATGCATCTTATACTGGAATTAATGCATCTATAAGGAAGAAAATCTAAATTTTTGTATTTTTTCCTTCTTGAATTGCTTCCAAACATTAGTTCATCTCCAAAGGTTGCTATCAAATAGTTTAATAGAAACATAGAAAATAGGTGCAGGAGTAGGCCATTCAGCCCGTCGAGCCTGCACCGCCATTTATTATGATCATGGCTGATCATCCAACTCAGAACCCCGCCCCAGCCTTCCCTCCATACCCCCTGATCCCCGTAGCCACAAGGGCCATATCTAACTCCCTCTTAAATATAGCCATTGAACTGGCCTCAACTGTTTCCTGTGGCAGAGAAATACTCACCAATATTTTATAAAACTGCAAACATAATACATAAAAATCTCATTTTATGCTTGAGCGAAACTCTGCCACTTTGCAGATATTAGGCTGAATAGAGATTAGAAAAGAGTTGCATATTCCACGTGATAGATGTATTCAAAAAACCACATCAGAGAGCATATTACTTTGGAATGCTTTAAGGTTCCAATTATAAATGGAATTATAGCCACTCCAAGGGGAAAAAAATCATAGAAATACGGCACTAATATGTGTCCAATTTATTTTAGCTACAGCTTTAAGATATCTTTTCATAGAAGCACATACATTATCACAAGTTATCAGATCAAAATAATGGCACATGAATGCTTTAGCAGACAAATAATCATTCTGAAGAAAAGTATAACCTTTTCCTCAGAAGTTATGGTAAGGGATATTTACACAACTTAAATTCATATTTACAAGTTTTGCTTTGCCCATCCTGCCCATTAGCTTCTTTGAAAGAGCAATCAGTTTAGACTTACTGTCTTCTCTTTTCCTCATATTTCTGCATTTTTTAAAATATACATATACAATATCCTATAAAATCTTAGGCACATATAAAACATTCTGTAAAGCAAAGATGCTTTCAAAATAATGAGATGAAGGATGTCTAAATATCAAAAAGAATTACTATCAAGAGCAGTAAACAGTAAAATACTAAATCAAGTTAATATTTAGCGTGACCATCCTTTGCCTTTAAAACTGCATCATCCTCTTTGGTACACTGTTGTGCAGTTTTATAAGAAAATCGCTGGCAGGTTGTACCAAGCAGTTTGGTGTGCTTGCCACAGATCTTCGGCAGATGTTGACTAACTCGCTTGCTTCTGTTTCTCCAGGTAAGCCTCGATGATATTGAGATCAGGGCTCTGGGGAAGCCATACCGTCTGAAACCATATTAAAAATCTAGGGTGCCTAAGACCTTTGCACAGTACTGTACATCCACTTCTTTGTTTTGAATTAATTCATTGTTTAGTAAGGAGATGCAGCTGTAATTCCAGCCACATATATTTCTATTCCTCACAGCTCTTTGCACATATGGTGCTTCAGCATATATTTATTAGCTTAAATGTCTTTACATACTGTCAACATACAGACTGTTCTATTGGAATTTCAGATTTGCTTTTTTAATCTTGCAATTTAAATTAAGGTAATAAATAAGAGGTTAAAATACTTTAAGCAGGAAGTATTATGTTTTATGGGGTTCCAAATCATCTTCTCACTTGACCTTAAAACCATAGCCCTAAATTTCTTTGCCTTTCTGCTGTGTTAACCAGCAGAAATTTCATAACATGGCTCTTTTCTCTGAGGGGAACCTGGTCTTTTCAGCATAACACAACTGAAAAAAAGGGCAATTTAATTAAAACAATTTGAACCTATTTGAAATGCATCAGTTTTGAGTCAGGATTAGTTGTTGCTTATTCACATAATAGATGTTTATTTCTCTCTATGTATTTTGTATTCATATCAGATTGAGTTCCTAGACATAACTATAAGCTTGCAGAAATCTTTTTGGTTTGGTTTATGTCTCTCCTCATTGACCCCCCAATCAATTTTCATTTCAACTGATTAGTAGGTTACAACAGTAATCAATTTGAAGGAGCTAACAGGATGGGTGCAACATTTTAACTAACTACCTATTGGGAGATGTTGCAGTATATCCCATAGGCATCAAAGAAGTTAATGAATCTTTATACAGTGAATTGTCAAATGCAATGGGGATTATATTAATCTATGATTTGAAGCACATGACTTGTAACTTCCCTTGCCTGTCTAAAGATGCTGGTGTAGCCTAAGGGAATATTATTCAAAATGTTTGCATTGTACACACTCGCTGCCAATCCATGGTCAAAATCTTGGCATAAATGTAGTATTATCTGCATTGTCTAAGATTCCCAGAAAGAGCAAACTTCAGCATATTCTCCAGCTTCATAAATATTTTTAGCGCAAACTTCACCCTCAGTCAATAATTGATAATTAATGATTTGCAGTTTCAATATATACCCTAAATGTTTTCAAGATTCTAGGGAATTTGATAATATCCTTAAATTCCAGTTGAGAGGGTCCCTAGTAAAACAGAAGTCATAAAATAGTAATGCAGGTAAAGTGATACACACAAAATGCTGGAGGAACTCAGCAGATCACAAGCATCCATGGAGATAATAAAGAGACATTTCGTTGTGAGTCCTGATGAAGGGCTTGAAATGTCTGCTCTTTATTCCTCTCCATGGATGCTGCCTGATCTGGTGGTTTGATTATCTCAGAAACTGCTGGTCACCTGGGATTTTCGTGCACAGCAGTATCTAGAGTTTATAGAGATTGTTTTGAAAAACAAAAAAAAACCAGTAAGCAGCAGTTCATTGGGAGAAATGCCTTTTTAATCAGAGTAGTCAGAGGAAAGTGGCGAGACTAATTCAACCTGGCAGGAAGGTGACAGTAACTCAAGTAACCACATGTTACAATGGTGGTGTGCAGAAAAGCAGCTAAAATGCTGTTGCAAAGAACGGGGCAAACCCAAACGCAGGACACTGGCACGGAGATTGAGTTAGAATGCAGACGAGGGTGTGAGAGTGGCTGGAGCTGAACGGCAAACAGGAGGGTGAACAGAAAAGCAGGAGGCAGGCAGAACTCATCTTGACACAGAGCGCAGAAAGGCAAGCGGTAAACAATTCTTTTCTTGACACGGAGAGACAGAGTTACGCAGGTAAACCTCGGTACTGAAGTAAAACTGAGAATCCTTATCTTGACATGGCGATTTGGAGGTACCCAGGTAAACCTCAGTACTGAAGTAAAACTTAGAATACACAATCGTAAGTGGCCGGGAACGTTAATTACCACACTGGTTAAACAACAATCTGGCAACTAGTGGATGCAAAGCCGGGGTTCTTATGCTGCAAGTCTTGATGAGAACCAGGTGTGCCGCCATCAAAGGGAATTAGGAGAAAATGGGGAATTAACCGTTGGGACCGTGACAAATGCACCACATGTCAAACCTTGAAGTGATGGTCTATAGCAGCAGAAGGTCATGAACTTGTTCTCAGTGGCCACTTTATTAGGCATAGGAGGTACTTAATAAAGTGGTACTGAGTGCAGATCTCTATTTCTCCAAAAGTGCATTGTTGCAATGCTTCAGTAAGTAGAAAAGGGGAATTGATACCACTCTTTGTTGTTTTCTCTTCACAATATGTAACTATCCTCAATCAACCCTCCCCTACCACTCTTGTTCTTTTTATTGCTTACTTCACCATTCAGCACAAGGCCATACTGCACCAGGTCATATTCTCATTGCAAATACAAAAGACATCACAAATGAACAGCCCCAACTCTTGTTGACAAAGACATTGTAGATGCTGGAATATGGACTAAAACTACATCCTTGATTTTCTTCTGAGCTAACTGAGGCATTTCCTACAATTCATTTGGGAATTGGATAGGAGGTACAAACACTATCAACTGATGCAGGATCTCAAACCAAAACATTGACTTACTATTTTTGCCACCACAATGTTGCTTGACCTGTTGAGTTCTTCCAGCATTCTTTTCCTTCTGTTCACAGTTCTAGAATCTGCAGCCCCTTATACTCATACTTTATACTTTATCGTCGCCAAACAATTGATACTAGAACGTACAAACATCACAGTGATATTTGATTCTGCGCTTCCCGCTCCCTGGATTACACATCGATAGTAAATACAGGTTTCACCCGCCATCCGAAGGTAGAGCGTTCCTATGAAATGGTTCGTAAGCCGAAATGTCGTAAAGTGAAGAAGCAATTACCATTTATATGGGAAAATTTTGTGAGCGTTCGCAGACCCAAAAATAACCTACCAAATCATGCCAAATAACACGTAAAACCTAAAATAACGGTAACATATAGTAAAAGCAAGAATGATATGATAAATACACAGCCTATATAAAGTAGAAATACTTTTCTACAATCATTACTGCACTGTTCTCCGTAGCGAAAATCTCATGCAAGCGCCATCGGCAGAAAATCTCACGCAAGCGCTGTTGGCAAAAGCACGGCGCAAGCGCTCTCCAGTAACCTTTAAGCTATGAAGCTGCCAAATCATACCAAATAACACATAAAAATACACAGCCTATATAAAGTAGAAATAATGTATGTCCAGTGTAGTATCACTTACCGGAATTGGTTCAGCACCAAGCAAACTGATGATGGTGTGTTAGACTGAGTTGTCGCAGGTTGGGTGGTGCAGTGGCCCCCACCCTCCAGGCCGCCGACCGATACATTGCCGCAAAGCATGCAGGGGTACAGCGGTAGCCGGGAGGTACACAGCACATCTTTAAGAAAAAAGCCGAAGTAAACATGCTAATCAATTAGGTGCCGCCCGGCACGTAATTGTCGGCCCAGATCAGTGCGGATTGTCAATTGCGTTGCCTCTGATCTGGGTCGACAATTACGTGTCGGGTGGCACCTAATTAATTAGCATGTTTATTTTGGCTTTTTTCTTAAAGATGTGCTGTGTGCCTCCCGGCTACCGCTGCATTCTACGCAAATCAGTATCTGTCTGTGGCCTGGGGGTTGGGGTGGTGGGACACTGGGGTGTCATCTCGTCATCTGTTTCCATTAGAGCAGGCAGCTCATCTTCTCCTATGACTGCCTGCCTCGATGTCGAAGGTCGAGGTTCGTCGTCTGCTGTGCTTGATGTGGAAGGCTTGCTTGACTGCTGAGCCTCGCGCATTTTTCTATCATACAGTTTTTTGTAAGGACTCAAACCATCTTGCAAATATCCCCTAAACCTACGTACCCTATCAAAATTAAAGTCGTACTTTATCATTGCAGCGAAAATCTCACGCAGTTGCTTCATGTTCAGTTCGCTACTGCATTTGGTTTCGATTGTTATCCTTTCTTCTTCCAATTACATCAGCTCTTCATCTATCAGTTCTTGGTCATGGGATGCCAAAACCTCTTCAACATCATCTTCATCAGCTTCCACAAGCGAAACTCACTTTGTCCTTGCTTCGTTCACCACGACCTAAGCACTTAATTATGTCTAGTTTTACGCTAAGTGTAACACCCTTATGAGCTCTTTTAGGCTTTTCTGATACCATAGAACTCATCTTGCAAACGGCTGCTCAAGGCACGTGTTTAAGCAATGCTGGCTAGAATGCAGTTCCGAATCCGGGAGAGAGCGGCTGCTTGGGGCGCGTGTTGCCTTTCATCATGCGCTGATTTTTTATCGCGCACTGCTTTTTTTTCGTAACAGTGAAAACACCTTCTGAATGCGAAAACAGGGAACTAATGTAGGTCTTTCGTAACAGTGAGGTTTCGTAAAGCGAATGTTCGAAAAGCAGGGGACACCTGTATTAAAAATTTAAATAATAAATCATAAATGGAAAATAGAAAAATGGAAAGTAAGGTAGAGCAAAAAAAACCGAGAGGCAGGTCCGGATATTTGGAGGGTACGGCCCAGATCCAGGTCAGGATCTGTTCAGCAGTCTTATCACAGTTGGAAAGAAGCTGTTCCCAGATCTGGCCGTATGAGTCTTCAAGCTCCTGAGCCTTCTCCCAGAGGGAGGTGGGACGAAAAGTGTGTTGGCTGGTTGGGTCGTGCCCTTGATTATCCTGGCAGCACTGCTCCAACAGCATGCGGTGTAAAGTGAGTCCAAGGACGGAAGATTGGTTTGTGTGATGTGCTGCGCCATGTTCATGATCTTCTGCAGCTTCTTCCGGTCTTGGACAGGACAACTTCCATACCAGGTTGTGATGCACCCTAGAAGAATGCTTTCTACGGTGCATCTATAGAAATTAGTGAGAGTTCTAGGAGACAGGCCAAATTTCTTTAGTTTTCTCAGGAAGTAAAGGCACTGTTGGGCCTTCTTGGCAGTGGACTCTGCTTGGTTGGACCAAGTCAGGTCATTTGTGATATTGACCCCGAGGAACTTAAAGCTTTTGACCTGTTCCACTTGCGCACCACCGATGTAAATTGGGTCGTGCGGTCCGCTACTCCTTCTGAAGTCAACAACCAATTCCTTCATCTTGCTGACATTGAGGGATAGGTTATTGTCTTCACACCATGCCACCAGGTTCTTAATTTCCTCTCTGTACTCAAACTCATCATTACCCGAGATATGGCCTACAATTGTTATGTCATCAGCAAACTTATATATTGAGTTTGATGGAAACTTGGCTACACAATCATGGGTGTACAGTGAGTACAGCAGGGGGCTGAGTACACAGTCTTGTGGGGCATCGGTACTCAGAGTGATTGTAGCGGAGAGCTTGTCCCCTATTTTTACAGCCTGGGTCCTGTCTGTGAGGAAGTTGAAGATCCATTCAATTATGATGGCGGCGTGACGCAGTGGTAATGTCTGTTATCTGTCATGTAGGATGCCGTGCACAATCCTGATTTGATGGAGACAGACGTGAGAGCACGGAGGAACATATGGTGAAACTTCTGCGATGCCTGCTTCGCTGCTGCTGCTACTACTGTGTGGTCCGAAATCTCCGGAGGGGAAGGCCCCGAGTCCTCAGCTTTGCTTGTTGCTCGGTAGCTGGGGCGGGGTCGAAGTGCTCAGCAGAAGATGGTGCTTGGTGCTTGGTGTCGGAGGGCTGGTTGGAGGCTCGAAGTTTTCGGACGGACTCAGAGTCCACTGAGGTCGGATGCTTCCAATGGTGCTGCATCGGCAAGTTTGCGGCGCTTGGAGGTTCATGGCAGAGAGAGTTTCTCCCTTCTGCCGCCTGCGTGAGATGATGGGGCTACTGGGACTTTGAGACTTTTTTTTTACCGTGCCCATGGTCTACTCTTTATCAAATTACTGTATTGCTTTGCACTGTTGTAACTATATGTTATAATTATGTGGTTTTGTGGGTTTTAGTCTTGGTTTGTCCTGTGTTTCTTGTGATATCATTCTGGAGGAACATTGTATCATTTTTTAATGGATGCATTTCTAAGTGACAATAAACGAGGACTGAGTATCCTCATAATCTAATCTAATCTAATTTTTCATTCTGAATGCTGTTGTTTGCTTTTATTGTTTGCATGATGTGTGTTTTTTTCCCTCTGCACATTGGGGTGTTTGTTGATCTTTCTTAATGGGTTCTTTTGGGTTTGTGGCTGCCTGCAAGCAGACAAATCTCAAGATTGTATAATTCGTACATATTATGAAAATAAGTGTACTTTTAGCTTCAAACTTTTTTGCCTTTATTTGTATTATTCAGTATTTTAGGTATAATATTGTTCAAATCCTAAATCATAAAAAAATTTAAAATTTAGAAGTGTATAGTAATGAGAATTGATGTAAATATGACTGTCATTGTTATACTTGTAATGAAAGCACTATGCTGGACACTGCAACATTATAGTCACAGATAATAAAAATCTGCTGACCCTTTACCTATACAATAGCAAATGAGATATTGAACAAAGAATAATGATGTATTGTTATATGAACCTTATATAAAAAGGCTGAAATGATAATAATGACTCATGCAATGTAGGATTGATTTCAGCATACTAATATGACTGAATATTGTTTATTACTTAATTATTTATTATTTGTTTTATTATTTGTATTTTTTGTATTGCACAGTTTGTCTTCTTTTGCACATTGATTGCTTGTCTTTGTGTGGAGTTTTTCATTGACTCTGAGGAACACACACACACAATGCTGGAGGAATTCAACAGGTCAGGCAGCATCTATGGAAATGAATAAATGATGTTTTGGGCAGAGTCCCTTTATCAGGACTGGAAAGGAAAGAGGAAGAAGCCAGAAAAAGGAGGTAGAGGGAGAGGAAGGAGTACAAATGAGACAGTGATAGGTGAAGCCTGGTGGGTGCGGGGAGAGGAGATGAAGTAGTGATAGGTGGAAAAGGTAAGGGGTTGGAGATGAAGGAATCTGACAGGAGAGGAGATTGGACATGGGAGAAAGGGAAGGAGAAAAGGCACTAGGGGTTGGTGATAGGCTAGTGAGGAAAGAGGAGAGGTAAGAGGGGATCCAGCATGGAGAATTGAAGAAGAGGGAAGGTGGAGGGTCTAAAGTTACCAGAAGTTAGAGAAATTGATGTTCATGCCATCAGGTTGGAGGCCACCCTGACAGAATATGAAAACTGAGAATGTCCTCACCATGGCAGTAGAGGAGGCCATGGACTGACATATCGGAATAGGAATGGGGATTGGAATAAAAATGGTTGGCGACTGGGAAATCCTGCTTTTTGCGAGTGGAACAAAGGTCCTCAACAAAAGGGTCCCCCAATCTACATCACAACTCACCAAAGTAGAGGAGGTTGCATCAGGAGCACCAGATATAGTTGATGACCCCAAGAGATTCACAGGTGAAATGTTGTCTCACCTGGAAGGACTGTTTGGGGGCCCTGACTGGAGATGAAGGAGGAGGTTAATGGGCAAGTGTAGCACTTCTTCCACTTGCAGGGATAAGTTCCAGGAGGGAGATTAGTGGTGAGGGATAAACAGACAAGGGAATCACGGAAGGATAGGCAGTTAATCTCCAGAGATGGAGACAAAGAGATCGAGAAAGGGAAGAGAGGTTTCAGAAATGGAGCTAGTGAATTTAAGAGCAGGGTAGAAGTTGGAGGCAAAGTTGATGGAATTGAGGAGCTCAGCATGGGTGCATGAGGCAGCACCAATGCAGTCATCAATGTAATCCAGAATTAGTAGGGGAGCATTACCAGGAAAGGCTTGGAACATGGACTGTTCCACATAGCCAATGAAAAGGCAAGCATATCTGCAGATCATGCAAGTGCCCATGGCTGGACCTTGAGTTTGGAGAGAGTGGGATGAGCCAAAAATGAAATTGTTGAGTATGAGGACCAGTTCCGTTAGAAAGAGAAGGGTGGTGGTGAAGAAGAACTAGTTGGGTCTGTTGTTGAGAAAGATGCAGAGAGCATCAAAGCCTTTTTGATACGGTTATAGAAGTTTATAGGGACTGGGCATCCATGGAGAAAGTGAGGTGATCGTGGTCCAGGAGTTGAAATTTGTTGATTGACTCTATTGTGTCTCCTTGTGTCTACTATGAATGCAGGCAAGAAAATGAATCTCAGAGTAATAATATGGTGACAAAAACATACTTTGAACTTTCACAGCTGTGAAACCTGAGCATTGAACAATGCATTAAAATTCTCAATTAATTGAGGGGTGTACAGAGATAACACAAATCACAATGAGGCTGGAACAAAGAAAATTAGAAAATTACACTAGTGAATATAGGAATCTGTAGTTTTGTTTTCTCATGAGTGAAAGAACAAAAACAGTAACTTTATCAATAATATTTATGGTTAGCTTGGTTTCTACTGAAATTGTTAACATTTTGGAAACAGCAGCCATTGTTCTGTTATCGTAGATAACGCTGTTTGTTAACATGGAGTGAACTGAATACGGGAGCTACGTGAAAAAAATTAGATCAGAAAGTTAAAAATTTTTTTATCAGAAACATTTCACAGCAAAATTGACCAAAAATATATTCTTTAAATCAGTAGATTAAAGATATTCATGATCCCTTTCAGAAGCAAGCTCTTTCAAAACTAATTTGCACTTGAATCATTTCATTCATAGGATGAGAGACATATTCCACTTTAAATTGTGCATTATCGTCTGCAGGTCACTCGAACAGAAGTATTTGTTCTACTACTATATTCTTCTGTTGAAGTGGTTTACCATTTGAGGAGTTAGTATGAAGAATAGAATTGATTCTTTTCAGTAGATTTCAGTAGTGAAAATCTTACCACAAGATTGGAAGAAAATGTATATCAGAACATGTCAGAAATTAAAGAAAATGTGTCAAAGGGTATATAATGGCAACTTGCAGAGTTATTCCTATTATTAGTCAAACAAATGGCTCTTTGTGGAGATATTTGTCTGTGATCAGTGAAGAATATACTGTCATATCTGAAAAGCGCACATGCCAAATCTTATTGTATTGTGTAATTAGCCTCCTCATTTGGCTTCCTCGCAGTATGTAGGCTGTAATGGTGCAAAAATGACTTTTCTCACAGCAAAGCTTCATACTGTCAGCCAAAGTTTTTTTTTTGATAATTACTGACTCAAAGCCATCACAGTGTGACACTGGAACACTTGACTGATTTCAAGATGTGAAGGAACAGGGAGGTTCATTATGCATGTCTGTACTTTTCTGTTCAAACCTGCATCTTCACCTGCAGTTGGCGCGCTTCCTTTTGGCTGAGCATAGAAGAGCAACTTGCATGTGTATAATGAAATGTCCCACGGAGTTTCTTAGAAGTGATTATCAAATAGAATTTCATACCAAGTTATAAGGAAAGACCAAAAGAATATATTTTTGAAGGAACTACTTAAAGAACAGAGAAATGGAATTAGTTGAAAGTATGGTCAGTTGTAATAGAGTGAAGAAAGTTGGAGAAAGTTTTAGAATGGAAAAGATCCCCATAACAGTGAGAGGCAATATCATGGAAAGCATGGGAAACAAGGAAGTTAACTTTAAGTTAGAAAAGTTTCTGGACTAAGAGAGAATGTGTTAGCCAGTGTTTCCTTTCTCAAGTGATAAGCACGACAGATGTGCAGTACTTGGTAAGTTAGAAAATTGGCAATAGAGTTTTAAACCAGCTCATGTTTATATAGGATGACAATGGACAGGTTAGCCAAAGGAACATAAGTATGTTTACTACAAAGTTAACAAGGGCATGAATGAAGATTTCATCAGCGAACCAGTGGTGGTAGGAGAGACAAGGACAAGGATAAGGAGGGTTTTATGAACATCCTATATGTTAGAGATGATGTGGAAAACAAACTTAGTTCAAGCTCAAATACAATATCAAACCATAAAAATTCTTATTCAACCCCAGGATGTAGGATAGATGGATTTCATCCAGAGCCTTATTAATCTGAATGCTATCCATGGTTTATATTACCCTGCAAGAAAATATGGGGAAACATATAGTGGAATGCTATGTATTCTTATGGGAAACAGATATTACTTTGTATCTTTCAAAAATATGACTTCAGGAAGATCTAAGAGATTGTGAATTGTACTTGTCTTCTGCTCCTGTAGAAATAGTAAGTGTCTTCCATTCCATCAAACCAGAATTCAGGATGGGTTTGAAAAAGATAAGTAATGTGCAGCTTCATTCACTGGCAAGACAGTAATGTACCTGTAATGAAGTGTGTAAATATATAGAGACAATTAACAGGAGTACTGGGTGTATAGTCCATGCACGATCTGGAAATGTTAGAAAATTCAACATAAATAAATACGGACAAAATTACAGAAGTTCAAAGGTTGAAAGGTTCATGTATTATCAAAGTATACAACTCTGAGATTCTTCTTCTCCTGATAGCCACGAAACCAAGAACAGTAGCACAATCATCAATCCCCAAATCCCTCTCCCCACACAAAAAATTGAACAAAGACGGAACAGGCACATCGATCCTTAAATTCCCCTTCCCCCGTACTCAATAAAATGAGAAAGATTGGGCGAAAAACACAGACTATAAAAAACTATAAGACTGAAAAACGTCTATAGTCCAACTCCATATTTAAAACACAGAAAACCTGGGTAACATACTCCAGGTGCAGTGGCAGGCCTTACCCTTTCCGGCAGCAGAGCAATCCCTTAGCGATCAAAAGGCATTCTACCTTCTCCATAGCAGAGCAATCCCACCAGTGATCAAAAGGCAGTGTCCCCTATCTGGCTGCGGAGTGATCCCACCAGGGATCAAAAGGCAGTGAAGGTGGGAACAGAAAAAATAATATTAAGGGAAATAAATCCTATTGCCTGCTGCTAAATGCAAAATAGAGCAGTGCTTAAAGTGCGGCCAGTTCAGTTCACCTCAGGATGTAAAATCTCTACACATTGCAGAGCTCTGGGGATTGACTGGTTAATTGGAAACATTTAGATAAACATAATGGGTCAAATAGCCTCCACCCTTAATGTGATAATTCTTTGACTTTCTGGCATAAAATACCAAATACATTTGTAAGGGTGGTCTGCTAGGAATATGCAAGAAGCAGCTGAATTAAGTAGACACATTGCCTAATTTTACTTGGTCACTCAATGTACATAGTTACAGTCAGGAAGCAAAGATTAACACCTTTTTAAAATCTCTGTTAAAACAGACTTAGCAATGGTGACAAAAATCTTCCCAAAACCTAGATACTGATCTGAATTAATTTGAATATGATCAAATTTCCATGAATTTTCTGAGTTCAAATTGGATTTAGGAAGTTGTGCCTCTGCAGCTGTCTGAACAAGCTCCAAACAACATAACCAGTGTGTTCTGCAGACACTTTGATTGTAATGTAAAATGTATATTTTCATGGGGAAACAAATTTAATGTCATTTTTTAATTTAAACACATATTCCTTGCTAAGAAAAAAAACAGCCTTGTTGGCAGAGGAGGCACATCATTTTGATGTTTTACCCAGCACAACCGAATTGTTTTTTCTAGATAGCACTTTATTTATTGTTTAATTTGATTTAGCAATACATCTCTGAGTAGGCTCTTCCAGCTCTTCGAGCCCCACCGCCCCAGCAACCCCGCAACACTGATTGACCTTAGCCTAACCACGGGACAATTTATGGTGACCAATTAACCTGCCCGGTACGTCTTTGGATTGTGGGAGGAAACCAGAGCACCTGGGAAAACCCATGCATCCCAGAGGAGGATGTACAGAGACTCCTTATAGAAACGGTGCTGGAAGTAAATTCTGAACTCAGGAATGCCCATGATGTAATAGAGTTTTGCTAATCATGACACTACCATGGCACTTTATTGTAGCGTTTAACTAATGTTACTAGATAGGAGTGCAAAACCATTCTTAAATACTGTAGATTGTTGGTTACTGTACATGTTACATTGCTCTTCTCTATTTCGCCAAATTACATGCAAAGTATCTCAATTCATTACACGAGGCAATCTCCTTGACCATTTTTAGTTATAGCTAAGAAAGTATGCTTGCCACAACACAGGGTTTCATCTGACTATGCTTGCTTTATTACTGATATGGTCCATTAAAGCCTGTGCTTATTGCATAGGATGTTGTCTACGTAGTTTATGAAGGCCAAAAAAGATGGTTGGGTGACCATGTATTTATAAGAAATATTGTAATCTAAAAAAAATGGCTTTTGGCATCTACATCATAAAAAGAGCTATGAAAGGCAATTGTGTGTGGTAGGTAATATCTTATTTCTCATTCTGAATAGATTTCTTTTAAATGTGGTCAGAGTGCAGTTTCCATACGTCCACAATAAATCAATAATGAACATAGTAACAGCAGATATAAAGAAAGTGCAGTATGATTGCACTATTGCTAGGCAGCAGACAGGAAATTTCTTCATTTCTTGTTCTAGGAATAGTCTGTTTGGAACAATCTGTTGATCTTTTAAAATCCCTTAGGGATGAATTACAGGATTCATAAGCCTAATAGAATTCTATAGTCCAAGAAACTTAACAACTCTACATATTATATATTCATTTTGTACCTGTTATAAACTTCCTATATTGTTAATTGCAGTTTGTGAATAAATTGAGATGTTTGATTGCCTGGATATTGCTCACTGACTGACTCACGGCCCTAGTTACTGTCTTTAATAAAACCCGTCACCACTTTTACATCATGTGAGTGGGGTGCTGAAACTATGGAATTCATTGCCACAGATGGCTGTGAAGGCCAATGTGTTGAGTATATTTAAAGCAGAGAGTGACAGGTTCTTGATTATGAAGGGCATCCAACATTACGGGAAGAAGGCAAGATAATGAGGTCGAAAGGGACAATGAATCAGCCTTAGTGAAATAGCAGAGCAGATTTGATGGGCCGAATGGCCTAATTCTGCTCCAGTGTTGTATAGTCTTATATTCTTATGTCCTCTGATTTATTCCTATGATCATAATGATTAGAATCAAGTTGAAACAAAATTAGCTTTGAATCATAAAGAACTTGCAGAAAAATAGGTATCATGAGATTTTATAAAGAATAAAGCATATCCATGAGCATTGTTAATTGAGACCGGTTATGTGACAAACCTAAACAGCAAAGCTTGAATGATTTAGTGCTTTATAAGCATGAATTGTAGTTTAGAATAGTTTCCTCGTGTATTATTTATTTTTGGAATCTACACAAAGTTGTAAATAAGTTAAGGCACCTGTACCGTAGGAAGATTGATTGTGTCACAATATCTGAAACTTTATCAAATGACAATCTACAAAGGTTAACAGTGTTGTCTATGCATGGTATTGAAATTACTTCACTGGTGAGTACAAGGTAGTGAGCACTTCTCTGTCTCCTTTCCTTTCCTTCCAATTTACAACTTGAGTTAATTTTTGTTTTGCCTTATGAACTCGCATGAAAACATAATAAGCCATTGCAATGAGAAATGATGTTGTACACACACCTATGTGCTTTGTTTAGGTTGCAAAGGCATTTTCTAAAAGAAAAAAAATAAAAGATCTAATAATTGTGCTGGAATATGTTACTAGAAGGTGAATCAATTTAACTTCTTTCATAACCTCTGGTCACCATGAATCGTCTTATTTATGTGGTATTCTTTAATAAGGTGCTTGAAGTTAGGCAGGATTTGGATTTTATGGATTGTTTAATTCTAACTGAGTGGAAATTAATTTTAATTGTACTCTACTTGAGCTGTTTTTCCACATAAGGGTCACTTGTTTCAACACATTAGGCTATTGTGTGGTGGAAGTGCAGTGTACGGTGAAGCCTCTGTCTTTTCAATTATTCCTTCTAGGATCTTGCACCGGTACGGTAGAAAGCTATCGTATTGCAATCCAAGGGCCATAAAGATAATGACCACTTTGGTTAGATCTTGTAACTAAAAAGTATAAAATAGCTTTGGGACATTTCAGTCCTTAAAGGAAGATCAATTGAAAATAAATGGCAACTGTGATGTAAACTTCAAACCTGATGAGTCTACCAAGGACATTTTTCCGGGAACAATACAGAGATAAATGTAACATTTCTCAAGGACTATTTCTTTAAAGTAGAAGTAAGTTGTATTTATTAATTGGGCAGGAGTTTTTCTACTCTTTTGATGGATGAGGAGCTAACCGGCAAGGCCAGCTTATATTGTGGGTTTGCTGAAATGCTACCTAATCCTCAAAACGGAACAAGGCCTAATTTTAATTGAACAAGCCATCCAGTTTTAATTTCAGAGTGGATGGAGAGTAAAACTGGGTGCCAATTCAAAGCTGATAAAAACAAACAAAAAAAAACGGTGAAGTTGAATTAAAAAAACCTAAAATTTAATACTGGGACTTCCAGCAGGCCAGGCAGCAAGTATGGAGTTGTTAATGTTTCTGATTCAAGTCTTTTCCATTTGTATCAGATTAATAACACTCAATACTTTAAGTGCTTTTATTTTCCCTATTTTGGTTGCTCTCTCACCCCTTTGCTTCTGCTCTCTGTCCTCTTGACTGCCTATCACCTCCCTCTGGTTTCCTACTTTCTTCTCTTTATTCCATGGTCATTGTTTTCTCCCGTTAGATTCCTTCTTGAGCCCTTTACCTCTTCCCCTCCTAGCTTCTCACGTTACCCCCTCCCTCACCCACCTACCTTACTCCTCACCTGAACTCACCTATCATCTGTCAGCTTGCACTCCTTCCCCTTTCCCATCCTACTTCCTTATTCTGGCTTCTATCCCTTTTCAGTCCAAAGTGAGGGTCTCAGTCCAAATTGTCAGTTGTTTATTTCTTTCTGTATTTGCTGCCTGACCTGCTGAGTTCCTCCAGGATTTTGTGTGTGTTGCTTCAATCACTGATGATTGGAATTAGAAGGCAATAATAACATCCAAGTACACTTGTTACATGAGACCAAATCATTATGCAAGATCCAGATCAGTTAATCAATCTTCTATGCGGTGGTGTGCTGGGGCAATGGCACCAACACAGGTGATGCCAACAGGCTCAATAAACTGATTAGAAAGGCTGACTCTGTTATAGGAGTCAAACTGGACATACTAGAGGCTGTGGTGGAACAAACAATCCTACGGAAAACCTGGGCAATTCTGGACAATGTTTCTCACCCTCTGCATGCTGAACGTAGGAGCACTTTTAGTATTAGACTAAGACAACTCTGCTGTTCCAAAGAGTGCTATATGAGGTCATTCATACCCTCGGCCATTAGGCTCTATAATGAGTTAGCCTATAGCTGGGACAGTGATGACTCCTCCAGTTAGAGTGCTTGAGGTAACTTGTTTTTTTATTCTTTCTTACTTTTCATCTAATATTTATGTATTTTTATACCTGTGCACTTGTAATTCTACTGTGACACTGTAATTCCTTTGGGATCAATAAAGTATCTCTCTATCTATGTATCTATTAGGTTTTATCACAAAGTGCACAAGTAGCAGTTTGAAAGGATTAGTGAATAATCATTATTTATCTGGAGAAGTTTACTCTTGGATACCAACTTTAGTTTAATGCAAGGGTTTCTAACCATCTTATACCACGGACCCCGACCATTAACTGAGGGATCCTCGGAGTCCAGGTTGGCAACCCCTGGTTTAGTGTCTGGTGTATGATATTTTACTACTTTGAAGCAATTCCATCTTTTGGTATTCCTTTTGCAAACAAGGTACAGAGGGTCTTTTTTTTATATAATGGAACAAACAGTTCATTTACTGATCATGGACCAAAATTTGCACAGATTTACATATGATAAATGGGTTTGGCAGGGAATAATAATATTCCAGTTGAATGCATCTCCAGGGAGCTGTAGATAATTCTGCTTCACAGTTCCAGCAACCCAAATTCAATCCTGGTCCTTGCTGATCTATGTGAAGTTCGTTTATTTTCCTTGTGATTACCTGGGTTTTCCCGGGTGCTCCAATTTCCTCTCAAATCCTAAAGGTGTACTGATTGGTAGGTTAATTGGCCATTGTAAATTGTCCCTGGTGTGGATTAATAGTTGAAGTGTCAATGGTTGGGCGATTGATGGGATGGCTCTGGGAGATGATACAGACTTGATGGGTTGAATGGATTCCTATGTCACAAGAAAACGTAAGAATTACTGTTGGCTTTGCTAATATTCTTTGAATAATCTTATGAGTCATAAGTAGATGAAAAGCTTTGGGTTCATTTTTTGTTAGCATTGAACAATATTTTCAGGACAAGGTCAATGTCATTTTGGTTTGATTTAAGAATCAAATAATACGGTTTCAAGATTTGAAATATGAATTTTCTTTGTTTTTGTGGCTGTCCTATTGTCAGCTATGAGCATCTAAAGAATATTGCTTGATTTATAGAAAGACTTCATTGGAAAAGTATCATCCATACATACCCACAGAATCCTACAAGTTCATTACAAAGGTAAGTGAATCAGCTAAAACATCCTCTCCATACTTTTGAGGCCTTTCAATCAACTCAGATACTAAGAACAGAGTGTATGCTTTAGAAGTCTGGTGTTGGTTGGGTCTAGTGGGTCTGGTAGCTTAGCAGCTAGCATAATGATTTACAGAACCGGCAAGTTGTGGGCATGCTATACTGGTGCTGGAAGCATGGTGACGCTTGCAGGCTGCCTTCAACACATCCTCGGACTGTCTTTTGATGCAAAAGATGCATTTCACTGGATGTTTCAATGTACATGTGATAAATAAAGCTAACCTTTGAATTCTGCTTCAGAAACCCAGTCTATTGATGCTCCTTTCTGAGCTCTGTTGTTGGAGAAGATTACTCAGTGGACAGACAACATACCCAATGATTGCTGAGAACCCCTGGCCCATTTCACTCAAAGTGGAGAAGGGGTTTTTGGGATAATCTTGAGAACCTTGACAACTGAGTTACACAAAACCCTGTGTATACGTGATGGAAGGAGTGCACCACCTTATAAACTAGTTATGGAGCCCACGCCACCCATCAATCACCTATTTACACTAAGCCCACATTAATCCCATTTTTTATTCTCCCCTTTTTTTTATAACTCATTCTGTACAATTCACCTACACACCAGAGCAAGTTACCGGCATCAATTAACCTACAAACATGCACGTCTTTGGCATGTGGGAGGAAACCCACACGGTCACAGGGACAATGTGAGAACTACACATAGTATCCAAAGTCAGGGGGCATCAGGATTGCATCCAATCTTTGAGAAATGTCCTGCAATATGTAAAATCCATTTTAAGGTATGTTAACATGGGAAAACTAATCAAGCTGTCAGAATAAAGATGAACAGGTAAATATCATGCCAAGTATTTTATTCCATTCCAACCACAATATCTCTTCAAATAACTCAAGGAACAAATGAAGTTATATTTTATTCCATTGGCCTTGTATGCAGCAGAGTTTGGCAGTAGGTTATAAAGGGCTGTAATTAACAATATAAATCAATATCTTGTTGTGCAGGTTGGCTTTTGATGTAGTATTTAGCATAAAGTGTGCATAATGGTATTTCTAGGGAGTAGGAACATTAAAGTCAAAATGTGGTCTTGCTTTTGTATCCATGGAATAATATATCTTAAGAGTAAGATTACTTCTATTAATTCTACTAATTGCTATTCTACTAATACTATTAATTACTTCTATTCAAGTACAACTTGAAATTCATATTACATAGTTTCAGAGTAGAGTATTTAAATGCAGTTGCTTCTTTTTTGAGGACAGCTATCCTGTTTCCCTTGAAGAAAACCAATCGTTTAATGCTTTTGTTAAAAATTTGACATATTGTTTGTGATTACTTTTCTGTTTTAGAAATATATATTCAGGCAATCAACTTTGCTCTCTGTCTCACTGAAATCACAAATAAAGGAATCTCTTTTCCTGACTAGCAGGATCTCTTTGAGGTTTTGTGAATGGTGGTATATGTATTGTCAAAAATAAAGATCATGACTTTACCTGAGATCATTTTGATGGTGATAAGGGATTTTAGTAAGAGTTTAAAGTTCAAAGTAAATTTATTAACAAAGTATATATATATATATATATATATATATATATATATATATATATGTCACTATATACCACCCTAAGATTTTTTTGTGGCCATTCTCAGTAGAATAAATGACTACAATAGCATCAATGAGAAACTACACAAAGACTGACAAACAACAAATGTGCAAAGAAGACAAACTGCGCAAATAAATCAAAACAATAATAAATAAATAAATATTGAGAACATGAGTTGTGGCATACTTGAAATTGAGTCCATAGGTTGTGAAATCAGTTCAATGTTGAGGTGAGTGAAGCTATCCACGCTGGTTCAGGAGCCTGGATGTTTGAAGGGTAATAACTGTTCCTGAATCTGGTGGCATAGGATCTAAGTCTCCTGTACTTCTTTCCCGATGGCAGCAGCAAGAAGAGAGCATGGCCTGGCTAGTGGGGTCCTTGATAATGGACACCGTTTTCTTGTGGCTGCGCTGCTTGCAGATGTAAGCCCTTAGTTACTTGGAGTACTGTGTTCAGTTCTGGTCACCTCACTACAGGAAGGATGTGGATACTATAGAGAGTGCAGAGGAGATTTAAAGGATGTTGCCTGGATTGGGAGCATGCCTTATGAGAATAGGTTGAGTGAAATTGGCCTTTTCTCCTTGGAGCAATGGAAGATGAGAGGTGACCTGATAGAGGTGTATAAGATAATGAGAGGCACTGAATGTGTGGATAGCCGGAGGCTTTTTCCCAGGGCTGAAATGGCAAACATGAGGGGGCATAGTTTTTAAGATGCTTGGAAGTAGGTACAAGGGGGATGTCAGAGTTAAGTTTTTCACACAGAGAGTTGTGGGTGCATGGAATGCACTGCCAGTGAAGGTGGTAGAAACGGATACAATAGGGTCTTTCAAGAGATTCCTAGATAGGTACATGGAGCTTAGAAAAATAGAGGGCTATGCGGTAGGGAAACTCTAGGCAGTTTCTGGCATAGGCTACATGGTCGGCACAACTTTGTGGGCCGGAGGGCCTGTAATGTGCTGTAAATTTCTATGTTCTGTTTCTTTGGGCACGTGGCCAAGTGGTTAAGGCATTCGTCTAGTGATCGGAAGATGGCTAGTTCGAGCTTCAGCTGTGGCAGCATGTTTGTGTCCTTGAGCAAGGCACTTAACCACACATTGCTCTAGTGTCTGTGCAAGGAGTGGTGCTTCACACAGGCTTCCAATCTGCGCCTTGTAAGGCATGAAAATGCCCGATGCAGGCCTCTCATGGTCTGAGTCGACGTTCCCTCCCTCCTCTGTTTCTTTGTGCTCAACAGAGGGTAGGCTTTCCTATGATGAACTGGGCTGTATCTACCACTTATAACTGGATTTTCCATTAGTGTTTTCGTACCAGGCCAGTTTGGTGTTGAGTGAGCAAAGACCTGTGTGTGTATCCCACAGAGTTCCATCAGCATCTTGTTTGCTGATCATAACTGTAGTATACATGACAACATGTGAAATACATGAACACATTCATGTTTGATATGATTCTGTTGCACATATTTGAAATGTGCTTAAGAACCTCGAATATATAAGGCAAGCCTTTCAGAGACCGGTTCCCATGGCATCAGTCTGCATGTTAACTTCACTCAAAACCCATTACGCTGGCGATGTGGAGAAGTCAGTAAATAAATAAAGCTGTACAGGGAAAATATCAAAGATATTAGACAACTCTCTCTCCTGGTAATAGGATGAGTTAAAGTAATTTCAAAATGTAAAATGGAAGTCACAGGACTGGAGTATAGACGAGAGCACGTGTGAACTAAAGACCAATATATGGGTTTGTTGAGTTCAGCCTTACAGCTGTTAAAGTATAATGACAGTACAACATCGTTCAGCCACGTTAGAAGTCTGGAACTCTATAATAAAGTTCATGATCAGTTCTTATGTAGAACAGGTAGGAATATTTTTTTTTAGCGTAAAAGAATCATTGAAAGTGAAAGCAAGGGTGAAATGATGTCTGTTCAAAATGAAGCCATATGAACATGTACAAAAGCAATCTTGCAGACAGAAACAGGCTCACTTCAGTACGCCACTTTAACAGACCTCCTGGTGCAACTGAAAATGAAAGATATTTCATTTGATGAATTGATAGAGAGATTGCAGAATCACTTTGATCCAAACCCTTGGAAATTGTAGAAAGATATAATTTTGTGACCTGAGGAAAAAAAGGTCAAACAAGGCCATTAGATATTTACAGAGCTTTGAAGAAACCATTACAACAATATAATTGTGATTTCTTCTTGAACGGAGTGCTGCATGACAAGTTTAACAGATGAGCAAATTCAATCTAAAGGTATTGATTATGCAAGATTTAACATTTAAGTGAGCATGTAAAATAACTACATTGATGGAAATATTTTCTAAAAATGTCAAAGAACTTTGCCTGGTGTATAATGTCAGGGTTAATGTGGTGTGTAGTCACACAGCAGCAGAAAGTTCAGAATCAGGTTTATTAGCACTGGCATGTGATGTGAAATTTGTTAACTTAGCAGCAGCAGTTCAATGCTGAAAAGCTCGAGCATGTAGATATTAAGAAAGAGGGTGTGCTGAAGCTTTTGGAAAGCATCAAGTTGGATAAGTCGCCAGAACTGGACAAGATGTACCTTGGCTACTGTGGGAGGGGAGGGAGGAGATTGCTGAGCCTCTGTCGATGATCTTTGCATCATCAATGGGGATGGGAGAGGTTCCGGAGGATTGGAGGGTTGCGGATGTTGTTCCATTATTCAAGAAAGGGAGTAGCGATAATCCAGGAAATTATAGACCAGTGAGCCTTACTTCAGTGGTTGGTAAATTGATGGAGAAGATCCTGAGAGGCAGGATTTATGAACATTTGGAGAGGCATAATATGATCAGGAAGAGTCTGCATGGCATTGTCAAAGGCAGGTCGTGCCTTACGAGCCTGATTGAATTTTTTGAGGATGTGCCTAAACACATTGATGTAGGTGGAGACATAGATGTAGTGTATACGGATTTCAGCAAGGCATTTGATGAGGTACTCCATGCAAGGCTTATTGAGAAAGTAAGGAGCATGGGATCCAAGGGGTCATTGCTTTGAGGATCCAGAAGTGGCTTGCCCACAGAAGGCAAGCAATGGTTGTAGACGGGTCATATTCTACATGGAGTTCGGTGACCAGTGTTGTGCCTCAGGGACCCCTACTCTTCGTGATTTTTATAAAAATGCCTTTCTGAAACACTGCTCCCTAAAGATGTCCTGGGTACTTTGCAGTAAAGATGTTCTGCAGCTTCTTTCGGTCCTGTGCAGTCGCCCCTCCATACCAGATGGTGATGCAGCCTGTCAGAATGCTCTCCATGGTACAACTATAGAAGTTTTTGAGTGTATTTGTTGACATGCCAAATCTGTTCAAACTCCTAATGAAGTATAGCCGCTGTCTTGCCTTCTTTATAATTACATTGATATGTTGCGACCAGGTTAGATCCTCAGAGATCTTGACATCCAGGAACTTGAAGCTGCTCACTCTCTCCACTTCTGATCCCTCTGTGAGGATTGGTATGTGTTCCTTCATCTTACCCTTCCTGAAGTCCACAATCAGCTCTTTCGTCTTACTGATGTTGAGTGCCAGGTTGTTGCTGTGACACCATTCCACTAGTTGGTATACCTCACTCCTGTACTCCCTCTCGTCACCACCTGAGATTCTACCAACAATGGTTCTATGGTCAGCAAATTTATAGATAGTATTTTTGCTGTGCCTAGCCACACAGTCATGTGTATATAGAGAGTAGATCAATGGGCTAAGCACACACCCCTGAGGTGGGCCAGTGTTGATTGTCAGTGAGGAGGACATGTTATCACCAATCCACACAGATTGTGGTCTTCCGGTTAGGAATCAATGATCCAATTGCAGAGGGAGATACAGAAGCCCAGGTTCTGCAACTTCTCAATCAGGATTGTGGGAATGATGGTATTAAATGCTGAGCTATAGTCAATGAACAGCATCCTGACATAGGTGTTTGTGTTGTCCAGGTGGTCTAAAGCTGCTTGGAGAGCCATTGAGATTGTGTAGGCCATTGACCTATTGTGGCAATAGGCACATTGCAGTGGGTCCAGGTCCTTGCTGAGGCAGGAGTTCAGTCTAGTCATGACCAACCTCTCAAAGCATTTCATCACTGTCAATGTGAGTACCAGTGGGCGATGGTCGTTAAGGCAGCCCACATTATTCTTCTTAGGCACTGGTATAATTGTTGCCTTTTTCAAGCAAGTGGGAACTAATGTCCTTGAATACTCCAGCTAGGTGGTTGGCACAGGTTTTTGGAGCCTTACCGGGTACTCCATTGGGACCTTCTGCCTTGCGAGTGTTCACTCTTTTTAAAGACAGCCTAACATTGGCCTCTGAGACGGAGATCACAGGGTCATCAGGTGCAGCAGGGATCTTCACAGCTGTAGTTGTGTTCTCCCTTTCAAAGCGTGCATAGAAGGTGTTGAGTTCATCTGGTAGAGAAGCATCACTGCCATTCATGCTATTGGGTTTCACTTTGGAGGAAGTAATGTCTTGCAGACCCTGCCAGAGTTGCCGTGCATCTGATGTCACCTCCAACCTCATTCAACATGGTCTCTTCGCCCTTGAAATAGCCCTCCACAAATCATACCTGGTTTTCTGGTACAGGCCTGGTTTGCCAGACTTGAATGCCACAGATCTAGCCTTTAGTAGACTATGTACTTCCTGGTCCATCACGGCTTTTGGTTTAATATTAAGCCCAGGTTAGGTGAACAACTTTGTGAAGCCACAGAGGTGGAAACATTGCTATGGATGTAATGAATATCACCCATCAAAATATGTCAACTTAGAGAAGGAATTATTTTTATTATGAGTAGAATGGATCACACAGCCTTGGTGTGTTAGGGAGATACAGATAACAAAAATCTGCAAGGAAATCCTTGAATAGTACTAAGGCTTTTGAGGAATATGAAGGGCAAAGTCCAAACATCATTTATGTAGCATGTAATGATTTTCAAATTAATGATTAATATACTGATGTGAGATTGATACACCTGCAGACTCTTTGACTGTGTTATCTACAAGAGTCATAGAGCACTACAGCACAGAAAACGGCCCCTCAGCCCACAAGTCCATACCAGCTTTGTCTTCCTGTCCGTCTCAGACCATATCCCTCTATACCTCTCTCATCCATGTACCTATCCAAACTTGTCATAACTGTTACAATTGAACTCACATGTACCATTTCTGCTAGTGGCTAGTTCCACATTCACACCACCCTCTAAGTGAAATTCTTCCTTAGATTTCCCTTAAATACTTCACCTTTCACCCTAAAGCTATAATCTCTCGTTCTCATCCCACCGAAACGGATGGGGGAAAACCCTGCAAACAGTCACTCTATCTATACCACTCAGAATATTGTATACCTCTGTAAGACCTCTCCTCATTCTCTTGCATTCTAAAGGATAAAGTCCTAGCTGATTCACTCTTTCCCTGTAACTCAGTTCCTCAATCCCAGCAATGTCCTTGTAAATTTTCTTTGCACTTCTTCAAGCTTATTGATATTTTTTCTGTAGGTAGGTTCATTAAGTGCCAACAGTAAATAGCATACTGACTCTGAAGATAAATGCTGATAAAAACCACATTTCTTATGTGCTGTGTAGTTTAGACCATAAGACCATAAGAAATAGGAGCAGAATTAGGCCTTTTGGCCCCTTGAGTCTGCTCCACCATTTCATCATCGCTGATCTATTTCCCTCTTAGCCCCAATCTCTTGCCTTCTCACCATATCTCTTCATGCCCAGACTAATCAGGAATCTATCAGCCTCTACTTTGGGTCCCAGTGCCAAACACTCTTCTAGTCAAATTAAATTGAGTTTAATTATCATTCAACCATGCATGGATACAGCCAAATGAAACAGTGTTCCAAGTTATCAGTTGTAATAACGTAGTACACAAATGGACTAATGTGCAAAGTTCAAAGTACCTTTATGATAAATTTTCAATCCCAGAATTATTTTCCTGAACCTCCTTTGAATGCTCTCATAATAAGTTTCTCATAATGGTAACATCATGAAGGTACCAAAGTTTCCATTTATAATAACATAGTACACAAATGGACCAAAGTTCAAAGTACTTTTATTATCAAAGTATGTGTACTGTATGCAACCTTGAGATTCATCTCCTTAGAGGCAGCCACAAAACAAAGAAACCCAATAAAGCCCAGATTAAAAAGAAGACTGTCAAACAACCAAAGGACAGAAAAAGTCAAATTGTGCAAACAATAAAAGTAAGCAAATAACATTCAGAACTGAAGTTCATGAACGTGACTCCACAGCCACGAGGCCAGCTACAGCGGATCCAGGAGCCTGTTAGTTGCAGGCTACAGCCTCAGTTCAGCACAGAGATGAGTAATGTGAACATTTTTCAACCATGTTCAGATTAAAAGTGTAAAATAGCATGCAGATATGTTCAAAGATTTATATACAGTATTGTGGTTGTAAAGCTCACATGCAAGTTAAATTGAAAGGCAAGTTGTTTCATTTCAGGTCTCGACTAAGCTGAAATGTACTGAAGGGTCAAGCAGTGGAAGAGTGGGAGAAACAGAAACTACATGAATGAATGGTCAAAACTGCACAAATCAATTGATTAACACCCACTACTGTAGTGCCTAAAGCAGACAAGGCAGTTTGGAATTTTATTAGTGATAAGGTAACCCTAACTGAGCAGAGGGTAATGAACAGTGATCATTGCTTATTTTGCAGAATTGTTAGGGTCAAGATCATTACAATGCTAGACAAGTCTCAAGCATGTACGCATTTAAATGTTGATCAAGAAAGCCAATATTATTTATTAATCACCACCCATATTTTAATTCATGCACAAAGCAACTGTATGGCATGAAAACTACACCCAAAATATTTCAGGCAATCAAAAATAAGATAGTAAATGGAATTCAGCACTATTTATGCAGCTGAAATGACATGTAGATTGCAAAGGCTATACAGAAGAAGATCTATGAATAGAAAGAGGAACGCAGGGGCTTGAGTTCAGATTGGGAATGTTGTTAAGGACAGGAATACCAGAAATGTTTTGAACTTAGATCATTCAAAGGTATGGTCATATATTATACTTTATTGTCGCCAAACAATTGATACTAGAACGTACAATCATCACAGCGATATTTGATTCTGCGCTTCCTGCTCCCTGGATTACAAATCGATAGTAAATATTAAAAATTTAAATTATAAATCATAAATAGAAAATAGAAAAACGGAAAGTAAGGTAGTGCAAAAAAACCAACAGGCGGGTCCGGATATTTGGAGGGTACGGCCCAGATCCGAGTCAGGATCCGTTCAGCAGTCTTATCACAGTTGGAAAGAAGCTGTTCCCAAATCTGGCCATACGAGTCTTCAAGCTCCTGAGCCTTCTCCTGGATGGAAGAGGGACAAAAAGTGTGTTGGCTGGGTGGGTCATGTCCTTGATTATCCTGGCAGCACTGCTCCGACAGCGTGCGGTGTAAAGTGAGTCCAAGGACGGAAGATTGCCAAAGTTATACCAACATGTCTCCTGCCCCACTAGAGGCCCGAATATACTTGATCACTGCTACACAGCAGTCAAGGATGCCTTAGCGTTCCGTCCCACAACCTCACTTCGGAAAATCGGACCATCACTATTTTGCCAGGTTTCTTGTAGACATCACAATGTTATTGACACCATTGTAACAAATAATGTACTGATATCACTGATAACAGAGGATAAACTATGACGGTGGAGGAAGGAACGGTGGAAGGCATTTTAGCTCTGCAAGTGACGTCTTGATAGAGGTTCCTTCCTGGGGCTCCACGGCCTCCACTGTGGACTGAAAATCACAGGTGGGTTTCCCTGGCTACATTATAGACAGAGTGCTAAAAGAGAGGATAAAGAATTTGAAATGATATTTGAGATTACAAACTTCCATTACGCCGAGTCATGTAGACAGTTCATGTTGATCACTTACCATAAATCTTTGTTGGCCATTACGTGACTCCCACCATGTCACCTTGAAGAATGCAAAGGGACACTTCCTGTCCCAAAGTTATAATGGTGCTGAAGTTTTAGCATTTAATCAGATTGACATTGAAGAAGCAATATCAAGATTGTCTTCAGAAAATGCTGATGCAAATATTGATGGAAATATAAATCCTTACTATCACCCTTATTAAGTATTGTCCACAAGTCAGTGTTTCAACAAAAAGGGCTTTGGAGAAGTTACAACAACAAAATTGATGTAGATAATGGAAGGGCTTTACGTTGGAGCTTTTGGGCAATGTCAGTATGAAAAACAATAAGCCACAGCTTAGCATGGGTCTCAGTAGGGGATCATAGCTACCAAGGACACTGCTCTAATTGTGCAGTCCACCAGTCCATTCCAGCGTGTCCCTGTAGACTACTACTTGTGGTGGTCTGCAGCCATTCAACATTTATTCCCCTCCATAGATGCTGAATTGATTGCTGAATTCCTCCCAACATTTTGTGTGCGTTGCTCAAGACTTCTAGCATCTTCAGATTCTCTTGTGTCTTTGATAATGAATATCCTTCGACCTCTCCAGTTTCCCCACCTACCACTCTGCGCACCCTGCATGGTAATTCTTTAAGAATTTCAAGGATACAATAATACGAGGAGGAGAAAATGGCGGTGCGACGGCAGCATGCGCGGCCTCTCCGGTGAATGATATCTGTAATCTGTCAAGTAGGGGACTGTGCACAATTCTGATTTGATGGAGACAGACGTGAGAGTACGGAGGAACATCTGGAAAACTTCTGAAATACCCGCTTCGCTGCCGCTGCTAACTGGAATGGTGTGGTAACTGGAATCTCCAGAGCAGAAGGCCCTACATCCTCAGCTTTGCTTGTTTCAGCGGCCGGGGCTAGGTTGAAGGCGCTTGGGGGGTTGTATCGGAGGGGCTGGTCAGAGGCTCGAAGTTCTCGGCTGGACGGACTCAGTGTTGGCTGCTTCCAAGGCATCGGCAAGTTGACGGTGCCTGGAGGTTTATGGCAGGGAGTTTCTCCCTTTTGCCTGCTATCGGGGACTCGGGAGTTGATCGACTCGGGGACTTTGAGACTTTTTTTACTGTGCCCATAGTTTGTTCTTCATCAAATTATGGTATTGCTTTGCACTGTTGTAACGATATGTTATGATTATGTGGTTCAGTCAGTGTTAGTCTTTGCTTTGTCCTGTTTTCTGTGATATCACTCAGGAGAAACGTTGTATCATTTCTTAATGCATGTATGCATTTCTAAATGACAATAAAAGAGGACTGCGTGATCTCATAATCTAATATGTAAAAGGTTTACATTACTCTTAACACTGACACATCATCAGGTGTGGCTATAAATTTCAGAAGGAGTGTTTAATTAGAGGGAGACTTAAGGAGTTTGTGAAGACAGGAGGAAGTCTGCTGAAAATATCTAAAATAAAAGCACCAAATTTATTTTACCATTTGCAATTTAAATACACAAATGCCATGCATATCTCCACTATAGTACTCCTTTCAACTCCAAGTAAAGCTTGGTGCTTTAACCCTTCACTGCCTGACAAAGGAATGGGGGAGTTAAAATGGAGCAAATCTATTTTCCATCCATTCCCACTTTTAGTGACATTGATTGCAGTGACAGATGAGATCCCTAATAAGTTCTTATGGGAGGGTCATTCATCATTGTATATACGTAAAGACCCATTGTCCATAGCTGCTGCTGTCACTGATCAACTGGACTGCTTGCACTCATTCCTCAATCACACTTGATATACTCGTGCACAAGGAGAGCAACATGGCCCCTTTCACCACACAGTTCCAAAGCTTGAACAAAGAAATGCCACTTTTATACGGAAATTGGCCAGTTGTATGTAAATATTGATGTAATAGAAACATGGTGCACTTCTGAATCCTATCATCTGAATTTTTAAGTGCCAATCATAATACATATTTCAGGTGCAATAACAAATTTAATCCACGTGTTAAAGACCAATTGTCACGACGTGTGATAGCAATATCAGAACCCGAGTGCAGAGGAAATACAGACTCTTGATGTAGAAACGATCGTGAGAATTTATTCAGAATAAGTCCAAAAGAACATCAGTGGCTCGGCTGAGCGACATTACGAGAAGTAACATTCTCAAAACTGGGACCCAGCGATTAGCACTAATCGGGCTAACACGGAATCCTTGAGCCTATCAAAATAAACTTAACATGCTTAAACAGAAGGCACTAGGAGATGGCATTACAAAGAGTAAGTCACTTGAGAGAAACACAAGGAATGCTAAACAATTGATGGTGCTCTTAAAAACCTCAGAGCTCAACACTCTCCGGTGGCCCACACAGGCCCAAAGAACTCATTACACCAATAATACTTGAGAATTATTAAAATGACTGTCCAATTGTTAGTGTTGCCCCAGAATCCTTTGTTTGCATCTTTACCTTGTCTTGGTATGCTTGGTGACCTTGTACAGCCTTTCTGCTCAAGACTAGGACCAAGGTCACCAAGCATACCAAGACAAGGTAGAGATGCAAACAAAGGATCCTAGGACTGCACTGTCTGCACACTGTCTCTGTCAGCTTCTATTTACTGTTGCCTTATTGGGCTTTCGCTCAGAGAAAGGCTGCGCAAAGTGTCTGCACTTTGTTTGGTGAGCACACATTTTAACCCATGCCTTGCTGCGATATTCACTCCACCTTCCAGGTGGAGAGGTTGAATAGCCAGCAAGCCCACTTTTCTCAAAGGGGCTTAGAGAAAAGGTTGTAGATCAAGATGCAGGCTTTTGCTTGGCACAATTTACACACGCAGCCATGAGTCCTTTGTAATATCCTTCCCTGTCTTGCTTTGTTTTTGGCAACCTGCTCTTAGCGCCGGTGGGTGGCCTGATTTGGTCTATCTCCTCCATCCAGCTGTTGATGCCCTCTGGTAACAGCCAGGCAGCTGATCAGGGCCATTAAAGTCTGGCCTCCTCTTGAACTCCTGTGTGGCATTACCATCTGCTCCTGCCAGCCTCGTGCCAGTAATTAAAATCGAATGTCTGCACACATTGCTCTGAAACATTTATACTGTATACTTTGCCAAGAATCTGTTGCAACTGAAGAACAAGTACTACAAATACAAACTTTGTAGATAGATAGATACTTTATTGATCCCAAAGGAAACTACAGTGTCACAGTAGCATTACAAGTGCACAGATATATATATATATAAATACGTGGGGTGATTGATAAGTTCATGGCCTAAGGTAGAAGGAGATGAGGAGAAACTTCAAATTTTCTGCATTTTCACTCAAAGAGTTGAACTGCACATGCATGTAACGAGAGCTGTATATCTCACCTCCTTCTACCTTAGGCCACAAAATTATCAATCACCCCTGCTGTGGACCACCCGGAGGTCCAAGACGTTCTCGTTACATGCACGTGCAGTTCAACTCTTTGAGTGATAATGCAGAAAATCTGAAGTTAATAACTCCTCTCTTCTACCTTAGGGTACGAACTTATCAATCAACCCTGCTGTGGACCACTTCTACAAAAAAGGGATCTGTACGCTTCACGACCACTGGACTAAGTGTGTACATGTAGGAGGGGACTATGTTGGAAAATAAATGTGCTAAGTTTTCTAAAATTGATTCCTTCTACCTTAGGCCACAAACTTATCAATCACCCCTCGTATTAGAAGAGAAGTAAGGAAGAATAAAAAATAAGTTATCTCAAGCAGTCTAACAGGAAGGAGTCATCACTTCTCCATCTATAGGTTGACTCATTATAGAGCCTGATAGCCGAGGGTAAGAATGACCTCATAGAGCACTTTTTGGAGAAGCACAGTTGTCTTAGTCTAATACTAAAAGTGCTCCTATGTTCAGCCAAGGTGGCATGCAGAGGGTGGGAAACATTGTTCCAAATTTCCAGGATTTTTCAAAGGATCCTTTGTTCTTCCACAGCCTCCAATGTGTCCAGTTTAACTCCTATATCAGAGCCAGCCTTTTAATCAGTTTATTGAGCCTGTTGGCATCACCCGTGTTGATGCTATTGCCCCAGCACACACTGCATAGAAGATTGTACTGGTGACAACAGACTGGTAGAACATGTGAAGGGAGGCCTACATATCCAAAGGACCTTAATCTCCTCAGAAAGTAGAGGCTACTCTGGCTCTTCTTGTACACTGCCTCTGTGTTGGTGCTCCACTCGCCTGAAATTCAGGTGCACCCCCAGGTATTTGTGGGTCCTCACTACATTGACATCCTCACATCAATAGTAACAGGGAGCAGTGCAGGCTTACTCTTCCTAAAGTCAGTCACCATCTCCTTTGTCTCACTGATGTTGAGATGCAGATAATTTAGCTTGCACCATTTGACAAAGTCCTCCACCAGGGCCCTGTATTTATCCTCCCGTCCTTCCTTCATGCACCCAACTATTGCTGAGTCATCAGAGAATTTCTGCAGATGGTATGACTCAGTGTTGTATCTAAAGTTGGAGGTATGCAGGGTAAACAGTAAGTGAGCCAATACGGACCCCTGTGGGGACCCAGTGCTGACACACAGCTCTGAAACCGCACAAACTCTGGTCTGCCAGTCAGGTAATCCATTATCCAGGATACAATGGAAGTGCCAACCTACATTGAATGGAGCTTCTCCCCCAGCAATGAGGGCTGTACTGTATTGAAGGCACTTGAGACAACAAAAAATATGATCCTCATTGAGAAAAGATAGAAGTCTGAAATGCCTGTTAAAGCAGAGCTTCTAAGGCTTGAATGAAATGTCTCAGAATGTGTGACCCATTGTCTACTTGCAACATTAGCTCAGAATTGGCTTGCGTTACATTTTATCAAGCTATTTGGAAAAGGCTCAAACTTTTTTGATAATTTGTCTATATTATTGTTTATTGGGCACACAGCTCTGTGATTTTATGCATCTGTAAAAAGCAATTTTATGTTTTGACTTAACGAGCTCTGCAGAGCAGAATCTCTTGTTCCAGACTATTTCCTTTTCACTCAGTGATTTATGTGGTATTATTGTGAATTATATTCTTTGCAATGAAAAAGCGATAACTTAGCAGATGTCAACTTCTGGTAAGCAGCTTGCCCTTGATACAACCTTGGTGTGCGAATCCCGATGTCAGTGTGCGATTTCATAAAAATGATCTTCTACATCGATACGTAGATATCGATGACACTGAAGGAGGTCATTCAGCCCATTGTGTCTCTGTATATCATCGATTTAGCTTTGTAGGGCTCCCTTTTTATGAGTAATCACTATAGCAATATACAGTGGCTCTATAAATATATGTAAAAACAACCACAGTGTAGAATTACATGAATATATATTAATATTACTAAGTTGATTGGAACACCTATTCTAACATTAATCAATGGAAGAGGTTAAATTAATAAAAATCATACGTTATTAAAAAAAGAAATAGATAGAAAGAGCTCCTGTTAAACTGTCCTGTCTTGTATTCTTCGCTAACATCCTCAGTTTATTCTATTTAATTATGGCTACTAATCTTTAATGCAATATTGTGCAAGGCAAAGTAACTTTAGAACAGAAATAATCCTGCAGTATTGTACATTCCTGATTAATATTCAGACATCTGTCCAACCTTATTAGTTTAAAATTAAATTTAATTTTGGACTAATCTGGAAATTACAGATGTGATGAAATATTATTTGATATTTCTCAACTTTTGAGATGCTATTCAACATGATTTGCATTCTTGTTTAAAGATATTCCACTCCAGAATATGACTATTTCAGTGTAGAAATCAGACATCACCTTTTGTAATGTAAAGGGATTACTTTGATGTGTAAACACAGAATTTCTAACTGAAACTGAATGATTTAACTGACAAAGGTTAATGTATGCTGGAAGGCATTCCTGAATAAATGACTTTTGATCATTTTGAAATTTATTCATGAATGCAAGGTGCAATGGTATCAAATCTTTCATTTGAGAATTGGTAGAATTATTTCAATTTAATTATACTTGTCTAAAAAATAAAAGATAGACCCATGTGAATTTTATTAGATTAGGCAACAGTGAATTATTTTTTGGAGCACAATTTGGCAAGACAGGTTTCTGAAATAGCTAGGAATACTCTGCTTAAAAATCTGCTGCAAAGCGACATGGGGCAGAAAGCATGACCTTGAGAGAGTGTCAGCAGGATCGATGCTATTCGGAGATGAGATGTATCTATAGACTATCAGTTGACCTTGCTTTATTAATATATTTTGCACAGTTTCATTGTTCTTCATGTGCTGAGATTCAAAAGGTGTTTTATATGCCTCTGGTAGCTCTTTGAGCATTTTCATCACTGAGCTTAGAGTCATTTTTGCACAGTGTCACAGTTGCTACTGCCCTTCATTTCCCTATGCTGTGCAGGTCTCAACACCTAAAACAATGACTAAAGGATTTATACCTTGGCACGATATGTTCTGACAATCTAGTTACGTATTTTCTTGTGATGGGTGCCAGGAACATTACCTGAATCATCGGTGACTGTATAAAGCAGATAACGTGAAGATGGTCTGCGTTACTTCTAAGTTGTTACAATAATAAGACAGAGAATCATTCTAAATTACGTTGCTATGCAGCCAGCAAACCAGTAAACACCATATATTTTTTGTTAATTTCATAGTAAGCACATTGGAGCAGTGCTTTAGAGGCTTGAATAGATCTGTACTAGAGTATCATGCAATATAAAGAAGGTGTTTAGATATGCTGCAAAACTTTCCTTCCAAAGAGTAATGATGGCGGAATGGAAACCCTTCATCCCAGCATGTTCGCCTTGATGGGGAAAAATCTGCAGAGAACTGGAGAGGATTAATATAAGATAACATTCTCATTATCAGGTGGAACTTTGTAAGTTTTGCATTGTACTTTGTATCTACAATGCGTTAATCACCAACTTATTCTTGAAAATGAGATATATGAATTTTGTATTATTCATTTACTTATATATTCATTGGAGGTGACATATAAGAGCTTGAAACAAAAATGTCTGCATGACAGTGGAAACAGAAACAATCAGAATAAAGGATACTAACATAGAAAAGCCATAGCATCATTTGAAATGAGAAATTAATGAGAAGCCAGTGGGTTGTTGGGAATACATAACTTTGTCTCAACCTGAATTCAGTAGGGTGGTAGAGAAAATAGGCCTACCCGGACAGTCCATCTAAACCTGCCCTTCATACATCCTCCACAGAAAATCTGTTTTTATCATTCTTTTAAATCTATGCTCTGTGAAATCTCAAAACCATGGAACCATGAACTCAACGGATGAAGAATGTAATAAGCTGGCCTCTGACCAACAGTTCCTGTTTCTTAACTGCTGCAAGCATCTGTTCTTCCACTTGTGCTCTGTGTATAGCTTGGTGTGCCATCCTGTAAATCATCTATAATCTCCAAGGTGGATGTACTTATTTCTAGCTTCACACCAAAGGTATGAGTGTTCCCTCTTGGGAGATGGAGAAACAGCATATCTTTTTGTGACTTCTTCAAATCTTTATTATGTGAAATAAGAATGCTTCCGTGAATGCTGATAGAAAAATACATGAATGATGAATGAGCGGGAAGAACACCAGCTTGTGGAAGTCTTAACCTTCCCTTTCCCAGTCCTGTTTATCCTCTGCTTTAACAATGTGAAGTCCTTTTAGTATACGAACAGATTAAACATAGTGGTATACAACCATACCAATGTATCCTTTCATTCATGCCTATACACTGCTATTTCTTCACAGCTTTGAGAAGTTAGAACACATGAACATGAATTGGATTCTTCTTTTTGCAAGCACTTGGACCTGCAGGCAGAATAAGGTACGTATCTCCCAGCATGATTCCTGCAAAGGAAGTTTTTCAAAAGCTATTTTGATGGTCATCCCCAAAAATCCCTACCCCTCCGTGTGAATTGGTTTTAAAGGAGCCTGATGCTTAGTTGATCTTATTTTGTAGTGTGGCTTATAACCTAGTGCCATGAAGCAAATGGTAGAAAGGCTGTATTTGACTAACTAATGAGCATCACTTCTGAGGCTAGCTTGGTGCTCTTTTCAGCTTTGTAGATAAACTTTTAAAAAGGTTAATGAGATTGCGCATTCCTTGGCAAAGGTCACAGAGTGATGGAGTTGTACAGTACAGTAGAGAACCAGACCCTTTGGCCCATAATATCCATGCCAATCTACATTAATCCCATTTGCCAGCACTAGAACCATATCCTTCTATGCTTTGCCTATTTAACTGCCTATCTAAATGTCCATTAAACATAGCGATTGTACTTGATTCCACTATCTCTTCTGGTAATTCATTCCACTCTCTGAGTTAAAAAAAACTTTCTCCTCCAATCCTCTGTAAACCCTTTCCCTCTCATTTTAAAGGTATGCCCTCTTGTTCTTTATAGGCTGAATGGGGAAAGGATTTTTTCTATTTACTCTATCTATGCCTCTTATAATTTAACATACCTCCATCGGGTCACCACTCAGCCTCCTTCAGTCCCGGTAAATCAGTCCTTGCCTATCCATTCTGTGACGAGAATACACATATATAAGATGTTAGCTGTCCTGTGTGATCAGCAGTTGGTCTGCCACCTGTCCTCAGGGGGAGGGAGAGATAAGGAACAATGAAGCAGCATGTGGAGATGTTAATGAAGGAGCCATCAGTCTGGATATTGCCAAGATCGGCTCCCCCTTTGAACCCTGAACTGTTTGAAGTGATGGACAGGCGATACCCCAGCAGGGGGATAAAAAGGGACAGGTTCGCTAAGGCAGCACACACGACACCCGAGGTAACGAGACCCTGGAAGTGGTGCGCCTCTCACAAGTCGGTGAGAAGTACCGGACAACGCACAGGGTGGAAAGGTACGATCAGCGGGAACCCGGTGTGTGTCCGCCCTCGCTTGGGTGCCGGGTTCACTGCAGAGGATCGACCGCATCTGGAGGAGGGGTCACAGTCGGTGACCTCAGGTGACATCACCAAGGACCCGCCCGGAAAGCTGCTTGTGTGCAATCTCGCCGGTCTGTGAGTGGAAGCCGTGTCTGAATGATCAGTCGTTCCCGTTCTCTCTCTCCCTCCCCCCACGTTGTCCATCGCCATGGCAACGATTACTGCGAACTGAACTAAATTGGACTGAACTTTTGTGTCACTTTGAAATTTGGTCATTTACCCCTAGACAACGATAGAGCTTGATTGATGCTGTTATCTTAATTCTGTGCACATGTGTGTTTATCATTGCTGAACTGTTGCTTTTATTATCCTTTCGATTACTGTGTTGCTTGTTTCTTTAATAAAACTTTCTTAGTTCTAGTAATCCAGACTCCAACTGAGTGATCCATTTCTGCTGGTTTGGCAACCCAGTTACGGGGTACGTAACAATTCTCTTCCCCATAACTAAAGTTTCCAGTCCAATGTAGGCAGCATCCCAGTGAATCTCCTTTGCGTTTTTCCCAGCGCAATGACATTTTGGATCATGACAATCAGAACTACAAACAACAATCCAAGTGCTGTCTAAGTAGTGTTTTGTAAAATGCAATATAATAGCCCAATTTGATATTTTATACTCTGAAGGCACGTGTGCCATATACCTTCTTCACCACTATATCAAATTATTGCTATTTTCAGGGGACTATGGACATATCTTATGTTCATCTAAATATTGTGTTCCCTACGATTTACTGGAATTCTTTTTCTACCACAGATCCTGCTCGACTTGTTGAGTTCCTTCAGAAGATTTTGTTTTTCTCCAGCTTCCAGCATTTGCTATCTCTTGTGTCATCATCAAATTTCATGTCACCTGTGACTTTCTAATTATACCCCCTACTTTCAAATCCAAGCTGGTATCACAAACAACAAAGAACCCAACACCACTCCCTGTGATACACCCACAGGTCATAGACTTGCATTGGGGAAAGCATCCTTTCACACTTCTCTCTGCTTGCTGTCACCAGGCCAATTCTGAATCCAGTTGGCCAGCTTGTCTTGGATCCCATATGCCTTAACCTTAGCCGGCTGCCCATGGGGACCTTGCCAAATGCCTTACAATGTCCATAAGATTTCGCCCCTTGCCTTCATCAATCTTCTTAGTTATTTCCTATAAATACTTGGTCAAAATAGTGAAGCAGGAGTTCCTTCACACAAAACCATACTGACTATCCCTGAGCAGCCCTTACCTTTCAATATGTACATGAACCTTATCCATTTGTATTTTTTCCAGTAATTCCCCACTGACATAAGGTACAGTATATTTGGAAGATTAATTCCTATTAAGAAGATGATACTATTAGACCATAAGACATAGGAGCAGAATTAGGCCATTCAGCCCATTGAGTCTGCTCCATCATGGCTGATTTATTATCCTCTCAACCTCACTCTCCTGACCTCTTCCCATAACTTTTGACACACTAACTAATCATAATCCTATTAAACTCCACTGTAAATATATTCAATAACTTGGCCTCCACAGCCATTGTGGCAATAAATTCAAAAGATTCACCACCCTCTGGCTAAATAAATCCTTCCTCATCTCTGTTCAAAGGGGAGATCATTCTATTCTGAGGTTGTGGTCCTAGGCTCCCCCACAATAGAAAACATCTCTATGTTCACTCTATCTAGGCCTTTCAATATTCGATAGATTTCAATGAAATCCTCCTTCATTTTTCCAAACTCCAGTGAGCACAAGCCAAGAGCCATCAAATGCCTATTAACCCTTTCATTCCCAGGATAATTCTTGTGAACTTGCTATGGAGCATCTCCAAAGCCAACATATCCTTTCTTAGATAACTGGCCCAAATTTGCTCACCATTCAGTGCAATCTGACCAATGCCTTATAAAGCCTTAGCATTACATCCTTGTTTTGGTCTACTAGTCCTTCTGAAATGGATGCTAACATTGCATTTGTCTTCCTTACCACCGACTGAACCTGCAAGTTAGTCTTTAGGGAGTTCTGCACAAGGACTCCCAAGTCCTTTTGCACATATGATTTCTGTTTAGAAAATAGTCAATGCCTTTATTCTTTCTACCAAAGTGCACGACCATACATTTCCCCACACTGTATTCCATCTACCACTTCTTTTCTCATTCTCCTATTCTGCCTAAGTCCTTCTGCGGACTTCTTGTTTCCTCAACTCGACTCACCCCTCCACCTATCACTGTATGGTCCGCAAACTTGGCCACAAAGCCATCAATTCCGTCATCCAAATCATGGACAGATAGCGTGAAAAGAAGTGGTCCAGACACCGACTGCTGTGGAAAACCGCTAATTACCGGCAGCTGACCAAAGAGGCCCCCTTTATTCACACCCTTTGCCTCCTGCCAGTCAGCCAATCTTCTATCTATGCTAGTATCTTTTTTGTAAACAGGTAATGATGATATAACAGGAAATGAGGTGACACTGTTACTAGAGCCTATCTTTGCTGTAGCTGAGTGGTGTCTGAGATGTAAAAATTTTAGGTGAGTTTTTGTTAACTCTCTTAGATTAGATTAGATTATGAGGACACTCAGTCCTCGTTTATTGTCATTTAGAAATGCATGCATTAAAAAATGATACAATGTTTCTCCAGTATGATATCACAGAAACACAAGACAGACCAAGACTAAAACCGACAAAAAACCACATAATTATAACATATAGTTACAACAGTGCAAAGCAATACCGTAATTTGATAAGAGCAGACCATGGGCACGGTAAAAAAAAGTCTCAAAGTCCCGATAGCCCCAAAATCTCACGCAGACGGTAGAAGGAAGAAACTCTCCCTGCCATGAGCTTCTAGCGCTGCAAACTTGCCAATGCAGCGTCCTGGAAGCACCCGACCACAGTCCGACTCTGAGTCCATCCAAAAACTTCGAGCCTCCAACTAGCCTTCCGACACCGAGCACCAAGCACCATCTCTGCCGACTGCTTCGACCCTGGCCCCGGCCGCCAAGCAACAGGCAAAGCAACATGTTCTATACATGTTTTAATAAAGCAGCTGACCTATGGACTTCAGAAGGTTCCTATAGCCACTCTAAATTCACTTATAAACATACATTAACAATTCACGTTGGCACCTAGTGTTAAGTATGAGTTAAGGAAACAAGGAGATGGGTGGTAAAACCAACTACAAAGTATACCTTCCCTGTATTCCTTACAATATTATATGAATTGCAAAATAACATTCATATGAACTTCTCACACTAAGTGCCGGAGGAGCTTAGCAAGTCAGGCAGCATTGATGTAGAGGAATAAACAGTGGACTTTTGGGTCGAGATCTTTCATGGGTCTCAGTCCATAATATAGACTGTCCATTCAAGATTTCTATCATCTGCAGAATCTCTTCTGTTTTTGTTTCATGCTAGCTTCAAATGTTTGAACTGGAGACCACAAGTTTATAAATTAATTTTTTTATTATTTTACTCAGAGACTGTCATTGAATCAATGGTTCATTGTGAAGCCTTATATTCAAATTAGAATTGGATGGGGAAAATTGAAGATTCCAACAATGTTTTGATTGGGTCCATTTGAGGTGGTTTAAACTAATGCAGCTCTATAATGTGTATTTGAAGTTTTTTACATTTTATAATCATTTCAATTTTTTGACATATTTGAAATAAGGAATTGGTAATATAATAAATCTATGTTATCTAGGTTTTGTGGACAGACTATGAAAGCTGGCTGCAAACCACAGTTTAAAGGAGTTGTAGATTTATTTATTCAGTTTGATCTCCTTGGAACCTAGATGGATATACTGGAACATCATTATTTGTGTGAACCCCTGCCGTCCTTGCTACCGGACAATGCTGTGCTGAGAACCTGCATGAACCACTGCCCTTTGCTGGTGCTTCCCTAGTAATGAATTGCTCATGACTCAGTGTGTGGAAAATCAGTAAAATCTGCTGATGCTGGAAATCTGAAGTAAAACCAGAAATGCTAGATGTATTCAGCAGGTCAGGATGGGCGACTGCATGAAGAGAAACAGGGCCAATGTTTCAGGGAGGTGACTCTTTGGGAGGTTGCCTGAGAAGTTGGTATTGTGCCTATGTGTGGTGCTCAGAGCTGCACCCTGGCTGGCTTAGTGAGTGCAGAGGAAAGGCTGAGGCCTAGCAACATCTGCTCCATAGTTGACAAGCCGTTCAGATCGCATGGTCTCTCACATCACCCCCTTGTTGGATATGACAAAAAGTACTAAAATGGATTAGACATTGGCTTTGCAGGAGAAGCCAGAGTGGTAGCAGATGGTTGCCTCTCTGACTGGAGCCCTGTGAATTGTGCTGTGCCACGTGGATCGGTGCTGTGCCCATTGTCGTTTGCCATCTATATCAATGATATGGATGATAATGTAGTAAACTGGATCGGCAAATTTAAGGATGACACCAAGATTGTGGGCATAGTGGATTGCGAGGAAGCTATCAAAGTTTGCAGTGGGATCTAGACCAGCTGGAAAAATGGGCTGAAAAATGGCGGATGGAATATAATGCAGATAAGTGTGGGGTGTTGCACTTTGGAAAGAAAACCAGGATTGAACTTATTCAGTGAGTGGTTGGGCATGGAGGAGTGTGGTAGAACAGATACATCTGGGAATACAGATCCATAATTCCTCAAAAGTGGTGTCACAAGTAGACAGAGCCTTAAGGAGACTGTTTGGCACATTGGCTTCACAAGTCAAACTATTGGGTACAGGAGTTGGGATATTACGCTGAAGTTGTATAAGACTTTGGTGAGGCTTAATTTGGAGTATTATGAGTAGATATAGTCACCAGCTTAGAGGAAAGATATCAATAAGATTAAAAGAGTGCAGAGAAAATTTACCAGGATGTTGCCGGGACTTGAGGGCCTGAGTTGTAAAGAGAGGATGAATAGGTGAGAACTTTATTCCCTGGAGTACAGGTGAATGAAGGGAGATTTGCTAGAAATATACAAAATTATGAGGGCTATAGATAGGGTAAATGCAAGCAGGCTTTTTTCCACTGACTGGGGATTATGGGTTAAGGGTGAAAAGTGAAATGCTTAAGGGGAACGCGATGGGGAACTTCTTCGCTCAGAAGGTGTTGAGAGTGTGAAATGAGCTGCCAGCAGAAGTGGGGGATTTGGATTTGATTTCAACACTTAAATACGGACAGGCAGATTAATAGTTGATGGGACTAGGCAGATTAATAGTTGGACTGGACTGTTTTTGCCGCAGTGTTTGATCAGTGGTTCAGCATGGTCTAGATGGGTTGGAGGGCCTGTTTCATTGTTGTAGCGTTCTATGAGTTCATGACTCTACTATAACATCCTTCTCTTTGTTTGGCTGCAATATCTCTTCCCAGTTCAGAAACCTCCCGATGGTAACAAACTCATTCGAGAGACGGAAAGGGCAGCTTCATCGCTTCCAACAGGTGGTAAAAAGGGAGATGGATCCAGGCAATCTGTCAACACTTGGAGCAGAAAATACAAATTCCCAGCAAGGACAAACCCGCTGTGCTGGCCAGCATGCAGCCAAGAGGGCCACATCTGAGCACTGACCTAAAATAGAGAGAAGTAATTTAGTCTAGAGAGCCACATAATTGGTGATGCCAAAGAACAGAATGAAGACAGGCAGCAGGTGTGCTATTTAATTTGTTGTGGATGTGATTCTGGCAAACTGGGACATACCCAGCAGATCAGACACAGAGAGGAAAGAAAGAAGCATAAAATCAAAGCTCTTTGTTCCCTTCCCGCAAATGCAGCCTGACCTGCTGAGTTTTTTCAACATGTCCTGTTTTGTTTTGTTTTTCCAGCAACTTAGATTTTTGATTTTGTGAGAAACAACAAAGTCAGGTGGGAAAGGTTTTCATACAGACAGGAAGAGAAAGCACATTATCCAGTTTACATCCAGAGGCTGCAGAGTTCCCTAATGGAGGCTGAGGTGTTGCTCTTCAAGCTTGTGTTGAGTCCGATTGTAACCCTGCAGGATGTCTAATGAAGATTCCTTGTCTGAAACATTAACCGTTCCTCTTTTAAGAGATTTTGCCTGACCTGCAGAGTTTGTTCAGCATTTTCCATTTACTGTCTTTTTTTATCATGGGGACTCAGTTTTTCTTATCTTATCCTACTCGCTAGGATTATTTCTCTGGTCTGGCCCCATCACCATGCTTAGTATAGACCAAGAAGCTTAATGTACTGGTGACTATTACCAGTAACCAATTTCAGCTCATCATACCTCATTTGTTCTGCACATACAATACCTCACTCTCCTCCTACTGAATGTTAACTTTCATTTCTCTCTTTCCCAGTTCAGATGAAGGGTTATAGACCCAAAACTTTGACTGTTTCTCTTTCTGTAGATCTACCTGACTGCTGATCTTTTTTCCAGTGTTTTCTGCTTTTGTTCAAGGAGAAGGATGGTGGGTAGGGATGGAATTTAGCTTTAGGTCAACGGGGAAGCTGTAATTAACACCAGTTTATGAATAGAGGGTTTTGCCATTTAGTACAGGATGTCTCAGCCATTTATGCACTGCAGTCAAGAAATGGTGACCTAATAAACCATCAAATGTCATGCTGCACCACATCAGCAGTGGGTTGACCCCATGTTGGTTATGAGTATATGGGGCTTGATTAGCCAGGGCATCAAAGGGTATGGCGAGAAGGCAGGGGAGTGGGGATGACTGGAAGAGTTGGATCCGTCCATGATTGAATGGCAGAGCAGACTCAATGGGCTGAATGGCCTACGTCTGCTCCTATATCATATGGTCTTATGGCCTTATGGGCTCAGCTCAAGCCATAGATGGGTAGAAACAAAGGGAAGCTATCACGGTGTCAGCTTTATATTAAGATTGCTGTAATCTCGATACCTCAAATGAAGATAAATTACTACAGAACAAGAACAGGTTTCTTTCCATTTACTAAATCCCTATTCAGGCCTTCTGTGCAATTGTCAGCAAACCAATTACTGGGCGATTGTAAATATGAGTAGGCAAGGGAAGAGACCAGTCAAGCAACACTCTAAAAAATTTCTACACGTTTCTTGAGCAGAATTAGATTTGGCCTGTCACATAATGGCTTTATTTCATGGAAGGCACTGCTATTTTAGAGTGGGATGACATTATGAAGGAAGCTGGCAAGGGCAGATCCGGAATAGATGTCATTAGCAGGAGCAGGAAGCTCGCTGCTGGCAGTAAGTTCTGGCCCAGTAACTTTACCTCATTATTCTTGCACCAAAAAAAAAACAATTTCATAAATTTGCTATATTTTCCAAAAAATGGTGAACAAACTGCATCAGCTGTTCATTATAATCTTCCATAGTTTTCTATGGGATTTTGCCATGGAACTTAGAAATATTAGAAAATGTAGTATTTTCAACAGGGAATTTGGCAATGTTGTAAACAGAGCATGCAGTGTTTTCTCTTCAAATTTCTCTTTAAAGGCATAACAGAACCTACATCCACCAGATTTTCGGTCACAACATTCTCTATCATAACTTCTTGCTGCTGTAAAATTTTTCTCTATGTTACCTATGGCTCTTTTTATAGTTACTTGTCCTCCAATGTCCTTGACTCCTCCATTAGCATGAAAAACTTCTCCTATTTGCTCCATCTAATTCTTCATGATTTTGCACACAACTCCATATCTCCTCTCAACCATCCTTGTTCTACAGAGAACAGCTCCAGCTTCTTTGGCCTATTCTCATTCCTGGAATCCATCTTGTCAATCCCTTCTCAGCATTGCTGAAGGGTCATCTCATGCATACTAAAACTATTTGACCAGGATTAAATGCAAAAGGATGGCTGTGGATTTACTAGTGTTTTACTAAGGTTTCTTACTATCTCCCTGATCTTGTACGCAATATCTCTGTTTATGCTTTAACTGCTAATTGAGCTTATCTTGCCATCCTCAAAGATGCTTGTATATTTATGCCAAGGTGTCCCTGGGCTGCCTCATCTTTAGAATTGTGCCAGGTAAATAATAAATAGATTGTTTAAATTTATAGAAAGCAAATTCAGTAATCCTGTACACCCAATGGTGAGCTGTGAGCTAGAATTTGGGGCTACAGTGTTCTTCTGCCCATTCAATCCAAGCACACTTCTGTCATGAGTCCCTCTCCAGGACTGTAGGAGTGCATGAATTATCTAGTAGTTTCTGTGTCTGAAAATACACTGGCTCTTAAGATGAACAAATCCTTTCAACCTGATGCATCACTAACATTAACTGAAGATGTCACTGTTGCTACATATAATGAATTGTAAAAGACCAATGTAAACATACAGATACAGTAAATGAATTGGTTCGCCTGTATGTGTACATACCTTCAGGCATCTTGATAACTTCCCTCATACATTGCTCATTGAAAATACTATATTATATGTCATAAGGTGAATATGCCGCACAATAAATGGAGGATGTTAGGGGACAGAAAGTAATGACCAAGTTAAGCAGATGATTTCTCAGTTAGTGGGATGTGGTTATTGATGTGTTCTGGGTATCTATGACAGAAGCGCTTTGATTTTCAAACAGGCAACTTGGACTTCAGCTTTAAAAGAGTGATACTAAGGCTGTGTATAATCTCTGAAATGTAAGCATGGCAAAACGTTGGAGGATTTTATTTAGGATATTGAGAATGAAATGCATTTCATGTCTTAATTGTTTCTGTGCAGATGTAAAACCTGCCCATACAGAACAAGCTCACTTAAGGTGCAAATCTCTGATGTCCATTAGAAAATTTTCTAAATTAAGATTTCTCTTGTTTAACTAAAGATAGCCAAAATGTGCATCATGCCACTGTTGAATTTTGTTTCTCCAACGAAGCCAGTCAGGCTGTGTTCTCAAGTCAGAGTCTAAGTCAAGTTTATTGTCATATGTACAAGTATGTGTACACAGGTGCAATGAGAAACATACTTGCAGCAGCATCACATTAAATGGAAAATATTCACAAGTTAAACGTAAGTTACATATAAGCACAATTTTTATAAGAAAGAACCCAATTAGAAGGAAAAAGCAAACAAAGTCCATTGTAGTGCAAAGTAATCATAGTGTTGCTGTACAAGGTAGTGATTAAGGTTGTGCAGGTTTGTACAAGAACAATGGGTGAAGGGAAGTAGCTGTTCCTGAACCTACAGCTGTGGGACTTCCAGCTTCTCTACCTCCTACCAGATGATACATGTGAGAAGGCGGCATGGCCTGGGTGCCGGGGATATTTGATGATGGATGATGCTTTCTTGGGCCTTGAGCAGCATCACTCTTTCAGAACAGAAACTGACCAACCTTTTTCCTGCCCTTCAGTTGTCATAACTTGATTTTCACTTTACGCAGTAAACACTGTTCATTCAGAGAAAAAAAATGAATATTTGTTTTGGAATATTCCAATATTTACATTCCAAATTAATCTAAGGCTGACATTTATGTTTCCTCTTGGTGCTGTAACAGGCAATACAGTAGCTGGCATCACTTGGATACTTGTTCAATTCTTAGAGAAATGAGAACAGAGATGGAAGACATAGAAATTTGGGATAGTGTTGTTTTCATGTTTTGCCTTCATTGCTTTATGTTCCCTGGAGGAAGATCAGGTATAAATCAGTCTTCTTTGGTAAGTTCCTTCTTGCTGCATAATCTCAGTTGCTTCATACTGGACTTGGAGAATGTTTCCAATACCTTTTGTGTTTGCATTGCTTTCAGTCTCAAGAGGGAGTAAGAAACCATTCCAATATTCACTTTGTCATGCTTATTTCACTTATGATTAATATACTTTCTCAAATACAAGAACAAGCTTCCAGAATCTTCTACTTTGTCCAGTTAGTATGGGCATTCTTGTATTCAAATCTTTCCATTGTTTTTAATCCAGCCCACCATTGCAATTATCTACAATCCCTTAAGAGCACCACATGAACCAATTCTGGACCCAAATCCAGCCTTCATCTTTCTAGGCCTGGCGTTTGGAATTACCTTCCTAAAACATTTCAATTCAATACATTTTATTCTTTATCTACTTTTATTGATTATCTGACCTAACATCTCTGTCTTTTTGGCTTTGTTTGTCTGAATTCATTCTGGAATGGCTCGGTGTGTTATAGATTGTTAAAAGTGATACATTAATTTAAGTTTTATGTTGTCCTAAAGCGTCTTCCTTCTTCTTGAACTATGCCTTCCTCTGATTTCATGTTCAATGGGACTGGACTTGACCAGTTCCATTTTCATTTAATGGGATCTAAAAAGAGAAACTGTTAGAAATACTCTCTTTGGAATGCAGCAGGCCAGGCAGCATCCATAGGAAGAAGTACAGTCGATGTTTCAGGCTGAAGGATCTCGGCCCGAAACATCAACTGTACTTCTTCCTATAGATGCTGCCTGGCCTGCTGCATTCCAACAGCATTTTGTGTGTGTTGCTTGAATTTCCAGCATCTGCAGATTTTCTGTTGTTTGCGAAATACTCTCTTTTTCAGGTTTACATTTAATGCCCCCTAAGATTAACCTGAGTCTTCCATTTATTGTTTGCTTTCTGCCTATCAGCAACATTGTCTAAAAGCATGACATTGCTAATCACATGACATGTAGTTTTTTGTGCTACTATCTAAATTAATACATGAATACTGTCTCAGATTGTCAGACTGTTGCTTCCCATTCAGTCTAAGGCTAGTATGTTTGAATCTTTTTGCAAATTTAGCTTTCCAGGTACTGGCTTCATCTGGTTCCATAATGCATGGAAAGCTATTTATAGTGAAGTTCTAGAGAACTCAGTGTTCGATATCTTACTTCATTCATGTGGATTGAAATATGAAAGTCATAATTTGGTATTGTTTGCAGAGTAAAGATGAAACTTTTGGGCTGAAAAAAAGATTAAAAGAAAGGTCAGTGAGGAGTGAAATCCATTTTGAACAAGGGAGGGCAAACAACCAAAGGAATGCACAATACATATTAGAATATTGCATAGTGTAGAGGAACAGAGGCATTTAATGTGTATGTCAATGAATTAAAGACATTGGCTGAACAGGTCGACCTGGTGGTTAAGAATGCAGATAGGATACTTTACTTTATTGGCAGAGTGTTGGAAAGATAAGAGCAGAATAGACACTTTGGAAAAACATAAAACTGCTGGGGACCTTGCCATAGTGTTGAAACTGTGCTCTAGAGAGAATGTAGAGAAAATTTATTAGGATGTTGTTGGGGCTGGAGAATGTTATCTATAAGGAGAGATTGGCTGGTCCAGCAAAGGTTTTTGTGGAACAAAGGAGCTTGAGTGGAGTAATCTGATCTGCATAAAACTCTGGGAGTGAACAAGAGCTCCCAGAGAAGGGCAGCATGGTAGTGCAGCAGTTAGCATTATGTTTACAGTGTCAACTGTAAGATCGAGGTTCAATTCCCACCGCCGTCGATTCGGAGTTTCCTCCTGTGATAGCATGGGCACTCCAGTACCCTCCCACGTCCCAAAGACGTACGGATTAGGGTTAGTACATTGTGGGCATGCGATATTGGTGACAGAAGCATGGCAACTCTGGTGTGTTATTCCCCAGTATATTTCGGACTGTGTTGGTTGTTGATGCAAACAACGCATTTGACTGTAAGTTTGATGTTTCAATGTACAAATGCTCGTACGTGTGACAAATAAAGCTAATCTAATCTTAATCTTAAGAAGGATCCATTTTCCTTAGCAGAATTATTAGTGACTGTCTGTTACTAAACACTCTGCTAAGCTGATCCGGAGATGGCCTGCCCTGGGACTGGAGGACAGTGTCTGTGCATGGGTAGTGAGGGAGGAATGGGGCTTAGTTTTCTGTTGTTCTGCAAACATGGTGGACATGTTTTTTCTCAGTACTATAACACTTTTGGATATCTATCCCCCTGTAAACTTGGCTTCAAGGTGTCTTTGAGTGTGACTGTTCCTCCATTGACAGCTGAGAATTCATCCTCCAGGAGTGCTCTTAAAATCTCTTACCCTCTCTATTCTCTTTTAGCTTTTTATTGATCAAATTTTCAGTCATCTGTCCTTTATAGCTTTCAATTTTTACTTGTTAACCCTCCTATGAAATACCTTGGGGTGTATTAAGTATATAGTGTATCTGCAAATAATTGTGTTGTTGATCATAACTTGTGGAGAACCTAAAGCAAGAGAGAGTGGGTGGAAGTTACAGTGTTCCAAACACATCCAAACTTAAAGTTTTCAGTACATCATCTGTTTTTTATATGCAGATGCGCTGAATAGCTAATTTGAAGGATTAGCACATGAAAGATCATTCGAAGAGAAGGACACTTGCTGAGTGGTGGCATTATGCCTCCATGCTTGCCCTTGTCAATGCCCTCTGTAGTTTCACTGCCAAAAAGGTTGAGGGCCATCTCTTCGAAACATTCGACAGCTGCTTGAGCACAGCTGGCTCACCATCTGTCTTGGTTCCCTCTCAATTGTTGGGAACTGCCTTGGCCTGTGGCTGAGCTCATTAATGAAGATATTAACAAATACCCGAGCACCCCAAACAGCACCCTGTTTCCTCACTACCTTTCTCCTCCTGCCAGGAGTTTTCTCATTAGCTTGTGTGGAGACTTTTTTTTATCGCTGTCAGTACTCTTTCACAGGTTATGCGAAAAGTTTTATGTAATGTTATAATTTGTCCTCCACTGCCAGCCTGCAGTTTCACTTCTGTTAGGAACTTTGGCAAGACGGAATAAGTATGTGTTTGGCTGATGATTCGACAGATGTCATTTACACGGGTTGGAGGTCGTGTGCCTTGTGTGAAGAGGGCTTGACTGCATACTTTGCAATTTACACTCAGTGGTCTCTTTATTAGATACCTTCGGACGCACTACAGTAGGTGCAAATTACTCTCAGTATTGCAGAATTTCAAATTTATGCTTTATACAATCAGTGGATACTTTTATTAGTTACCTCCTGTATCTAATAAAGCAGCTACTGAGTTTGTGTTTGTGGTCTTCTGCTGCTGTAGCCCATCCACTTCAAGGTTCAACATGTTCTGCTTTCAGAGATGCTCTTCTGCACACCACTGTTGTAACAGCGTGGTTATTTGAGTTACTGTCACCTTCCTGTCAGCTTAAACCAGTCTGGTCATTCTGCTCTGACCTCGCTCATTAACAAGGCCTTTCCCTCCACATAACTGCTGCTCAGTGAATGTTTCTTTTTTGTTTTTCACAGCACTCTCTGTAAACTCTAGAGACTGTTGTGCATGAAAATCCCAGGAGATCAGCAGTTTCTGAGGCTCTGAGACCACCTCGTCTGGCACCAACATGATGTTTGGTCGGATCCTCCTGTGAGGAGAGCACTTGGTAACCATATTCCTTACACAAGTGCATTCACACACACACACACACACACACACACACACACACACACACACACACACACACACACACACACACACACACAAGTTGCCTCGGCATTCTGTTGTTGTTGCGGTGTCTGTACACACTTCCCTGATATTTTCTAATATTGGGCCCTAAAATGTTGGCCTTCTGGTGCCTTTAGTGCCATACACGGTGGAATATTCCATTTCTTTAGCGAGGGGGATGTGTAAATCTGTACGCGTTGTTTGTATACTGTATGTAAGGTAGACACTTCTACTTATTTTGTAATATGATTGTAACTACATTGTGGGGTGCATCATTTTCTAATTCATGTGCAGCTTAAGTTATCTTTGTGGGTAATTAAAGATGGTATGCTCTGGTGCCTAATAAACGTGCTCTCAGCAGGGAAAGAGAGACATTGGGACTGCTAGGAGTTCACCCTGGACAAAGTATGGAACTAATATTGTGGTTTCTGGTGATATATTTTTGTAAATACTGTTTTTTTCAAGCTATTTTCACTAATTTTTGCAACTTTGATTTTTGACGCACCTAACAAACATCTGTGCACTCTGAAGTGCTAAGTGTCTCCAGCCACTTTTTCCCTTTGGTCATCACCCACCTATCTAACAATGTCTGTGTGCTTTTATGCATTGAGTTGCTGCCACATGATTGGCTGATTAGACGTTTGCATAGGTGAGCCGGTGTACAGGTGTACCTAATCAAGAGGCCACTGAGCGTGTGCTGACCTTGACGCAATTCCTGTTGATACTGAATTCATTCTTTGCTTGCTATCACTTATGCAGGCCTGTGAGACTGTTTTCTCTGACTCAGGAGGTTCCATCAGAATGGTTTATATTTGAAGTTTTGCAAGGGAATGATTTGCACTGTTGAACAGGGCCTTGAAAGTATCTTCCTTAGACTCACCACCTCCTTTACCGCACACAAGCTTTCAAGTCTTGAGCTTCTTTCAACTGCAAGTGTCTCCCCATTAAGAATCAATAGAAGCTCATTAAGGATGCTAACCCGGCTGGTGGTGTAGTGCCATCAGCACCGGACTTTGAGGTGAGTGGTCCTGGGTTTGAATCCAGCCAGCTCTTTGCATGTTTTCCATCTGTGCTAGGTTGAGCACGTGCTATCTACTTGGTAAAATAACAGACAGATGCTAAGGAAACAGCAAAAAATGCTGCCCGGGTCGCCACAAGGCGCGAAAAGGAACAGCAACACCAAGGATGCCAACTCAACTAAGTTTGCAGCGTGCCAAGCCGGCTTTGAGGTCTCACTACCTGTGCACAGCTTACATATGCAGTAGATGACAGGGAGGCACCTGCCTCATAACTTCTGTCAGTCTCCTCTTCTGCTGAGCTGTGCACCTGTATGGCACCCACAGCACAAACGGACAGGAGTGTCTCATCAAGGTGATGAGACACGGATATTACAAAGCAATTTTATGGGAAATATTACAGGCAAATTTACAGGAATATTGCTGGTAATCTTCACAATACATGTAATTAAGATATTTATTATTGCTCTGGGGTTATATTTTTTCTCTGAGTGTCAGCAGATCCTACTTGCTGAGGTTGCTGGATCTTATTTCATTCTTAGCAAGTCCTTGCATAAATTTATATCACAGTCTGGAAGTCACATGCTTTCACATTGATATTTAGTGTTTCCTTCAGTCTATACTGGCAATTAAAGTATTTCCAAGAAACATGTTCTCCAACTTAACAACCTGTTTATGAAAATCTGTTCAGTCTAGCTAGTTGAGCTACGGCCTCACAGCACGTGAGACCCGTGTTCAATTCTGACCCTGGGTACTGTCTGTGTGGAGTTTGCATGTTCTCCCTGTGAACGCATGGGTTTCCTGCAGGTGCTCCAGTTTCCTCCCACATCCCAAAGATGTGTGAGTCGGTTGGTTAATTGCCCCTTATAAATGCCTCTGATGTGCAGGTGAATGGTACAATCTGGGGCAGTTAATGAGAAGGTGGAGAAAATAATAAAATGGCATGAATGTAGAATTAGTGTAAATGGGTGGTTGATCAGCGTGATTCGGTAGGACGAATGGACTGTTTCTGAGTTGCTTCCCTCTGTGTCTCTATATAAAACGTCATTAAGCCAAGTTGTCAGTTTGCATTCCATTGGTTGCTTTCCTTTCAGTCTAGATGCTAAATCTTTGTTACAGGTGATTTGACCTTGATGCCTGATGCTGCTATTATTTATGCTGTGTTTGTGATGTTCATTAAAACACATCACTCACAGCGTATAAAATACTTAGTCCTCAAGGCCTTGGTGTAATAATGAGGAGGGAAATGAAAGAAACTCCTGTTGTTGGTATTCTCCTCAGACCGTTAGACTGAATTCTGAAGCATCACTCATATTGATCTTTATAATATTCCTCAGTTCTTCAACTTGCCAATATTTCACTATTCTGTCCACATATTCATATTAAATTTAGCTGCTTCGTATTTGACAGTCTTGTCATAAGCTGTCGTTGTTTTAAGCTCTGGAATTCTTTCCCTAAACCTCTGTGGCTCTCTTTGCATCGTTAAATCACTCCTTAAACATTAATATTGACTATGATGTTGACCAAATCTTTGTATGTGCATTAGAACTAAATTTTATCTATCAGTGCAGGCAGGATGCACCTTGGAATGTTGTTATTATGTTCAAAGTGTCCAATAAATTCAAGCACTGATTCTGCAGGTTATAGTGGATTTTATAAATAATGTAATATTAATAGAAGTTGTTGAGTAAATTAGACTTATGGAAGTCATTATTCATGAAGCAAAAGAGCAATCAATGTCATGATGTAAACGGAGCGAGATGTTAAAGGAATATTTTACCCACATAGGGTGTGAAAGCATGGTGTGCTTCACCAATACTGACATGAAGCAGGGGTCATAACATGAAAGGACATTTGAAACAGAACTCGAGAACATGTGAATAGATTAGGCAGATATCCCTAGAGAACCAACACTGGCAAAATTGCCAACAAGAGTTCTGTATTATTAACTTAATCTGTTTCTGCATTTGAATTTTAAATGCCAGACTGGATGCTTTGGTGGTGCAGAATGTTATCCTGTGACCACAGGTTACCAGGAAGCTCTCGAGACAGAGGTTTGGGAGAGAGTAGGTGGAACAGGAACCAAGCCCTGAAGATGTGGAAGTAGTGCTGAAGTTTTTAAATGATCTCACAAATGAGACAGGTTTAAAGGAACAAACTTGCAAAGATCACATCTCACCGAATGGACCACGAGCTCATATACTGCTCATTGGAGCAAACCTCATTTTTCAACCACCAGAAATTTCTATCCATCAAAAGTCAGGTCTATCTTATCCCCACACGTGCTCTGTTACTTTTTATTTCATCCTACTCCACAACTGATGCACAAATAGCAGATCTATAAATACTTACTGGAAATCTGAAATATAAAAGAAACATGAAATCATCCAGCAGAGAGGGAGCATCCGTTGAAGGAAGTGTTTTACTTCTTCCACCTATCACTTTCCAGCTTCTCACTTCATCCCCTCTCCCCTATCCACTTACCTTCCACTTAATCTGATTTCACCTATCACCTGCCAGCTTGTACTCCTTCCCCACCTTCTTATTCTGGCTACTTCCCCCTTCCCTTCCGATCCTGATAAAGGGTCTTAGCCCAAAACTGTTTATTTCTCTCTGTAGATACTACCTGATCTGCTGAGTTCCTCCAGCAATTTTTGGGTAATGCTCTGGATTTCTAGCGTCTGTAGAATCTCTTGTGTTAAAGTTACACATCTCCAGTGGAGATATTTTGAGCACCTGACTGCTCTGGTCTATCATTCTGCAACATAGAATAGACTTATTTAAATATTCCATTATGATCTACATGGATCCATTGGGCAATACTTGGGTGTAAGCTACAATACAACCTTCTGCTCAACAGACTGCCCATGGATATCTCTGCTACACTGGCGGACTCCTCATAGAAACCAACAGATAGAGTTCTGAACTTGAACCTGTGCCCTGGCAAATGGGCAACACAAACCTCTTTCTTCCTTGGAGATCCTGAGTGGACAGAGGTTTCCTAAAGGCTCTTATATCATCTTCTGCTTTTCTCTCTTCTACAAGGAGCGCTTGCTTTCCATTGCACAGATTCCCGCCCCTTATCATGCAGCAGTCAATGCCTACTAAAGCAGTCATGTCTGGGGGCATTTAAATACAGCAATGCAATAATTTTGAAGTCAAGACAAACTTCTTCACTACCTGTACTCAAAGGAATAGAAATAATCAATTACTCAGCAATTAAGTGCAAATTTTTTGGTCGTTAGCTACTTGCAGATTATGACCCATGATCATGGGAAGAATAGTGTGTTCATTAGTTTGCAGTATTACATGGAGTCAAGTGGTATTCACAAAATGTGATCATAAATGTCGCTCTTTGTGTTCTGGTAGTGTGAAATAATGCAGCTTAGCAATTCTATCTGGCATAATCTGAACACTAATTGCAAGGTTTACTTTCAGTTCAAGAATATGTGAAAAATACATATTTTCATTTTGGATTATAAAAAGATAGAAACAAATAAAAGGTTACAGGTCAAGAGATTCACATTTTGGAAGAAAAATCATAAATTGATGGTTTGTTTTCAATGAAATGATTCACACTGATACTGAGAGTACTTAGTCAGTATACCTCTTTTCCTTTTATCCTTTTCCTTTTCCTTTTCTTACTATGTTCTATATCCTTAAAGTCAGAGTCATGTTGTGGACTGTAGATAGTCCATGAACAAACAGGGAAATGTGTTGGTAGACAAATTATCTTTTTATTATGTGCTTAGAAATTTTCTTGATGAGCAATTCTGCTACACAGGGAGCATCTGCATTGCTGAAGGCCTTAATACTTAAGGATGCTGTTGCACAAAAGCATACAAGTTCTTTAGCTTCAAGATTTTAGTTAGTATTTGTGAAGCTTTTATTACAATTAAGAAAGGTGATGCTTTGTGGGCAGCTCACAAAAGTTCCTGATACATTTCCTCTGAACTACTATTGCTGCAGTACGCAGCCTGTAATTTCCTTTAAGAAATGTACTTTTGAACTGTCTAAATCAGGGGTTGGCAACCTTTTTGCCTCTGTGGGCCGGATCGCGTATTAATGAATGGACAGTGGGCCAGATAAATGCTATAAAAAACTTGAAATATTGGAATTATCTATTTAAATACATCTAGTTATGTTTTGCCTCAAATTAATGAATAACTCATGCTAGAAAATCATTTGTGCTTAACCAAGGATGCCAATTAGCAATCAACGAACTCAGTTTAGTTGCAATTTATTTCAATCAAGGCATCTTTTGAATCTATTAAAAGGACACAAAGAATCTTTAAACATAAAACGTATGAACACGATGCATTGAATGGTGGTAAATTAAGTATAATAAAAAAGAAAATTTTAATGCAAACAGTCGCTAAATCAATGTGAAACTTGATGCTGTTTGTTGCTTGAAAGCTTCTCAATATTGGGTGTCAGACTTGTTGATGCCAAGAGCAAGACATTATCCAGATGGGCATCAGTCAATCTTGTTCTCAAATGGTTCCTGGTGTGCTTCATTTTTGAAAATAATTGCTCACACAGATAAGTGCTGCCAAACAATGATGCCATCTTTTTTTCATGGTCCACTAAGTTAGGATACTTCCCACTTGGATGAATATATTTTCTATAGAAGTCAAGCACTGACACATCTTCAGAATGAAATTTCAATCTCAACATGTCATCACACTGCATCTCAATCAATTCCATTTGAAAATTTCTGATGCAGTGTCCACTTCCACATCAAATGGAGTAGCAAACAGCTTGAACTCATTTGCATGCAAGCGAAAATCAGCAAAACGAGATGAAAACTCTTTTCTCAATTCTTGGACCATATTCACAAAAGTGCCTGGATGTTGTGCTTTTCTTTTTTGAAAAGTGGGAAAATGTGCACAATTTCCTTTTTGAAGCTGGTACTCCCACAATTGCAGCTTTCTTTCAAAGGCCACAATATGACCATACATCTCATGTATCAGCTGATGTTTCTCCTCGAAGTTGTAAATTCGAGTTATTTAAATGGGATGTAATGTCCACAAGAAATGCCAAGGTTGCAAGCCAATCAGGATCATGAAAAGGTGAAGCATCCTCATCTTTGCTTTCAAGGAATATTGCCACTTCTTCATGCAATGCAGATACTCTTTCCAGCATTGACCCTTGGCTAAGCCAGTGTACATTGTAGAAATAAGCCTGGTCCCCATATTCTGCCTCCGTAACCAACAAAAGCTGCTGAAGCTGGTGATGATTCAATCCACAAGATAGGATCAGATTTCCTGCCTTCACAACAATGTCGATAACATCCTTTAATTTCAAAGACTTGGCACTATGGCAGGTCTCGTAATGTCGCCTGATATTTGCCACATTCTTCACAGCAACATTTTCTAGGCAAGTGAGACAAACTGGTTTCTCAGCTTGCTCGATGAAGAAGTAATCTAGTGTCCAAGTGTCTTGGAAATTTTAGCACGTAGTGTCTACCTTTCTGTATTTTGCATTCATTGCCATTGGAATTTTTTTCTTTGATTTTATTTCGAAATGCGAGTTATTCAACAAGTATCGTAGCACATGTAAATATCTGGATATTTAGTGCGGATTTTTGTTAAAACACAGAGACACTGTTTCTGTTTACAAATTTGAATGATCCCATCTGAAAACCTGCACATGCACTGAGAGTATCTAATACATATTAATAAGGTAGTCTGCCTTCCTGTCAATTGTATATACCAGTGTTTGGTTTGGAACAAAACGGAACATGGGGCCAGTGTAACAAGACGCCATGCATGTCCATCAGTGTGGTCACGTGAAACACTCCGAATAAGGAAAAATCGCTCGCGGGCCGGATAAGCATAGTATCCCAATATTTGCTCGCGGGTCAGTCAAAATACCTTCGTGGGCTGGATCTGGTCTGTGGGCTGTAGGTTGCCTACCCCTTGTCTAAATGAACCAACAACTTTACATGTCTTTTGCACATTGGTTGCCTTTGTGTGCACTTTTTCCATTGATTTTATTATGATTCTTTGTACTTATTGTGAATGTTCACAAGAAAGTGAGTCTCTGGGTAGTATATGGTGACATATACTGCATGTACTTTGAACTTTGGTCTGCAATTTCAACTGAGGTTTTTAATGAGTGGTTCTATGAGAACCAAATACATTACCTATGTTTCTATTCCTGCAGGGTATTGATTGCATTTTATAAATGTCACCTCTTTCTGGAGCAGAAATTTTGTGTATATCTGTCACATTGCAGCACACACCACTTAGATCAGCCTTGTGAATAAGGTGAATAAGGTCAAATAGGAAAATTACATCAATACTCCTGATGCTGAAATGAACACAAGAAAATTAGTCTTAAATTTCTTAGATTTAGGGCAGAGTAGTACATTAATTTTAATGAGGGGTTTATAAGATTTGGAAGAGACTTCTACTGTTACTAAAACTAAAATGTTGTCTATGTTTAAAGATTCGTTTGTGAGCTTATAAAAGGGAAATGGAATGGAGGGATCGGTTAATAGGATGGAGTTGGGATCTGACTAAATTCATGTAGGAAGTAAAGACCAGTCTGAACTGATTGAACTAAATAATGTGTGGTACTGTTAGTAATCAATTTTAAAATAGCTGTCCAATGATTTTTACATTGACAATTGCATTGACCATTTACAAATGAAATTTCACTACTTTCGGTGAATGGGAAAAGTTGGTAGAAAACTGTGTGTAGGAATGAATTTACTGCTCTGTTCCTGCATCCAACCCTTAAGAAAGTCAATGAACCAAGTATCTTGTAACCATGTGAGATGCTTACCCGCATGCAACGTTGACAGCTTTGACACTGACCTCTCCATATAGTTCCATGAACTTTGTGATCTTTATCCTAGTGGTTACATATTATGTTTGCTGATGTACATTGATCTCACATTCTTTAGCAGCTGTCAAAGAGTCTAGACCATGTTATGTTAGGGTGAAGTGCTTTGTATGTTCGTGCAGATCAGAGCAGCTGTGTACTCTACAGTTTGGCAGAGACCACGTAGATAGTGCTCGGCCAGCATCTCTTTTCATCGAAATTAATCGTTATCCACATGCTTTTCAGCTGCAGACAACCATCCCTAACAGGGTGAACTGCATCAGGTTGCTACATCCACATACTCTGTCTTGCTTTTGTTGTCTGGACGGGGTAACACTAGTCAAAACTGGCAACTGGCTAACAGTGCAAACAAAACTCCTTTAGATACGTACTAAGGCCTAGCAAACGCCACAAATAAAATAATATAAATATTAGCACTCTAAATAATATATTACCTGAAATTACTGAAAATTATAAGAGATAAAATGCTATCTCTACTTTAAAGACCATACACAATTTTAACTCTTAGCTTATACTTCAATCTTTTCTATTTGGAATATATCTGTGAGATGGTTCTTACTGTGTCAATAAATCAGCCTAATGTCCTCTCAAAGGAAGGCCTATTTGATGATTTGATCATTAATATCAGGTAAAGTTGGATTTATCAGCATTTTGCAAAACTGCTGATGATTTTCCATTGAGTTTGAGTGTTAATATTTTCTGAAGCATTTGGAAATGAATCCAGAGTAAATGGAAACAAGGTTGATTCCTCTGTGTGGATATATAAATCTTATGGACCACTAGATGATGGAAATTCAGACAAAGAAGATTCATATTCAGATTTGGGTTCAAGTTCATTTACAGTATATATCACAGGTATATCAAAACATACAGTGAAATGTGTTGTTTGCCTTAACAACCAGTATAACTGAAGGATGTGCTGAGGCCTCCTGTCAGTGTCACCACGCATTCTGGCTCCATCTTAGCGTGCCCACAACACAAGCAAACCATCCACTTATGCCCACATTTAGACAGGCTGCCTCCGGGCCTCTAGCTCCAGTGGAATCGTCGACTTGTAGACTTGCAGACATTAGGCTTCTGACTTTCCCGGTGGACTCAAAGACTCATAGACATTGAGCCTCTGACTTCTGGACATGCCAGCTTCTAACTTCAACCTTCCAGTTTTCATCCTTGGTATTGACTTCATGATTGACCAATGATGAGAACTAAACTCTAGCCTCAAATTCCGGACTCACATGGACATCTGACTCCAGAATTGCCGAATTTGAGGTTGGGGGGGGGGGGGTCTCAGGTTCTTTGTACCTCCTCCTCGCATGGACCTCCAATCCTGGGAACATCTGCCCTGGTGGGACTCCCTAGCCCTTTTCCGCAGGGCCCACTGACCTTCGCCATTGACCATGGGGATTGCTGGTCTTTGTTCAAATTTCTTGCTAACCCAATATCCATCTATTGGCAATCACTGGCTATCAATCACGGAGCACTTTGACCTGGACTGTGGCACGATCTTTAACTCCACCTCATCTCTGTCCCTAGACCTTAACTTGATCCCTAACTTCTTGCATTTTCCCCAGAATCTTTCCTATGAACCCAAAATACAATTAAGTCTGAGACACAACCTCAATGGCCAGGTTAGTGCCATCTTGATCACTCTTTCAGTTCATAACCTGTTTAAAAAATAATATTTGAAGTGGAATATAGATTTTGATCAATGTCACTTTATGTGTGAAGGCCACAAGGTCTCCTTTACTATTTATTCCCCAGATCACTTAATATTGATTTCACCAGGGATCATATGACTTTTTCTTGTATGTCTGGTTTTATGTTTGTTAGGAATAGTGAGGAGTGGTTGCCAATATCAGAAGTAGAAAGGTATTTTATAAATGTTCTTAGTTATTTCATGGCTTTTTATCTACATGATCAATATTACACTGTAATAATTTATTTTGTGGCTCCCATGTGAAGAAAAGGCATCTGTGGAGCTATTGAAGGTCACTTTTCTCACGTAATCACATATGAAAAGTTATGCACTCTCATGCATCCAGTGATACATCCATTTTGTTATCAGCTGTTTTATTAAGAAATAGGTCAATTATTACCCTCACTTTCTATTCATGAACTATGAAGGGCTTGATGTTGGAGTTTCCTCCTCACATTCTCTTCAAGTATCTCCACAGCCTAACATTATCCAAACTGGGCCAATTGTTACGGTCTTTCTTTTCTTTTTCCAATATTTTTATTAAATTTATTAAATTTCACATACATAAATACAGAATTCATAAGCGCAAACACGAGGAAATCTGCAGATGCTGGAAATTCAAGCAACACACACCAAAGTTGTGGTGAACACAGCAGACCAGGCAGCATCTCTAGGAAGAGGTTCAGTTGACGTTTCAGGCCGATACCCTTCGTCAGGACTAACTGAAAGAAGAGCTAGTAAGAGATTTGAAAATTGGAGGAGGAGGGGGAGATCCAAAATGATAGGAGAAGACAGGAGGTGGAGGGATGGAGCCAGGAGCTGGACAGTTGATTGGCAAAAGGGATATGAGAGAATCATGGGACAGGAGGCCTAGAGAGAGAGAAAAGGGGGAGGGGGGAAAAAGACCAGGGGATGGGCAAGGGGTATAGTGAGAGGGACAGAGGGAAAAAAAGGAGAAAGAGAAAAAGAATGTATTATATAAATAAATAATGGATGGGGTACGAGGGGGAGATGGGGCACTCTCTCTCCTTTTGATAGATTATATTTCACTGAGAGCTGCTCAAAAGAAGAAAGATTCCTTCCAACAAACAGATCCTGAAATCGTTTAATGCCTAATCTATCCCATTATCTAAAAAACAGATCAGTCATAGATGGTTTAAAAATAAATTAGAAAATATAGGACTAGAAAGAGAAAATCTCAATAAACCAAAATGTTTTCTAAACTGTAGCCAGATCCTCACAGTGTGTTTAACCACCAAACTGTCAGTTAATTTACTTAAAGATAAAGGAAGAGAGGATCCGAGAAGAGAAATAATAGAAAATTTTGTAACAGAGTTGGCTTCCAAAAAGACACATATTGGACAATCCTCACTATTAATAAAACATAACCAGAACGTGAGATGTTAAGGTCCAATTAACCTACTAATCCACATATCTTTGGAATGTAGGAGGAAACTGGAACACCTAGGGGAAACCCATGTGATCACAAAGAAAAGGTGCACTGGTAGCTGGCAAGGTCAGGGCTGAACCAGCATCAATGACAATAGCCCAACATGGGGTAAATCGGTGATGATCGTTGTTATGGACTTGGTTGGCTAAAGGGTCTGTTGCCCTGCTATGTCTCTCTGTGAATCTAGCCTGTCCTTCTTTTGTACTAAGTGTACATTGCTTTTACTGAGGGTACAAGGACTTGTTTAGTACCAGGACTTATTTAGTTCAGTGGTCTGATAATATGCAAAGGACTTGCCACTTCTCTCAAATAATCCATCTTTCTTTGAAATACTTAAATTCTGCAGTTCTGATTTTAACTTGTATATTGAACATAGTCACATGATTTTCCTGGCATAGTCCAAGATGTTTTTAATCCCTGGACCTTATTTTAATATGAAGGATGAGCTGCCTGCCTGATCATGTTGAGAACTGGGAAATTTGCCTACTTTCACAATGCAGATCTCAGTAGGTCTGTTTAAAGAAGGAATGTGCTACTCACAATGAGATTGGCCTGATCATTACACTGCTGCGAGATGGATCAAGTAGAAAAACATGTCACACAGCTATCACCTGTTTTCTAATGCCTCCGTGAAGGAATTAATGAAGAAGAGAAAGTATGAAGGAGCTCAGCAACCCTCAGCAAATTCAAGAACATGCTATGGATGAACACCTAGCAGGACCCAGTAGAGGGAGCTGAGTGATGGTTATCTGCAACTGAACCAGGTACACATAAAAGAAGGTTCAATGATATCATGGAGGCAGAGAGGCTGAAGATGGCTAATTTCTCCAATTTTCTTCAGATATATCTGACCATGTTCCATTAAGGATCCCCATCACCCAGGTCATGCTCTCTTCTTATTAATACCACCAGAGAGGAGATACAGGAGCCTGAAGGCACACACTCGACATCTTTGGAGCGGCTTTTTTTCATCCACCATCAGATTTTTTAATGGACAATGAACCAACCTATGAACACTACCTCACTATTTTTGCTCTCTTTTGCGCTACTTATTTAATATATATATATATATATATATATACACACACAGTATATTTCTTATTATAATTTATATAGTACTTCATATTTATTGGCTATGTGCTGCTGCAAAACATTAAATTTCACAACATGTGTCAGTGATATTAAAGATCCTGATTCTTCCTTTCAACTTTTCACCAAAAATCAAAATGGCTCATTGTAACACTCTCACTTTTGCAAACTACTGCACAACAGACTAATTTCTTCCTCTAGTCTTTTTATCAGATTGTTTGTAGAACCCTCAATTCAGTTCTCAATGCACATTCCACAAACTTGGCTTTACATTCACCACCTTCCCTACCTGACTCCTCCTCAATGAGACACAAGACACTGCAGATACTGGAACATGGAGCAACACGCAGTCTGGAGAAACTCAGCCGTCCAAGCAGCACCTGTGATATGGAAGGAATTGTTGATGTTTTAAGTCAAAACTTTGTATCAGGATCAGATTCTGTCTCACCATTGCGCCAGTGTTCATCTGATGGATTATGTATAGAAACTCAATATGCTTTTCAAGAACTACTGGATAACTCTCATGCTCTTATTTTAAGACTAAAGTAGAAGCAACTTGGATCCTGTCACCAGAGGTCAGGAGCAGGTGCCACTTTATTGGCTCAATCTTGAAACATCTGGACAGTGAAGATGCATACATTAGGATGATCCTCATTGATTACAGCTTGGCATTCAATGCTATTATTTCCTCAAAAACTAATCAATAGGGTTGAAGACATTGGCCTCAATACCTCCTTGTGCAACTGGACCCCTGTTTTCCTCACTTAGCCCCAGTTATTCTGATTGGCCACAACATCTCTCCACAATTACCAATAGCACAGGTGTACCATAAAGCCATGTGCTTTGCTCCCTGCTCTACTTGCTTTATATTTATGACTGTCATGCTAAGTACAGCCCTAATGCCATATTTAAGTTTGCCAATGACACCAGTGTTGTTGGCCAAATCAAAGGTGGTGACAAATCTGCATGTAGGAGGGAGATTGAAAAACTGGCTGGGTGATAGCAGAACAAAAACCTCTCACTCAATGTCAGCAAGACAAAGGAGGTGATTATTGACTTCAGGAGGAGGAAGCCGTAGGTCCATGAGCCAGTCCTCATTGGGGAATCAAAGGTGGAGAGGATCAGCAATTTTAAATTTCTCAGTATTGTCATTTCAGAGGGTGTGTCCTGGGTCCACCACGTAAGTGCCATTACAAAGAAAGCACGGCTGCACCTCTACCTCTTAAACGCTTGTGAAGATTTGTCATGTCATCTAAAGCTTTGACAAATGTATGTAGATGTGTGGTGGAAAGTTTATTGGATGGAAAAGCCCACAGAAAGTAGTGGATGCAGCCCAGCCAATCACGAGTAACGCCTTCTCTGCCATTGAGCAATTCTACATGGACCGCTGCAACGGGAAAGCAACATCCATTATCCAGGAACCTCACCATCCAGGCCATGCTCTCTTCTCACTGCTGCCATCAGGAAGGGGGTACATGAGCCTCAGGACCCACACCACCAGGTTCAGGAACAGTGATTACCCTTCAACCGTCAGGCTCTTGAACCAGAGGGGATAACTTCACTCATATTCACTTATGTCATCACTGAACTGTTCCCACAACCTATGGACTTACTTTCAAGTTCTCTTCATCTCATGTTCTCAATTTTTGCTTATTTCATCATTATTATTATTATTTCATTTTTCTTTCTGTATTTGCACAGTTTGTTGTCTTTTGCACATTGGTTGTTTGTCCGTCCTGTTGGGTGTGGTCTTTCATCGATTCTGTAGAGCTTTGTACCTTTTATGGAAGTTTAACCAGGTTGTTCTGGATCTACCCTGGCAAGACAGGTGTTTCGCAACGCGGAATAAACACTGTCCACAAGAGTCAATAGTGAATAAAATCACACAGAAAATAATGTGATCTTGCAATATGAAGTGGTTTTGTTACTGCCTAGGTTTGATTAAAATCATATTAAAGCTATGTTAAAGCTACGGTTGAATGCCTCTCTAATATTCTTGCATTCTCTGTTCTGCTCAATTCTCCTCTGCAGAATGCATCGACATTGGTATTTTTTACAACCAAGGTTTTAGTCATTTAGATCTCTTCTTTCGTGACTCAATATTCATTTCTACATTTTCTATAGTGTTTCTGGATTTTTATATGCTAAAGATGTTTAAAAATAAATGGTCCTCTTCATGTTTTGTAGTTTTTGCATTTTTAATGCAAATTTGATTCCAGAGAGTGACAACATTAAATTTCCATGCATCATGCAAGCAAAAATTCATTGGCTCATTTGGTAAACAAAATTAATGATTGGATTAGGCCACTAATAAGATAATGTGAATATTACTGTTTTAATTTATACATTAATTTGCTACAGATATGCTGAAATACAATGTTTGTTTTAACTTTTATCCCAACTAATCAAAACCATACACTCTGTTCAGCACGATTCATTTGCTAATTTCAAAAAAATGCTTTTATTTTGAAAGATTTAAATAATAAGCCTGAATAAAATGTGAATGTCATTGACTTAAGCTCTGTCATAAGTAGTTGTGAAAATATGCACTGATAATTTGCAATGTAAATGTGACATTTTATTCTAGAGGAAATTAACAGATCCATCTTAGGGCTTTCCTGTTTTCTGGCGGCTGAACTCAGACTTCAGGATCACCATTAGTATAATCTATGTTACAATAATAGACAATTATGGGGATGCTTATGAAAGAAAATTGAACTTATTGGAAGTAAATGAATGCTGAATGCTATGGTTGTTTTATTGCATGCTGGGAATGATCTTCAAACTGACGTTGTGTTCACTTGTCAAAACATTGCTATTAATATTCAGCCCTATTACTTCTAATATAAACAGCATACATGCTTTTAAATCCGTCATTCCAAATTAACAGCAATTTGTAGCTCATGAAATAACTAAAGGCAATGTCTTTCGTACCTGATCATTACTAAGAATCTAACATTTGGAAGACAACATGCCTCAATCAAAGCCCTGGGACAGAGTTTTGACCCAAAATATTAACAATTTCTATCCCTGACAGATGGTGCTTGACCCACTGGATTCTCCAGCAGAGTGATATTTTTTTCCAGATTTCAGCATCTGCAATCCTTGTAGATCAGTCTGCCTTCCTGCATAAAAACAATGACACCCACCTGCCAATTAAAGTGCACAAAGAGAGCCTGGGAAATACAATGAATTGTTCTTACCTTGGGAACCTCCTCTCCAGTCACCAGCTTCCAGTATGCCAGCACCACAGACAAATAACAGAGGAAAAATCTCCTTGGAGACCAAGACTTCAAACCTGGCACCAAACTCATGGTCAACTGAGTGGAACTGCCATTTTGTATGTTTTGGAGGCGAACATCTCAAACTACTCAAAAATCATTAGCAACTTATTCAAGATTTTCCACAACTATTGGGAGGGAAGATAGACTATTGTCTTCCCTTAGGCAAATATTCTAACATTGAGAGTCCGCTCCTAATCAAATATCTTCATCATTGATGGACCACTCCTAGACAAGTACCTCCAACATCTCCATTCAGCTAGCTCCAGTGGATAGGTTACCTTATCCACATAACCGACTGTAAACGCCTAAAAGAAATATCTGCTCTGAGTTCTGTAAAAGGTGTCCTGGAAGTCAAAAAAAAATAACTTAAGGGACCTTCTCGAACACTCCTTGAGTAACTGCAACCTCCTCACCAAATGGAAAACATGATGTGTGTCTGCTCAAAATAGAGCAGCAGAATCCATGAAGGGAAACCGGCATAAGCTCTGGTCTGATGGGCCACAAGGCTCATGATAGACTTTAATCTAGAATCCATGAAGGCAACGAATACTTTAAATCTCTGCCATGAGAGCTTGCGGAGACTGCGCAAACAGCGGATGGAGCCTTCAACTTCCCAGGTAACCAACCCACCTACTCATCCAAGAAACACTTGTCCCACCAGAGGAATCATCTGCCGATCATCTGCAGGACTCCTCATCTACCTCTGAGCCCACGCAGTGGGGGTTGAAGCAAGTCACCCTACCACTTGAGGGGCTTCCGAAGAAGAACTAATATAGCAGGGTGTCAGAAGAGTCTGCCCTTCCAACTTCCTCCACCAGGGTAGATTGTGAATAAGTGTTTTTGAAAAGGTTGCAATAGGACACTTATGGTCCTGTTTTTGAAAGGCATTTTATACAGCAGTAGATTGTCCGCTTCCTTCTGAGACCATCCTCTGCGTATGTGGTAATTTTATCAAATGAATAGCAGGAGTTCCAGACTAAAACAACAGCTGAAAGTCCTAAAGTACCTATAAGAGCTATTCATTAAGTTGATGGAGTAGTGTTTGAGACTTATCTATAGCCTATGCATTAATCTGAGTAAAATATGTGCTTCAAAAATATTTGAAATGGATTGCCTCTGTGCATGTGGCTCATGAATACTTATTATTTGACTGGAGGGCCAGATGTTACTGCTGAAACTTTGCTGTTGTGGAAAGAAAGCCAAAACAACATCAAGAATTACTCTATAGGTTGAGAATTACATTGAATTAATGGCATAGAAATAGATACAGATTCAGACTCATTTTATTTATCATATGCAGATCAAAACATACAGTGAGATGTGTCATTTACGGTAATAACCAAAACAACCACAGGATGTTCAGACCGCAAGTGTCACTGCACGGTGAGGTGCCAAAATAGGATGCCCTCTGTGCTTGGCAGAACAATACAGAACAACATTCAAACTGACTAGTTTATTGCAAGAAGGCTTTTCTTTCAAGAGGATTGTCTTCAGATTAAAGCAAATAATGTAGGTTAATAAGCTACAAAGGATGCAAATAAAGCATTGGCAAGAGAAACACTACAGATGCTGGAAATCCAAGCAACACTCGCAAAATGCTGGAGGAACCCTTTGGGTCGAGACCCTTTGGCGGAACACATTTCTAGAGAACTACTGTTAAAGAGTAGAGAAGTTTCATCAAACTTGCTTGGAACATTGGTTTGCTTATAGTAAGAATATCACACAAAGGTGTGTCCTTATTTTTTTCAAAGAATATAGCAACAAAAGGACTTGCAATGATGATGCTGGAAATGGGAGGTTTCAGCTATCAGTGAATGGCTGAGACCCCCATCAGTTGGGTCAACAATGGATGTTGTGTCCTAGCTGTCTAGGTACACAAATCTGGGCAATACGATATAGAGAACAAACTGTTTCCCCCGTAGCAAGCTCCCCCTCTCCACGCATCTGATGAACCCAAAGGAATGGCTGAGACCGATACAGTTTAATACCAGCAACATGGCAGCAGTTGCCAGTCAGCGTTGAACACAACATAGGGCTTCATTAGAGACTCCAGCTCTGGATGCTTCCCTTGGGGTTTACTCCCATGCGTGGGTTTAACCGCAAGGCAACGGAGGTTTAGAGTATTCCTTCTCCTCAGCCATCAGTACAGGTTAAGAAAAAAAATGTCTTTTACATATGTAGGTGCTTAATTAAGTATGCTTAGAGATATTTTCACCTATGTGATAATCCAAGGTGAAAAGCTAGTTGCTAATAAAATGAGCTGAGGATGTAGGGACTGCAACTCCATGTGTGTATTTAAAGGAAGCGAGATAATTACACAAAGGCAAAGGAATAGAAGAAATGTGATAAGGTGAGATGATGTAAAATATGTAGAGGTTCTGGTTGAGAGTAAATATCGTCCTCAGGAAGCTACACCATGTGGCATGTCCTTACCAGTTTTTATTGTTGAGCTGTGGAAGGTATCTGATCTGGATGTGTAGCGGGTTGGTATGGCAACTGCTCTGCATGTGGCTATGAGAAACTGCGGAGAGTTGTGGACACAGCTCAGAACATCAGAGAAATCAGCCTCCTCTCTCTGTTTCTTGCTGCCGTAGTAGCAGCCAGCATAATCAACGACCCCACCCTTCCCGGACGCCCAGGACATCCTGTCAGGATTAAAGGCAAAGTGAATAGGAATAAGGAACCTTAGTTCTCAAGGGATATTGCAACTCTGATAAAGAAGAAGAGGGAATTGTATGACATGTCTAGGAAACAGGGAGTAAATAAGGTGCTTGAGGAGTATAAGAAGTGCAAGAAAATACTTAAGAAAGAAATCAGGAGGGCTAAAAGAAGACATGAGGTTGCCTTGGCAGTCAAAGTGAAGGATAATCCAAAGATCTTTTACAGGTATATTAAGAGCAAGAGATGTAAGGGATAAAATTGGTCCTCTTGAAGATCATAGTGGTTGGCTATGTGCAGAACCAAAGGAAATGGGGGAGATCTTAAATAGGTTTTTTGCGTCTGTATTTACTAAGGAAACTGGCATGAAGTCTATGGAATTAAGGGAAACAAGTAGTGAGATCATGGAAACTGTACAGATCGAAAAGGAGGAGGTCCTTGCTGTCTTGAGGAAAATTAAAGTGGATAAATCCCCGGGACCTGACAGGATGTTCCCTCGGACCATGAAGGAGACTAGTGTTGAAATTGCAGGGGCCCTGGCAGAAATATTTAAAATGTCGCTGTCTACAGGTGAGGTGCCGGAGGATTGGAGAGTGGCTCATGTTTTTCCGTTGTTTAAAAAAAGATCGAAAAGTAATCCGGGAAATTATAGGCCAGTAAATTTAACGTCGGTGGTAGGTAAGTTATTGGAGGGAGTACTAAGAGACAGAATCTACAAGCATTTGGATAGACAGGGACTTATTAGGGAGAGTCAACATGGCTTTGTGCGTGGTAGGTCATGTTTGACCAATCCGTTGGAGTTTTTTGAGGAAGTTACCAGGAAAGTGGATGAAGGGAAGGCAGTGGATATTGTCTACAGTAAGGCCTTTGACAAGGTCCCACATGGGAGGTTAGTTAGGAAAATTCAGTCGTTAGGTATACATGGTGAGGTGGTAAATTGGATTAGACATTGGCTCAATGGAAGAAGCCAAAGAGTGGTAGTAGAGAATTGCTTCTCTGAGTGGAGGCCTGTGACTAGTGGTGTGCCACAGGGATCAGTGCTGGGTCCATTGTTATTTGTCATCTATATCAATGATCTGGATGATAATGTGGTAAATTGGATCAGCAAATTTGCTGATGATACAAAGATTGGAGGTGTAGTAGACAGTGAGGAAGGTTTTCAGAGCCTGCAGAGGGACTTGGACCAGCTGGAAAAATGGGCTGAAAAATGGCAGATGGAGTTTAATACAGACAAGTGTGAGTTATTGCACTTTGGAAGTACAAACCAAGGTAGAACATACAGGGTTAATTGTAAGGCACTGAGGAGTGCAGTAGAACAGAGAGATCTGGGAATACAGGTACAAAATTCCCTAAAAGTGGCATCACAGATAGATAGGGTAGTAAAGAGAGCTTTTGGTACATTGGCCTTTATTAATCAAAGTATTGAGTATAAGAGCTGGAATGTTATGATGAGGTTGTATAAGGCATCGGTGAGGCCGAATCTGGAGTATTGTGTTCAGTTTTGGTCACCAAATTACAGGAAGATATAAATAAGGTTGAAAGAGTGCAGAGAAGGTTTACAAGGATGTTGCTAGGACTTGAGAAACTCAGTTACAGAGAAAGGTTGAATAGGTTAGGACTTTATTCCCTGGAGCGTAGAAGAATGAGGGGAGATTTGATAGAGGTATATAAAATTATGATGGGTATAGATAGAGTGAATGCAAGCAGGCTTCTTCCACTGAGGCAAGGGGAAAAAAAAACCAGAGGACATGGGTTAAGGGTGAGGGGGGGAAAAGTTTAAAGGGAACAAAGGGAACATTAGGGGGCTTCTTCACACAGGGAGTGGTGGGAGTGCGGAATGAGCTGCCAGACGAGGTGGTAAATGCGGGTTCTTTTTTAACATTTAAGAATAAATTGGACAGATACATGGATGGGAGGTGTATGGAGGGATATGATCCGTGTGCAGGTCAGTGGGACTAGGCAGAAAATGGTTTGGCACAGCCAAGAAGGGCCAAAAGGCCTGTTTCTGTGCTGTAGTTTCTATGGTTCTATGGTTCTATGGTTTCCTCTTCTACCCTCTTCCATCGGGCAGAAGATACAAAAGCCAGAAAGCATATACCACTAGGCTCTAGGAGAGCTCTCACCCTGCTGGTATAAGACTATGAAATAGTCGTCAGGTATGATAAATTGGACTCTTGACCTCACAACCCACCTTGTTATGATCTTGCACTTATTGTTTACCTGACCTGCATTTTCTTCTGTAGCTGTTACACTTTATTCTGCATTGTTACTGTTTTACCTTGTTCCACCTCAGTTCACTGTGTCATGATCTGATCTGTATGAACAGCATGCAAGACAAGCTTTTCATTACATCTCAATATGTGTGGCAGTAGCAAATCAATTCCAATCAAATTCCAAACATTGATCTGTCAGGCAGCATGTTTCTTTTCTATGTAGTTATATTCCATGTGGATGTAATCATGTTAATGGCTTTTGAGCTATCTAAAATGATACATTCCCTTCCATTTAACATGACAAATGAGGTGAAATTTTTACCTGAGAAATTCCACATATTTTTGAACACTGACACAAGAAAGGATCATTCTTTTTTTAAGCAAAATATCACATGATATTTTGCATAACACTTATTTTCCAAATGAAACTAAATTGGAAAATTTAGTCACCTTAAATAATGTATTAACACCTATATCTTTTATTTTGCTCATGGAGAAAGGAGTTTAGAGACAGAACATTCCTTAGGGATAACTGCTTCTAAAACCCACTAAGTACATCAATCAAAAGGTAATGTTCAGTATGAGCTGGCGGGAAAGAAGATGTATTAGCTATGGCCTCATATTCTTTTCTGATGATGTTGATTTGAACTATTCTGCTTTCCTTATCATGTGTTAGATATTTATTGCAGGTAAGCCCAGAATTGCTATAGAGTGACATTTTTATGGTTTAGGATCTCTCTTGCTAAAAATTACTTTGAGGTGGCCCAGCCTGTTCCTCTTTTCATGAAGTAATATTTCAATTATTTATTTCAACCATTTTCTGTTTTTTATTAAGTTTATGTGATTTAAAATTTGATTTCTACCTTTTAAAGATTACAAATGCACTTCCATTGTATGTTGAGGGTGAGACTGTAATGTATATCCACACTACTAGGCAAAAATTCATCTATGATTCCTTACTTGTCAATAGAGAGGTGGGTAACTACTAATGGCCAAATGGGCAGAGTGATTTTCTTTGACAATCAAATTCTAAACCTGATTCATCTTCATTTGGCTATTTACAGCTTCTATCTGAATGGTGAACAAAGAAAAACACACATGATAGAGGCCTGCCTGGCTAGGCTTTAAAGAGTGATCAGAAAATCAGATGTCACCTGCAGACAGTTTTAAATTTTAATAATGTTTCAAAAATATTTTGAAATACCTTAGCCTCCCTTCTTATTCCTTGCTCATTTGTGATAAATATATCTCGAAAATGAAGAGAGGACTTTAAATATAGATCTAAATTGTTAGATAGTTTATCAGTAGTTTCCAATTTGGAAAAAATGACAACAGTCTGATCTAAATGTCGTACAGTGAGTACAAATGGCAGAATTGATATGTACTTTAAGCACCTGCTATCCAACAGATTTGCTTGCTATTGATTTTTAATATTCACATTAATTAGCAGATGGTTGACAAGTGAAACATTAATCACACACTAGAAATCAGTATCTGATGAAAATATGTATTGGTCAGGTGGTGGATAGGCAATTAATTCAGCATAACATGTTGTTAAAACCCATAGAATGAAACATCACTGATGGAGTCCATTCAGTCAATTGTTGTCAAGTCAAAGGCTTACAAAGCGCTAAAATAGGCCTGTTGATTCAGCTCGTCTATCCTGAACAAGTTATTTCCATTGGCTCATATTGCCCTAAAGCTTTCCTATCCATGTACATGAGGAAATGTATTTTGAATGCTGTAATTGTACCTGCCCCTAAAACTTCCTCTGGCAACTCGTTCTATCCACCACTCAGCCTCTGTATACAAAAGTTGCCCTGCAACTCCTTATAAATCTTTCCCCTACCACATTAAAGCTATGTCCTCTATTTTAGACTTCCCAGCCCTGATTGTGACTGTTCACCTTATCTATGCACTCTCATGATTTTTCACACCTCTATAAGGTCAGCTCCTATACTCTGGGGAAAAGAGCCCTTGCCTATCTAGCCACTATTAATAACTTAAGCCCTCCAGCCCTGGAGACTTATGAACCTTTTCCTCACCCTTCCCAGCTTAATGTTATCTTTCCTGGCACTGTCCACTTACCAATAATTTTGGAGGCATCCACAATGCCTATTACATGCTCACTCTATTCGTTAATAAGTATGAAGCACGAGAGAGGTCTGCCACCCAGCCTGTGACAAACCAATGGTCTCAGACCTCTAATCTGAAAAGCAACATTCTACTACCACCCTGTTACTACTACAACCAAGCCAATTTTGTATCCGTTTGGCTAGCTCATTTTGGATCTCATGTGATCTAACCTTCTGGATCAGCTTACCATGTACGACCTTGCCAAAGGCCATGCTGAGGTCCATGTAGATAATGCCCACCACATAGTTCTCCCTAATCAAATATGTGAGTCACAATTTCCCACCCACAGAACCATGCTGATTCTCTCCATCACTAATATTGTGTCTGCTAACTCTCCATAAAACCCAGCTATTAGTTCCACTCTATTACTTTTTCACTTGTAATATCCCCTAAAAGAATACTGTTGACTGGCCATAAATTGCCGAATATGCCCATTGCCAAAACTAGTGTAATCATTTTAGTATTCAGCTAACTCTTATGCTCAAATTAGTGCTGAGCTGTGAGTTTGTCAAGGTCATGGCTCAGACTTAGTTGCTTTTTGGCTTGGCAGTGTGGCGAGTTAGAGAATGGGTTAGGGTTTACAGACAGGGATAAGGAGCAGTTAAAGGTCAGGGGCAGTAAATAAAGAGAGAGAGAGAACAGGAGCTGTTGGTCAGAGCCCAGGTCGGAGGACTTTGTGGTCAAATGCCAGCAACTCTCATGAACGGATATTGGGTTGGCAGGCATTGAGGACAAAAAAACAGCAATCTCAATGGTTAATGACAGAGGCTAGCAGGACACTTGTATGAGGGATGGTGACACTCCCCCACCCCCAAGTCAGTGAGTTTCCCAAGTTGGCACAAGTCCTGGAGTCGGAGGTCTGTGTGTCGGAGGGCTGGTGACCCCCAAGTCCAAGGGTTGAGGCCTATGTGATTCCTGAGGATGAGGTCTGGAGGTCAAAGTCCCACGATCAGTTAGATGTGGAGTCGATAGCCAGCGGCTGGCGAAGTCAGGAGGTCAAAGCCAGAAGCCAAAGTGACCATTGAGTGTATGTTCATGATTTTCTGCTGCTGTAGCCCATCCACTTCAAGGTTTGATGTGATGTGCATTCAGAGACGCTCTTCTACACACCACTGTTGTAATCTGTGGCTGTTTAAGTTATTGTTGCCTTCCAGTCAGCTTGAACCAGTCTGGCCATTCTCTTCTGATATCTCTCATTAACAAGGCATTATCATCAACAGAACTGCTGTTCTCTGGATGCTTTTGTTTTTTGTACCATTCTCTAAAAACTCTTGGGACCGTTGTGCATGAAAATACTAGGAGATCAGCAGTTTCTGAGATACTCAAACCACCCCATATGGCACCAACAATTATTACATGGTCAAAGTCACTTAGATCACATTTTTCTCCCTATCGATGTTCGGTCAGAACAGCAACTGAACCTATTGACCCTGTCTGCATTGAGTTTATCAGTAATTTGAGAATGACAATCACTTTACTTGGCAGAAATGAAACCTACTCACAATGGACTCTGCGGCTGGTTTCTGCTGGAAGCCAAGTACAAGCACCTGGAACATTTCTCACAGTGAGAATTGCAAGTTTTTTAAGTTTTTCACCAGTCTCAGCAGTGCTAAAGGAATTTGAAAACTTCTAATTAAGCATTGCACGATAGACAAACAAACAGGCCTCCAACTGAAGTGGGGAAGATTGAGTTAGATATTAAAATGTGGAAAATACACCTCCGGCCTGCAGCAATCAGAATCAGGTTTGATATTACTGACATACAGTATGTCATGAAATTAAATAAGCAGTGCAAGAAAAGAGAAAACTAGTAGGTAGGATTTATGGGTTGGCTCATTGTCACTTTATAGATCTGATGGTAGAGGGAACAAGCTATTCCTAAAATGACTTGGCTATCTTCAGGCTGCTGTACCTGGGTGAAGAAGGTCCTTAATGATGGATGCTGCTTCTTTGAGGCATCACCGTTTGAAGATGCCCTCAATGCTAGGGAGGCTAGCGCCCATGTGGAGCTGGCTGAATTTGCAATCCACTGCGATCCTGACAATGTGTCACCTTCCCAGGTCCTGTTTCAGTGCAGTAATCTCGTGAAAAATCACCCGAACAAATTTTTAAAAATAACTTGTTCCAATTTTGTGAATTCTTAGTTGAATTATAAGTGAACTCAAAGAAAGGCTTTTGATTGCTCTGTCTCAGAGAGCCAAATAATCAAACAATTATTTCATTCTCACTTGCAGCACAAAAAAACATTAAGATAAAGAACATAAAAAATCAATAAAGAACACAATAATAATAAAAATCTCAATAAATATAAATATACATTGATTGATTGTATGTTCATAAAGTGACAGGAGCACAAGAGTGTCTGTACGGAAGGTGACTCTGACAGGAAATCATAAAGTAGTGGTGGGCGTGTGATTGGGTGACTTAGTGGGTGGACATGTTGATCAGCCTTACTGCTTGCAGAAAATATCTGTTTTTGAGTCTGTTGGTCCTCGTGTGGATGCTATGTAGTAACATTCCCTCTAGTTTTTTTTTAAAGCTGCGTGGACAAGCCATTGCTCTGAGTAGGAAATTTTTACACGGCCTGGAAACTGTGCCTCATCTTACAGTTTTTTTGTAATATGCATGTTAGGAATATATAGAATGAAAACTGAAAAGTCACATACCTTTGATTTTATTTATTAATTGAAGGGTATAATGAACTACAGTACAACAAAGAAAATCTTTCACATTTTGTAAACATTTTCTCTTCTGTCTTTATTCCAACCGCATGGCAACGAAAGCTATGTGTGCGGGAACATCTCAGTTACTTTGAGGCTGTGCACCCATGTAGCTTAGAGGGAACAGTGCTAAGTAGCCTCCTCTCTGATGGGAATGGACAAACAGTCCATGAGTAGGGTGGCTGGGACCCTTTAAGATGATACTGGCCTTCTCCCAGCACCTTTCTGTACAGATATCCTTGATAGTGGGTAGGCTGGTGTCAGTGATGCATTGAGTTGTTTTGACTACTCATTGTAGAGCTTTCCTGTCTCTCACAGTGCAGTTTCATATCATGCAGTAATGCTACATGTTAAGATGCTCACTACTGCACGTCTGTAGAATGATGTGAGTATAGATGTGCAAAATCTGCTCATCTTCAGCCTCCTCAGAAAGTGGATGCATTGGTAAGCTTTCTTGATTGTGTAGGGCATGTTCTGGGACCATGAGAGGTTGTGTGAGATGTGCACTCCCAGGAGTTTGAAACTGCTTGCAGTTTCCACTGCTGCGCCACCAATGTAAAGAGGGGTGTGAGTAGTGTGAATTTTCCTGAAGTTGATAACCATCTCCCTTGTCTTGTTGAGAATGAGCAAGAAGTTATTTACCTGGCACCCAGCATCGAGCACTTCCACTTCCTCTCTGTAGACCGTCTCATTGTTGATGGAGATGAGCCCCACAACTGTTGTGTGGTCGGTGAACTTGACTATATAATTACTCAGATGTTTGGCCATGCAGTCATGTGTGAGCAGAGTGCACTCTTCCAAATTTGAATATCATCCATCTCCATTCTGATTCCTCTAAAAATTTGACAAATATCCAATTGAACAAATGATGCTTGCTACTGAATGCATTCAATGACCACTTCATTAGATACACCTGTACACCTGCTCATTTATGCAAATATTTAATCAGCCAATCATGTGGTAGCATGCGGACATGGTCAGGAGGTTCATATCACACATCAGAATGGGGAAGAAATGTGATCCAAGTGACTTTGACCATGCAATGATGGTTGGTGCCAGACAACTTGGTTTGAGTATCTCAAGAACTTCTGATCTTCTGGGATTTTCACACATAGCATTCTCTAGAGTTTACAGAGAATGGTGCATAAAACAACAAAAAAAAATCCAGTGGGTGGCAGTTCTGTGGGCAAAAATGCTCTGTTAATGGGAGAGTTCAGAGGAGAATGACCAGACTGGCTCAAGCTAACAGGAAGGAGAGAGAACTGAAAAAATCATGCATAACAACAGTGGTGGGATGTACAATTTAACAGACCTTGAAGTGGATGGGCTACAGCAGCAGAAGACCATGAACGAACACTCAGTGGCCACTTTATTAGGTACAGGAGGTATATCACGGCTCAAGGAGAAACATGAATGTCAGTTGTAGATTAATTTGGAATGTAAATATCAGACTATCCAAAATAAATATTCATTTTTTCTCTGAATGGACAGTGTTTACTAAATAATATTAGGATCAGGTAATGAGTGCTGAAGGTCATGAGGGATGGCTGTTCAGCCTCAGTTCAGAGAAAATGCAGCAGGCACAGCCTTAAAATAGCAATATCCATGATCAAAGATTCCCACATTCTGGGCCATGCCATCTTCTCGCAGCTACCATCAGCAGGAGGTACAGAAGCCGGAAGACCCACATCACCAACATCAGCCACTCCATTCAACTATCTTCTCCTTAAACCAACTAGCAAAACCCTAGTCACTACAGTTCAGCAACACCATTACCACCTTGACCACTTTGTAGTAAAATGGACTTATTTTAGTTGCTGTTTTAATTGAGCGCTTCTTGTAACAAGTTTTCCTTGGGCTTATATGATACTATGTGCCTGCGATTCAGACTTAGATTCAGATATATTTATTTATCATCTGTACATCAGAACAGTAAAATATGTTGTTTACATTAACAACCAACATAACCTAACGATGTGTTGGAGGCAGACTGCAAGTGGCGCCACACATTCTGGTGCCAAAATAGAATGTTCATATTGTTCAGCAGAACAACACAAGAAACAACAGCAGCAACAAATCACAACAACGGCAAAACAAGCCCCCCTTTCCCTCACACCCACAGACAGATCTCCAACCCCAGGACAGGCTGTCTCTGGGTCTCCAAACGGCAGTCCCTGGACCAGATTTGCAGGTTTGCAGGCATCCAACCCCTCCCTCCTACTGACCCAGGGACTTTGACTTCTGGACTAGCCCACTTTGGTCTTTGACCTTTGGGCTTCAACCTTTGGTAATGACCCCAAGACTCATCGATTAGATTTTGGTCTCAAACTGTGAACTTATACAGCAACTAAGTTTTTATATTTCTGCCTTTATGACAATAACTTCAACTTTGGACCTTGGATATGTATGCTGAAGAATTTATCCAATTTAATAGGATAAGAGATCATGTTTTATTTATTAATTCAGTATTATTCAATCAAATTTACCTTTTGATTTCAATAAGCTGTGTTAGAACTCTAGTTGATTTGGTCAAGGTACACCGGGATAAATCTTTTGCTTCATTAGAACCAAGGTATAAATTTCAGGGAGAAGGCAGGAGGAGAATGGGTTTGAGACAGAATAATAATTTAACAATGATCAAATGATCAGACTTATTGGACTGAATGGCTTAATTCTGCTGCTATGTCTTATGGTTTTATGTCTTATAAAAGGTACCTTTATCTCCTTCAGTCATCAAGTAGAGTTTGAACTTTGTGGACAGCCTTGAAATAAAGTTATCTTGACAGCTGCTACTAAAGTGAACATTTACTTGACTTTATTTTAGTGTTGTTGGTTATAGACATACTGGACATTAACAGTGGGAGCTTTCTTTGAGGTGGTATTAATCCAGATAGTATGTAAGACCATATGCTACAATCTGTGACTCTTCGGAATCCTGCCATCTTGTAAATTGCAGTGTGTTGTCAAGCTGTCGCTAGTTGTCACCAGAAAGATGAATGAACTAATTTAGTCTCACAAACAAAGTATTTGTGATGTGCTTTGTCCATCTGCATCCAGCTATGCTTGACCTCATGTTCCTCAGTGGTAACCAGAATGACCCACACCATACAGGTAAAGAATACTTGCTACCTTTTTAGCCGCTATTGAATCAACAAGTTTATGTCGGAGTTATTTTTTCTTCAGTATAAGCTCTTGGTTTGATATCTGCAGGCTTCCATTCAATCTCTTTGAAATACCATTCAACTTCATTTTGTGGAATGACTGATACGACTGAGCCAGTGTCCAATTCCATTTTAATTAATTTGCTGTTCACTTCTACTGTAAGCCATATCAATTGTCTCTTGTTTGTTTTCACATTGTAAATCTCAAGGCTACTCTGTCCTGTTTCACTCTCGTCATGATCAGATTTTTCATCAGCAGCATGCAGATTAGAGCTCTTTTTGTATCTTTATTTCTTCTCTGTGCAGTTCATTTATTTTGTCTGACTAACATGCTGTTTGTATGTGTCCTACTTTGTTGCATTTTCTACAAGTTTTGCCTTTAAATCTGCCTTGGTCTGGTGTGTCACAATGGTTAACATAATTTGTTTAATCAGACTGGTTTCTGTTTCGAGGTTGAAATTCTATTCACAATCACTTCATTCCTGACTGCAATGCATTTGTGTGTCTGGCTGCTGTTTCCACTGATACAGCATTTCAACTGCTCTTTTCAATGTGAGCTGTGCTTCAGTTAGGAGCCATTTTTGAATGTTTTCTAAACAAACTAAATGTTCTCTCAGTGCATCATTAAGTCCATCACTGAACTGGCAGTGCTCAGACAATCTCTTCAATTCTGCCACATAAGCTGAAATGGACTCCTCTTCCTTTCGATTCTGTTTTTGAAACCTAAAGTGTTCTGCAACTATCAATGGTTTCATTTCTACATGTTCCTGCATTATGTTCACAATATCAGCAAAGCTTATTTTGGCTGGTTTGGTTCGAGCAGAATCTCCTAAGCAAACCACATGCTTTTCGACCTATCACTCTCAGCGAAACTGACACTTATTCCTTATCGGCCATTCAACTGCTTTGAAATATTGCTCAATTATTTCAGTATATACCATCCAGTTATTCGTTGTGCAATCAAATGCATCCATCTTTCTGATGTAGCCAGGTATTTTTGCTTTTTTATTTACTATTATTATTATCACCTGCTAATCACTGTTTGTGAACACTTGGCCATACATGTTGCTAGTTAATTTCATCTGTTTCTGCCTTTTTTAAACTCCAATGTCTCTCTCCCTTTCCAAAGAAAAACATGCTGCATTTCAACAGGTAGATACTTCTCTTGGGTTCATTTTAAAACTTACTCATCATCACTGTTATGATTTGTAACTCCAGAAATTAATGAAAAAAACAACACAGGAGCTGGGAAGTGGGTTTACTTAGTTTTACTTTAGTGTGGTGCTCGCATATGACATGGTGGCGTAAGGACGCATGCCTTTCATGTGCTTCTTTACATTTAACCTGTAATGAATTACATAAACAAACAAAGAATTCTTGAAAAAACAATACGTTTGCAATATTACTCAAATATCACTAAAATATTAAATACACTACTGTTTTCTCTGGAGTGACAGAGGCTGAGTGGAGATCTAATAGAGGCTTATGAGATCACGAGAGGCATAGATAGAGTAGACAGGCAAACTCTTTCTCCCAGGGTTGAAATGTCTAAAACCAGAGGGCATGCATTAAAATGAGAGGTGGTAATTTCAGAGGAGCTTTGAGGGACAAGTTTTTTACATGGAGAGAATTGGGTGACTGGAAAGTGCTGTCTGGGTAGAGGTGGATAAATTTGCACAATATTGTGGGTCGAAAAGCCTGCTCCTGTAGTGTACTGCTGTATGTTCTATGTTCTTCCTGCTGTAAGTCTGGAGATAATGAAATACTTTGTACTTGCGTAATTCTTGCTGTCAAAGAAGTTCCAGGGCTGATGAAACAATTCTGAGTTGTAATAACCACTGTAAGATGAATGATATTCGCACAGTAAGATATCAAGCAGCAGAATATATTAGAGCAATTCATTTCCAGGAATTAGTCTTCTCGAGTTGCTGTTCTGTTCTATCTCTCATTGCATGTTGGATCATCAGATTCCAACCATGAATATCACACTCCTGGCAGGAACCCCACCTGAATTGCCCATAGTTGGTAACTTGCTGTGAAGTGCCCATTTACTTTCTGCGCCCTTCTAACTGAGCACCAGCACTCAACATGAAATTTCTTATTGCATTCTTCCAATTTACTATAAACTTCAATTAAGGGATAAAACCAATGACCCTTCTCCCATCCCAAATTCTTTCTTCACATCCCAGGATCTTTAAGTAGAATCCATTAGATTTATACCAAAGCAGATTATTCAGGATGTAGTATTTCAAACAGAGAGCTAAATTGAGAAATTACGTTGCAAGCACAGTTACTGATTTGCTCAGACGACATATACTGTTGACGAGACATGTAGGATTATTGGATGGCCAGCATTCTGCAATGCTTCTGTTGGTACAGAAAATTAAACTGAAGAGACTGAGCGGCACTTCACCTGTGAGTCTGTTGTATCTGGTGCTCCCAGTGCAGCATCCTCTGTATCAGTGAGACTCTATATAGACGGGGGGACCATTTCGAAAAGCACCTTTGCTCCGTCCCCCACAAAAAGTAAGACTCCTTGGTGGTCATCCATTTTAATTTGATTTCTCATTCCCATTCTGACATGTCACTCCTCGTCCCCTCTACTGCCATGGTGAGGCCACACTCAGGATGAAGGAGCAACGCCTCATATTCTGTCGGGGTAGCCTCCAACTTGATGGCATGAATATATATTTCTCTAACTTCTGGTAATCACTCCACTTCCCACTTCTCTCTTTTTCCATTCCCAATTCAGGTTATCTTTTCACCCCTTCTCTTCTCCTCACCTGCCTATCACCTCCCTCTAATTTTCCTCCTCCTTCTCTTTCTTCCATGGCTCATGGTCCCCTCCTATATGATACTTCCTTCTTTAGCGCTTCCACCTATCACCTCCCAGCTTCTTACTTCATTTCCCCTCTCATCTGGTTTCACCTATCACTTGCTAGATTGTACTCCTTCTGCTTTGCCCCATTATCTTATGCTGGCTTCTTTCCCCCTTTTTTTTCCATTCCTGATGAAGGGTGTCAGTCTGGAACATCCACTGTTTATACCTCTCCATAGGTGCTGCCTGACTTGCTGAGATCCTCTAGCATTGTGTGTGTGTTGCTCTTGCAAAAGCTGTTGTCTGAGCCATTTAACCTCATTGGAGGCACGTAGAAAACTTACTTATTCCTGAACAGTTGAAGATGCTGATCACATTTCGGAGTTTAAACTCAAAACGGATGTTTCTTCTCTGAGAGGATACATTGTAGAGACCAAATCCAGCCTTCAGAGGGCACTGTCAATCCAGGAGTGAAAAGAAGAGCCAAAAAGGTTAAACGCGAATGAAAGAATGAAATCTATCTGTGATGCTGCAACAACAGCAACAAATCACAACAACAGCAAAATGAGCCCCTCTTCTTGTGTCCCCAGGTTTTCAGCATCATGGACTGATGACGGCCCCATCGCTAAACTGTCCCCACAACTTATGGACTCACTTTCAAGGACTCTAATTTTTTCATTATTTATTGTTTATTTATTTATCATTATGATGATGATTATTTTCTTTTCTTCTTTCTTTTTGTACTTGCACATTTTTTTTCTCTTTTGCACACTGGCTGTTTGTCAGTCATTCATTGATTCAGTTGTTTTTCTTGTATTTACTGTGAATGCCCACAAGAAAATGAATCTCAGGGTTGTATGTGGTGACATAAATGTACTTTGATAATAAATTTACTTTGAGCTTTCAACATTCACGGAAAAATTATATATTATTAAGTGCTTACTTCAGATCAGACTGTCATTTATCGGTAGATTAGAGATGTGTGTTGGAAATAAGATACTTTATCTTATATCTTATCATTAGAATGTATATTAATCCACCTTTTGAGGGATCAATTAAGCTTCATCTCTTGCAGTGCTGTGTTCTCAAAAAAACAGAATCTTCAAATGGTGGAATAATTTTGAAGTTTCTGCTTTCTCTAAACTGGTGCTTAACGAGAAAAATAGATTATTTTTACAAAGTGGATGGCTTTTAAAACATGAAATAGGAAGCTTAATGTGATTTAACCAAAGGACATCCTAAAGATAGTGTTGCAGTTGCTGATCTGTCCTTCAAGCAGCTCTCCATGACTATTCAAGAGACTGTCCCTGACGAACTATATTTGCTATTATAAGGTGAAGAAATTATAGAAGAATTTAAGTAAATAACAGGATAAAAAGTTGTATTTTGTCCCATACCACGGTGTGCTGTCACCAGTTCATTCTACCTCAATCATTTGAACTTCTTATAATAGTATTAGCAAGGAGAAGACGTGGACATAAACATATGCCTACATTTTGAACATTTTTCATATTCGAGAAAACTTGATCCGAATAGTGATCATTCCTGTAATTGTGTTAAATACAGAGCTGGACTGGCATTTCCATGCATAATCCATGTTAGGACACCTGACCTTTTTTTGTGTCGACACCTTCGATCTACATAACACTTATTTCCACCGGCACCAACAGATTTGAGCACACATTTCCACGCAGCTGATGTTGGAAAAAAGTGGCAGCACATTGTCCTGGTTTTTGGTTATGTTTCACTTTGAAGGGATCATCTACTAACATTGGGAGACATCCTTAGAAATTTACAGAAATGACTGCTTGCTCTTCAAACAGCTCCAGAGCGTGCGGATACAGGCAGGGAGTCACAGTAACTGTTTGGTGAGATGCTCATTACATAGATGGCTTTGTGTGAGACTGTGACGGGTCACTCAGGGAGAGTTGGGCAGGGGGTACACACTTGAAGGAAAGAGCCCACCGCTCTTAGAGCATCAGGGTTGCCACATCCACCACTCACTGTTGATCAATGCACTGGTAAGCATAGGTTCCTCAAGCCTGTCATTACTGATACGTGTGAGATTCTGCAGGGAACAGAATCTCCGCAACATAAGTGATTCTTCAGGTGTTGTAAATCTTAGACAACACACGCAGAATGCTGGAGACACTCAGGGAGTCAAGCAGCTTCTATGGAGGGAAATATGCAGACAGCATTTGGGGCTGAGACCCTTCACTGGGAATGAAACATCGATTGTTTAAATCCCCTCCATAGATATGCCTGACTTGCGGAGTTCCTCGAGCATTTTGTGTCTGCTATTCTCTCCAGTGTGGAGTACTCTCTCTGTGGAGGTGAAGTTCATATTAACTCTCAAATTCTTCTCCACATGATCAGTACAAGTGACCCCGAAAAGTCTTTACCATTTTGCTACTCCTAACTGCACCAGGCATTGCACTTATGAAGAAATTAGTGAGAAACAGATGCCATTGTAGGGACTGGAACTCAGACCATAAGAGCATAAGACACAGGAGTAGAAATAGCCCATTCAGTGCATTGAGTGCACTCCACCATTTTACCATGGCTGATCCCAGATCACATTTAACACCATCCACCTGTCATCTTGCCATATCCTTTGATGCCCTGACCAATCAGGAAACTTTCAAACTCCTCTTTAAATATATCCACGGACTTGGCGTCCGCTGCAGTCTGTGGCAGGGCATTCCACATATTCACTACTCTTTAGCTAAAAAAAATTCCTCCTTACTTTGTTCTAAAAGGTCGCCCTTCAATTTTGAGACTGTGCCCTCTAGTTCTGGATACCCCCACCATAGGAAGCATCCACTTTATATCCACCTTATCTAGTCCTTTTAACATTCAGTAGGTTTCAATTAGATCCTAATTAAATTCCAGTGAGTACAGGCCCAAAGCTGCCAAACACTCTTCACACATTAACCCCTTCATTCCCAGAATCATCCTTGTGAACCTTCACTGGACTCTCTCCAATGACAATACATCCCTTCTGAGATAAGGAGTCCAAAACCGTTGACAGTACTCCAAGTACGGCCTGACTACTGTCTTATAAAGCTTCAGCATTATCTCCTTGTTTTTATATTCTATTCCCCTTGAAATAAATGCCAACTTTGCATTTGCCTTCTTTACCACAGACTCAACCTGTGAATTAACCTTCTAGAAGTCTTGCATGAGGGCTCCTAAGTCCCACTGCACCTCTGATGTTTGAATTGTCTCCCTATTTAGTTAATAGTCTGCACTATTGTTCCTCTTTACAGCATTGAAGACTTCCCATGGGTACAACTCCTATGTGCCTGCAATCAGTGCAATCATTCCAGAAAGCTCGTTATTCCATCCCACGGGAGGCCACTGCATTTAGGTGGCCAACACTGCCCACATTCTAGGAGACACAGTGATAGCTATTTACTTTTGTGGTTGCTCTCACCAGTGCATTCTCCAATCACAACTACTGAGCATAGATACCATGACAACCATGACGTACCAGGATAGTGGGAGGGAATATTGATCTCCTCACATTAAGATTTAGTTCTGCATCGTTCTGGGGGTGCACTGCTGTACACACCAAGCAAGTGCCAAGACTTCATGGTGTGCTGTTGGCTCTACATTGCAGAAAAGTTGCAGTTGCTGCCAAAGGTTTTGAGGCAGAGTCTGAGCAGCAGCAAGAGCAAGAGAACAAAGGGGAGGGGGTGGTATTTAACAGCAGGGGGAATGTTCCTGCTTACATTCATGACTTCATCTCCCAGTTGAGGTGGGAGAGTAGAATTGTCAGCCCAGGCTGTAAGGAATAGAAAGACTTCTCTTTGGCACATTACAAAATGATACTCCAAAGTGTAAAGCACCCAGTCCATACTCTGATTGTTACTAGAAGCACAGCATACCAAATACCAATATTCCTCATGACCTGCCTGCGTTGATTGCAATACACAAATGAAGGATCACTTTAAAGGCTTATTTAAGGCTTATCACGTGCTTACCATTGAAAAAGCTCTCAGACCTTTGTAAAACACCCATTTCCCTTCGAGGTTCTCCACTCTGCAGGTGTAAACAGAGAGGAGCAAATCACCAGGATTCACTGCCCATGGCTAAGAGACCGATCACGGCCTGATCTGCATTGTGGAAGGTCCACAGCAGTAAGTCTTCCAGATCAGCTAATTTCTCAGGGCCCCCAAAGTGGCAGTAAGGAAAGCAACGGTTGGGAGTGAGTAGGTCGTCGGTGAGTGCTTTGAGTCAAGTGATGCTGATCTGGCTCAGTGAATCAACTGAATGAACTTAAGGAAGTGAACATTGGTGAATTTTATTTGTTACATTTTAAACAGATGTATTAAAACAAATCAAGCTACTGAAAGCGTGTAGTTATGTTAAAATGCTTATTCAAGAGATATGAATGAAACCAGATGTCAGTATCACAGGAAATGCAGTAGAATTTGTGTTTCACCATATTATCAGTCTTGCAGTTTTAGCAGATGTAGCTGTGTAACATGCAGAACGAACTGCTACTGCATTCCTGATAAAGCTAGCTCTAAATGAGCGTTTGCTGAAACACTGCTCGAATACTGATTATTTACATTCTAAGACAAGCAGTATGTTGTAATATGTGGTGTATTTCTATTATAGGTATGATACAGATTTTTTTTGGCAAATAATTCTTCAAATTATCATATGATCTTAATTTAAAAGATTGCTATGTGATTTGTTTTTGCAAACTGAATCTTCCACTACAAATGCAGTCAAGGAAGCTTCTTTGAAATATCGCAATTGGATAATATCCCACACGGTTAACCAAGCACTCTAATGGGTATTGCATTTTGTAAATGATACAACATTGTTAGTGTGGCTTTTTTAGATCCAATAATGCAACAGTTCAAAGAAATTATATGTGGTTGTTTCAGGTAAACACACAGAATTCCGGAGGAGCTTAGCATATAAGGGAAGAAATAAAAAGTCAATATTTTGGGCCGAGACTTGGTCATAATGAAGAGTCTCAGCCTGAAATGTCAGCTGTTTATTCCTTTCCATAGATACTGCCTGACCTACTGAGTTCCTCTAGCATTTGTGTGTGTTACTCTGGATTTCCAGCATCTACAGCATCTCTTGTGTTTATTGTTTATTGTTTTCAGGTAAATACGGCTTCTAAATATTTGCAGGATGTAATAGGACTACACTTTGTTTGCACCACACCTTTTCACCCTCAGTCCTGATGCAGGTCTTTGACTCAAAATGCTGACAATTTCTTTCCTCCCATTGATGAGTGTTCTGTTGGCAGATTGTTTGTTGCTCCAGATTCCGTCATCTGTAATCTCTTCTGTCTACGGTTTTGTCTGCGTGACACGAAGCAAAGAGATTAAAAACGGTGCTAACACATTGATTTAGCAGTATTTCTGACTGGGTTAGAGTTAATTTCTGATGTGATATTTTCGTGTACCCTAGCAATGTGTTACAGATGCTAACAGTGAAACAACACACAAAATTGATCTCTAGTAAGATTTCCATTCACGCAACAACAGTTGTCTCACAGAAGAATCAACTGAAGGTTCCAGAGAAAGATTGCACAAAGGGCCATACACATCTTTCTTGTATTTAAAGATGAATTTCTGCATAACTTTCTGGTAAGAGAAATTAAACTATCTCAAACGCAAAACCTGGTCTCCACACCACGACAAAGTTTCAGTGGCCAGAGCAGACAGAAGAAGCTCTGCAAACAGAGGTTTCATTGAGTTATAGAGTAAGAAACTTCTTCATAATCATCATGTCACACAGTATGAAATCAAGACCTCTGGTCCACAAACTCTACCAATTATTAAACATCCATTTACACTAATACCATTAAAAAAAATACCTCTCCACTATCCCATGAACACCTCACAGATTCTACAACTTACTTACAGGGGCAATTTACTGAGACCAATTCACTCACCAGTCCAAGTATCTTTAGGTTGTGACAGGACATATCCATGGTCACAGGGAGAACAGGGAGAAGACCACACAGAGAGCACCGGAGGTCAGCATTGAACATGGATCTTTCACTCTGCTAACATGTTCATCCGGAAAGTTGGCGGGGGGGCAGAGAATGAAGAAGGAACATAAACACATCAGACAATACAACACCTCATTCACAGGGAGTTTACTCTCTAATCTACCCTTCATTCCAGAGCTATGTTTCAGCAGACAGATGATCTACAATGCAACTCTTACTGATAGTGACCTCTGAAAACGTTCACTAGAAACTCAGACAGGTGCTTCCACTGTATTTAAAATCAGGCTCATTTTAGCTTTGTGAAATCTTGCCTCAAGACCATTTCAAGATGCCTCTGCTGATATGTGCTATATATAATGCTTTGATGCTTGCTTCAGCATTACACAATTAAAAATAGTTCAGTTTTGGATTTTGATTAATGTGCCTTTAATATTCAGAGGTGACAGGGGCAATTGGCAGCACTGCAGCCTTCCCCATGATAGAGGCTCTCAGAGGTGCATTCAAACCTTTGCCAAAAACGCAGTGGCGATTTCCTTGCACACTGAACCAGCCCTCTGCATTGACTGTGCTTTTGCACCATCACGTAACCATTGCACCAGAGGTCCCAACACACTAAACCACTGTTACAGTACAATAAGGAATGCCTATCGACCATATTTTGGTAAGTTGGATCATTTGGCTGTACTCCTGCTACCTGCACACAGAAAGAGCATTAAGAGCAAAGCTCCAGTGATCAAGACAACTAAGAGGTGGTTGCAGGAGACTGAGGAATGTATTCAAAAACTCATTTGAGGACTTGAATGACTACACCAGGGTCATTACAGACTTTATTAAAACAGCTGTGGATGAGTGCATCTCCCCCCTCCCAAAAAAAAATCATTCAGGGTTTACCCCAACTTGAAGCTTTGGATGAACAATGAAATATTGAAACTACAGAGAGCCAAATCAGAGGCAGTCAAGTCTGGAGATCAAGAATGCTGCAAGATGTGTAGGTACGATCTCGAGACAGCCATTTCTCAGGCGAAGTGGAGATTCCAGACTAGACTGGAATCAAAGGGGGATGCTCGACAGCTTTGGGTTTAAATGCCGTAACCTCCTACAAAGTTAAATCTTGCGACACAGGGGACAGCAGGGCTTCGCTTCCAGATGAGCTCAATGCCTTCTATGCTCGCACTACCCGTTGCACTACCCATGCTCCCAATGATCCTTTGGTCTCAGTATCTGAAGATGATGTGCGGAATTCCTTCAAGAGAGTAAATTCAAGGAAAGCATCTGGTCTGAGTGGATACCTGGATGAGTACTGAAGATCACTGCTGACTACCTGACTGGTGTATTTACAGATATCTTCAACCTCTCACTCCAGCAGCGTGTGGTACCCATCTGCTTCAAGCAGGCTTCAATCGTACCAGTGCTCAAAAAGAGTGTGGTAACCTGTCTAAATGACGATTGCCCAGTGGCAGTTAAAAAAAAGTGTTTTGAGATGCTGGTGTTGAGCATATCAGCTCCTCTCTGAATGGCGCCTTGGATCTGCTCCAGTTTGCCTACCGAAGCAACAGGTCTGTAGTAGATGCTGAATCGTTTGCTCTTCATACAACTCTGAAACATCTGGACAGCAAAGATGCATACATCAGGACACTCTTTATTGATTACAGCTCAGCATTTAGCACAATCATCCCCTCAAAACTAATTTGTAAACTCCAAGACCTGGGTCTCAAACCCCTTTGTGCAACTGGATCCTGGATTTCCTCACTTGTAGATCCCAGTCAGTTCGAATTGGCAGAGCTATCTCCTCTGCAATCTCCATCAGCACAGCAGCATCGCAGGGATATGTACTTAGCCCCCTGCTCTACTCACTTTACACCTTTGATTGTGTGGCTAAATACGGCTCCAAAACCATATACAAGTTTACTGATGACACCACTGTTGTGGGCTGTAGCAAATGGGGTGATGAGTCAGCATAGAGGAGGGAGATTGAAAACTTGGCTGAGTGGTGTAATAACAACAATCTCTCACTCAATGTCAATAAGACCAAGGAAATGATTAGACTTCAGGAGAGGGAAACCAGAGGTCCGAGAGCCAGTAATCATCAGAGGATCAGAGGTGGAGAGGGTCAGTAACTTTAAATTCCCGGGTGTCACTATCTCAGAGAACCTGTCCCAGACCCATCACATAAATATAATTGCAAAGAAAACAAAACAACACTTTTACTTCCTTTTACTTGATAAGTTTGTGGTCTAAGGTAGAAAGAGATGAGTTATACAGCTCTTGTTACATGCACGTGCAGTTGAACTCTTTGAGTGATTATGCAGTAAGTTTGAAGTTAATAACTCATCTCCTTCTACCTTAGGCCACGAACTTATCAATCACCCCTGCTGTGGACCACTTTCTGGAGGTCCAAGACGCCGACTTCTACAAAGAAGGGATCCATATGCTCCACGACCACTGGACTAAGTGTGTAAATGTAGGAGGGGACTATGTTGAAATATAAATGGGCTAGGTTTTCTAAAATTGACTCCTTCTACCTTAGGCCACAAACTTATCAATCACCCCTTGTAGTATAGCCACAGGTGTGCATTCTTTGTAATTGCATCAATATGTTGGGTCCAGCGATGATAAACCTGATTCTTATTCTGAGATATTTTTGAAGACTGTGAGAGAGGAAGAAGCTTGACATATACATAGGTAGGTTAATGAGTGGATAAAAAAGAGTATAAAATGGAAAATGTAAAGATTATTAATATTGGCTTGAGAATGAAAAAAGAACCGACTACAGTGGATTCTGGTTAATTGGACCATCGATTAATTGGGGCAGCATCTTATTTTGGAAAACTCTTAAAGAACAAAAATTATTCAGGAAAGTAGCCAGGATTCACTTTGTTTATTTGGGACACTATGCCACTTAACTGGGTCAGGATACTGTTCTTGAACAGTTTCTAACTAGCGTCAGTTGTGTGCATGTCGTGTGGCTGTTAGACGCTGCACCTTGCTTAGAGTGAACTGTTTTTAAATAGCACCAGCTGCCTGTGTTTGTGTTCAAAAAGCAGTGATTTTTGTTAATGTTACTTAGTGAAAAATAAGCAGGAAGACAGCTCAAAACTGTTTTGTTCACTGTGGCATCAAGCACTCAGGCCTGGCAATGCCAGAAATATCTGGGATATCATTCAGAATGAATGTGAATTCATGGACGCGAGGTCCGGAGCTGGCCCACAGCTTCAGCCTCTGTTCATCACACATTGGGGCTTACAGACTTGATGCCTGGAGCAGCTGGAGTAGGCCTTCAGCCTCGGCCTCAGTGCAGCAGAGAGCAGAGCAAACATAGTGGAGCAACAGGCAGAACAGGCCCGACCGTCGCCTCCAGTCCTGACACCCTGCCTTTTCAATCCATCTGGTCTGGCATTTAAATTGCCCACAAACCGAGTCATTTTGCACAGAAAAGGTGTTATTAATAAAGTATCTAATTATATTTCTTGCTTTATGAACCACCAGTGTTGGCGTGTTGCCAAGTGGTTAAGGCGTTCGTCTAGTGATTTGAAGGTTGCTAGTTCGAGCCTTGGCTGAGCAGTGTGTGTGTCCTTGAGGAAGGCACCTAACCACACGTTGCTCTGCGACGACATTGGTGCCAAGCTGTATGGGTTCTAAAGCCCTTCCCTTGGACAACATCGGTGGTGTGGAGAGAGGAGACTTGCAGTACGGGCAACTGCTGGTCTTCCATACAACCTTGCCCAGGCCTGCTCCCTGGAAACTTTCTAAGGTGCAAATCCATGATCTCATGAGACTAACTGATGTCTATTATGAACCACCCGTAAGTTGTTGCCTACCTTCAGTAGCAACATCGTAAACCATAATTCACAGTTTCATAGCACTATAGTAGTTTTGGTAGTGCTCCTAATTTGATCTGAATTTTATCTGAACACATAATTGTTACTCATTTTGTATTTTATATACCTTTTTATACCTTTTTTGACTATTTCCATGTAACTTTGGCTAATTAGGGCAGCTGCTTAATTGGGCCAAAATGCACCAGTCCCAATGTGACCCAATTAATCAGAATCCATTGTATTTAAATGGTAAGAAGATGGAGAGCTTTGTGACAGAGTGCTCTGATTACTCCAATCTATGATTCACTAAAAGCTAGTGGTGTTCATTAGTTAGTCCCTAGGCTGACTAATAAACACCAGTATACTTGAGTGAACTCTCACATTATTAAATTCATGCAGTTTTAGTACTTGTTCTTTCTTGTCAATCTTTTTGATACCATTCATTACAATGCTGTGGAGGTGAGATTACCATATTGAATGTTCATGTTCTCTGACATATGGACAAAATCAGCTTAGAGATGTCTGCAAAAATAGAACCCACTTTTGACTGGGGGAAAAGCCTATATATGATTGGATTGAATAACTGGGAAAGCACATAGAATGACATTGATCATTATAGAGAAATTAATGAGAAAAGTAGGGCAATTATGCTTCAGCAATGTAAAACCTTGACCGGACCACACCTGGAATATTGTGTACAGTGCTTGCCTTCTGATTTTAGGAAGAATGTTATTATTTCAGAAGCAGTTCAGAGATGGTTTATTCGACTAATACTGGATAGGCAGGTTGTCGTGAAGAATTACTACTTATGTGCTTTCCCCCTACTGCCCGCTACTGCTCTAGGATGTTTCCTATAGTAGGGGAGTCTAGGACCAGACGGCATAGCCTCAGAATAGAAGGATATTCCTTCAGAAGAGAGAAGAGAAGGAATTTCTTTAGCCAGGTGGTGGTCTTACTGCTCTAGTGTTCAGGGCAGCAATGAATATCCACCTTCTGTGTTTGATTCTTCATTGTTGTTTCCGTAATAATTTTGTTTTACCAGTCAGGGTTGTTAGCCCTGAACTGAACCCCTGGACCTAGAGGACCAGTGGACCGCTCTTAGTCCGGCCTCTACCCTTTGACCTGTTTGGTATGGGTGACCTTACCAAGAGCCAAAGCACAAGGCCCTGACTCCAGCTCACATAGCTCTCTGGGTCACTGAGGCACACACGCCACCAAACCCTACAACAAGTTGGTGATCTTCTTGGAGGAGCAAGATGGTGATGAATCTGTGGAGTTCATTATCACAGATGGCTGTGGAGGCCAAGTCATTGGGTATATTTAAAGCAGAGGTTGATAGGTTCTTGATTTATAGGGGCATCAAAGGTTTGGGGAGAAGGTAGAAGAATGGGGTTGAGAGCAATAATAAATTAGCCATGATGGAATGATGGAACAGACTCAATAGGTGAAATGGGCTAATTCTGCTCCTTTGTCTCATGGTCATATGGTCTCTGTGCCCTACATGCTTTACGTTCGATTTCATCTATGTTCATGCTCACCCCATCTGGTACACTGTCCACCTCCACACACCTTGTCTCACCATGCTCTTGCTCATTCTTCATTCGTAGCTGCTTTGTTCTGTCCAGTTTGCTTGTCATCCACCCACATGGTACACCCTCCCTTCTCCCTCTCAGCAACACTTCAGCTGCACCCTGTTTTCTCCCTAAACTTTATTAGGAATGTAACGCACATCGAATTTGCTGGTGAACACAGCAGGCCAAGCAGCATCTCTAGGAAGAGGTACAGTTGACGTTTCGGGCCGAGACCCTTGTCAGGACTAGAATGTAATCCTGTTCTAAGGCAGCTCTGTAAATGGATTAAGCACTCATTTAATTTCTCCATTCGTTGATTAATTATAGAATGATACATTTAGAATAGTGTAAGTAAAGCAAATTAAATACTGGTTTAGTCAAACTGAACTTTCTGAATGACACTTTTAAGAGGTTACATGAGGCAGATTACTTATCTACTAAAACAAACCTGACTTAGATTCACTGTCATTTCATGGATATATGATGTCAAAAGAAATACAGAAGAATCAGTGTGAAATTAATTAGTTTTGCATACAATCATTCTGGTTTGACTTTCTATAAGCCGATGAAAGGTCTTGGCCCGAAACATCAATTGTCTATTCCTTTCCATTGATGCTGCCTGACCTGCTAAGTTCCTCCAAGCCCTTTGTTTGTGTTGCTCTTGATATAAGCTGTTGTCTAAACATTTTGAAACCCTGATTTTTAAGTTGCTGGTTTAAAAATGAGAACTTTTTGTTAAAAGCCAAGTATAACTTTCCAAATGGTGGATTGAGTATGATTATGCTAAAGGCAATCAGGAGTCTCAATTACAAGGTACATTTAGGTAAATGAGCTCCCAGTTGAATGTTATGCATCTGATTGATGGCTGGGGACACGCCATTCCAAAATAAAATTACTGAATAATCCTGACTGGTCTTAAACTGTTTCTTATAGCTAAGCTTTGTTCTCATTTATAGGATGATGATGTTACTGGTAACACTTTCATTTATTGTCCATCTTTAAATGTCCCTGAAATGGGAGGCAGATAGGATTGAACTGCACTAGTGCCAGACCATGCAGGAATAAAAGATTTCTTTCCACTAAAGTGATTAGCAAAGCAGATAGTTTTTTATGTTCACTGATATTGTGCCAGCTATCATTTTAAGAATCCATATTTTGTTGAATTTCACTCTGCTGAGATGCCTCTGGTTCAATGATCAGAAAGTTCGCTGCTCTTACAGGAATTTGTCGATAATCCCATTATATCCCCATGATTTTATTGTGTGTTGTTGTTCAAATTTTATTGTTGGTCAACATATTTACATCTTTATATTTCTGACAAAGGGTCTAGGACGTGAAGCACTAAGTGCTCTTCTTCCCATAAAAGCTGCCTGACTAACTGAACGTTTGCATCTGTGATCTCTTAAAGAGTCATTTAGAAAATGAAGTAAACACCACATTTACATAAGATCTGCTGCTCTATTTGCTGCCCTAAGCAAGCTTTACTTGTGATGAATAGTTCTGAAGGAAGGTTGTCGTAAGGGCCAGCTTCATTGTCCAAACAGAGATCCAGAGAACGTAATGTGACTCTACATTTGATAAAGCCATGCCCACCATTACAAGCCTTCTTCAGTCATTTCCCGAATTCTAGTTAGGTAACTTGGGTAATCTATGCAGGTATTTTTACCTGCTCCGTCCTAGGTGGATGATGAATGGGCTGTGTGAGATTCATCTGAATGTGAATCTCATCCCACATCCATTCTACCAATGGCTACAGCCTCTGTAGTGCTCTTTCCTCTGGTGGCTGGTGTTGAAAAAGAGCAGGCTAAGCTGTCCTCTGATTATTCTCCTGCTTTCTATAACGCACTGCCCATTCCTACACAAAAGAGAGAAGTGTACCAGAGAAAGCTCTCAAAGTGCTCAAGTGATGCGCATGCTGTTGGTTAAAAGATAGTTGTCTGTGCAAACTGTGATCCTCAGTCCTACAGCAGTGGTGCATGTTTGAGGAATTTCTAACAAAGTGTCTGGACATAGAACAGTAAGACCGAAGACGCTTCTCTTTCCGTAAGTGGCACCTGACCTGCTGAATGCTGGGAGAATTTTTTTATTTTTGGTTTTATTTCAGATTTCCAGCATCTGCAGTTTTTGGCTTTCATTTACAACTGAATATGTGAGCACAAGGCAAAGCCTAAGATGTGATGAACTGAGACTTGATTGTCAGGGAGTGTGAGAATAGGAGGGTTGATAGGCGGAATAAATTGAACAGCGGATGATGGTAGTGTGTAGCTGGGAAGATATACAGTTTAAGGATGAAATCACTCCACTTGACAATTCAAATCAAAGCATTACATTTCTCTCATTCTGCGGAGTTGAGCATTCCCCTGACAACGGCTCCTCTCGTTATTCATTCTATAGCCTTTCGAACACCTGATTGGAGAAGTTCATGCATTATTTTTCATCTCTTCTGTCAAGAAGCCAGCACCTTTTTCCCCATGCTCAGTACCAAAGGACGTTCATTTAAGGTGAGTGGAGGAAAATTTAGGGGAAAAGTCAGAGTTAGGTATTTTGAACAAGAGAGTGGTTGATGCTAGAGTAAAGGCTGATGCAGTAGGGATTTTTAAGATACCCTTAGGGGCATGGATATAAAAGAAAAATAGAGGGATATGGATTACATGGGAGGGATGGGTTAGACTGATCATGGAGTATGTTTATATACGTTGGCACAAAATTATGGACTGGAGGGCCCATACTATGATGTAAGATCTCTGGTGAGGTTTCTCTGGTACCATATGCCCGGCCCATTGAAAACATGCTGACTTTCAGAGCACATCCCTCACGCTTGTTCCTCCAAATCTCCCCACAAGATGTTCATCCTCAGCTGCCCGACAACTTCCTTCTGTTTCTCCTGCTGCCACCCCAGTTGCCCTTGGGGGTAATTTACACGTAGTCAGCTACACCGGCACACCACTGGGATGTTGGAAAGAAAGTGGAACAGCAGGGGAACACCAACAGAGACACGGAGAAGGGATATAGGCCACAAAAAGAATGTCAGGATTATACCCAGGTCACTGGCACTGTGAGGCTGCAGCACTACCTGCTGCTCCCTGCCATGTCGTGATGCTTGAAAGCTTTGTCTGTTCGCAATCAAGATTCCCCATTTCCCAAAATACCGCAAAACAGATTTCTATTTCAAAAAGCTTCCTGCATGAATAATTCACTTCTCTTTAAGAGGTACGCAGGTCCTTTACATCACACTAGCTACCAGTGATTATAGATCCCCTGCTGCTTCCTGTAACCAATGAACAGTATGGATGGTGCTGACTGCATGCAGCAATCATTTACAGCAGCAGGAAGCTCAAATTTAACATGCTGTCTACAACACAATGAACGGGCACAGATTAACCAGTTTGTCATGGCAGTCTTCAGGGGTACACCAACATAACCCCTTATCATTCTTTGCTGCCATCAATAGTTTTGGCTGAGTAACTTCCAATAGGCTGTCATGTGTTACAGTAACATTTATCCAGAGCCTGGAATAAATCAGCAGATTTCATTGTAGACTAACAACTGACAACAACTTCCAGAATTCCTGATCAAAAGTGAGATCGATTTGGTTGCAATTGAGTAGCACATAACATTTTCAGAGAAAAAGAAATTGGTGTTACAAGGGACCAGTAGTCATAGTGCTGGTTACTATGATGTTCCTGCAACTACCAGACATGGAAAATCCACAACACTGCAGCAAAAGAGTTTGTAGGTTCTATGTTCTATGTACCTCGGCAACCCTGGTCTCGGTTTATCAAGTCAAACACCTATACAAACACTTATGTCAGGATTCTGTTTATTGACTTCTGCTCAGCATTTAACACCATCATTCCCACAATCCTGATTGATAAATTACAGAACCTGGGGCTCTGTACCTCCCTCTGCAATTGGATCCTTGACTTCCGAACCAGAAGACCACAATCTGTGCGGATTGGTGATAATATCTCCCCCTAGCTGACGATCAACATTGGTGCACCTCAGGGGTGTGTGCTTAGCCCACTGCTCTACTCTCTCTGTACTCATGACTGTATGGCTAGGCATAGCTCAAATACCATCTATAAATTTGCTGATGATACAGCCATTGTTGGTAGAATCTCAGATGGAGATGAGCGGGCGTGCAGGAGCGAGATATACCAACTAGTGGAGTGGTATCGCAGCAACAACCTTGCAGTCAACATCAGTAAGATGAAAGAGCTGATTGTGGACTTCAGGAAGGGTAAGATGAAGGAACACATACTAATCCTCATAGAGGGATTAGAAGTGCAGAGAGTGAGCAGTTTCAGGTTCTTGGGTGTCAAGATCTCTGAGGACCTAACCTGGTCCCAACAAATCAGCTGTAAAGAAGGCAAGATGGTGACTATACTTCATTAGGAGTTTGAAGAAATTTTGGTATGTCAACAAAAACACTCAAAAACTTCTATAGATGTATTGTGGAGAGGATTCTGACAGGCTTCATCACTCTCTGGTATGGGGTGGGCGGTGCCCTACTGCACAGGACCAGTAGAAGCTGCAGAAGGTTGTAAATGTAGTCAGCTCCATCTTGGATACTAGCCTACAAAGTACCCAGGACACCTTCAAGGAGCGGTGTCTCAGAAAGACAGCGTCCATTATTAAGGACACCTAGCACCCAGGGCATGCCCTTTTCTCATTGTCACCATCAGGTAGGAGGTACAGAAGCCTGAAGGCACACACGTAGTGATTCAGGAACAGCTTCTTCCCCTCTGCCATCCAATTCCTAAATGCACATTGAAACCATGACCAGTACCTCACTTTTTTAATATATATTATTTCTGTTTTTGCACAATTTAAATCTATTCAATATACATATACTGCAATTGATTTGTTTATTTTTATTCTTTTCTTCTTTTATATCATGTGTTGCATTGAACTACTACTGCTAAGTTAACAAATTTCACGACACATGCCAGTGATAATAAACCTGATTCTGACATTCCTGTGCAAAACAAACCAAATGCTGGCCTTTAATATGATAGTTTTTTTTATTCCCCACCATCTTCAATAAACCAGCACAACCTTTGTTCAATCCAGGGCAAAGATACTTGAAAACCAGTACCAGACCCCTAACACAGAATACTTGATCTACAAACAACACAGAAAATTCAGGAGGAACCTAGGAGATCAGGCAGCATAGACAGGGAATAAAGATAACTCAATCTGATGAAGGGTTTGGCCCATATCATCGACCGTTTATTCCCCTCCGTAAATGCTGCCTGACCTGCTGAGTTCCTCCAGTAGTTTGTGTGTGTGTTGTTCTGGATTTCCAGTGTCTGTAGAATTTCTTGTGTTTATGATCTGCAAAGCAGACCTGTTCTACTGAGAGCGAACATCACAAGCCACTAAAAGAATATCACCAATGTTCCTGCAAAATCATCCAGACTTGCAGTAAAGATATGTGGATCAATATGAGCAGCTTCTCCTTGGTCAACAACCATAGCATTGAATTTCTATCTACACAGGGATGGCCTCGTTGCTCCCATTCCTGACTCCAGGCTCACAAAACAGATACTCTGTTGTCAGCTCTATTGCAGAAGCAGACCAAACAGACAAGGGAAAAGATTCAAGAATGAACACAAAACATCTGTGAAGGGTTTCAGCACTCCCATCAACTCCTGCTGAAAGTTGAGAAGGAACATTAGAAATACCATTGAGAACTTCAAGGGCATGCGTCATGAGCACATAGAAGCCCTGTGTATGTGGTGAAAAGAACACTATACATGACCACTCAATAATCTACCCATCTGTGGGGAAGATTGCAGATCATCTCAGAGCCACCAAATCTGGAGTAGAAGCAAGCCATCCTTTTTTTCCGAGAGACTGTCTCAGAAGAACAAAAAAGTTTTGCTATTTAATCTCTATAGAGTAAATAGATTAGCCTTCTATATTTGTTTCCTGATGTATATTTACTGTGACGAAACTTAACATGTATATTTAAACATAGTGTAAAGAATGGCGAAGCTCTCTGAGGCTGTGATGATCTAATGCTGAGTGTTAACTTTCTGCAGGCAACACAGTGTTAGTTGAGGTGGCTATAAAAGTGAAAATGTAATATGCATGCATCTTTGCTTCTGCCACATTTCATTGTACTTTCCTGGGGAACGAGAGATGTCCAGTGTTGGCTGGTGTTGGATTCTTATGTTTAAATCCAAGGTTCTTTTAGAAGTCAGGAACAAGGCGTAAAACTTGTTGCTTCATGATCATTTTATCAAGAGTTGAAAGGGCAAAGGGGACAGGGAACGAACAGTGACGGGGGGTCTTACTATTTGAAAAGAGAGGGTCTAAAGATGGCATCTAGCATAAGACAGTTACTTTTATACCCAAAAGATAAGAACATTACATAGATAACAACAACCTAATTAGAACGTACTTATTCAATACTGCCGTATAATTAACCAATGAGAACATGCTACCCACTTAATGAAGAGCAAAGAAGCTTTAGAATTATGCTTTGTATAGCCAGGCATATTAAACTGTTATGTATATAAAGGTTATTTAAAATACAAGCAGATAATTGATTGTTAAACTGCAAAGAAAATGGCAATTAAAATTAAATAGTCGATCCAACAGAGGTAATGGCATCATAGACTGGCATTCTGGCTCTTAGGCTGAGATATTTGAGCTCTGAGTTGTGTGCTAGCTACCATGGTCTCATTCTACTCATCTAGCACCTCCATAAGTTACTAAGTTTCAGATAAAAATTAGTAACAAGAAAATCTTCTATCTCATCATAACAAATTGCTTTGAAAAAATCATGCAGAATTCTGCATCATCAGTTTTACACCCAGGTGGCGGTTTGAAAATTTACCCCAATTATTCACTTTCAAAATATTAGTTATTCTCTAATCCTTTGTAAATTTTACAAAGCTCTAAAATTCTCACTTCAGATATGACTAATCAGAAGAACTGATTCAGGTACAAAGTCTATTTTCAAATGTGGCTATCAATTAAATATGCATTTCAGGATTGTGCTGGGCAATTTCTTTTCAGTTTGACAGAAAAACAGTCATTTAATTTTAATCTTCTTATTCTGGCATCTAAATGTTTAGGAGACAACCCTTTGACAACAATCTTTTTGAACCACCTTTGTAAAAGTCCATCTGAATGTCACCCATTCTTTCTTCACCCTTTGATTTTGGCAGACTGCCAATTCATTATGTACAACATTTTACTTAAACTGTGTCTAGCTTAAGCGGAATGTGCAGCTGCTCTATGTGTCCAATAACAAGAACACATCCTATACAATCAAGAAAACTCATCAACGCCTCTACTTTCTGAGGAGGCTGTAGAGCTGGACTGTCTGTCTGAGGCCTCTGTCAGTCAGAGTTGGCCATGGATATTGTATCCCAGCTGTCTAGACATGCAAGCCTGGGCAGTACGATATGGAGAACAAACTATTGCCTATGTAGCAAGCTCCCCCTCTCCATGCATCTGATGAACTCAAAGGAACGGCAAAGACTGATACAGTTTGATGCCAACAGCATTGTGGGAGTTGCCAGTCAGCACTGAACTCAACGTAGGACTGCCTTAGGGACTCCAGCTCCAGATTTTTCCCTCAGGGTTTACTCCTGAAGCCTTCCCCAAGGCAGAAGAGCTTTGAGATCAGAGTTTTCCTTCTCCTAGATGAACCGCCAGCCATGGCTGACAAACCCCATATGCCTGAAGTGACTAGTTTTAAGGTGCCAGTAATCTGCCTTTGCCCTTTCTCATGTTAATGGAAATGATTCCACCAGGTTTAGCAGCTAAGCCACACTTGGCCGGGACCTGGACTTGGTTGTCAGAGGCTATTTGAGGCACAAGCCTTTGGGAGCATTTAATAGGTAGTGCGGGCTCGGCCCCATTACCACCCCAGGCTATAACAATCTGAAGAGATGGACTGTGCACATCAATGATCACAACCTTTTACAGATGCACAGTAGAGAGCATCCTACTGCTTGATATGGAAATTTCACTACGGTGGACAGGAAGACTATACAACAAGTAGTCAAAACTGTTTAACATTTTGATTAACATTCCTGGCACAAAATCCTATCTGCATGAGTACAGGGCATCATTTGTGATAGAACTGGCCTCACACATCAAATATCACACTTGGGTCCTGGAACCATAATTTGGATTGTGGGTTAAGTCATAGTGATGGGAGAGAGCATCAGGGTTGAAGATGGTGTTGGCAGGAGCATCATTGAAGGGAGGGAAAAGAGGAACATGATGGAGTGGCATTATTATGGGGTGTAATTGTGCTGAGGGTCAAGGTGGGATTTGGGTATGTGAATGTGTGTTGAGTATGGAAGTTCGACATACAGTCAGATCTTAATACCACTGAGAGGCATATATGCCACCGGCAGTGAGGTGGACACAGCGGGGCTTAGGTTTGTTATCTGTCAGAAAAGTTCTCAGCAGCTTGTGAGTGTTTCTATTGCCTAGCCCTTATGAGCCATATATGGTGAGTAGTGCCTCATTGCTTAGGGTTAGGACACCCTTATTCAGGAAGTTCCAGTTGTAATCAGGGTAAGTGGTTCAATATATTATGGGCATTACAGCTGACATTGATCTTACTGTGGTCCTATGTTTGCTTCCAGTAGTAGTCAAGATTATTTCTTCATCCTAATCACTGACTGTCACTTTCTTTCTAGACATAATTAATCAGGCTCAAAATCTTTGGACTTCCCTGATTTATATTAGTATTGCATTGAATGTTTTCCTAGATAATTACATTAAATAAATTATATAGTAGTGACTGCTTCGTAAACTCATTCTAAATAGAATGTACTGCAACTCCAAAATTCAATGTGCTGGTGATACTACATCACGCTTCCAATGGGGAATGAATACTTAAGGAAATGTGATCCATTTAACTAGCTGCAAAAAGCGCAATATATATTTCTCATTTTTTATAACATCTAAATTCTAGGTCATTTATGCAATTACTTCTGTTGTGGAAAATCAAGTTCCAGCTGAATGCAATCTATTTTTAATATTAACAGTCAAAATACCTCCATGGAGGAAACAAAATCCCAAGTATTTATGCCATCTGCTGAAGCTATGAAGTTTTTGGAATGCTTTTGATCATCTTTGACATTCTGAGTAGTCAAAATACTATTAAAATTTGAATAAACCAAGGAAGATATTTAAGTATTATTGAAAGTCTTTAAAAAGTTAAATAAACATCTAAATTACATTTAAGCAATTACAAAAATACTGCAAACAGAATTAATTTTAATGTTGTAACTTGTTCTTACCTTTCTTCCTCACAGCTGTAAAGCCTTCATTGAAGTGAATGGTCCCACAGATCTTATGCCAGGTAGAGCTTGGCGCTGTCTCCCAGTGTAAATGCTGGTGGAGGATCTCAGCAAGTTTGTGCTCTATATTTGAACATAATAACAAAAAAATGCTGGCTAGGATCAAACAGCAAGTTCAGCACTCCCATGTTGAAATACACATGCATCAAAGTCCCTACCTACTTTGCATCTACAGGGTTAACGTTGACAGTTTGCCACAGAACTGCCAACACTTACCAATAAAGGTGAGCCCACGGAGGCTCAAGAGTAACCAATTGAGTTTGCTATGGAAGGCCGCCAGTTTCAGTAAACTACACCTTGGACCATGCAGAGTGAAGACTGAAGACTGAAAACCAAATGATAAAATTTTTGGAGTTTATCAATTGTAAAAAATGAAATAATAGATTGGCCCTTTTCTATTCCCTTGCTTCTCTTATAATCTATTATGCATTTAAGATTTGAAAAATGCAAGGTAGACTATTGGTGCAGAAGTTAACTTGCTACATTAACAAAGTAACAGCGACCTAGTCAAACCAATGTGTTCAATCTACATAACAATAAGGAGAGGAAATCATTTCAGCAACCGTTTGTAATTGCTGATGGCAAACTTTTTTAAACTAACCTTTCTGAAAGAGTAGTCATTAAAACCAAAGCAACGTGATATTTCACTTTGCAATTCAAAAAGTATTTCAAAATGCAAATTTATTCAATTAGTATGTTAAAAATAGCAATGTTTAGGCGGCACAGGATCTTTGGGCCATTATGGCCTGTTACTGTGCTGTATCTCTAAGTCTAAAATCGAAAAAGAGCTAATGAACGCTATGCAAACTTAAAGTATATTTTTATGATTTAGGGCTGATTTGTAATCTGTGCTTAGACTATTTTCATTATGACTTTAAACACAGTTTACCAGTAATGTTCTCTCTAACTTGTAATGATCAGTGTGAACAAAAATCTGGTGCTGTGCAATTTTTTTGCCCAGTTATCAACATGTGCGCACTGAATTTTATGTATAGAGGTATTCATTTTAACAGCTAGCAAGACGCTGTCAATAAGAACTTTGATCTCCTCTGGGTTTGATTGTTTTCATTCTTGTTCATCTGCCCTCTCATAAAACATACTTAGCAGGCCTGTAATGGGTAATGAAGGATTTTCTCACCAGAGCTTTTGCACACTGTCTATATGTGAATTACTTGCTAAATGATGCTTTAAAAAGTCAAGTTTCCAAATATCACTCCACTTCATCCTACTTGCAAATTGTCCAGCAACTTTTACGTTATGACAATACACACAGGTAACACCAGTTTCTGTATTGTACATAGATATTTTTTGTAGCTGCGTGTTCTTGAGCTCATGAGCTTATGGTGTAGCAGTTTCTACTGTTTCAATAAGCCATTCTGCTTTAAATGTAGTAGCAGTTCTTTTGCACTCCATGCCCTTCGCTTCTTTGGAATTTGACATAGTGAATCAATAACTTCTTCAATAAAAACAGTATAAATAAGCCCGTTCTAAAATCTGCAGACTAATCATTACAACCTCCATGTTGTCAATACTGTCCGCATCAGAAACCGGAAAAGGAAACTTGCTAATTCATGATTATGAAATTTACTTAACATGCCACTGAGGTAGATGGTGACAATGTTTTGTGTGCAGCTTAAATTCCTTTGTGTACTAGTAGCAAACATGCACTTACCTTAGAGCGAACCTTGTTTACCAGGTACTAACTTTGAAAGATGAGATCGTTCAAGTATATATCTTGTAAATACTTTGCATTACTGAACTTGAATTGGACAATAAAAAAGTTGAGATGTTATTATTGCAACTTTATAAAACGCTAGTTGGACCACACTTGAAGTATTGTGTGCAGTATCTGTCCATCACACTATAGAAAAGATGCAATTGCACTTGAGAGGGTGTAGAGGTGATTCACCAGGATACTGCTGTATTGGAGGACTTTGTTTCTGGTAAGAGATTGGATAGACTAGCCTTCTTTTCCCTGAAGCAAAGGAGGCAGAGAGGAGACCTTGATGGTGGAATAGATTATTACTCAAGTCAATAGTAGGGTAGGTACAATCTTTCCCCTATGGTAGGGTCATCAAAAACAAGAGTGCACCAGTGTAGGTTGAGAGGAAGGAATTGTAAAGGGAATTGGGGAAGAATTTTTTTTTCTACATAGAGTGGTTGATAACTGGAACTTGCTGCCAATGAAGATGGTAGAGTCAGATACAATCACTACAGTTTGACAGATGTTTAATGAGGCAAGGCAGAGATAGGACATCAACCTAATGCAAGCAAATGGGATTCAGATCACGCTCTCTTCTTGTTGCTGCCATCAAGAAGAAGGTACAGGAGCCTCAGGACTCACACAACCAGGTTCAGAAACAGTTATTACCACTTACGCATCAGGCTCTTGAATCAGTGTGGATAACTTCACTGAACTTCACGCCCCATCACTGAACTGTCCCCACAGCCTATAGATTCACTTTCAAGGACTCGTCATCTCATGTTAGAAACATAGCAACATAGAAAACCTATACCACAATGCTGTGCTGAATATGTACTTACTTTAGAAATTACCTAGGGTTACTCATAGCCCTCTATTTTTCTAAGATCCATGTACCTCTGCAGGAGTCTCTTAAAAGACCCTATCATATCCTCCTTCACCACCATCGCCGGCAGCCTATTCCATGCATTCACCACTTCCTGCGTAAAAAAACGTACTCCTGACATCTCCTCTGTATCTACTTCCAAACACCTTAAAACGGTGCCCTCTCATGATAGCCATTTCAGCCCTGGGAAAAAGCCTCTGACTATCCACACGATCAATGCCTCTCATCATATACACCTCTATCAGGTCACCTCTCATCCTCCGTCACTCCAAGGAAAATAGGACAAGTTTACTCAACCTATTCTCATAAGGCATGCTCCCCAATCCAGGCAAAATCTCGATATTTATTGCTTATTTATATATTATTATTTCTTTCTGTTTGTATTTGCATAGTTTGTTGTCTTCTGAACACTGTTTGAATGCTTAAGGTGATGCAGTCTTTCATTGATTCCATTATGGTTATTATTCTAATGTAGATTTATAGAGCATGCCTGCCAAAAATGAATCTCAGGGTTGTACATATATGTATTTTGATACTCAATTTACTTTGAAATTTGAACCCTCCAAATATGATTACATTTAACTCTTTCGGCCTTCTGCTGCTGTGGTCTGAGGAAACCTGACTACTTCCTCATCTTTGTTTCAACTCTATAGTCATTGAAATTTCAGGATGGCTAGAAATGGCTTACAGTGTTGAGTGAATATCCATTATGGGATTCTTTGATAAACGTCTGGGTTCTTCTGAACGTAGGTGGGTATTCTATATCACCGAAGATCCTGTAAAATCAGCTGTGGATGAAGCTGGTGGCAAAAATGTCGACTGTACCTCTTCCTAGGGCAAAAACGTCGACTGTACGTCTTCCTAGAGATGCTGCCTGGCCTGCTGTGTTCACCAGCAACTTTGTTGTGTGTTGTGTGGACGAAGCTGTATTATTAATCAGTTTGGTAATTCTATAAACTCTACTTTTAGCATTTGAAAATCAATCAGAGTAAAGTTAAGTGGCCATTCTGTTATTCAGTTAGCTAAATAAAGTTTAATAGCTTTGCTCTTAAATGCATCAAAATTTTACTGCAGGTATGTCATGTTGCTGTCTAATTTAATGGAGAACTGAAGTATTTGGTTCGGGTGAGTATATTTGTATGGATAAAGGCATCAAAGAGCCAATTACACCGATAAACTCTTAAATCTTGTTCATCTAGTTTTACACTGATGTGTTTGTGCTCAGAATGATTAATACAAATTACTTGGTAGCTGCATCAATAATGCAGAGGAAGTAATTGGAATATTAATCTTTTAGACCTTTTCTTTATCATTTGGACATGGTCACAACCCTTGATGAACAAACCTTTCTAATTTATTACTTAGTGATTTGTGGAGCTGAAGGAAAAATGGCCATGGATCACCACCATTCAATGTGTTCTGGTCGTGGGTGAATGCATTCTTTTTGGCATCTTGAAGTAGATTTTCCAGTCAGTGAAGTTCAACCATGAGACTTAATTCATGCCTTATTGGGTTTCTCTGTGTGATATTTTCAATATCTGTATTAAATTTCTGATTGTTTAAATTCATGAGAAATCACAGTCTAGACAAAAATATAAAGGGTCTCAGCAAACTGAATCAGTAGCTTCTGTTTCTATTGGAAAAACAACGCTGGCAACCAGATGACATCGATTGCAAGTGACTGGCAGAGGATGTAGGACGAGGAAAAAGACTTTTTTAAGCAGTGTGCAATCATGAACTGGAATTCATTGCATGAACGAATGCTAGATGATTCAGCATTCTGAATTTATTCATTTATTCATTTACTGGATGTGGGCGTTGCCAGTTAAGCCAGCATTTATTGCTCATGCCTAGCTGCCTTTGAGAAGGTAGTTCCTCTCTATCAAGAAGTTAGACTGGATACTTCTGTGAACCTTTGACATTGGGATGTCTCATCTTTTCTGGTGCTGGATGTGCACCTAATTTATTTATTTACTTAGAGATACAGCACAGCAACAGGCCCTTTGACCCAGGGAGCCCATGCTACCCCATTAAACCCATGTGACCTATTAACCTACTAACCTGTGCCTTTGGAATGTGAGGGGATCTGGAACAAACCTGCTCAGTCATGGGAGAATGTACAAACACCTTACAGACAGGAGCTGAATTGAACCCAGGCCACTGTCGCTCTGTAATAGTCTTACACTAACTGCGACAATACCATGCCACCCATGCAGTTGTTAATTGTACAAAATCCATATTTGTCCTCACTGAAACAAACTGGAACTCAAAGGTAAAACCGGTAGTCAGTCAACTATTAGCACATCATGGTACTGTGTTATCAATATATATGAGAAAGTCTGCAGATACTGGAAATGCAGAGCAACACACACAAAATGCTGGAGGGACTCAGCAGGTCAGGCAGCATCCATAGAAAAGAATAAACAGTTAACATTTCAGGACTGAGAAGGAAGAGAGCAGGTAGCAGAATAATTAGAGGAGGGGAAAGTGTCTATCCGGAAAGTGATAAGTGAAGCCAGGGCTGGAAAATAAAGAATCTGATAGGAGAGGAGAGTGGACCATAGGAGAAAGAGAAACAGGAGGAAACCCATGGGAAGGTAGTAGGCAGGTTTCCCTATCTGTATATAAAGGGGCACTTGGTAGATAGTGGGTAATAGTTCAATGTGCAGAAACTGTTTCACTGATACTTGTTCAGGTATCAGTCCTATAAGTTGAATGAAAGTCAATTTTGAGACAACCATAGTTATCTCAATCATTAAATCTGTTGCTTTAAACAAAGCATCTTAACCAACATCTTATATTCCAACTTTCTGAGTTAGGGCGAGAGTCTGTAATAGCAATATCTAAACAAAACAGCAGAATTAATTTGTGTACCTACTCTTTGTGTATTCTGCTGGGTCCATGGGGTAGTAGACTCACTGACTCAATCCGCATGCATTGAGAGCAATTTATTGACAGGCGTGGGTGAATTCCCCATTCTGTTTGATATTTAATGCTTAGCTTATTATCATTTGACATTACGTGAAGCCACTCTGAAAACGCTGGTGGAGACATATTGGCTTGTACTGCTTCCTTTCCTGCTGGCCTTTTCTACAATTCTATGATTCGAAACACTTTTCAGCTGAGAGCTCTGTACTTTGCACTAAAAATTGTTTTTTTAAAATTGGCTTTTTTAATTGCAAATTCTTTTTATGGAAAAGTACTGAAATGCGCTGATTTACAAGAATCCACTTTTTAATGGAAAGTGCTGTGATAACTGATAAAATTTGTAGACATATTAGAGAAGCAGATATTCATATTCAGTGTATTCATAGAAGATTTGAAAAGTCTTAAAACTAGTTTAATAACAAGAAGGGACAGTTCAGAATAGTTTTCTGAGCTATTGAAATACTGATCAAACAATCAAATATGCAGCAAATGGCAGATATAAAACTTGGTAAGTCATAGGAAAGTGTATTAAAAAATCAAAGAAGGTCCTTTTTAAATATATGTAAAATGACTGAGGTTCTTGTTTGATTCTGCTTTGAAGTAAAGCCATTTATTTTCCCAGATTCTGAGTCTGTTGCCCCGGTGCCCCTCAGCTGGAGTCCTATCTTGGATGCTCACAGAGAGGCCTTTCATGAACAAAAACATATTGTTCCTTGCTCGAATTAACAAGAATGATACAGATCTCAAAAAGTCCACTAGATCACAAAAATATGGTAGCAATACAATTATATTTCTGTAAGAAAAAATGTGAATTCATTAAATGTTGGAACCCCATGGCTTAAAAAAGAGATTACATCAAGTTTGGAAATTAAAGAAGAAACACAGTGTATATAAGAAAGATTATTAATTCAAGATAAATGTTTAAATGGCCACATTAAAAATGTAGAACAAAGAAGAATTTTGCGTAAAAGTCAGCAAAAATATAAAAGACTAAAGCAATGCTTCTTCTTAGGAATTTTTAATGTTTGTTCGATTTTTGGAACATGGGTGTCATTAGCAAGAACAGCATTTATTGCCCACTAATAATTGTCCTTGAGAAGATGATGGTGAATTGTTTTCTTGAACCACTGCAATCCTTCTTCTGAAGGCACTCTCATAATACTTTTTAGTAGAGAGCTCCATGGCTTAGATGAAGTGACAATGAAGAATGTGTAATATAATCTTGCGTCAGGATGGTGCGTGACCTGGAGAGAAATCTACTTGTGATGGTGTTCCCATAGATCTGTTGCCCCTGCATTTCCATGTGGTTGGAGTTTTATGAGAGGTGCTCAGTTTTGTAATTGGTGTACACTAGAGCCATGTTCACTGTTAGTGGAGGGGATGAATGTTTAGGGTGGTGGATTGTATGGCATTCAATGACACTTGAATTGAACCCTTGAATTTTATAGGAGCTATGCAGATTCAGGCAAGATGAGATTATTGCATTATGTTTCTGACATACTTTGCAGTTGGTGAGAAGGTTTAAGATGTCTGGAAATGATTTTCTTGTAGAATAATTCATGGCCTGACATGCCCTGGTCCTTATGATAGAAATATGACAGATATTGCTCTCAGAAACTCCTCCAGTGACTTCTTAGGACTAAGATTATGAGCCTCCATCAACAACACTTTTCTTTGTGCACGCTATAGCTCAAAATACTGGGTTTTTTCACTTAATGACTAATAACTTTTTAATATGTCTTCTCGACGTTACATTTGGTCAAATATTGCCTTATGTTAAGGATGGGCAATCTCTTCACTCCTCTGGAATTCAGGTCTGGGCTTCATGTTTGGGTCAACGGTTTGATGAACTTTGTGTTTCTGGTGTAACCTAAACTTGGTAATTGTCACAACTTACAACCCTAAGATTAATTTCCTTATGGGCATTCACAGTAAATACAAGAAACACAATAGAATCAATGAAAGGCAGTTCCCAACAAGACAGACAAACACCAATGTGCAAGAGACAGCAAACTGTGCAAATACAAAAAGAGAAAAAATGATAATTATAAGTAAATAATAAATAAATATGAGAACATGAGATGAAGAATCCCTGAAAGTGAGTCTATAGGTTGTGGGAATAGTTCAATGATGGGGTGAATGAAGTTGAGTGAAGTTATCTCCCCGGTGCAAGAGCTTGATGGTTAAGGGGTAATAACTGTTCCTTAACCTGGTTGCCTTGATCTTGAGAATCCTAACCCTAACCTCAAACCCACAAACACAAATCCTAAACTCAATCCCACCCTCTCCTCTAACTCCTCTCCTCCATACATTGATTGTAACTCTAACGGTATCCCTCAACCAAAAGCATCCCTATCAACCCTAGGCAATGTCCCCATTAACACTGAGCATCCAAACCCCTCACTCATGACCTTAAGCAATACCCAGTGATTCCCAAGGCACTCCACTCCCACACATACATAATTCGAAACAAACCCTGTACCCTAATCCTTTGGAAGAGCTGACTTCCACCTTGCACAAATAAACATACATCAAAATCTAACATCCCTCCCACTCCTAATAAGATGAAAGATTAATAAAGACAGGTCCAAGAAAGGCAAGTGGTGCTGAGCCAGGTCAATGAAGGCACCTGCCATTCCAAACTGGCAGGGTTCAGTAACTCTGAATATCCAATAATGAAATCGACAAAAAGGGAATAATTTTGGTGTGTAAGTGACTCCTGAAAGCACTATCAGCAACCAGCTTCCATCACTGCTGATAACTGAAAATAGATTGATCAGCTGAATTGAATTTGCTCTGCTTTATGTGAATAGTACCATTTTATTTAAAGCCAAGGCAAATTGTATCAACTGTGTTATTCCCGCCAATACTCTCTGTTACATCCTCAAACTATTCCATTAGTTTGGTCAAACAGTAGTTTTCCTTCTTGAAATCCATGCTGAATATACCTGATAATATATTTTTGTCTCAGATAATCTTATATTCTTCTGTAGGGATTCTATTATTTTCCTACCATTGACATTAATTACCTGGATGTATTCTATCCCTCCACTTAAAAAAAGGTATAAAAGTAAATATCAGCCATTTATTCAATTCCATAGGTGCTTCCTGACCAGCTGAGTTCCTTCAGCATTTTGTGTGTGTTGCTTTGGATTTTCAGATCTGCAGAATTTCTCATGTTTATATACCACATTGACTATCCACAGTCTTCTGATTCAACAGACTTTCTAACTAAATATTACCCACTGTATGTGTTGCATTGGATCTGCCACCTCATTTCTAAATCATTTTAATTTGTGTGGATGTAATCCATCTAAACCAGCTTACTTAATATATCCCCTTCGTCTCCTTTAGCTGCCCTTATTTAGTTGTATGTCAAATTATCTGATGTTATGTCTACTGACTTGATCTTCATGGTAAACATTAAAGCAAAATAGTTTCAAAATATTTATTGAGATACAGCGTGGAATAACCTCTTGCAATCCCCCAATTTAATCCTGGTTTAATTTACAGCGACCAATTCACTTACTAACCGGTACGTCTTTGGACTGTGGGAGGAAACCGGAGTATCCAGAGAAAACCCACGTGGTCACAGGGAGAACGTACAAACTCCTTACAGAATTGAACCTGGGTCGCCTGTACTGTAAAGCATTGTGTTAAAACTACACTCCAGTACCACCCTGTTCTGTTTATCCACCAACAGCCCAATTCAACCCCAAACTTTCATTTTTTAATTCATTGGTGTCTGTAAAATTATTTTGTCTTATTTTCATTGATAGTGTAATTTCATAGTTCTTCTTTGCCTTAATAGCTGCTAATTTGAGGCTTTTCCTTATTTATTTATATCCTCTCATCATTGACTCTTCCCTGTCCATGTTTGCCTTTCTTGACTCACTCTGCCTTTATTCATAAATGGAATCGCAAAATTGTTTAGTTTATTTTATCCTTTGATAAAATTATATTTCTTTTGCACCCTGTTGAACACTATTGTTCTACATTTCTGTTTACTGTTAATATTGTGCATTTTCTGCATTACCAGACGACATAGAAGAAGCTGTCTGGCCCATTGAGTCTATGCTAGTTTACAGAGCAAACCCATTCCCTCACTAATTTGTCCTGTCACCTATTCCCTCACATTCCTATCCTCTCCATTCAGAATCTATCCACCAACCTGCACTAAGAGCAACTTACAATGAATCTATCAAGCCAGACGTCTTCAGGATATGGGAGCAAACCCAGCACGTCACAGGCACAGCATGCAAATTCTGCACAGGCTCACTTGAGATTGGGGTTTGAGTGATACCATGCAGACTGTCAGGTCTTATTCCTTTTCTGCTTCAGTGTGGTAGTTATGATGAAAAGTTTGAATAGAAGGTACAAGAAGTATTAGGTTAATGTTGCATCAGGTGTTAGGAAAGAACTAAAATCTGTCATAATGGAATATATTACGCAAGTGAGAAATAAAAGAAGTTAAATGTCAAGGCAAAACTAAACTCTAAAAGGCAAGGCATCCTGCAATGTTCTTAACATTTCTATTGAGAAAGGAAGCATTGAATTATATTTCTTTCCCTTTACTAGACTGTATTTAAAAATCTAAGATAAAAGAATGAATTTTAATTAAAATATTATATATAGTCTGAAAATGATAACTTCCTTACTGTACAATGAAACTACACTACATTGTATTAAAATTACAATATAATTTATTAATATAAATCTAATAAACCCTGCTAATTGTCTAATTAAATATCATAGTTACATAGAAAATTAATTATAACATTCATTACTAAAAACAGGATTTGTGTCATCTCCGCTGCAATTCTTAGCCCTAGGTAGTTGCCAGATGGTATATGTTGTAGCTTTTCAGTGAATTCAGGTTTAGTACGTTAACAATCCCACACCAGCGGGAGTGAACATTTTTGGTTTGTTGCTGTACATGTATGGAATGTCTATTTGTAAGAAGGAAATTATTCACATTTTTAAAATCTTGAAAAATGTGGTGGAAGTGGAGATGAGTGGGATTCTGAGAATTAGGGTAATGTAGATGGGAAGATTATCCAAATCATGTCAGCTTTAGGTCAACTGGGTACTGAGATCAAATTTGGCAAGTTTTTGACCTTTATACTTGGATTCAGTCCAAATCTAACAAAATGTGCATTGGTGAATGAGGGATTTGATAATCTATAGAATCAAATGCCTGATTTTATGTGGTAATTCTATATGAGTTAAAGGTCAGGAAGCCACAACAATGCTGGATATTAAGAAGCATTTATTAGTTTATGGAGCATTGTGAGCAGTTTTAGACCATAAGACCATTTGGCCCATCGAGTTTGCTCCACCATTCAATCATGGGCTGATCCAATTCTTCCAGTCATCCCCACTCCCCTGCCTTATCCCCATACCCTTGGATGCTCTCGCTAATCAAGAACCCGTCTATCTCTGCCTTAAATACACCCAATAGCTTGGCCTCCATAGCCGCTCATGGCAACAAATTCCATAGATTTACCACTCTCTGACTAAAGTAATTAATCTGCATCTTTGTTCTAAATGGACATCCTTCAATCCTGAAGTCGTGCCCTCTTGTTCTAGACTCCCCTACTATGGGAAATAACTTTTCCATATCTAATCTGTTCAGGCCTTTTAACATTCGGAATGTTTCTATGAGATCCCCCCTCAGTCTCCTGAACTCCAGGGAATACAGCCCAAGAGCTGCCAGATGTTCATCATACAGTAAACCTTTCATTCCTGGAATCATTCTCGTTTCGGGCACCTATCTAATAAAGGTTGTGCAGGCTTTGGAGAGTGTCCAAAGGAGGTTAACGAGGATGATCCCAAGAATTAAAGAATTAATGAATGAGGAGTGTTTGATGGCTATGGGCCTATATTCACTGGAGATTAAAAGAATGGGGCAGGGGTATCTCATTGAAATCTATCGAATATAGAAAGGCATAGACAGAGTGGACGTGGAGAGGATGTTTCAATAGTGGGAGAGTCTAGGACCAGACGTCATAGTCTCAGAATGCAAGAATGTTGCTTTAGAACTGAGATGAAGAGGAATTTATTTAGCCAGAGGGTGTTGAATCTATGGAATTCTTTGCCGCAGACAGCTGTTGAGGTCAAGACATTGGGTGTATTTAAAGTGGAGGTTGATAGGCTTTTGATTAGCAATGATGTCAAAAGGTTATGGGGAGAAGGCAGGAGAATAGGGTTGATAGGGAAAGTAAATCAGCCATGATCGAATGGTGGAGCAGATTCAATGGGTCGAATGGTCTAATTCTGCTCCAATATCTTATGGTCGTGTGGCCTTGTGATCTAATTTGTGAACAGATTATGATGTTTTCTTTATTAGTCCACAGGTATATTTTCTGTGCATATTAAATGCTTAAAACAGAGTTCGGGTAATGTCAAATACATGTAACGATCATTTGGTCTCACTTGTGTAACATTGTATATGCCTATGTGGCTTGTCTGACTTGTGCAGGCCAAGGATGCGAATGGCAATGACAGAAATCTTAGTTGAATTATCTGAAGCGTTCTTGGGAAGATGCTTTAAAAAGTTGAAGCAGTTCCTCACTTGTCTGACTTGCTCCCTGAGATGAGTAGCAGAGTGGACCCACATACATGTTTTCTCAGGAGTGGGAGCAGAGCCAGGGCAACCTGACCCACTTTGCAACAGGCAATGGCAATATGGTGGATACATGGCAGGTGAGGGAGCAAGATTCTGCCTCTGTTGAAGCCCTCCTGTCCTCCTGGACTTTCCTAACTCCAACCCAAGAGCAGACTGATCCTAAGAGACAGCAAATTATCTATGTCATGGGTAGATGTTTGTCAGACTAAGCAAGGTACTGGAACCATTATAATAGTCATGTACTCTAAGTAACACCTGATGAACATGTCATTATGCAGTTGACAGTGTGCGAATGAGACTTCTATCTCCCAATGCATGTCAGCCATCAGTTCGCAGGCTTTCGCTTGGGCTGCTAAGCGTGCTTCCCAGACTGCAAGTACGCCAGTTGGTATTTTGCAAAATGGAACTGATCAAATCTCTTGGTCATCTAGAACAGACAGCTGGTTTTCAGAACCAGGAAGAGAGCCAGTATTCTAATAGCCAGGTGAAGCAATGAAGTGGGGTGCCAAATACACAATCACCCAGACAAGAGGCATGAGTAATGAATACATCTTGAGTTATTATTTTAATAAGTTTCTTTTCAAAAAAAAAATCTTCTTTGCAAGTCCTTTTTGCTCCATATGTGCAACTCGGGTTTGGCAAACACATTTAATTTAATTAAATCAACTGTAGATATTACTCATATAACTTTATAGCCTCAATTGCCTCTCAATAATTGTGAATGCATGTTATATAAAGGCTTATAGACTTGACGGACTTTTTTTAATGTATCGGTTCTTTTGGGTTTCTTTGCTTTGTGGCTGCTTAGGAGACGAATCTCAAGTCTGTATAATGTATACGTACTTTGATAATAAATATATTTTGAACTTTGAATGATGTTGAGGGGGCGTTTTCGGAAATTCAAAAGTAATACAGCCATGAGAAGACGAATGCCATTGCTTGAACCGATATCATGTGATCCTAGACAATTTAAAAAATGTGAGGATGATCTCATTTGTGTTATGCCACTATAAGATACACACATCAGAGGGGCAGACACCACTTCATTGCTTATTGGTTGAGAAATTCCTGTCATTCTGAGGAATTGCAGAAGGCTAAAAAGAGGTACAGTACATCTCGCTGAACTACATCATTGTACTGTTCTAGTACTGGGTTTTATTTGTAGAGACTTTGTGGACACACTAGCACCTGAGTGCAGCTGTCAAAATATGATTGTAGGCCAGTAGTTGTGCCAAATAATCGATATGCTGAAGTCTGGGCTACAATTAAAATAACACCAAAAGACTATTGGTTGCATTTCTTGATCAAGTAAATTGACAACCATTTACAGCTGATGCTGATGTACTTGTTTCAATCAAGAGGAGATTATTAAGTGTCCCTGATCTGTTCAATTGCTTTGATCCTAAATGCGCATAGCATACTGAATTGTGAGAAATTTTAAGTGAGGATATGGATGTGTACTTGTGAAACTTGAATTGACTTTATTTCTTACATCCTTCACATACATGAGGAGTACAAATCTTTATGTTATGTCTCTATCTAAATGTGCAATGTGCAATCATAGTAATTTATAATAAATAGTCAGTGTAACATAGAATACACTCAAGTCAGCGTGAGTTAATCAGTCTGATGGCCTGGTGGAAGAAGCTGTCCTGGAGCCTGTTGGTCCTGGCTTTTATGCTGTGGAACATAGAAATATAGATACATAGAAAATAGGTGCAGGAGTAGGCCATTCGGCCCTTCGAGCCTGCACCGCCATTCAGTATGATCATGGCTGATCATCCAACTCAGAACCCTGTACCAGCCTTCCCCCCATACCCGCTGTGGTACTGCTTTCTGGATGGTAGCAGCTGGAATAGATTGTGGTTGGGGTAACTCGGGTCCCCAATGATCCTTCGGGCCCTTTTTTCACATCTGTCTTTGTAGGTGTCCTGAATCATGGGAAGTTCACAACTACAGATACGCTGGGCTGTTTGTACCACTCTCTGCAGAATCCTGCAATTAAGGGAGGTACAGTTCCTAGGCAGTGATGCAGCCAGTCGGGATGCTCTCAGTTGTGCCCCTGTAGAAAGTTCTTTGTATGAATGAAGTTATGATTACAGAGGCCTTCACCAAAAGGTAAAGGATATGATGAAATTAAAGAGGACAGTGCCATCAACTGAGTGTATTGAAGACGGTAGTGGTAATCCATGCTATGAAAAAGAAGAGATCATGGATAGATGGGTTGAGTACATCTCAGAATTATTTGAAGATAGCAGGATTGAGGATTTACCAGAATTAAATCAAATGACTAACCAACCTAAAATATTGATGTCAGAGATGGAAAGTGTGATTTGGAGTCTAAAAGTCAGAAAGGCGGCCGGTGAAGTTAAGATTTCCACTGAGATTCTGAAATCACTTGGTCCGAAGGGAAAAACGAACCTTTTAGCGATATTAAACAACAGTTATATGACAGGAAATCTTCCGGAGAACTTTCTCAAATCGGTATTTACCACATACCAAAAAAGCCAAGGACGATAAAATGTAACAAACACAGGACAATAAGCATAATGTCTCACTGCGTCAAGCTACTATTGAAAATAGTGTTCGGCAGAATAGAAGGTGCAATCAGCGATGAAATCGGAGAAATGCAGTTTGGTTTTTGTAAAGGCTCAGGAACAAGGGAAGGAATACTTGCGGTGAGAAGCATCATGGAGAGATGCACTGAGGCACAACAGACCATCTACTTATGCTTTATTGACTATGAAAAGGCTTTTGATGAAGTAAGACACGAGAAGTAATAGAGGTGCTGAACAAGTACGATCTGGGTTGGGAGAATGTGCAGATAATAAGGAACTTGTATTGGAAACAGAAAGCAACGGTCGGGGTAGAAAATGGGCTATCACCATGGGCATGTATTAAACGAGGCGTAAGGCAAGGCTGTGTTGGATCACCGGATTTGTTCAAACTTTACGGAGAATGGATTTTTCGGGAATGCGACCATCAGGAGACAGGTATGCGGACAACACCGCGTTGTTGGCTGACAGCAAATGCGAACTGCAAATTATGCTGAATAAAGTGAATGAGAAAAACCTTGACTACGGACTTAAAATTAACCCTAAGAAAACAAAATCGATGGTGGTAAGCAAAACAAACACTAAAGGCTCATTCACGATGGTATCGTTACAAATCAATGGACAAGACAGGTGTGAAAGTTTGAATATCTTGGCAGTTGTCTGACAGATGATGGGAGATGTGAAGTTGAGATCAGAGGGAGAATAGGTATGGCTAAGACCCAGTTCATGAAGCTAAAAGATCTACTATGCAATTGGAAGGTAGACATCCAAAGTAGAATCCACTTCCTCGTGTGTTACGTATGGTCAGTGCTGAGGTATGGATCAGAAACATGGACCCTGAAGAAGGATGGCATGAAACGAATTAATGCTTTTGAAATGTGGTGCTATGGACGAATGTTGAAGATTAGCTGGGTAGAGGAAGTTTCAAATGAGGGGGTTTTGTCCAAAACATGGAGAAGATTATGAAATTAAAAGTTGCTTATTGTGGACACGTTATGCGGAGAGATAACATCTTGTTGGTCTTGTTATACAGAAAAGTGGAGGGAAAGAAAAGAAGAGGTAGGCAAAGAACAACATGGCTGGATAACATCAAGGATTGGACCGAGCTGGACAAGACCAGGGATGTTGTGGACAAGTGTCGGGACAGGGCGGCATGGAGGGAAATCGGGATGCCAACTGGAAATTCCAGATGAGACCTAACGACGATGAGAAAGTTCTTAGGATTTGAGGGCACATACCAAACTTCCTCAATCGTCTGAGGTGAAAGAGGCGCTGTTGTGGATGCTGAAGAACTTTACCCTCTCAACCCCAGACCCATTGATGTCAATAGGGGTTAGCCAGCCTGTCTCCATTCCTCCTGTAATCCACAACTAACTCTTTTGTTTTTGCGACATTGAGGGAGAAGTTGTTTTCTCGGCACCACTGCGTCAGAGAGATGTCTTTTTCACTGTAGGCCACCTCGTTATTGTTTGATATTAGGCCAATCAATGTAGTGTTGTTGGCAAATTTAATTGGCAGATTCGAACTGTGGGTGGCGACACAGTCATGGGTATACAGGGAGTAAAGGAGGGGACATAGTACACAGCCCTGAGGGGCTCCTGTATTGAGAGTCAGAGGGGTGGAAGTGAGGGAGCCCACACTTACCACCTGCTGGTGATCTGACAGGAAGTCCAGGATCCAGCTGCACAAGGCAGGGTCAGGGTTGGGGTCTCTGAGCTTCTTATCGAGCCTGGATGGAATTATGTTGTTGAATGCAGAACTTTAGTCCAAGGACAGCATTCTTACATAAGCATCCCTTTTCTCCAGATGTGTAAGGATGGTATGTAGAGCAGTGGCTATTGCGTCATCTGTCAATCGGTTATGTCGGTAGGCGAATTGTAGGGGGTCCATTTTGGGTAGTAGCATGCTGCAGATGTAGTCCTTGATCAGACTCTCAAAGCATTTGCTTATTATTGAGGTGAGTGCAATAGGACGCCTGAATAGGTCATTCAGGCATGTTACCTTGGTCTTTTTTGGTACAGAGACAATCGTGGATAATTTGAAGCAGGAGGGCACTCTACACTGAGAGAGGGAGAGATTAAAAATGTCTGTAAACACCCCTGCCAATTGTGCTGTGCACATCCAGGGTACTTGCCCTGCTACTTCCTTTTCTGTAGTCTCTAATGATGGTTAGAGCAATGGTCAATGCTTGTTCTAAGGTTAGGTCTCTTTTTGCCAGTTTAATTGCAATGAGGGGAGAATTAGAAGGTGAATTAGCAGAAACAGCAGTGTAATAAGCCGTACCAGATTAACAATGATTCTAGTAAGGAGAGGAGGGAATATCCTGGAATGTGAAGGTCTTAATGGTACCACATACTTGAGATGTTCTGAAAGGTGGGGATAATTGTGTCCATGATGGAGCTGACTGAGCCTACAATCATCTGCAGCCTCTTTCAATCTTGTGCCATGGAGCCTCCTTACCAGATCGTACTGTTCCCCAGCACCAGGGTGGTGGGAGTAGTTAAATCACATTTCAGCAGCCAGTTTCTTGCAAACTCCTGACAATGGTATGTCTATCATTTTAGCATTGCTCAGCCTGAGCTTTGAGCAGAGTGCTTAAAGCCCCCCCCCCCCCCCCATACTTCATGCTGGGGATAACCTTTGCCTCCTAAAAGATAAAGAGGTGTCTCTTAATGGCCGCTTAAGAAGTATTGAATAGAGAAGATGAAGGTTTCACTCAAGTAAGAACTAAAATTTGATTGTAAACAAGGCGGGGCAGCGGAAACCTGACTGGATGAGGTCTAACCAATCAGGAGGAACAAATGACAGACTAGACATGTCCAGGCATCATCCCTGAAGAGGGTGGCAGAGTTTGTCATTGAAACATTGGTTAAAATCGATCCCTGTACCCAGCTGGAAGCCCAAGAAGAGTTTATTCGTCATATATGCTGGGAAAGCACCAGTTCCTTTTTTCAGAGAGAACTATTTCTGAAAGTGGGAAGAAAACAATATACAGTATTTAAGCACCTAACAATGTGTAGTTGGCTATTCTATTCACATTGCTCATAATCATAGACTTCAGAGCTACATATTTATTATCTACCATTCAAGGACAATTAAAACCACCCACCATGTAATTAACCCAGAGAGCTGCCAATGCTGTTCAACAATGAATGATTTCTCCCATATCTTCCACCATCCCACCAATGACTGGATGTAGGAGTTTACAATTTTCAATGCGGCAAAGTACATTTTGCACAAATTATTATTTTCTGCACAGGGTATAACAGTTGGTTCATAAGACTTTAAAGAAAAATTGGAACTTATAAAGGTTTTTCTGTTGTTGTTGATGTTTTAGGATCTGTGCATGAGAGGCAGGTTGGAAAATTATTATTTCCAATCAAAATATAATAGTCCCTTAAAATGATTTTGGGTTCTGGCTGAAGATTGGAACTTGTATCGAGGACCACTTCAATAATCATTACGGTTAGTTTTTAAGGTAGAGTATTAAGCTTTACACTTATGACTGAGGCTATGCATAGCTCCCAGCTCCAATGCCATATACTGTATACGTTTACTGATGACACCACTGTCATTGGCCAAATCAAAAGTGGTGAAGAATCAGGATATAGGAAGCAGATTGAGAACCTGGGTGAATTTTGCCCAACAACAACCTCTCACTCAAGGTCAGCAAGACCAAGGAGCTAATTATTGACTTCAGAAGCAGGAGACCATAAGTCCATGAGCCAGTCCTCATCAGGAGATCAAAGTCAACAACATTAAACTCCTTGGTGTTATCATTTCAGAGGATCTGTCCTGGGCCCAGCACAAAAGTGCAATTATGAAGAAAGCATTACAGCACCTCTACTTCCTTAGAAGTTTGTATCCTAGAACTCTGACAAACTTCTGTAGCTGAGTGGTGGAAAGACTATTGACTGATTGCATCATGGCCTGTTAGAGAAATACTAATGCCCTTCCTTGTAAAATCCTAGAAAAAGTAGTAGATATAGCTCAGACCATCACAGGTAAAGCCCATCCCACTACTGAGCACATCTACGTGAAATGCCACAGGAGAGCAGCATCCATCATCAAGGACCCCCACCACCCTGGTCATGCGTTCTTCTTGCTGCTACCTTCAGGAAAAAGCTACAGGAGCCTCAGGACCTGCACCACCAGATTCAGGAACAGTTATTACTCCTCAGCCATCAGGCTCTTGAACCACTGAGGATATCTTCACTCAACCTATCACTGAACTGTTCTCTTAACTTTATGGACTCACTTTCATTGATCTTACCTCATTGTTCTCGATATTTATCACTTATTGTTCAAATTCTTTTGTACTTGTACAGTTTGTCTTTTACACCCTGGTTGTCTGCCTGTCCTGCTGGGTGTAGTTCTTCATTGATTCTAATATGCTTCTTGGATTTTCTGAGTATGCCTGCAAGTAAATGAATCTCAGGGTTGTATATGGTGACAGATATGTACTTTGATAATTAATTTACTTTCAGCTTTGAGGCATTTAGATAATTCACAATGGTGACATTGAATGTAGATCTACCAGGAATCTTTTTGTGACATTGCTAATTGACAAGGGTGGCATATTATTTGGAAGAGAACACTTGCCAGGATGCTTTAAAGCTTAGTCAGTTCTGTAATATTATCATAAAATAGTACTGTTTAAAAAAACTGATGGTAAGACTTGAAAGTAATGGAAAAATAATGGTGTGATAGAGATACAAAATCAATAGGCAATTTTGCATATGGCACAATGAATTTAGAGGTATCCACAAATTGCGAATCTTCGAAATTTGCGATTTCTTGATGCAATTTGCTTTCCTATTAGTGTTAAGGATCGGAGGTTTTTCCACGTTAATGTCCCTGACATTTGCTGCAGAAAATGAGGCTGGAATTTGAAAGCACAAGTATCTTTTTAACAGCTTGAATACTGTTACTGCAATGCCAATCAACCTCTCTGAAGCAGAAACAGAATCGTGTATACAGTTAACTCTCATTTCTCCATGAAGCCAATTGTTAGGAATTTAAATTGTGCCAAATGTCAAATTTTAATTTGCTTTCTTTCTTCTCCTGCCTGTCTTTTTCTATTAGTGTGTTTTTTTCTTTCATTCTTTTATCTCTTAGTTGCTGTATATGCCTCAAATGCACCTACCCAATTTTTATCAACTCCCCTCTATATTTTCCTGTCATTAGATCTCAAAGGGTCTTTTGGTTCACTGAGTCTCAAATGCCCCAATGCCCTTGACAAGCTGTTATCTGATCTTCCAGTAAGTTGCAACACGAAATATTATTGAGCTGAAAGGTGCAGAGGAAGTTTAATTAGCTGCACACATTTGTCTCATATCTGCAAGCTCTAGACAATATCTTTTGATACCCTGCCTAAATCTAAAAATTATATAGATACTACGTTTTGGCTGAACTGAAAGTAATAATTTTCTGCAAAAGGTAAAGGTTTAGGATTGACATAAAATGAGCAGAGGTTTCACATTCCTTCTGAGGTTTTAATAAGATGTACTGTATATTGTGTAAACCTTTTGAAACCGTTATCTAAACATTAATCGCTGATTGGTAACACTAAATGTAATTTACAGTAGTATCAATACTTCGTAAAGCCTCTTAAATTCATTTTGTTGATTTAAATCTAATGAGAACAAGATGCTGATGATGACTGATGAGGACTGAGCATGAGTTTTTTTTGTATTTTCCTTTAAAATGGAATATGATGATACTTCTGACTTAAGATGGGTATTTTCTATGCTGAATAAAAGCTGAAATACCATTTTTTAAAAGTAAAAACATTAGTCTTGAAAAAGAATCAGATGTGATTTTAAAAAAAATAAGAAGTTAGTATTGAATGAGTGAAACGTGCATTCTGTTCTTGGTTGCTAGGCTTTCGATTGTTTATTGTTGGTGTATTTTGTAGAAGGGCTGAACAGAAAATGAAAGAAGAGATATAAAATGATCTGCTAATTTCTTGCCCAGTGGGAACAGTTAGATTGAACATAATTTTAACATTTAAGAGCAGATTGTTAGATGATTTAAGGAATGTAGAATAAAATCAGGCTAGGAACAAAGGATTAGGAAACACAAGACAACAGATACTGAAATCTAACAAACAATTTGCTGAGGGAATTCAATGGGTTGAGCATTGTCAATAGGAGGGAGGAATTGTAGGAATTTCAGGTTGAAACCCTGCATCTGGATGAGGATTTCTACCCATGTAAAGGATGGCAATAGGACTGGTTTATACAAAGGGACAGTTTTCACTTTTAACTGTAATACAATCTATGCAAATGTTTACGGCGAGAAACTATGATGAAAGTACGTATGCTTTTTTGTACACAATAGGAGTGACTAATCATGTTAAATTTTATTTTCTAACAGCCTGAAATTTGAGGTATTATAATACAAATTCATTTAAATAATGGTGTGAGAATCTAGATAACCAAAGTGCTCTTGTGGAAACTAAATGCAATGTTCTGTAACTGAAGACCCTCCACCCACCTGGCTCTATCTGCTTTTTGTTTGTCTGCCTGTCTTCCAACTCCACCCCAACCTGACTCCATCTGCCTATTATCCTTTACCCGACCCCGATTAGCTCCTATCACATCAATCTCACTCTCCCCTTTACACTGGATAGTCCTGATGAAGGGTTCTGACCCTCCCCAACAGATACTGTTAAACCCACTGAGATCCTTTCGGAGCAACACCTCATACTATGCCATGATGAGCCACTCTCAGGGTGGAGGAGCGACACCTCGTATTCCGTTTGGGCAGTCACCAAACTGATGCCATGAACATCGATTTCTCATTCCAGTACTTTTTTCCTCCCCCTTCCTTCTTCTTCTATTCTTCGCTCTGGCCTTTTACCGCGTCTCCTCACCTGCCTAACACCTCCCCCGGTTCCCCTTCTTCTTCCCATGCTCCACTCTCCTCTCCTATGAGATTCCTTCTTCTCCAGCCTTTCACCTTTCCCTCCCACCTGGCTTCACCAGTCATTTTCTAGCTGGTCCTCCTTACCCTCCCCTCACCAATTTATTCTGGAGTCAATTCCCCTTCCTTTCAGTCCTGAGAAGGGTCTCAGCCCAAAACGTCAACTGTTAGTTCATTTGCCTAGATGCTGCCTGACTTGCTGAGTTCCTCCAGCATTTTGTGTGCGTTGCTCTGGAGTTCCTTCAGGGGATTATTTGTTGCACATTTTCAGTAAGGGTTGCTCTTACTTTCCATGGCTCAGGTAATAAAAACAAATATTCTGCATGGTATCTTTCTACTACTTCTTACATCTTTGTACTACAATTTTCAAGGAATCTGATGCAGATCAAAATTCTAATGTTCCTCCCTTATTTTAGAATGATCCCTCAGGGTCAACAATGACCTGCTTCCTGTCTGGTCCTAGAATTCTGAGATGATTGATGAGGCCAATGTCCTCTATATTGCTCAAAATCACACCACTCATTGTGCATATTCTTGCCTGATTTGGCCTCCCCAAGCAGCTCTATTGCTGACTGAGTTGCATTTGCCATTTTTATTGCCTTCTATAGTACTGAGAACTGGAAGATGGTCCATCCTATGTGTCCGAATATACTGAAGACAGATGGCCCAATGCAACCCGAGGGAAATTGGCCTAATAGATGCGTTGACATTACACAATGAGGAGAACTGGATGGATGAATGGTTAATGTATCAATGGGAAAATGAACAAATAAATAGGCCTTTAGAGCAATGGGATATTTAAATTTTGGGCAATTAGATAAACAGCAAAAAATGAGTAAGCAGACATTTAGCAAACTCACAAATAGTGAGTAATTTAGCATTGGTTGAGAGCTTAGTCCTGATGTGAGAGGGAACAGCAATGGTCACTGACAGTTCATGTAGACAAACCCAACTGCTGCTATAGCTGGGTGTCTATGAAGCTGCCAACTTTACAAAAGCATGGAGATATTTAGATTGTTCCATTTTTTTATTGTAGACATGGCCAAGCGATTCATTTGTTGCTCAGTACAAACCTCAGAATGGGGAAGAAACGTGATCTATGTGACTTCAATTGTGGAATGATTGTTGGTGCCAGACAGGGTGGTTTCAGTATCCCAGAAAATGATGATCTCCTGGGGATTTTATGCAGAACAGTCCCTCACATTTACAGAGAATGGCGCAAAACAGCCCGTCAAAATCTCAGCCAGTGAGCAGCAGTTCCTTGGGCAAAAGTGTGTTGATAATGAGAGGGAGTTCAAAGGAGAATCGCCAATCTGGTTCGAGCTGACATGAAGGCGACAGTAACTCAAATAACCACGCATTACAACAATGGTGTGCAAAAGAGCATGTCTGAATGCACAACAGTTCAAACCTTGAAGTGGATGAGCTATGACAGCAGAGGACCACATATTTACACTGAATGACCACTTTATTAGGTACAGGAGTAGTAGTTTAGAGGAAAGAAGCAAATATATCATTGCCAAATTTGGAGATGATACAAAGGCAGCTGAGAAGACAAACTGTGAGGCGGATTTAAAAAGTTTATATAAGTGAGCTAAAAAAGTAGCAATGTAGCATAATGTGGCAAAATGCAAAACTATTCACTTTGAAGAATGAATTCAGTAAGAGACCAGAGTGAGGAATAGAAGAAGAAGGAAGGGGGAGGAAAAAAAAGTACTGGAATGAGAAATTGATGTTCATGGCATCAGGTTGGTGACTACCCAAATGGAATACAAAGTGTTTTTGTTGACATACCAAATTGCTTCAAACTCCTAACGAAGTGCAGTTGCAGTCCTGCCTTCTTTATAGCTGCATCGATATCATGGGACCAGGTTAGGTCCTCAGGGATCTTAACACCCAGGAACCTGAAACTGTTCACTCGCTTGTATTTCATTTATTTAACAACTTGCTCTGAAGTAGGACATGGAGAAACTGCTGGCTTCTTGGAAATTAAGGTCTAAATTATGAAGAAAGACCACTGAGCAGATCTAAGTAGGAGACAAGATGGACCGAACGGAGTTCTCAGCCGAAGTCAGTCTCTATAAAAGTGCTTCAGAAAGCAACTCTCTTAATTTGTCAATAATGACAACAAAAAAAAAGACTTACTTTCATTTCATTTATGAGACTTTAGCTTAGGGGTTCCCTATCTGGGGCCCATGGTCCCTTTGGTTAATTGCAGGGTCCCATTGTTTTAAAAAAAAGGTTGGGAACCCCTGATATTTTGAATTATCACAGTCATTATTGCAACCTCAAAGTTTATTGTCTTTAGCTTCCAAGGTGACTGTGCCCCTTAACTGTACTGCACCAGGTTCTAATGAAGCTGCCGCTGACGATATGAGCAACAATTGACAGCTTGCCGTGCACAGCTGTGCGAACGGTCATTGAGCTCCCTATACATAAAAGTCCCGACTTGATGCAGAGTTTTGACCTGAAATGTTAACAACTCCTACCCCCACCCTACCTTCCCAAGCAGATGCTATCTGATCCACTGAGCTCCTGCTGCAGATTGTTTGCTGCTAAATGGCAAAAGGATACCCAGAAAATTATAGTTCTGTTGCAGATAAGTCATACACAATTGCAAAATAAATTTGGATTTTTATTAATACCAGTAATGCATGGAAGTCCAAATCCATGTTTGCTTCTGTGTGTAGACAATTTTTAACATAGAAACGTAGAAATCTACAGCACACAATGTTGTGCTGACCATGTAATCTACTATAGAAACCTACCCTAGAATTTCCCTACTACATAGCCGTCTATTTTTCTAAGCTCCATGTACCTGTTTAAGAGTCTCTTAAAAGACCCTATTGCATCCGCCTCTACCACCATTGATGAGAGTGCATTCCACACACCTATCACTCTTTATACTTTTAAAAGCCACCATTGACCTATGAGAATTGAAAAATGAAACGAGCAATTCGTGGCACTGATGTCCTGGGGAGATGGAAATGAGGCTGTTTTGCTTCCTCCACATGTAGGCTAGGCAAGAACATGTTCCAAAAACTCAGTTAAACAGTGTGACCAGTTCCCAATAACCCAGCAAATGTCACTGACTGGTAGATTGGAGCATCTCCTCAAAACTTCCATTATGCCCTTACTGCTGGTTCTGAACTTGCAGAGTTTTAATAAGACTTCCCTACTTCGATACTTTTCCATCCCTGAAATAAAAGCCAAGATGTCCCAATTTCCAGCCTTCTGTATTTGAGTCAGAGGACCACCAAATGTCCTTGTAGACTTCTCAATTTTCTCCATTTAAATAATAATCTGTTTTGTCATTCATCCTTCTTTTTCTTTCTTTTCCAATCTTTTTATTGATATCACAATGTTAAACATAACATAATATTAATACAAAGCTATTGGGATTACATTATTAATAATTAATATATAAAAATACAAAATCAATTAACACATGGATATTAACCTCCCAAAGCCTTGTAAAATATGAATACAAATATAAGTTAAAAAAATGTAAAAATAGCACAGAAAAAGAAAAGAAAAAAAAACAAAATACCCCCCAAAAAAAGAACTAAACTAAATAATACTAAACAACTAAACTAATAAAAGAAAAAGACATGGGCTGTTATGTTACATCAAATAGGACCATTAGTGTCATTAACTCCGCTCCTCTCTCCATATATTTGAAATTAATAGAATAGGTTTGGAAAAGGTCAAATTACATCATATGGAAGTGTTGAATAAATGGTCTCCAAGTCTTTTCGAATTTAATAGAAGGATCATAAATGACACTTCTAATTTTTTCTAACTTTAAACACAACATAGTTTGAGAGAACCAATGATATGTGGTGGGAGGATTAATCCCTTTCCAATTCAGCAAAATGGATCTTCTAACCATTAATGTAACAAATGCAATCATCTGACAAGCTGAAGAGGTTAGATAAATTGGTTCTATCAATGGTAAACCAAAAATTGTTGTAATAGGGTGAGGTTGTAAATCAATACTCAAAACGGTTGAAATAAAATCAAAGATATCTTTCCAATATTTTTTCAAAAAAAGACATGACCAAAATATATGAGTTAAAGAAGCTAACTCAGAGTGACATCTATCACATACAGGATTTATATGAGAGTAATAATGAGCTAATGTATCCTTAGACATATGGGGCCTATGTACTACTTTAAACTGTACCAGCGCATGTTTAGCACATACAGAGGATGAATTAACTAATTGAAGAATTTGGTCCCATTTTTCAACAGGTAAAGTAAGCTTAAGCTCCCTTTCCCAATCATTCTTAATTTTATTAGAGAAGTCTGGGCGTATTTTCATAATGATATTATAAATAGAAACATAGAAAATAGGTGCAGGAGTAGGCCATTCGGCCCTTTGAGCCTGCACTGCCATTCAGTATGATCATGGCTGATCATCCAACTCAGAACCCTGTACCTGCCTTCTCTCCATACCCCCTGATCACCTTAGCCACAAGGGCCTTATCTAACTCCCTCTTAAATATAGCCAATGAACTGGCCTCGACTGTTTCCTGTGGCAGAGAATTCCACAGATTCACCACTCTCTGTGTGAAGAAGATTTTCCTCATCTCGGTCCTAAAAGGCTTCCCCTTTATCCTTAAACTGTGACCCCTCGTCCTGGACTTCCCCAACATCGGGAACAATCTTCCTGCATCTAGCCTATCCAGTCCCTTTAGAATTTTATACGTTTAAGATCCCCCCATCAATCTTCTAAATTCCAGCGAGTATAAGCCTAGTCGATCCAGTCTTTCATCATATGAAAGTCCTGCCATCCCAGGAATCAATCTGGTGAACCTTCTTTGTACTCCCTCTATGGCAAGAATGTCTTTCCTCAGATTAGGGGACCAAAACTGCACACAGTACTCCAGGTGTGGTCTCACCAAGGCCTTGTACAACTGCAGTAGAACCTCCCTGCTCCTGTACTCGAATCCTCTTGCTATGAATGCCAGCATACTATTCGCCTTTTTCACTGCCTGCTGTACCTGCATGCCCACTTTCAATGACTGGTGTATAATGGCACCCAGGTCTCATTGCACCTCCCCTTTTCCTAATCGGCCACTATTCAGATAATAATCTGTTTTCCTGTTCTTGCCACCAAAGTGGATAACCTCACACTTATCCACATTAAATTGCATCTGTCATGAATTTGTCCACTCACCTAACCTATCCAAGTCACCCTGCATCGTCTTAGCATCCTCCTCACAGCTAACACTGCCGCCCAGCTTCATGTCATCCGCAAACTTGGAGATGCTGCATTTAATTACCTCATCTAAGTCATTAATATATATTGTAAACAACTGGGGTCCCAGCACTGAACCTTGCGGTACCCCACTAGTCACTGCCTGCCATTCTGAAAAGGTCCCGTTTATTCCCACTCTTTGCTTCCTGTCTGCCAACCAATTCTCTATCCACATCAATACCATACCCCCAATAACATGTGCTTTAAGTTTGCACACTAATCTCCTGTGTGGGACCTTGTCAAAATCCTTTTGAAAATCCAAATATACCACATTCATTGGTCCTCCCCTATCCAATCTACTAGTTACATCCTCAAAAAATTCTATGAGATTCGTCAGACATGATTTTCCTTTCACAAATCCATGCTGACTTTGTCCGACGATTTCACCGCTTTCCAAATGTGCTGTTATCACATCTTTGATAATTGACTCTAGCATTTTCCCCACCACCGATGTAGGCTAACCAGTCTATAATTCCCCGGTTTCTCTCTCAATCCTTTTTAAAAAAGCAAGGTTACATTAGCCACCCTCCAATCCTCAGGAACTAATCCAGAATCTAAAGAGTTTTGAAAAATTATCGCTAATGCATCCACTATTTCTTGGGCTACTTCCTTAAGCACTCTGGGACGCAGACCATCTGGCCCTGGGAATTTATCTGTCTTTAATCCCTTCAATTTACCTAACACCACTTCCCTACTAACATGTATTTCCCTCAGTTCCTCCATCTCACTAGATCCTCGGTCCCCTACTATTTCCGGAAGATTATTTATGTCCTCCTTAGTGAAGACAGAACCAAAGTAGTTATTCAATTGGTCTGCCACGTCCTTGTTCCCCATGATCAGTTCACCTGTTTCTGACTGGTTGCTATTACACCTTTCTGAAAAGGGATTAAATCTAAAAATTTTTCCAAAATATCCATTGGATATAGATTCGGAAAGGTAGGAAGAACAATATTTAAAAAGTTTCTAATCTGTAAACATCTAAAGAAATGTGTTCTAGGCAAATTATATTTATTAGATAATTGTTTAAAGGACATGAAACAGTTATCCAAAAATAGATCACAAAATCATAATATACCTTTGGTTTTCCAAACCAAATAGGCTTGATCCATAATAGAAAAAATATAATAGGGCTTGCTAGAATAAATTGATTCACCCAAAAAATTTTTGAAATTGAAACCATATTCGTAAAGTATATTTAGCTATTGGATTATCCATTTTTTTATACAATTTAGAAAGAACAAAGGGAAACGAAGTCCCTAAAGTAGAACCCAATGAAAATCATTGTACAGATTTACATTCAAGATTTACCCAATGTGGACTTGAAATTATGTCCAAGACCCATGTCCAAAATTTTAGATATGGAATATTAATTGCCCAATAGTAAAATCTAAAGTTCGGCAATGCCAGACCACACTCCTTTTTAGACTTCTGTAAATATCTTTTACCTGACCTAGGATTTTTATTCTGCCATATATTTGAAGAAATTTTAGAATCAACATTATCAAAAAAGGATTTCAGAATAAAGATTGGCATTGCTTGAAATAAATATAAGAATTTAGGTAAATAATCACCTTAATAGCCTTAATCCGACCTATCAATGACAAAGACGTTGGTGACCATTTAGTAAACAGATGTTTAATCTGATAAATTAAAGGTAAAAAATTAGCCTTAAATAGATCCTTGTGCTTTTTTATTGTAATTTTAACCCCTAAATAGTCAGTAACCAATCTAAATGGTAAACATCCATAAATTGGATCTGCATATTTAGCGGAAAAAGTTCACTCTTATTAAGGTTCAATTTATAACCAGAAAAATTACCAAACTGAGCCAACAAGGATAAAACTGCAGGAATGGATTTCTCAGGATTGGAAATATACAATAACAAATCGTCTGCATATAGTGATACCTCGTGTATCTCATTCCTACGTGTAATACCAAAAATATTAGGTGAATCTCGAATAGCAGTTGCTAAAGGTTCTAGAGCAATATCAAATAATAATGGACTAAGAGGACATCCCTGCTTGGTACCCCAAAATAATTGAAAAAAGGGAGATCTTTGGTTATTAGTAAAAACCGAAGCTACAGGGGAATGATATATCAATTTAATCCAAGATATAAATATCGGGCTAAAATTAAATTTCTCAAGCATATTAAATAAACATGGCCATTTAACTCTATCAAAAGCTTTTTCAGCATCTAATGAAATGACACATTCTGGAGTTCTAAGTGAAGGAGAATAAACAATATTCATTAATCTAATATTAGAAGATGAATAATGATTTTTAATAAATCCAGTTTGGTCCACAGAAATAATTTGAGGCAATATCTTCTTGACCTAGTTGCTAATATTTTAGAAAAAATCTTAGAATCTACATTCAACAGGGATATCGGTCTATATGATGCACATTCAGTAGGCAAGACTGCAACTACACTTCATTAGGAGTTTGAAGAGATTTGGTATGTCAACAAAAACACTGAAAAACTTCTATAGATGTACCGTGGACAGCATTCTGACAGCCTGCAGTACTGTCTGGTATGGGGGAGGCTACTGCACAGGACTGAAGAAGCTGCAGAGGGTCGTGAATTTAGTTGGCTCCATTTTGGGCACTAGCCTACAAAGTACCCAGGATAACTTCAAGCAGTGGTGTCTCAGAAAGGCAGCGTCCATTATTAAGGACACCCAGCACCCAGGGCACGCCCTTTCCTCATTGTTACCTTCAGGTAGGAGGTACAGAAGCCTGAAGGCACACACTCAGCGATTCAGGAACAGCTTCTTCCCATCCGCCATCAGATTACTAAATGGACATTGAAACCATGAACACTACCTCACATTTTTTTTTGGCATGTGCATGCGTGTGTCCGTGCGTGTGCGATGTTAGCGGAACAATGTCTTTTTTTTATGCCTTTACAAGCCGCGGAGCGAGAGAGAGACTGTGTGGCGTGCCACTGCGAAATTTTCGCAGTATTTTTCCCTTTATTTTATGAGGTCGAGTTGCGATCTCGGCACTCAACCCGGTGCGGATGGAAAGTGTACCCGGGAGCGGACCCGACTGGGTTCGAACCCAGGAACCTCCGTTCCAGAGTCCGGCACTGATGTCATTGCCCCACCAGCCGGCCCCCTACCTCACTTTTTAATATATATTATTTCTGAATTTCCATGATCTTTAATCTATTCAGTATACATATTCTGTTACTTATTTATTTTTACTTTTTTTCTTCTGTGTTATGTATTGCATTGAACTACTGCTGCTACGTTAACAAATTTCACGACACATGCTGGTGATAATAAACCTGATTCTGATTCTGATTCTGAATCTGCAGATGCTGGCAGACTTGAGGAACACACACAAGTGCTGGAAGAACTCAGCAGGTCCAGATGATTTTCTCCAGCACTTTGTGTGTGTTCCAAAATAAATAAAAAATGCTTTAGTACCATCTTGACCTACTGCTGCAGAACACTGAAACATTAGACAAGTATAGGGAAACTCAACACGTATGAACTCTCTTGGTAGCCAGATAAAATCATCCAATCATTCAATAAGTTGTTCACAATCCTTTTGCATTACAGTAGTGGGGGGTAGCAGGGAAGCATATTCTTCATGAACTATATGATGTTAAAACAGGTAGCAGACAGAAACATTGTACTGACAAATATTGAAGTCTCTGCCTGCTTTACCAGCTGCTGTTACCTGTCAGATTCCCATGGGCAAGTCTCTTCAGTGTGTTCATACTTTAAGATACATTGTGTGTTGTAAAATATTTTTAGTCATGTTCATATCGAACATGACTATATATTCTTGTTGCAACCTAGGCGTTCCATTATGGCATTCCAAGTGTCACTTGGAAGGAACAACGAAATGTCAATCATACACCAATCGCCTTTTGCAAATGTTGATATGTTCAAATCTCTTACGATATTTGCAGATGAGTATTCTTAGCCTTTTTCGAGTTTAGGGCACTAAAAAAAAAGCTTTTTTTTTTGTTCCAGGTGACAATATCTTTGAGAGCAAGCGGCTGGCCACCATAGAGTGCAGTCAAACTGTCAAACCTCCATTGACAGCCACATATGCCAAGTGTTGTTATGTGTATGAATATGTGTATGAATAAGTTCCCCATCCAATTACCTATCTGGCTGGAGTATTTGCTTATAAATCTTGCTACAGCACATCATAAGACAGTGGTGATGTATCAGATGTTCATGTTGATAACTAAACAATCTGTGCACAAATCATGCAAATTCAAAACAGTAAACTGATTTTGAGCTGCCAGCTGATTAGAAAGATGGTAACAATTGGCTAGCATTTGCATGCTGTCCATTGAATGAATGAGAGTGGCTACTGAGAATGCAACTGGGTGGCAGTGTGTGTGAATGCTCAGAAGCATAAGAGCACAATAGACAGGTACTAAAGAAATGTATAAGGTTGATTGACTAATTTAATATACAATGTGACATGTTTCCCTCAAGGTGACCACAATCTTGTGCTTTGGAGCCCTGTGTGCCTCAATGACCTGGAGAGCTATGTTAGCTGAAGTCAGAGCTTTATGCTTTGGCTCTTGGTAGGGTCACCCATGCCAAACAAGTCACAGGTAGGGTAGAGACCAGACTAAGAGTGATCCACCAGTTCTCCAGGTTTAAGGGTCCATCTCAGGTCTAACAACCTTGACTGGTGAAACAAAATTGTTATGGAAGCAGCAATGAAGAATCCTCCTCCACCTCAGTGTGACGGTCTCCACCCGGGATTTGCATGACTGACAGAAGTGAAGACCGAGAGGAAGCTGCTGACACGATGAAGGAACCCCTGGACACCACCAGAGATGGAGGACTTTCATTGCTGCCTGTACGCCAGCAGGCTAATGGGCAATAAGAGTAATATGTTTCACTAGTGTCTGTGGCATGGAGTGTTTATTTTACAGTGGTTTTTATTTTTTATGTTGTGACTGAGTGTTTGTTATGATGGTTAGTGACCGAGAGAAGGTAAATCAGGGACAGCTGGAGAAAGGAGAACCTGTTTCTCAGTTAAATTTGTAGGAACTTGCTTACTATTCAGAATGTGTTTTCAGGACTGAGAACACTGACGGGATCAGTGTTAAAGAGACCATTACAGTACTGTACATGGATGTGTGACCGAGAGTTGTTGCTGTGTCTGAAGCTTGGTGAGAAATCCGCTGCTGGTATTTCACTGTATTTTGTTATGCTAGGAAGCTGGCTGCTACAAGTGCTGCTGTTACTATTCTAATCATTACCTTGGTAGAACAGAACTATGATCACTTTGCACGACAATTGACTTTTCTTTGTTCTAATTATGTTCTTCCTTGTATAATTTTTGGATAATTTGTTATTCTAGTGAATGCTGCATGTCTGATTCTATGTGCCTGTGATATCACTGCAAGTAGGTTTTTCATTGCACAGGTGTATGCAGTATATGTGAGTACACCATGGTTGTAGCAGATTTTATTAGAACAGCTGTAGATGAGAGGGTCTACACAAAATCATTCATTCTTTCCCAATCAGAAGCCCTGGATGAATCATGAAATCCCCAATCTGCTGAGGGCCAGGTCAGAGATATTCAAGTCTGGTGACCAAGACAGTAACAAGAGGTCTAGGTACGATCTCTGGAAAGCCACCTCATGGGTGACATGGCATCTCAGGACCAAACTTGAATCAACCACAGTTGTGACAAGGCTTGAATCACCTCTTATAAAGTTATATCAAACAACATAGGTGAAAGCAGGGCTTCGCTTTCAGAGTAACTCAATGCCTTCTATGCTCACTTTGACTGCCAAAATATGTTGAAACCATCTTGAACTCCCACATCTCCTGATGATCCTGTGATTTCAGTCTCTGAAGCCGTTGTGCAAGTGACCTTCAGGAGGGTGACCCCATGAAAAACATTCAGCCCAGGTGGGGCACCTGGCCACATACTAAGGGCTTGTATTGGTCAACTGGCTGGTGAGTTCATTGAGATCTTTGACCTCCCACTTCGGCTCTCTGAGGTACTCACTGCTTCAAACAGGCTTTGATTATACTGGTGTTAAAGGTGTCCTGCCTCAACGACTCTCGCCCAGTAGCACTTGCATCCACAGCGATGAAGTGTTCTGGGAGGTTGGTGATGAAACATATCGACTCCTGCCTAAAATGTGACTTAGATCCACTCCAGTTTGCATATCAGAGCCCCAGGTCCACAGCAGATGCCATCTCATTGACACTTCACTCAATCCTGGACCATCTGGACAGCAAGGGTACATACATCAGTATGTTCTTTATCGATTACAGCTTGCCATTCAGTACTATTATACTCTCAAAACTAATCAATCAACCTTAAAACCTTGGCTTCAATACTTCCTTGTGCAATTGGATCCTGGATTTCCTCACTTGCAGACTCCCATTCAGTTTGGATTGGCAAAACATCTCCACAATCTCCATCAAGACAGGTGCACCACAAGGTTGTGTGCTTAGTCCCCTGCTCTACTCACTTCACACTTATGACTGTGTGGATAAGCACAGCTCCAATGCATATTCAAGTTTGCTGATAACACCACTATCATAGGTCTAATCAAAGGTGGGGATGAATTAGCACATAGGAGGGAGATTGAAAAACTGGCTGAATGGTGTCATAACAACAACTTCCTACTCAATATCAGCAAGGCCAAGAGCTGATTATAGACTTTAGGAGAAGGGAACTAGTTCTCATCAGAGTATCAGAGGTGGAGAGTGTTAGCAATATTAAATTCTGAGTGTTATTACTTCAGAGGACCTGTCCTGGGCCCAGCACGTAAGTGCAATTACAAAGAAAGCATGGCAGCACCTCTACTTCCTTAGGCATTTGCGGAGGTTCAGTAAGACATCTAAAACTTTGACAAACTTCTACAGATGTATAGTGGAGAGTATATTAACTGGCTGCATCATGGTCTTATATGGAAACACCAATGCCCTTGTATAGAAAATCCTACAGAAAGTAGTGGAAATGGACAAGATCATCACGGGTAATGTCTTCCCAACCATTGAGTGCTGTTGTAGGAAAGTAGCATCCATCATCAGGGTTCCCACCATCCAGTACATGCTCTCTTCTCTTTGCTTCCATCAGGACAAAGGTACAGGAGCCTGAGGACTCACACTACCAGGTTCAGGAACAGTTATTACTCCTCAACCATCAGGCTCTTGAACCAAAGTGGATAACTTCACTCAACTTCAATCGCCCCATCATTAAAATGTTCCCTCAACCCATGGACTCACTTTCAAGGATTCTTCACCTTGTGTTCTAGAATATTTATTGCTTATTTATATATTATTGTTATTATTTCATCTTTTTGTACTTGCACAGTTTGGTGTCTTCTGCACTTAGGTTCAATGCCCTAGTTGGGCTGAATTTCATTGATTCTGTTATATAGATTATGTGCCACAACAGGCAGACGTACCTATTTCTATAGCATACCCACAAGAAAATTAATCTCGGTGTTGTATATATCAAAATATATGTACTTAGATAACAAAATTTACTTTGAACTTCTGCATATAACAATAAACCTGACTGCGACATTGACTTTGAACAATGAATTAAACCCCATGATTCAGTTTGGAGGAGTGGTCTGGGAGCATTGCTGTTGGGCAGGATAGGGCAGGAAGTTAAGCTACTCAGTGTGGCGATGTGGGACTCAGTGCTCCATCATAGTCAGTGTAACGAGTGTAGATGTGTAGAAGTACCTGCTCCATGCATTGACAGATTGCCCACTATTGCCAGTTGCTCTCATTATCTCCTGATGAATATACTGGAAGATGCTGTCTCCCTTCCCCCAGCCCACTTTGTTTGGCAGCACAGCTCTTCCTAAACCACAGATTTCTCTTGTTACCCAGTTGCCAGGTACAACCATTGGTGTGAATGCGCCAACGTGTGGCTGTAGGCATCTCCAAGTTTTGATCTGTGTTTTGTTTACATGCAGTCTAGGATGTTCATTCTGTTACAGTACATTTGTATACACAGCGCAAATCTTTCTTTCATTGGTTTTATGATGTATTGTGGATTAAAATAAATGTCATAATGCAATATTTTGGTACTTCCTCACATTGCGCCCGCCCATGTCATGCCTTCCTTCCTAACTCAACCAATATAGCAATAAAATTTCAAGTGGCAACCAAGTGACCAGCAGAAACTGTGAGGCTTAAAAAAAACTGGAGCCAAGATGATTAATCAATTTTCAAATTGTTTACATCGACGTTTTCATTGGTCTCAATGTAATTTCCCATAGCAGCAAGCCATTACAAAGATTTTCCTTAAATTCAAAATATTGATCTAGTTTGTGTTTTGTGCTTTAAGTTACAACAATTTCAGCCTTAAGTCAGTGAATAATATTTTCAAAGCAACAGGTCTCAAAAGTAAACTGCATTGACTATAAACCTAATGGAGTCTTATCTTTATATAGAAATTAATAATGAAGAAATCTCAGCAGGTCAAACAGTGTGGGGGGGCAATGCATATTTGTACTACCACATTTTCATATGACTGTTCATCAGACTTTTCCTGCAAGATCTTCAAAGCCCTGCTTCTCTCTCTCCAGATGCTCTCTGACCTGCTGAGTATTGCCCCAAACTCCAAGCACAGTCTCTTTTCCAGCATCTGCAGTGTTTGGCTTTACAATCTCAATCTTTTACTTTCAAGCACAAGCTTCTAATTCTATTTCAACAGCCCTGTAGGCGATATACACTGTTTGAGACAACATTCATACTCTGGTCCCCCCACTGCTGAATCCTTTTACTAGCTTTGTTGTCAGGAGAGTCAAGCTACCAAGGAGGACTTGGTAATTTGCAGTGGCTGCAGTGATCTGCATGGTTATTTAGTGATTCATTTTAAGTTACTCTATCATCAGAAAGCAACACACAAAAAAAGGCATCTTCTACCAGCTGTGCAACTTTTTGTAGACAATTCATTTCTATGGTTATTCTGACTTCAAGTAAGGGCATGAAATATTCAAGATCTCAGAGATCTTTAACATATTTCCCATTTGCCATTTTAAACATCTCTCTGCAGTTACGCTTAATGCTTAAAGTCTAGTTAAGCTTGCTTTTAACATACAGAACTCTGGAGCCTCAGGTTCTGGGAAAGAAATAGCTGAAAAAGTATTGGATAGTCAATTGCTTACTCTGCCAAAATATAATTATGAAGGTGTAGTAGGAAATGTTGCCGGCTGGTGGTGTAGTGGCACCAGCGCTGGACTTTGGAGCAAAGGCTCCCGAGTTCGAATCCATCTGGCTCCCTTGCACGCTTTCCATCTGGCTGGGTTAAGCGTCGAGCTAGCAAATTGGCCTCCTGAAAGTAAGAAAGCCTGCTAAAACGTGCTGTCATGACGGCGTCCTGATAACTCCACTTGGAGTTAAGGGCTTTCTTCTTCTTCTAGTAGGAAATGTGCAGAAGTTTATTAGTTTATCAGAAGCTAAATGGAAAGCAATGGACAAGAGACACAATAGTGTCAATTACAAAAAGCTACCTGAAAATAAAGGGGGGGGGGTGGGTCAACAAATACAGGAAAATAAAAGCGAAAAACCTGCAGATATTGGAGCTCTTCTGTTCGGTTCTGGTCGCCTCTGGAAGCTTTAAAGAGTGTGCAGAGGAGATTAACCAGGTTGCTGCCGGGATTGGAGAGCATGTCTTATGAGGGTAGTTTGAGCGAGTTAGGGCTTTTCTCGTTGGAGCAAAGAAGGATGAGAGGTGAATTGATAGAGGTGTACAAGATGAGAAGAGCCACAGATTGAGTGGACAGTCAGATTCTCTTTCCTAGAGTGGAAATTGCTAATATGAGAGGCATAATTCTGAGGAGTTTGGAGGGAAGGATGGGGGGATAGCAGAGGTAGGCTTTTTCGACAGAATGGAAGGGGCATGGAGCGTACTGTTGGGGTGATGGTGGAAGCAGTTACATTAGGACATATAACGCTCTGAGAGAAGCACATGGATGAAAGAGAAAATGGAAGGTTATGTAGAATGGAAGGGTTAGATTGATCTTTGAGTAAGTTAAAGAATTGACATAACATCAAAAGCCAAAGGGTCTGTACTGTGCTGTTCTATGATCTGTGAAACAGGAACCAGAAACACTGAAATCCCTAAGCAGATTAGAAACAAAGAAACATAGAAAACCTACAGCACAATGCAGGCCCTTTGCCCCACAAAGCTGTGCTGAATATGTCCTTGCCTTAGAAATTACCTAGGGTTACCGTGGCCCTCTATTTTTCTAAGCTCCATGTACCTGTCCAGGAGTCTCTTAAAAGACCCTATTGTATCCACCTCCACCACTGTCATCGGCAGCCTATTCCACGCACTCACCACTCTCTGCTTAAAAAAACTTACCCCCTGACATCTCCTCTGTACCTACTTCCAAGCACCTTAAAACCGTGCCCTCTCCTGCTAGCCATTTCAGCCCTGGGAAAGAGACTCTGACTATCCACACGATCAATGCCTCTCATCATCTTATACACCTCTGTCAGGTCACCTCTCATCCTCCATTGCTCCAAGGAGAAAAGGCCAAGTTCACTCAACCTGTTCTCATAAGGCATGCTCCCCAATCCAGGCAACATCCTTGTAAATCTCCTCTGCACCCTTTCTATGATTTTCACATCCTTCCTGTAGTGAAGTGACCAGAACTGAGCACAGTACTCCAAGTGGGGTCTGACTGGAGTCCTATATAGCTGCAACATTACCTCTCTGCTCCTAAACTCAATCCCACGATTGACGTAGGCTAATGCACCGTATGCCCTCTTAACCACAGAGTCAACCTACACAGAGTCATCTTTGAGTGTCCTATTAACTTGGACCCCAAGATCCCTCTGAACCTCCACACTGCCAAGAGTCTTACCATTAATACTACATTCTGTCGTCATATTTGACCTACCAAAATGAACTACCTCACACTTATCTAGGTTGAACTCCATCTGCCACTCTTCAGCCCAGTTTTGCATCCTATCAGCTGTAAACTCCGACAGCCCTCTACACTATCCACAACACCCCCAACCTTTGTGTCATCAGTAAATTTACTAACCTATCCCTTCACTTCTTCATCCAGCTCATTCATAAAAATCACGAAGAGTTGGGGTCCCAGAACAGATCCCTGAGGCACACCACTGGTGACTGACCTATCTGCCATGACTCACTAGTCTATAATTTCCTGGGCTACCTCTACTCCCTTTCTTGAATAATAGAACAACATCTACAGCCCTCCAATCCTCCGGAACCTCTCTTGTCCCCATTGATGGTGCAAAGATCACCACCACAGGCTCAGCAATCTCCTCCCTCGCCTCCCACAGTAGCCTGGGTACATCTCATCTGGTCCCGGTGACTTAGGCAACATCTGTGAAAAGGTATAATTTAAAAAATTGTAGAAGATATCAGAAAGGCTTATTTTGAAATTTCCACGATATTCTATGCTACAAAGTTTCAAGAAGTTTACAAAGTGAAACAAAATACAAAAATAAGGATGCAAAAAGGATTGAGCCTGGTTATCCAGGCACAGAGTCTGATTACTGAAGACAGTGGGATCTGAACAAAGAAGCACTAAGATTTCAGTGAGTACACATTGGGTTGTTCCAAGCCAAACCAATTCAATATCCCAAAGTCAAGATGATGAGCTCAGTATCACTGAATGAACAGTATGACTGTGACAGTGGTGGTTTGGTCAGGGATAACGAGGTATCAGGAAAGACCAGAAGCACTCAGGCTGAAGTTAGATCTGAAAGTTGGTTTATGCACAGGCCAGTCTCAGTTTTATACAAGATCTGAAAAGATATTTATTTGGGCATTCGTATCTTTCAAAGCATTGAAAAGTTTGCATTTTTTGTAATTAAAGGACAGGAAACCGATAGCTCTGCATACTACGGAACTGTAGGAGATTAAGTATTTTAGCATAACCCTGTGACACTGACGTACAGAAAAGGACCACCCAGGCTAAGTCCTGGCTGAGAAAACAAAGAGGGCAGCAGAGGGATGGCTACACAAGATGCATCAATAGACAGCCATCAGATATTTAATCTGACCTGGTTTGTTCAGATCACATTTGCTTGTCTGTGTGTCTGTTGTGTTTAATTTACGAGTTAACTGAATAAGCTGATTCTGAACTTACCAAATAATAGTAAGGGTTGAATCACTTCAAAATCTAACACGGTAATAAGCACTTCAGTCCATATTTGCTTTGTTGTCATTGCAGTTCAGTCAACACTTGGGAAATAGGCCATATCACTGTCATCATTTTGGCTATTAATATTATTAATTACTCCTGATAATTAATTCATGATTCAGTGGAGAACAAAGGGTTACAACTGCTTGCCAGCCATATCTTTCCTAGCATCAACATCAATAATTAATAAAGACCACTGTACTGGCACAAAATTAAGTTTCCTCAACATCCATTACATGAAAGGTGATTCAAACTTCCATACAAACCATATCCAAGTTCAACTTCTTGCTCCAATGAAGGATCTAGGACCCCCTTCTGCTGAGAAGAAATAATTGACGTTGGCAATAATTATTACTTTACATAAGACTACCAGATAATAAGACATACACAGGAGCAGAATTGGGCCACTTGGCCCATTGAGTGCTCTGCTATTCCATGATGGCAGATTTATTATCCCTTTCAATCCCATTCTCCTGCCACCTCCCTGTAACCTTTGATACTCTGTCTAATCAAGGACCTATCAGCCTCCACTTTAAATATTCTCAATGACTTCTCACAGCCGTCGATGTCAATGAATTTCACCTTTTCACCACCTTCCAGCTAAAGAAATTCCTTCTTGTCTCTGTCCTAAATGGACTCCCCTCTTTTCTGAGGCTGTGCCCTCTCCTCTGTTCCCAGACTCCCTCACTAGGTGAAACATCCTCTCTATTTAGGACTTGCAACATTCGATTGTTTTCAATGGGATCCATGTCATTTATTTAACCTCCAGTGACGACAGGCCCAGAAGGCTCCTCATTCGATAACCCTTTCATTCCTGGAATAATTCTCGTGAATGCCCTCTGGACCCTCTCCAGTGCCAGCACATCTTGATAAGCGGCCCAAAACTGCCACAATACTCCAAGCGCAGTCTGACAAATGCATTATAAAGCTCAGTATCACTTTAGTGTTGTTAATTTCTAGTCCTCTCAAAATTAATACTAATGTTGCATTTGCCTTCCTTACCATTAACTTAACCTGCAAGTTTACATTTAAGGATCTTGCACAAGGACTCCCTTTATACCTCTTATTTTTGAATTTTCTCCTCATATAGAAAATAGACTACACCTTTATTCCTTCTATCAAAGTACATGACCATGCACTTCCTGACACTATTTTCTATCTGCCACATCTTCACCCATTCTCCCAATCTGTCTAAATCCTTCTTGAGCTCCCTGCTTCCTCAACACTACCTCCCCCTCTCTACCTATCTATGTATCATCTGCAAACCTGGACACAAAGCCATCAACTCTGCCATCCAATCATTGACATATAATATGAAAAGAAGTGGTTCCATTACTGGCCCCTGCAGAGCACCACTGGTCATGGGTAGCCAACCAGAATAGGGCCCCTTTATTCCCGCTCTTTGCTTCTTGCCAGTCAGCCAATCTTCCATTTGTGCTTGTATATCTCCTGCAATACTATGGCCTTTTGAAAATCTGCATAAGCAACATTCACTTGTTCTCCTTTGTCTACCCTGTCATCCCTTTCCCAAAAGAATTGTAACAGATTTGTCAGGGAAAATTTTCCCTAAAAGGCCTATGTAGGCCAACTTTATCATGCACCTCTAGGTATCTCAAAACCTCATCCTTAATAATGGACTCCAACATCTTATCAATCACTGAAGTCATGTTAAAAGGCCTATAATATCCTTTCTTCTACCTCCCTCCCTTCTGAAAGATTAGAGTGGTATTTGCAAATTTCTAGCCCTCTGGAACCATTCCAGAATCTAGTGACTCTTGAAACACCATTACTAATGCCTCCAGAATCTCTTCAGCTACTTCTTTCAGCACCCTGGTGTGTAGTCCATCATGTCCAGGTAATTTATCTACCCTCAGACTTTTTACCTTCCCAAGTACCTTCTCCTTAGTAATTGCAACTATACGCTCTTCTATCCCCTGACACATTCAGATCTCTGGCATAATGCTAGTGTTTTCCACAGTGAAGATTGACACAAAATATTAATTTCTTTGTCCCCCATTACTACCTCTCCAGTGTCATTAATCATAGAAAACCAAAACTCCCTGGAGCAATAAGGTTTCTAGTTGGTATAGTTTCAACACTGGCTCTAATGAGATGTCTGGTGAGCATGCAAGTTCTTGTTAGAAAATTATCATAGAGAACCTATCCAGTGAGGCATTCTTGTAAATTAATTAAGTGTTACTAAATGCAAGAAACACAGACAGAAATCAATGTTATGTTTATTAGCCCAGCAAGTAGTTATATGACTCACAGCATGTTCTTAATAGCAGTGAAAAGTATATTAATAGATATATTAATTGTTTGCTTTTAACACTTTTCCATGCAAGGTGATGCCCCCAAAGTGGTTTCCAACAAGGAAGAAAGACATACAATGAACACAAAATATGAGGACATGAGGAAACCATAGAGAGATGGAGAGATTTTAGTTATTGTTGGGAGGAAAATAGTGAAACAAAAGCAACTACAAATTGTGGACTGGCAAAACTGATGGTGCAAAGGCCAGTGCTAGTGGAATGGAGGTTACCTGGTCTGATGCAATGGAAGTCTACTTAACTAGAGTGGAAGTAAACTATGCAGCAATTTGCTAGTAAAGAATATTGGGGAATTTTAAGCAGAGCAATGAAGCTAGTAAATTTTGAAAAGAATAGGGCTGGTGTGAGTGTGGTGTGTGGATAAATACATGCTTGTGTTGAGTTCATGCAGGGTAGCCAGATTTAAGATGTCAAATTGAGAAAACACGGAGTAGGGCACTGGTAGAAATGCAGACAACTGAGTACAAAGGTGGGCATGTTACTTGGTTGTGAGAAGTAGTTTCAGTAACAGGGTGGATATGGTGGAGGAAGGTCATCTCAAAGTTATGTCAGGATGTCTCGATTACATACTTCTTGGCTCAGTTTAAGATAGCAGAGGAGAAGTTAATGGAATTGATGTCAGTAGCTTGGGATGCTGTTAAGTGACAAAATCTTAAAGCTAATTCATTTAAGTGTAAAGCCAGGAAGCCTTAATCTTGTCCAAATGTTATATATTTGGATTCATCCAATACGTCCAACACTAAGACTGATAACTTCTGCTCTGGTTAGGTGTCAAGGATCTGGAGCAAGGACAATCAACTGTGTTGATCTGCAGATCACTCACACTGCAACTGAACACTGGAATGAGTTTGAGAGATTGAACAAAGTGCTCTGCACACTCTCATTAATTTGACAAGGTAGTTTTTCAAAACATTGAAAACTAAATGATATATATTTTAAAGAAAAGACTTTGCTCCAGATACTGCAAATTTAGAAAATAAGATCATACATGCATGTATAATAACATAATAATAAATTATAATACATTTACTTTGTACATTGAACTTTAAAGTATGATAAAATTTTTGAAATACACATTAAAACATCAAAGTTCAAAGTAAATTTGTTATCAAAGTACGTTTATATGAGATTCATTTTCTGGCAGGCTTTCACAGTAGAATAAAGAAGCACAATAGAATCAATGAAAAACTACACACAAAACAAAGTCAAACAGGCAACCAACATGCAAAAGATAACAGACTGTGCAAATACATAAACAGTAAATAATAATAAATAAGTAAATATATAGTGCTGAGACCATGAGTTGTAGAGTCTTTGAAAGTGAGTCCATGAGTTGCGTTCAGTGATCAGTTCAGTGTTGAGATGAGTGAAATTATCCACACTGGTTCAGAAACCTGATGGCTGAAGAGTAATAATTGTTCCTGAACCTGGTGGTGTGAGAGCCGAGTTTCCTGTATCTACTCCCTGATGGCAGCAGGAAGAAGAGTATATGGCCGGGACAGTGGCGTTCTTGAAAATAGATGCTGTTTTCTTGTGGAAGCGCTCCTTGTCGATGTGCTTAATGATGGGGAAGGCTTTGCCCGTGATAGACTGGGCTGTATCCACCACCTTTTGTAGGCTTTTCTGTTCTTAGGCATTAGTGTTTCCACACCAGGTGGTGATGCAGTCAGTCAGGATACTTGGTTCCCTGTAGTCATTTCTCTACATCCCAGTGGAGGGCAGCCACCAAGTTCTGATATTGAAACCTCTGTGCAGAGATGCTAAATTATTAAACATGGCAGCAGTTATGTTGAGAACTGAAAAGTATTTCCTTCAAAATTGTCAGAGGTTGAACCTAGTTGTTTGTTGTATTTGTCACTTGAAGTAGCATATAATGATCTTGGATTATTTTAAGTCTCTATCATTTGTGTTAACTGGTCCTTGGTCTTCTAAAAAGATTGAGTGAGCAGTTTATGAGGAAAACCTTCATTATAGTAAACATTAAACAAGAGAAAATCTACAGATGCTGGAAATCAAAGTAAATACACACAAAATGCTGGAGGAACTGAGCAGGCCAAGCAGCATCTATGGAAAAGAGTAAAGAGTCGACATTTCGGGCCGAGACTCTTCATCAGGACTGGAAAGAAAGAGGTGAGAAGTCAGGATAAGAAGGTGGGGGGAGGAGAGAAAGAATACAAGCTCGTAGATGATAGATGAAATCAGGAGAGGGGGTGAGGTGATGTAAAGAGCTGGGAAGTTGATAGGTAAAAGTGATAAAGGGATGGAGAAGGGGGAATCTGGTAGGAGAGGACAGAAGGCCATGAAAGAAAGGGAAGGTGGAGGAGCACCAGAGGGAGGTGATGGACAGGTAAGAAGATAAGCTGAGAGGGGGAAATGGGAATGGGGAATGGTGAAGGAGGTGGGACAGGGTGGGGCAATTACCAGAAGTTCGAGAAATTGATGTTCATGCCAACAGGTTGGAGGCTACCCAGACAGAACATAAGGTGTTGCTGCTCCAACCTGAGAGTGGCCTCATCACAGCAGCAGAAGAGGGTATGGACTAACATTTAGTGAACATTCACTGGGTATCGAAAGATTATCTTTATTTGTTGCATGTACATTGAAATGTATAGTGAAATTTCTGTACATGGATGCTGAATTATTAAACATGGCAGCACTTATGCAAGGAAACAAATATTTCTTTCAAAATTAGGGCAAATAAATTGTTGAACCTAATTGTTTGTTCAATTTATCACTTGATGTAGCATATAATAATCTTGGATGATTTTAAGTCTCTATAATCTGTGTTAACCGGTCTTTGCTCTTCTAAAAGGATTGAGTGAGCAGTAAATATATTAATGAGGAAAACAGTAAACATTCTTTGGAAAGAGAAAGATTAGCTTTATTTGTCACATGTACATCAAAACATACATTGAAATGCATCATTTGCATCAAGAGCCAACACAGTCTGAGGGTGTACTGGGGACATCTACAAGTGTCACCATGTTTCCAGTGTCACCATAGCTTGCTCACAAACTTACTAACCAGTTCAGCTTCGGAACAGGGAAGGAAGTCGAAGCACAAGGAGGAAACTCAAGTGGTCACAAGGAGAACATACAAACTTCTTACAGATAGCAGTGGGAATTGAACCTGGGAGCCAGTGCTGTAAAAAGTTACACTCACCGCTAATCTACTGTGCTGCCCCATGTAATTCTTAATACCTACTAGTGTCCATAATCCTACTCATTCATTGTTGGCTCCTGCCACGGTTTTTAATTGGCTCACGTTCCTTCATCTAGTAGTAGGTGTTTATCTGTGTCTCATTGGGATGTTTTGTGCTAGTGATGTATTTGATCTACTGGTGTTTGCTCTGATAGAATGTGTTTGGCATTTACAGCAGTGAATGCATCATTGTGGTTGTTTATTGAACTGTGCAAATGTGTCTAAATGATTTGTGGATTTTCTAGTGATATTTAGTTCAATCTACTGAATTTGATGTTATTTAATTGTGATTATAGTATGTCGTTATATGTCTAAATGATTTGTGGATTTTCTAGTGATATTTAGTTCAATCTACTGAATTTGATGTTATTTAATTGTGATTATAGTATGTCGTTAGGATGATTTAGTTGTTCAATAGTTACTTGTGATTAAATGAGCTAGATTATTGTTACAATGTACACATCAAGAAATGTGGATGTTTTAGAAAGTTTTTGTTTGGATTATATAAGAATATTAGTGCACATCAATGCATACATGTAGTTTGATTTTTTTCCCACAAGTGTTTTGAAGACTTGTAAGGATGGGACTTTGGGGACTAGTAAGGAACATGGGACATCAGTGCACATTACAAAGATCTCTGAAAGTGGCAGTTCAGGTAGAAAAGATGGTGACGAAGACACATGGGATAGTTCATTAGCCAGGGGATAGAAGTAAGAGCTAGGAGATTATGGTACAGACTAAAATATTGGTTAGGCCACAGCTGCAGAACTGTGTGTGATTCTGATCACCACTCTATATGAAGGACATGATTGTATTGGAAAGTATCCAGAGGAGATTTGTCAGCATGTTGCCTGGGATGGATTGAGAAGAGAGTGTATAAACTAGGAGTGTAATTTTTTCTGGAGCAGAGGAGTTTAAGGAGAACTGAAAGAGGTGCATAAGGCGACCTTACAGATGTGAATAAAATCATGGGGAGGGGTGCACAGAGTGAATATAGTCTTTTTTCCAGGAAAAGGGAATTAAACACAAGAGGAGGGCAAAGAGGGAAAGACATTAAAAGAACTTGAGGGGCAGCTTCTTCATGCACAGGGTGGTGTGTATACAGAGGAAATTGTTAAGTCAGGTGCAGTAACAGCATTTAAAAAAAAACCCCTGGACAGATACACGGACTGGAAAGGATTAGAAGGATGTTTCAAAGGTTTCAAAGGTACATTTAATGTCAGAGAAATGTGTGCAATATACATCCTAACATACTTTTTCTTCGCAACCATCCACAAAAAACAGAGGAGTGCCCCCAAAGAATGAATGATAGTTAAATGTTAGAACCCCAGCTCCCTCGTCCCATGCACAAGCAGCAGCAAAGCAATGGCCCCCTCCCCCACCAGCAAAAAAAAGCATCAGCACCCACCACCGGGCACTCAAGCATGAGCAAAGCATCAGCAAAGACACAGACTTGTAGTACCTCAAAGACTACTCATTCACCCGGTATTCGACATACCACAGGCTCTCTTTCTCCTTAATGAGGGAGAAAGCGGTGTCTCCATTTCACAGCGAGAGGGGAAACATAACAAACAACTCACCGAGTTATGGTGTTAAAAGTCCATTGCGTTGCTATTTCTGAGCTCTGTGCCCAGAGAACTGGGGTCTCTGAGCACACAGCCAGCAGCCAGCTCGCTGCTCTCAATCTCCCGTCTCCCATGACACAGCGGATTCCTGCAGAGACACTTACCTTCGGTCGGCCCGTCTCCAGAGCCACGAGATCCCGGACCTGCGAAGGCAAGCTAATCTCCCAGGCTGAATTCTTGCCATATCAAATAATGGCCAGTCGTGAAACCACGAGATTGGGTCCCATTCCTGTAAAGAACTGAAGTCAGCGTGTAACTCCAGGTCAGGGTCTTCAAAAGAATCCTGAAAGGGAAATATAGAGACATTAAAAATGGAAATAAAGCTGTTTCCGAAGATGCAAGCATTGTCTCCTCCTAAGAAATGGCTAAATACCAGCAAGTAGGACTTGTTTAGATGGGTAACAGCATGGACAAGTCAGGCTGAAGGGTCAGCTGCCATCTTATGCTGTGACTCTATGAAATTATTAGGGCCATTCCTATGCTAGACAGTAGAAACCTTTCCCCATAGCAGAGGTGTCTATCACTGGAGGGCATGGGTTTAGGATAAAAAGCAAGATGTTTAAAGGAAGAACTTCTTCATTTGGAGGGTGGTTGGAATCAGAAATTTATTGCCTGTGTGGTGGTGGAGGCAGGTACCCTCGTGACATTTATGAAGTATCTATGTGTGTGTCATCCATCGCTGACGTCGATGAGGACCTCGACACTATTAGGTGGTGTCGAGACTAGCGCGTGATTTGGATTTAAGTGAGGGAGAGTTGCACAGCGTCAGCCTCACTCTCTCTTCTCAATTCCCATCTGGATCCAGTGGCAAGACAGAGTCGAGACGGCTGGAGATGGGACTAGGTGCAGTGGATGACCAGGACGTCTTCTGTGTCTTGTTCTGCTCTACACGTTCCACGACGCTTGCAGAGACCGCCTTCTTGACCTTTGGACCTTCCATTGGTCTCCTCCGCTCAATCCGCCGGAGTCTGTCTTCACATGCTGGGAGAGACAACTCCCTACCTCACCAAGGGTTTGAGACCTGTCGGCTACCCTCACCTGGTTTAGCTGGCTTGTCAAAGCAGTTGCCCGGGGTGTGGCCGCTGTCGCATGCAAACAGCTACGGGGAGCCACAGGTGAGAGCTGAGTGCCAGGTGGGAACCAAAGGTGGTGAAAAGGACGCGACATGTTCCCCCACCAGAGGTGCTACCCCTCCTGACGCCCCATACACCCCTGTATGAAGTACCTAAATGAACACCTAAACTGCAAAAACATAGAAAACCTTGGATTATGTGGGATTAATATTGATAGGTACTTGATGTTGGTATTGATATGGTAAATTGAATGGCCTGTTTTTGTCCTCTGACGATGAGACTATATCTTTGGTAGTCGATACGTTAGAAATAAACTAAATGTACCACAGGAACAAATTTGTTTGATTCAACAACCCTGTATCAAACTCTGCTCTCAGCATATTCAGACAGAAAGCTGGCAGATAATTATAATTCATAAATGCTGATTGAAAATTCTAAACTCAGTTTCTAGAATCTAAATGGCCATAAGAAGTTGTTACTGAGATTTTGCAAGAAGAGTTTAGTGAGCTTTTCAGAGACTGCAGAAGGGAGACAGACATTCATCACATCTCCTCTGATTTGTGTGACATATTCATATTCTTACTTCCAATGCATTCTGATTATCCACAACACAACAACGACTGCAGCATGATTTATGCTTGCCATTTTAACTCAGCGACATTACACTTTCCTCTAAAGCACTATGTTGTTGCTCTTGAATTTGAGCTCCTAATCAACGTTGATATCAATTAAAATGAAGATGGATTACATTTTCCTTTTTGAGCTCTTTTGCGTTTTCTCATAAAAACGAAGTTCACGATTCTTAAAGTCTGTGGCCCAGAATTTTCAGAACAAGAAATTGTATTTGCTGTTAGTTAAGCAGGTTTGGTCTTCATAATACTTAGTAATGCACAATATAGAATAGCATTGTGGCAAGCATTCGGTCCATGATGACAGACAAGAAGAACTCATTTATCTCAACAACCATTTTTATTGCGGATAGCACAATAACAGACAGAGTGCCATCGCTCGGTGAGAAGCAACCCAGTCACATACATTCAGGGGAGGTGATGATCCAACACCCCGGTTACAGACAATGATCCACAAACTTGTCATGTGTAAGAACGTGATTGGACAGAGTTTGGAGCATGTGTGTATAAATGACAGAATGATCTAGAAACTTGTATGGTGAAAACGTGGTTGCTTTTTGCTGTTGTAAATAAAAGTTCTAGTTCTATTATTCCAGAATATGGTTTGTTCTTAGTAACCCACGGTATGTATAAAAAAAAACACAACATGATGTCAGAAGTCGGTTTGAAAGAATAATACAGAAAGGGGAGAATCGAAGATAATTGGAAAAAAAGAGCGTGTGAACTGTTCGGTGTGCTATCGATTTTACAAATGGAAGGGTTGAAACCTCCGAAAACACTTCAGCTGACTGGCAATGTAGCTGATAACTGGAAAAGGTTTAAACAGCGTCTTGAAATTTATTTATCGGTGATCGGAGCAGATGAAAAATCGGAAGAAAATAAAGCTGCAATTCTACTCCATGTAATAGGGGCTGACGCAGTTGAGGTATATAACCTTTTTACTTTTGAAAATGGAGATAATTTGAATCTAAAAGCGATAATTGACAAATTTGACGCATTTTGTATACTGAAGCATAACGTGACGTATGAGCGCTATAAATTTTTCAAATGTTGGCAGAGACCTGGTCAAAGGATTAATCAATTTGTTATGGAGTTGAGAAACCACAGTAAAAGATGCGAGTTTGCAGAGCTTACAGACTCTCTCATTAAAGACAGAATTGTTTGTGGCATCCTGGATAATGGTCTGAGAGAAAGACTATTAAAAGAACAAGACATCGACCTGGAAAAAGCTTTGATGTTGCAGGCAAAAGAGCTTTTTATTGAGAGCAACGTAGACACTGTAAAGCACGAACATATTAGAAAAAATAATGAAGCAGCAATGAAACCAACAGAGAGAAAGACGTCATCTGAAAGAAAAAAATTATGTGATCGCTGTGGGCGGCCGCACCAACCAAAAGAGTGTCCAGTATATCGGAAAATAACTGCGGTAAGAGTAATCATTTTTCATACGGTTGCAGAGGTAGAAAGGAAATAAAACACGTAAATGCAGTGCTTGAAAATGAGCATTGAGGAGTTTTATAAAGATGTGCCTTGTGAAAACAAAGTAAGAATGACTGGACTATTCCATTGCAAGCGAATCAAAACAATATTCTGTTTAAAATGGATACTGGAGCACAAGCAAGTGTTTCTGCAGAATCTGAGTTTAATGCATTAAAGCCAAGACCAAAGTTATATCAGACAAATATAAAAGTGACTGGGTATTCAGGTGCAGACATTCCAGTTAAAGGAACATGTGTAACAAGGGTATCAAACAAAAATATGGTGTACAGGCTTTCATTTGTGGTGGTGCCAAAAATGTACAGTCAATACTTCGTTTATTTGCCTGTGAGAGACCGAATTTGGTGAAAAGGGTATTAGTCCTGGATAGTGACACAGAGTCAGAATACAGTGAGTTGATTAAGGAGTATGAGGACTTGTTCAAAAGGCTTGGTTGTCTTCCAGGAGAGCACACAATTAAAATTGACCACACAGTGCCACCTGTAGTACATCCATGTAGAAAAGTACCTTTTGCATTACGTCATCAACTGAAAACAGAGCTGAAGCGACAGAATGCTGCATTACCTTCGGCAGAAGGTGATGTAACTCGACTGCAGATCCAGCTCATGGAGGCAAATGCTGACATGGAGAATATAAAAGCAGTAGCTGCAGTGTCTGAGACGACCAAACAGGAGGCAATTGATGATGTGAAAAAGCAATGGCAGGAGGAGGTTGCTTCAATGCAAGCAACAATGAGAGAGACACGGAGAGAATATGAGATTCAGTCTAATTACCGTCTAGAGCAAGAACGCTCACAGTGGACACAGTGTAAGGAAGCAGTGGAATGTGAATTGACTGATCTAAGGAGATGTTTGTCTGAAGGACAAGGAGACAAAATAAGGATGCAAGACAAAATGAACACATGGACACAGAAAGCTACAGCACTTGAAGAAGTACAACCCAGATCATACATGGTCCAAACAGAAGAAGGAGCCGTGTTAAGAAGAAATCGCAAAGACCTCAAGAAAGATCCAACTTCAGAGTTTCAGTTAACTGATGCAGACCGGACAAAACATGAAAATAACAACGAAACACAAGAACTGTGTGAACCACTTAGAAGGTCTACTCGTGTTCGTAAACCCCCAGAGAGACTGATAGAGACATGTTAAATTATGCATTTGCTCTGATCAATGTTGCTAATTGTTTTTCTTTTTAAGGAAAGGAAGATGTGGTGATATCACCCGTCACGTGTAAGAACGTGATTGGACAGAGTTCGGAGCATGCGCAGAAATGACAGAATGATCTAGAAACTTGTATGGTGTAAACGTGGTTGCTGTTTGCTGTTGTAAATAAAAGTTCTAGTTCTATTCTTCCAGAATATGGTTTGTTCTTAGTAACCCACGGTACATACAAAGAACCATTGTATAACCTGAGCTAAAATGTAACAATAATTGAACTTGAACATCTCACCATAATTCCGTGAATGCATTTTAAAACAAGAGCAATAAATAGTGCTGGCTGCTAGGAATGCTGGGGCGAGCTGTCAACCACGCCCTTGGAGCTCCACACTGCCCCAACCTGAGAGTTCAGACGTCCCCGGCAACCCCAAAGTCCACAATAAAGTCCAAAAGTCTCGGTGGTGGTCGACACTGCCGCCTGGGGTGCTGGGGGGAGTGTCTGTAGGCCCCTCCTAGGGGAGGAACTGTTTGGTGAGGCAAAGGCAGGGCACCCAGAGTGTCACTTCCTTCCTTCACCCTGGCTGGGTCGGTGGTAGCCAAGGGTCGATACAGTGCCAGGCAATCCTGGTGCAGCACCCGGTATACCACTTCAGAGGGGTGGTCGAGCATCTCTTCTGGCCCCTTCCAGCTTTCAAGCTTGAGGGATAGTCCCTTCTTCTAGGTGGGGCAGTTTACCCATATTGGGGCCCCCAACAGGTACTGCTGTATTGATGCCCTAGACTGGCAGCCCGGCCCCTTCTGGAATGTGCAAGTGTCACAGCAGAGCACGAACAGCTCCACACCCTCCCAGCAAGCAGCTTGCCCAATGTCTTTGCAGCTCCAAAATGGCCAGACCCCACTGTCTGCAGCAGCGTGGTGTTGAGCCGCTGGGGAGCCACCAGCTTCAGGAGATGCCTGTCGCCATCGGAAAACCGCCACTGTCGAAACAGCAAACCATCATGCACCTCCGGCATGCCCCGCTAAGAGCATAGGGCCGTGGTCTCTGTGTCCAAGGCGGAGATCTCCGTACACTCTGGCTGCCATCTCGTGCTCAGCCATGCTTTCACCCGGGCCAGCACAGGATCACTCTCCTGCACGCTGAGCAGCTGCTGGTGGTCAATGGTGGGGAGGCTTACCTCTCCGCCTGAAGTGCTGCCGTTACCGCTTATCCCTGGCCTCTCAGTGTGGCGCTGGGCCGCTGCAGGGTGAGCTGCACTGCAGAGGGCTGCTGTGAGACCGGTGATGGTTGTTGCTGTGCCTGCCTGGCCCGCCTCCTGGAGCCGCCCTGCCGGAGAGCCATGGCTTCAGTGCTGAGATAGAGCGTTGCCCCTGGTGGGGGTGGCTGGTCCGTGTTGGGGAGAATACCCAGACAGATGACGGTGATGATGGTTGACCCTGTGTCCACCAACACACAGCCCCTGATGTCCTCCACCACGTAGTCCGTGTATGAGCCTTGCTCTTCACCCAAACAGCCCACCCGGAGAGGCAACAATAGTCGGATTCTGCTGGAGGTCTCAGGCAGGGCTGCCCACTCGGTGTTTGCCGATGGCTGCGCTGGGCTGTTGTGTGATGATGGTGTGAGGCAGTTCTGGGACATATGGCCAGGCTCGCCACACCGGTAGCAAAGAATGCCCCGTGACATGCGGCGGGGCTGGCCAGACCTGTCTCACGGGCTCCTCCTCGTCAGTTGCCTCTTCTGCCTCAGTGACTCAAGCCCAGGCTCACAGGGTGATGCTGGAGCGGCTCAAATTGCTTTGGCCGTCTCTGCCTCTGCCAGCGCCTCGGCCAGTGATGACGGTGATGTCAGGCGAATGTGCTGCTGAAGCTGCTCGGGTGTCAGTGCCTTTACAAAAGCGTGGAGGGCAAGCTCTTCCTGGGCCAAGGGAAGGAACTGGGAGTAGCTATGCCGAGCATGGTAGCAGAGATCTACCATGAATACCCCCAGGCTTTCTCCCACATGGTGCCACCTGCTGCCCAGTTCTCATTGCTTCCTCCAATGGCCTCTGCCAGAAACGCTACTCCTGCATCGCCATGAGGGCCATGTAGTCACACTGCTCAGCCAGTGTTAGGTCGAGGAGGGCCCACAGGGCACCCTCCTTCAGCGCCAGGGCAAGGTCACAGCCATCTTGGAGGGGGTCCACCCGATGCGCCATGTAAGCACGTTCGACTGTCGCCAGGTAAGGCTCCAGGCGACTGGTACCATTGTATCTGGGGAGCTTCAGGGTGGACATCGTGGCATTAATTGCTGGGACCCGTTGGCCTTCCTCTTTCTCTGGCGGCATTGGTGGTGCCTATCAGTTGTCCATCCTCTCATGGCTGTGGTGTCTTGGGTTCCCCTGAGGGGAGCGGGTGATACATTCCACCGTGTCCCCTGGGTTGGAGAGCCTAGGTATGCTCACCTCTTCAGGGTTCCTTGTGCAGGCACGATGCTTGGTCCCAGTTCTCCCCCTAAGTTGGCATCCCGTCTTTGGGAGCCTGGCCCGGTGGTGTGGGGGAGGCGCACTGCTCTGTCCTTCAATTTATTCCCTGGCTCTGACGTTGTAGCTCTTCAATTTCTAAACCCACTCCTGACACCAATATGGCGAGCATTTGGCCCATGATGACAGATGAGAAGGGCCCATTTATCTCACTACCGTTTTTATTGTGATAGGCACAGTAACAGACAGAGTGCCAGCGCTCAGTGAGAACCAACTCAGGCACATACAGATGGGGGAGATGATTATTACACACCCCAGTTACAGTCAGGGTGACCCACAAACACACAAGCCCACCATCCTCTAACCCAAGCTAAAATGTAACAAAACATGAACTTGAACATCTCACCATAATTCCATGATTGCATTTATAAATAGGAACAATAAGTAGTGCTGGCCACTAGTGATGCTGTAGCGTTCTGTTAACCACGCCCCCGGAGTGCCACAATATAATGACTGCAACTGTGCTTCTTAGGTTCATGACCTGGGCTCTGGTTAGTATCCTGCCTAGTCCAGTGAACCTTTTTGTTTAGTGCAAAAGTGAGGCACCATCATGTCCTCTCTCCCTGGCAGATGGACCCTGGAACACATCCTCAGCGGCTGCCCAAAAGCTCTGGGAGAAGGTTGCCACCACTGGCCCCATGACCAGGTGCTGAAGGCAGTGGCCAAAAGTATCTCTCGGCCATTAACAACAGTAAGCATCTCCTTTAACACCAAAAGCCCAGAGCTTTGGTCAAAGCTGGAGACCAACCATGTCCTCAACCCGGAACACCTGCAGGCTAGCTCGCTATGGCATCTGACCTGTAATGGAAAATTGATCTAGGCAAATAATTAAAGTTCCCTGACTTTACCACTGAGGCCTGACATAGGTTTTCTGTCAGAAACCTCAAAGCAGGTGGTTATGATAGAACTGACAGAGCTGTGGGAAGACCAGACTGAGGAGGTGTTTGACTGTAAGAAAGCCACATACCAGGAGCTGGTAGAGTAGTGCTAGAGACAGGAGTGGAGAGCACGATGCGAGACTATAGAGGTGGGGTGTGGAGGTTTTGCTGGTTGCTCACTCCACAGAACCTACTCTCTCCTTGACATTATGGAGGCTGCAAAGAAAAGATCCCTCAGGACTGTCTCAGAGGCGGCTGAGCGAGCCTCCAGATGGCTATAGATCAACAGGTGTGACCGGTGGACCAGTGATGCTGGGACACAATCAGGGCCTGATCACACCTAGCTGGATTGCCTGGGTGAGAGCGCCTGATGTTGAAAGACCCAAACACTCGACGACCCCAGGTTACATCACCGATGATATGGTGGAGATACATCCTAGGTTGTGCTGGGACACGAGGCAAGCAATTGTGCATCTCATTAACCCATCAGAATGAAGTATTGGAATGGACAAATTCAACACAGAGTCACAGCATTCATGAAGCCATGAAAGCTTTAGTGAAGAGAAAAAAAGGCAAGAACTTTTTTTCAAAGTTACCACTAATTAAAATCTAAAATCTAAAAGAACAAGACACAATGTTTGTTATTAATTTTCATGTCAGGCAGGTTGCCTGGCAATAAATAACTTCTAGTGGGTTTCATTTCTGACAAACACAATAACTGCAACTTCAAAGAAATTCAGATGTTAGCAACTTCATAAAAGTTTTTTAAAAGCTTTTTTTTATCTGGCTATTATAATAGCTGTGTACCCTGATCACCAGCCTTCATAGAAATCAGTCCTTGGTTTTCAACCTGATACAGATAGCTGCACAATGTCTGTTCATTCCAAAATGTGGCTTCCGTTGAAACTGAAGGAACTGAATCCTGGAAGAGGAGTACAATACACACTTGAATATGCTGTGTACATACATCTATTGATGCTTCTGGACACATCTTCAGTGATGTTCCTGGAATCATCGGGTGTTTCGGGTCTTTCAACATCATACAACCTCCTCCAGGTGACCCAGCCGGGGCTGAACAGACCCCAGCTTGTGTCCAGATGGCTAGCTACTTCTGACTCCATGGTTCCCCTCTTTTGAGCCACAGCCATCTTGAGGCCCTCTCTGCCGCATCGGTGGTACTGCGGATGGCTCTCCTCTTCCTCTCTCCCTCAATGCCCAAGATGCTGAAGGCTCTAACTAAAGAATGGGCTACGAATCCCCTACAACCAACCTCCACTGGGAGACACCTCGCTCTCCATTCAGCCTGCTGACAGTTGCTGACCAGTCCTGCATACTTGGAGAGCTTCCTTTCAAAGGCCTCTTCCAAACTATCTTCCCATGGGACTGTCAGCTCCAGCAGCACCACTTGCTTAGTCGACTCAGACACTAGGACAATGTCTGGTCGCAGGGTGGTGGCTGCGATATGGTTGGGGAACTCCAGCTGCCATTCGAGGTCCACCAACAGCTGCTAGTCCCTTGCAGAGGTCAGAATGCCTGCAGATGTTCTTTTGGCAGGTATTGGCTGCTCCCCAGCTCTGACAAAGGCCATAGTCTGCTTGGAGGGTCGGGACCGTTTCGCCCACTCAACCCCTGCACTGACGGCTTCAGCGATGGTCTTCAGGACCTGATCATGCCTCCACCTGTACCGTCCCTCACCAAGTGCCCTTGCACAGCCGCTGAGGATGTGATCCAGGGTTCCTCGCTTGGAGCACAGTGGGCACGCAGATGACTCTGCCTTGCCCCATGTGTGCAGGTTTGGTGGGCTTGGAAGCACATCGTACATGCCTGGATGAGAAATTGTATGCGGTGTGGTTCGGCTTTCCAAAGATCACTCCAGATCACTTTCCTCTCAACCTCATTCTCCCATCTTGTCCAAGCTCCCTGTTGCTTCATTCCCACCGTCTTGCAGGCTCTCATCTCCTCCACTACTGCTCTCACCTCCTCCTGAACTAGACGACGCCTTTCCTTCCCTCTGGTGTCCATTTGGGGAGTTGGAAAGGATCCTAGCCCAGCTTGGCCTCGTGTGACCACTCCCACCAGCCTCCTGTGATGCAGCCTCGCCTCTGCCTCCTGAACAGCTTCCTCTGCCCTCCACTTCCTGCCAGTACTTACTTGGATCCCTGCTCTAGCCACCTTCGGGTCACTTGAGTCCCTATACTGTAGCACTTCTCTGGCTCTTGTTACCTTGAATTCTTTCTCCAAGGCTTTGAATGGCAGTTGCAGTTTGTTGTGGTGTCCATAGAGTGCGATGCTGCTCAGGCTCTTTGGCAGCCCCAGCCATCTCCTGAGGTGGTTGCTAACCCTCCTCTCTAAGGTTTCGACTGTCGAGATAGGAACTGCATGGACGAGGAGGGGCCACAGGATTCTGGGAAGAATGCCATGCTGATACACCCAGGCTTTAAACTTCCCAGGTAGGCCAGACTTGTCCACAGATTTCAGCCAGCCATCCAACTCGGTGCAGGTTGCCTGATTGGATGTTGTGTCCCTTAACGAGCTGTCAAAAACTTTGCCTAAGCTCTTGACTGGCTTTTCTGTGATGGTTGGGTTGGCTGTGCCTGCGATGCTGAACCGGAACTTGTTCTCCACCTTCCCTTTCCTCAGCACCATCGATCTTGATTTGGCGGGTTTGAAACGCATCCGGGCCCACTCCACCAGCTTTTCAAGCCCCTTCAGAATCCTCCGGCAGCCTGGGACTGATTCTGTGGTGACTGTGAGGTCATCCATGAATGCCCTGATAGGTGGTTGCCGTTGAGCGGAATTCATTCTGGGCCCTCTGCACTCCAGTTCAGCAGACTTAGTGAGCATGTTCATGGCTAGGGAGAACAGTGTCACTGAGATAGTGCACCCTGTGATGATGCCGATCTCCACCTTGTGCCAGGTTGATGTAATTGCTCCTGAAGAGACCCTCATCCTGAAGTTGCTGTAATAATCAGCGATAAGGTCTCTGATTCTGCTGGGGATGTGATATTTGGTCAGTGTGAGCTGCACCAGCTTGTGCGGAATGGAGCCATATGCATTTGCCAGATCGAGCCACAACACTGAGAGGTACACAGACATGGTGCTGAAAATTTAACAAGGTTAAGAAGAAGAGGCATAGCAACACATCAATGTGAATTGGAGTGGAAAGATCTACTCTGTGATAGCAGGAACACATCAGTGGTTTGTTGTGTACACGAGACGTAGTTTACAATAACATACCAGGTGCCCATAAAGCAACCCCTCGACCTCACATTGGACTCCTGGATCATTTATTTGTAACGTTAATTCCAGCATGTAAACTGGTGATCAAAAGGTTCAAACCAGTTCTAAAGGTCGTGATAAACTGGCCTGAGAGTGCAGCCTCTGCACTGCAGGACTGCTTTGATGAAATGAACTGGAGAATGGTCAGGGAGGTTGCCACCTACGGCAGCAATGTTAACATCAAGGAATATGTGGGTCTGTCACCAGCTACACAGAGAAGTGCACTGAGGATGTTACCATCACAAAATACATCTGGGTGAGGGTGAATCAGAAACCATGGCCTACTGCAGGCTCCAAGCCAGGCTGAGGGATTGTGAAGCTGCTTTTAGATGTTAAGATACGACAGCTCTCAGGGAAGCAAGATCTGTGCTTTCCTGCTCCATCATGAAGGCGAAATGGGAGCATTCTCAGAGAAACTACAGTCACTTCTGCAATACCAGAGACAAGAAGCGCATGTGACAGGGAATTCAGAGAACTACAGACTACAAGTGCACCCTGCATGTCAGTGACCAGGATACTTCACTCCCTGAGAGGCTGAATGTCTTCTACGCTCGGTTTGATGCGCAGAACAAAGTGCTGGCGAGGAAGGCACCCCTCCTCCCAGGGGAGGATATACTCCATTTGGCTGAAGCTGATGTGAGGAAGACCTTGGCCAGAGTCAACCCATGCAAAGCTGCGGGACCCGATTATATACTGTATCTGGTTGGGTTCTGAAAGACTGCACAATCCATCTGATGGAGGGGCTGAAGGATATTCAACATCAGTCTGGAACAATCCATTGCCCCCTCAGTTCTCAAGGATGCAACCATCATTCAAGTGCAAAGAAGGCGACAGTAACCTGCCTAAATGACTATCATCCGGTAGCATTAACATCAACCGTTATGAAATGCTTTGAGTAACTGCTCATGGAGCACATTAAAGCCTTTCTCCTGGCTACACTGGACCCTTTCCAGTTTGCTTATCGCTCAAATCAATCCACTAAGAATGTAGTAGCCTCTGCCCTCCACTCTGTCCTGTCCCACCTGGAAAACAGGTTCTCATATCCCAGTCTACTGTTTTTAGACTTCAGTTCAGCATTCAACACCATCACACCCCAGAAACTGGCGGGAAAGCTGTCCTCGCTGGGTCGCAACACCTCCCTCTGCAAATGGATACTGGACTTCTCAACAGTAAAGCCACAGTCAGTCTGTGTGGGCAGCAATGTCTCCAGTTGCATTACGCTGAACACTGTGGCTCTCCAAGGCTGCGTGCTCAGCCCGCTGCTGTTCATGCTACTGACGCATGATTGTGTCACATGATCCAGCTCAAACTGTGTCATCAAGTTTCCGGATGACACAACAGAGGTTAGCCTTATCAAGAATGATGACAAGACGGAGTATAGAGAGGAAGTTGTGCAGCTGGTGGATTGGTGTGAGAAGAACAACCAAAGCTTGAACGTGGAGAAGACAAAGGAAATCATTGTGGACTTCAGGAAGGTACAGACAAACCATCCCTCTCTGCGAATACATGGCTCCTCCATAGAGAGAGCTAAATGTATCATTCCTGGGAGTTCACATGATGGATGACCTCACCTGGTCCCTTAATATCACCTCCCAGAACAAGAAGGCACAGCAGCACCTCCACTTCCTAAGAAGTTTGAGGCAAGCAAGGCTTCTCCTCCCATCTTAACTGCATTTTACAACTAGTCAGGAGCAACATTGAGTGCAGAGTTGTATCTCTATCTGGTATGAGAGCAGTCGAGCATCGGACCAGAAGTCACTACAAAGGACTGTGAGAAGATCTGAGAGGATCATAGGGATCTCCCTACCATCCATCAGGGACATTTATCAGGAGCACTGCTTATGCAGGGGCCTTAGTATTATTCAGGATCCCACCCAACCATTTGGAATCCGCTCTGACTTTCTACCATCAGGCAGGAGACTCCGATGCATAAAAACAAGAGCAGTCAGGATGAGAAAGCTTTTTCCCCCAGGCACTTTAGTTTGTTATTTATTTGTGATTCATCTGTAGATTTTATCCTTAACTTCATAAGTTTTGTGTGTTATGTGCTTTAAACCCTGGTTCGGAGAAATGTCTCATTTCTATATATATTATATGGTTATATATGTTATATACATGTATATAATTAAATGACAATAAACTTGACTTGATTTGTCTAAGTTTCACTATTTTAAAGGATGTTGCATCAAAGTTGAGAGTCCTGCCAGGACTCCTTCAGCAGTGTGTTCAAACACCTCTGCAACCCACACAAAAAATATGGCAATAATACTGATACATCTACTATACAGAATAAAAATGTTAAACTACCTAAACAGATTAAAAAGATAAATCTGAAGTTGTTGGATCATAATTCATGAAGCATTCATAACAAGGTGGTTAAATTAGCAGTGTAGGTAGGTTTAAATCAAGGGTTCCAACGACCCCTTGCTTAATGTTATTGGTTCATGGCATAAAAATGTTTGGGAAACTGGTTTAAATGAAAAAAAAAACCTAAGAGATTTTGCAGATGATGGTAATCCAGAGCAACACAAAACGCTGCAGGATTTCAGCAGGTCTGGCAGTATCCTCCACCATTTTGTCAATGTTAAATGGGTACAATCTGATTATCATTATCAATACCTGACCGCCCTTAACCACATTGGGAGCCAGTGTGTCAAATAATATTTCAGAAAAGGCAAAATGAAATCTGTGATAAAGTGGTATTCTTACCGCTTCAAGGACGAAGTTGAGAAAATGGATTCGGTTTGGATAGACTAAAGAAACATCATGGGGTGGAAGATATTGGTGGGAGTTATCTGCATGCCTCCAAACAGTAGTAGTGTATATAAAGTAATAAATTAAAGATACTTGTAAGTGAATCTGCTACATACTCAGGAGCGATTTTAATCAAATCATCAGTAATGCTGTGGAGGAATACCTGGAGTATACAAGGGTACGTCTTTGACCAGTATGTTGAGCAACCAAATAGAGAATAGCATTTCCTCAAGGTATTGTGCAATTAGAAAAGTTTTCCTGCTAATCTTGTTGTGTGAGGTCTATTGGAGAATAAAAAATTCATTATTAAGATGCAGAGTGAGATACTGTAGTTCAGTCAGAGATTAATGTTCTCAATCTAAACCAAGTACTTATATAGGTATGGGGAGTAAGTTGTCCATGTTAGATTAGAGAAATAGATTTACTGTTGACACAGCTGGTGTTGGCAGAATCTTAAATGGAGATGAGGGAGGAGGTACACCTGAGTGAGGTGGATCAGTTGGTTGAACGGTGTTGAAACAGCAACCTTGCACTCAATGTCAGTCAGGCAAGGAATTGACTGTGGACTTCAGGCATTAGTGTGGCACGTGGCCAAGTGGTTAGGGTATTGGGCTCACGATCTGAAGGTCGTGGGTTCGAGTCTCAGCCAAGGCAGCATGTTGTGTCTTTGAGCAAGGCACTTAACCACACACTGCTCCAGTCCACCCAGCTAAAAATGGGTACCGGCAAAATGCTGGGGGTTAACCTCGTGATAGACTGGCATCCTATCCGGGGAGGAGTCTCGTACTCTCAGTCGCTTCATGGCAGAAACCATCATAAGCACCGGCCTGATGGGCCACAAAGGCTCGGGACAGACTTTGACTATTGACTTCAGGCATTGAATTGAGGCATCAGCAGTGCAAATGGTGAGCAGCTTCAAGTTCTTGCATATCAACATCTCAGAGGATCTATCCTATATTGATGAAATCATGAAGAAGGCATGCCAGTGGCTATACTTCATTTGGAGTTTGAGGAGATTTGGTATGCCATCAATCCTATAGATATACACTGGACAGCATTCTGAGTAGTTGCCCCACCATTTGTTGTGGGGCCTTCACTGTGCAAGATCAAAAAAAGCTGCGTGGGTTGTAGATTGAGCTAGCTCCATCATGCACAAGAGACTGCCGCCATCAAGGACATCTTTAAAAGACAGTACCTCCATCACTGGGGAGCCTCCCCATCTGGGACATGCCCTCTTCTCCTTACTGCCATTGGGGAGGAGGTATAGGAGCCCGCACTCAGTGTTTTAGAAGCAGTTTCTCCCCCTCCACCATCAGATATCAGAATGATCCATGATCCCATGAAAACAACATCATTTTGCTCAATCTTTTTATAGTTATTGTAATTTCATAGATTTTATAGTTCTTATTATAACTTGGTTCCTTAAAGTTGGCATAGTTGGGGGAGATAGTGGGGATAAGCTCCCACTACCTATTAAATACATCTCAAATAGCCTCTGATAACCAAGTCCGGCTCCCGGCCTTCACGTGTGGCTTAGCTATTAAGCCCAGCAGAAACATTCCTACTGACAGGAGAAGGGGCAAAGGTGGGTTATTGGTGACTTAAAACAAGTCATTTTGAGCAGATGGGGCTCTTCGACTGTGGCTGGCATCTCATCTAGCAGAAGGAAAACTCTGATTTCAAATCTCTGCTGCCTTGTGGTTATACCCACTCATGGGGAAGGCTTTGAGAGTAAACCCCTGGGAAGGATCTGGAGCTGCAGACCCAAAGGCAGTCCTGTGTTGAGTTCAACATAGACTGACAACTCCTGCGATGCCATTGGTGCCAACTGTATCAGTCTCCACTGTTCGTTTGGATTCATCAGCTGCAAGGAGAGGAGGAGCCTGCTGCATGGGCAACAGCTTGTACCCTATATCACACTGTGCTGACTTGTGTATCATGTATACAGATAGGATACATTATCCATGGTCAACCCTGACCAGTGGAGGGCCTTATGACTCTTGTAACTTATAGTATTTTTTATATGTTCCATTGTACTGCTGCTGTAAAATTTCACAACATATGCTATTGATAATAAACTTAATTCAGATTCAGATTCTGAAGAGCATGATAGCAATAGTTAACATTTAAGGAATTAATGCAGGAACTATAGCAATCAGCAGTTGAGCGGAGGAACTGGTGTCATGCTGCATTACTGTAGGTTTAATGTTCCTGCCCAGATTAAAAAATATTTAAAAAATAATGCAACATAGCTAACAAAAGGCGTGAATAGTAGTATTAGATCATAAGACATAGGAGAAGAATGAGGCCATTTGACCCATCGAGTCTGCTCTGCCATTCCATCATGACTGACTTATTATCCCTCTTAACCCCATTCTCCTGCTTTCCTTGTTAAACTTTTGATGCATTTACTAATGAAGAACCTATCAACCTCCACTTTAAATGTGCCTAGTAACCTGGCCTCCATAGACATCTGTGGCAATGAATTCCACAGATTCACCTCCCTCTGGCTAAAGGTATTCTTCTTCATTTCTGTCCTAAAGGGACATCCTTCTATTCTGAGACTGTGCCCTTTGGTCCTAGAATCCCCCACTATAGGAACCATTCTCTCCACACCCACTCTATCCAGGCCGTTTATTAAGATTCATATAAGATGAATAATCTGGAAGAAGATGGTGCCAGTGAACAATGCGATCAAGGGGGACATCCTCCAGGTAGGTCACAAAACTACTTCTTTCACTTCTCTGTCTTCCTCTTCTTTCAAAAATGGTTCTGCTTCTGTTGAAGCCTGTGGACTACATTTTGATGGTGTTTTTTCAGGACAATTGAGTGAGGTTTTGAACAAAGTATGTGGCCTCAAGATTACAAAGCCTGGAGATCATAATCAACTCCATTTCTTGCCATCACCAGTTTAAAGCATCGGGGAGAGGGGCAGGCGAGCGAGTGTTCAGGGCCATCTACCAGCTCCACGCTGGCTGCTGCCAAAGGAAGGTATCTGAGTGAGACGGTCTCTCTCTTCTTCTCATTCACTGCTCCCGGAGGAAGGTGACAATGTATGAATGGTCTCTCTCTCTCTCCCCCTCTTGCTCAAAGCTGGCGGAGGATGGTCTTGGACAAAGTTTAAATGATGCAGTTTGTGGATTGGACTCTAGTTCACGTTATGATCTGTTTCTGGTCACTCCTTTTTTTCTGTTGCTATTTTGGGCATTTTTGATCAGGGCAGCCTATAGATAATGAACAACACATCGCAGATTGAACTGAACTGAGCTGAATATGCCTGGATTCTTTCGATTTTGTGCTCTATATTCTGTGTTTTTTACTTCTAGTTTTTGCCGTTTGCGTTTTTGTTTGCACATGGTGAGGTGGAGGTGGTGTTGATGTTTATCTTTGAACGGGTTCCATGGTGTTCTCAGTTTCATGACTGTCTGTGGGAAGCTGAATCCCAGGGTTGTATACTGTATATATACTTTGATAATAAATTTACTTTGAATCTTGAATCTTTGAAGATTACAAGACAAGATGGTAAACTTGAGGACTGGGAACAATTTAGGTTTCAGCAAAAAGGACAAAGGGATTGAACAAATATAGAGTGTGAGAGCATACTTCTTGGGAACATAAAGGTGAATTGTTTTAAACCCTCTAACAAATTTGTAAGAAAAGGATTAATTAAGCCAAGTAAATATCCTCAGAAATTGGAGAACTCATAACAGAAAACATGCAAGTGCACAGCAATATACCAAATTCTTTGTTTTGGTCATCACAGAAGTGGATACATCTAAGGTTTCAAAGATGTCAGGAAATCAAAGATCTAATGAAAGTGCATATCTCTGACAGAGCAATGCTAATAAAAGGCGTAGAAATTAACGGCATTGATTATTTAAGATGCCAATGTAATAAGGGAGGAAGCCATGGAAATAGCATATGTATTGATTTTATTGTCCAGAAATCTACAGTATGGCAAAAGTGATCCTACTGTTTAAAAAGAGAAGGAGGGAGAGAGAAACCAATTGAAGTTTTCTGGGTTTTATATCAAATAAAATAGATGCAAGAGTTAAGTAGATTTTCATACCACCTTTGATAAATGATTAGTTGGTACAACAAAAGCATATGATATTGCAGGTGATAGTTTGACACTTACTAAAAACTGGTTGACTGTTAGGAAGCAAACTAAGCTTTGATTTGGGGGCAGGAGATAACAATTGGAGTCCTACAGGGATCAGTGCATGGGTGTCAGCCAATGTTCCATCTGAGGTGTGCACATGTGCACACACACACACACACACACACACACACACACATCTTTTGCTACAAAGGAATTTAAACTGCACACTAAAAGGTTGTTACCCTCTACCTTGTAGGCATGTTAAGTATATTTTACGATCATGTGCAATCACATTTCCTTTTCCTCTTTCTGTTGCGGATAGTGTTGACAACATGGAATTTGCGATGATTTGTCTGCAGATTTTAGAACTGGCTTATTTATACTGTTTTTATTGAAGAAGTTATTCAGTGCATTCATGTTGTTGTCACTGAGCAAAAAAAAACTGCACAGCACAAAATTTCTGTGCACACTGGTCATTACAAATTAGAGGTAACATCGGTCTCTCTTTCTGACATATATTGATGATTTGGATGAAACAACAGAAAGTAATATTTTAAAGTGTGCTGGCAACATTAAACTCAATAGGTATGAAGGAGACTTCAAGGTAACATAAATAGGTTGAGTGAATGGGCAAAAACACAGCAGGTGTGGTATAACCTGGATTAAGTGAAGTCATCCACTTTCATAGGAAAACAGAAATTGAGGGAATGGTGTTAGTTTGGCCAAGGTTGATATTTAAGAAAGGATCTGGGTGTCATTGATTGATTTTAGTGAGTGGTGTACCTGTAGATGCACCAAGTAGTTAAAAAGGCAGATGATAACTTGACTTTCATACCTAGAGTTCAGTGTATGTTTAAAGACATCTTACTGCAATTATACAGGATCTTGGTGAAATAATACTGGAGTATTGTGTTCAAATGAACAAATTCACACCGAATCCCAAACAAACTTTGCCGCAGCTGTTGCAGAATGTTGCAGAAATACAAATTCACCATTGAAAATTCTGGCAACAACAGATGTGTCATCAGCAAATTTATAGCCGGTGTTTGAGCTGGGCCTAGACACACTGTCGTGAGTGTAGAGAGAGTAAAGCAGTGGGCTAAGCACACATCCTTGAGGTGTGCCAGTGTTGGTTGTCAGTGAGGAGGAGATGTTACTTCTGACCTGCAGTGACTGTGGTCTCCTAGTGAGGAAATCCAGTTGCAGAGGGAGGTGCAGGGGCCCAGGTTTTGGAGCTTGTTGATTAGTACTGATGGTATGGTGGTATTGAAAGCTGAGCTGTAATCAATAAACAGCAGCCTGACCTAATAGTGCTATAGTCCAGATAGTCCAAGGCTGAGTGGAAAGCCAATGAGACTCTATACACCGTAGACCTAATGTGGCAATAGGCAAATTGCAACACATCCAGGTCCTTGTTTAGGAAGGAGTTTATTCTAGCCATGACCAAACTCTCTCAAAGCACTTCACCACATTCAATATGAATGATAGTCATTGAGGCAGCCTACCCGGCTCTTCTTGGCCACAGGTAAGATTGCCCCCCCCCCTTTGAAGCAGGAGGGAGCCTTTGACTGGAGCAGTGAAAGATTGAAGATGTCCTTGAACACTGCTGCCAGTTGATTGGCGCGGGTTTTCAGTGCCCTACCAGATACACCATCAGGGCCTGATGCCTTGTGGGAGTTCACTCTCAAGAAAGATGTTCTGATATCAGGCTCCAAGACAGAGATTACAGGGTCACCAGATGCTGCAGGGATTCATACGGATGTATTTTTATTCTCCCTTTCAAAGTGTGTGTAAAAGGCACTTAGCTTATCTGGAAGTGAAGCATCTCAGCTGCTCATGATATTTGGTTTCGCCTTGTAGGAAGCAATGGCCTGCAAACCCTGCCAGAGCTGATGGGCCTTCAAATCCATCTCTAACTTCAACCGGAGTTGTTTTCTCACTCTTAAAACAGCCTTCTGTAGGTTGTACCTGGCCTTCCCGTATAGTTCTAGATCCCCAGTCTTGAATGCCGCAGATCTAGCTCTTAGCAGACTACGAGTCTCCTGGTCATCCACAGCTTTTGGTTTGGGCATGCCCAGTATGCTTTCAGAGGAACACACACATCCACACTGGTCTTGATGTAATTGGTGACAACTGTGGCGTATTCATTCAGATTCAAAGATGCATTGTTGAATACATTACAATCCACAGACTCAAAGCAGTCCTTTAAGTGCTCCTCTGTCTTCCTTTACCTCACCTTCGTGTTGCTTTCCATTGATGCTGTGGTCTACTCACCGGGAGTAGAAGTACAACACAAACATCTACATCAGGATGCTGCTGTCAGATAAATCCTGGAAAATAAAATTGAAGACCTCAGAGCAAGATTGCTGTACCAGAGGGACATGTAGCTCAGCATTTAATACCATCATTCCCACAATCCTGATTGAGAAGTTGCAGAACCTGGGCCTCTGTACCTCCCTCTGCAATTGGATCCTCAACTTCCTAACCAGAAGATTACAGTCTGTGCGGGTTGGTGATAACATATCCTCCTCACTGACGATCAACACTGGTGCACCTCAGGGGTGTGTGCTTAGCCCACTGCTCTACTTTCTATATACACATGACAGTGTGGATAGGCATAGCTCAAATACCATCTATTAATTTGCTGACGATACAACCAGTTGGTAGGATCTCAGGTGGTGATGAGAGGGTGTACAGGAGTGAGATATGCCAACTAGTGGAGTGGTGCTGCAGCAACAACCTGGCACTCAATGTCAATAAGACGAAAGAGCTGATTGTGGACCTCAGGAAAGGTAAGACGAAGGAACACATACTAATCCTCATAGAGGGATCAGAAGTGGAGTGAGTGAGCAGCTTCAAGTTCCTGGTGTCAAGATCTCTGAGGATCTAACCTGGTCGCAACATATTGATGTAGTTATAAAGAAGGCAAGATAGCGGGTATACTTTATTAGGAGTTTAAAGAGATTTGGCATGTCAACAAATACACTCAAAAACTTCTATAGTTGTACCTTGGAGAGCATTCTGACAGGCTGCATCACTGTCTGGTATGGAGGGGCGACTGCACAGGACTGAAAGAAGCTGCTGAAGGTTGTAAATGTAGTCAGCTCCATCTTGAGCACTAGCCTACAAAGTACCCAGGACATCTTCAGGAAGCAGTGTCTCAGAAAGGCAGCTCCATTATTAAGGACCTCCAGCACCCAGGGCATGCCCTTTTCTCATTGTTACCATCAGGTAGGAGGTACAGAACCCTGAAGGCACACACTCAGTGATTCAGGAACAGCTTCTTCCCCTCTGCCATCCCATTCCTAAATGGACAGTGAATCTTTGGACACTACCTCACTTTTTTTTAATATACAGTATTTCTGTTTTTGTACATTTTTTAATCTATTCAATATACATAATTGATTTACTTGTTTATTTATTCTTATTATCTATTTATTTATTTATTTCTCTGTTAGATTATGTATTGCATGGAGCCGCTGCTGCTAAGTTAACAAATTTCACATCATATGCCGATGATAATAAAACCTGATTCTGATCCTGATTCTTCTGATTGGACTTTCCAAAATGCAGGAATGGGATGGCATGGTAATTGTTCTTGATGGTGGTATAACAGTGGTCAAGTGTGTTGACTCCTTTGGTTCCACAGCTGATATGCTGGTAGTAGTTGTTCAGAGACTTCTCCAAGCTGGCCTGGTTTTAATCTCACGCAATGAAAGGGATGGTATCAAGGTACACTGTTTCATGACTATTGATCATGATGCTCAGCTCCTTCAGTGCCAGCCTGACATTGGCCTGAAGTAGAATGTACACTACCACCAGGATGATGATGGAAAACTTTCTCGGCAGATAAAATTGTTGACATTTGACCACTAGATGTTCCAAGTCAGGTGAGGACTGAAGCAAAGCCATCACATCTGTCCACCACAATGAGTTAATCATGAAGCATATTCCCCTCATCTACCTTTATAATACACAATTGACATGTATTTATGGTGAATGGAGAAGCCATGGGCTGCAGCACTGCATCTGAAACGATGGGGTTAGCCATGTTTCCGTCAAGCAAAGTACACAGCAGTCCCTCATGTCCCTCTGGTACAGCAATCTTGCTCTGAGGTCTTCAATTTTATTTTCCAGGATTTATCTGAGAGCCTGCAGAACATTTCTGAGAAGGAGGATGAACAGCCAGAGATGATAGTAAATATGGGTACAAATGAGATTGGGAGAACAAGCGATGAGGTCTTGCAGAATGGATATAGTGAGTAGGGTAAGAAGTTATGAAGCAGGACTTTGAGGGTAATGATTTCTATCTTACTTCTGGTGTCACATGGTAGTGAGGTCAGAAATAGAAGACCGGCTAGATGAAGTTGTAGTTGAGGAGCTGGTGCAGAGAGCAGGAATTCAGAAACTTGGACCTCTTCTGGGTCTTCTGGAGTAGAAGTGACTGTACAAAATGGACGGGCTGTGCTTGAAACAGAGGTAGACCAATATCCTTCAGGGGAAATTTGCTAGAATTACATGGGGGGATTTTAATCAGATTGTTGGTGAGGGGGCATGGTGGTTTTGGGGAGTTAAGGCTCTGAGCAGGAGCAAGTCATGGGATAAACTGTCATCAATGACAGCGAGTTTAGAAATCGAAGCACAGTAAAGGCAGGGAAAGGAATAGTTAAGCTGCATTTATCTCAATGCATGAAGTTTAATCAGTAAGGCAGACGAACCCAGAGTGTGGATTGGCTCTGAGGACTGGGATGTTATAGCCACAACAGAGACGTGAATGAGAGAAGGGACAGGCATTTTAATATTCCAGGATACCGATGCCAGAGGCATAACAGAGAAAAAACACATGAAATGCTGGAGGAACCCAGCTGGTCATTCAGCATTTATGGAGGGAAATAAACAGTTGACATTTCAGGCCAGGTACAGGTAAACAAGAGATAGTGTTGCCTCTTGACTACCTAATGGTCTGCAGGAACTCAAGGAGCAGATGCGTAAGGAAATTGTTCACATTTGTAACAATAATAGGCAATATTAGTGCAAGATTTTAATTTCCCTGGTATTGACTGGATTCCCAGAGTGATACGGGCTAGGACAGGGTGGAATTTGTGAAATATGTCCAGGAAGATTTCCTAAATCAATGTATAGAGGGATATATAGGGCTTTGGGGTTTTAGGCTAAACACTGGAAAGCAGCGCCAGTTGGGTGGGCACAGTAGTTGGCATGGACGTATTGGGCTGAATGTCCTGCAGCTATGCTGCATTGCTCCACAATTCTATAATCTATTTTTGCCTCCACATTTCTCTGGGCAGTGGAGGAGGTCAAATGTAAGGAATTCAGAGTGAGAATGAGATGAAGGGCCGAAGTAACAAGCATTGAACATACATTTATAGAACCGAATAGGACTGACCGGCAAAATCTACATTTCCCCCTATGTAGATAAGTTCACATCATGAGCATCAAATGTATTACAAGTGAATCAATGCTTCATCTGGCAGGAGAAGGAAGGAGGTAAAAGACAAGGGTCCCATCTCTTCAATTTTACCATGAGAAGGATGGTGGTAATGGAAGTGGTTTGGATTACTAATTGGGATGAGTGTGCCAGTGGCACTATGTTGGGAGTGTCAGACATTATAGGCAATGATGCAGATAGTTTTTAAAAAAGAATGCTATACAAATGCATTGATATTTCAACCTTTAAAAACATTCATTTCTGGTTACTAAAAGTAATGATCAAAACTGTCAGGATCATGAAGTTGCATTTTGATGTATTACTTATTGAATGTTTAATACATTCTCCTGAGAGGCCTCACTTTTTGTATTCTAGCAGAAGTAAAATAAATGCAATACACTCAAATACAAAGCATATCTTTAGGGCTCAAGAGAGATGAGCAACTGTTTTCCATGATCTGTGAGGTATTGGCACTTCTTTCAATCTGTAAAAATACTGCTTAACTATATCACAGAGTGATGCATTTGATGTTTTGCTCCCACTCTAGCGACATTCCAAATGGGAATATCAGTCTGTGTGTTTCAAAAGTTGCTTACAAAGATCCTAGAATTGAATTTCAAGAAGTCATAGTGAGAGAACTGATGATAAAATATCTGTTTTGATTAATAATACCATTTTCTGTTGTTACCTGTACAATGTGGTATCACAGATTGACATTTGGTAAAATTTAGAAATTGTAAAGTTGCAGGCAATATATGGGGCTGTCTGCAAGCAAGGATATAATTTTATAGATGCTATGTATTAGATAAAGGAGTAAAATTATTAAATTAAAATAGAAATGCAAGAAATATGCAGTAGACTGGGTTGTATCTGTGGAGAGAGCAAAATTGAGTTAAGGTTGCAGTTGGCTGACATTTCATCAGAACTGGCCAGTTCTATCACACATTTGAGAGACCGGTTTCCCGAATTTGTCACATTTGGTATTAAATATGAAGTATTGCATAATGCTTCAATTGGAGATATGGTTCCACAAGCTTATGTGGGGCTTCACTGGGACAATTCAATGGCATTGAATGATTAGCAACATATTTCTAAGTTAGCATGACACATTACAGGAAACTTATGGTGGTTCCATGTTCCTGTTATCCTTATTCGCCCTAGCAGTAAAGGTCTCAGGTTTGGGAAGGACTATTATCATAACTTTGCAAGTAACTGCAATATCATAGATGGTGGAAAGGCATTAGGATTTGAGAAAACAAGTAACCTGTCACAGGATACCCAGCTGCAATCTATCATTATAATCACAATACTTGTAATTGTATTCCTGGTCAATAGAGACACTTATTATGTTGATGATTTGGGATTTGACAATAGCAATGCATAGAATTATCAAGGGTGGGTTGTAGACTTTCTCCTGTGATGTCCTAGGTCTGGGATGAAATTGAGCACATCAACAAGGAGTGCTGTCATAGTAAAGCAACATCCATCGTCATAGACTTCCATCATCCAAAACATGCTCTTTTCTCATCGTTGTCATGAGGGAGGAGGTACAGGAGCCTTAGGTCCCACCTCATCAGGTTCAGGAATGGTTATTACCCCTCAACCATCAGGCTCCTGAACCAGAGTGTATAACTTCACTCTCTTCCACACTGAATTGATTCCACAAACTATGGGCTCACTTTCAAGGACTCTACAACTTGTGTTCTCAATATTTATTATTTATTTATTAATGATTGTTATTATTATTTAGCTTTTTTTTGCCTTTTTCTTTTTTTGAATTTACACAATTTGTTGTCTTTTGCACGTTGGTTGTTTTTCAGTCTGTGTGTAGTTTTTCACTGATTCTATTGCTTCTTTGTATTTACTGTGAATGCCCAGAAGAAAATAAATCTCAGGGTAGACCGTTATGTATATACAGAGGCTTTCACAACTTGTACAGTATGGCAGGAACACTATATACAAAGCACCGGAAGTAAAAAGAACGGAAGTAACCCCCCCCCCCCCACAATTATCCTAATTAGTATTAACTTACTCTAAATAATGCTCACATTACAACACTTCTCCGCCTTTAAAATCCAACATTCCCCAAATGTAAAAACAAGGAAATAAAAAAACAGTGGTGTTATTAACTTGTGTACCCCTGAAAACTTATACTAGTAGCTCAGCAACAGTATATCAATACAAAACATTTGGAAAACGTGACGGATTCAACATTCAATCTAACAACAACAAAAAATCTGTCCCATCAAAGATTCAGTCTGTCAGGAGGTTTACGAGTGTGCTGTGATCTGAGCATTACCCCCGGTGACCCAGGAGGCACTGCTGGTGAGGGTGTTTTGGGTGGATCTGGTTTTGGGGGCATGAGAGGGGTCTGTGTGTCTGTGTGAGAATGTCCATCCTCCTCAGGGGACCCTGAATCCTCTGCCAGATTCTCACCCTCTGGCAAAGTCACTGGTGGACATGCTTCCACCATAGTCTATCTTACAAATGGAAACTCCATGGAACCGTCTGCCTCTGAGCCGATATCATGACACAAGTGCACATGGTCCTGATGTCTGCGGAAAACACACCCATCAGTCAGCTTAACAACATAGGAGATGGGACCACTCTGCTTAAGAATAATCCCAGGCAGCCATTGCTGATTGTTTCTCACATAGACATTGTCATCCTGTTTTAACTGTCCGTCTTGCGTATGTTGATCTTGTCCCTCCTTCTGCTTTTCCTGTTTTCTCATCACTTTTGCTTTCATGTCCGGGCACAGCAGGTCCAATCTTGACTTAGGCCTGCGCCCCATCAGCAACTCTGCTGGAAGGTGGGCAGTCGTAGTCTGTGGTGTGAGGAGGTATTTAAACAGGAAATGTGAAAGCCGAATGCTAAGAGAGTCTGCTGTCATCCACTACAGGCCTTTCTTCACTGTCTGAACAGCCTGCTCAGCCAAACCATTGGAGGCTGGGTGGAAAGGGGCTGTCTGAATGTGATGAATGCCATTCTGCTGCATGAACTCACTGAACAGCTCACTGGTGAACATTGGGCCATTACCAGTGACCAGAGTGTCAGGCAACCCGTGGACTGCAAACACTTGCCTGAGTTTGTCTATGGTTGAAGGGGCTGTGATGTTGCTCATGATGTGAGCTTTGATCCATTTAGAATGTGCATGTACCATTACAAGAAACATCTGCCCCATAAAAGGGCCAACAAAGTCCAAATGTAGCCTAGACCAGAGGTGGTCTGGCCACTCCCATGGATGCAAAGGAGCTGGTGGTGGCATATTCTGATTAGTCTGACATTGTGTGCATGATTTTACCTTGTTCTCCAGATCCTGATCCATTCTTGGCCACCAAACGTAGGATCTTGTAAGGCTTTTCATTCGAGACACTTCTGGGTGAGACTCATGAATTTCCTCCACAATCTGAGAACGGCCAGGGGAGGCACGATGACCCTCGCCCCCCAGAAAATGCAGCCATCCTGCAGACTGAGTTCTGTCTTGCATTTGGCATAAGGCCTCATTTCCTCTCCTTCCACAACACTGGGCCAACATTGTAAAAGAAAAGTCTTGACTTGGGACAGGACTGTGTCCCTCTCTGTCCACTGCTTGATCTGGGTCGCCTTTACAGTTGTCCCTGACAGCCTCTCCAGTGAAAACACAGTCTCTGGAAGCACATATGTAGCAACAAGTGTGTCAGGTAAAGGTAGTCGACTCAGTGCATCGGTGTTTGCATTATCCCCACCCGCTCTGTACGCTATTGTAGACTGGTAGGCTGACAATGTAAGAGCCCAACGCTGTATCCAGGCTGAGGCTAGTGGTGGGATGCATCTAGTCTCACTGAACAGGCTCATCAGTGGTTTATGGTCCCTATAAATTGTAAATACATGTCCATAAAGGTACTGATGAAAGCGTTTGACTGCAAAAACAATGGCCAGACCTTCTTTGTCTAGCTGTGAATATCCCTTCTCAGCAGCTGTCAGGGTACGTGAAGCAAAACCAATGGCTTCTCTGAACGGTCCTCCATTACATGTGAGAGAACTGCCCCGACTCCATAGGGCAAGGCATCACATGCAAGGGTGATCTCCTTGTCTGGGTCATAGTGAACAAACAGCTTCGCTGAGTGGAGGAGTTTTTTCACTTCCTTGAAGGCTTTCTCCTGCTCTTCACCCCACTGCCACTTAGTGTCATTGTGAAGCAGCTTATACAGTGGGGTCAAAACCCTTGAGAAGTCAGGAAGAAACTTGCCATAATAATTCACCATGCCCAAAAATGATCTGAGTTCCGTGATGGTCTTGGGGCTTGGGGCCTCCTTAATAGCTCTCACTTTGTCCTCCACAGGGAAAAGCCCCTCAGCTGTGATCTTTTGTCCCAGGTAAGTCACATTCGATGCCAGGAACACACATTTTCCTCATTTCAACCACAGCCCTGCGTCTGAGAGCCTCTTCAGCACCCGTTCTAAATTAGCCAGATGCTCCACCTCCGTAGCTCCCGTGATCAAAATATCATCAAGGTACACTGCTACATGTGGAATCCCCTGCAGCAAAGTGTCCATTGTCCTTTGGAAAATGGCATTGCTGGACGCCATTCCAAACTCCAGGCGATTGTACTTGATTAATCCCTTGTGCGTATTAATTGTGACGTACTCCTTTGAATCCTCGTCGAGCAGCAGCTGTTGATAGGCGTGGCTCATGTCCAGCTTTGTGAACAGCTTACCCCCTGACAGGGTCGCAAACAGGTCATCCACCCGTGGCAATGGGTACTCCTCCAGCCTAGAGACCTGATTCACCGTAAGCTTATAATCCCCACATATCCTCACCGTTTTGTCTGCCTTCAAAACTGGAACAATAGGAGCCGCCCACCTTGAAAACTGGACGGGCTCAATAATGCCCAGCCTCGGTAAACGTTCCAGCTCCTCCTCGACTTTGCCTTTCATGGCATAGGGCACCGACCTGGGCTTAAAAAAACATGGTGTAGCCTCAGGGTCGACATGGAGTTTCACTGTCACACCCTTCAGTGTTCCTAGCTCGTCCCTGAAAACGTCACTGTACCGCTGCAGAATATCCTCCGTCGCGTGTGCATACTTAATTTCATGCCAGTTTAGCCAGATTTTGGGAAGCCAATCACGACCCTAAAGACTGGGCCCCCTGCCCTTAGCTATCACTAGCCTGGCTTCAGCCTTCTGACCCCCGACTGAAATGTCCACATATAACACCCCAAAATGAGGTATGGGCTGCCCCGTATAGGTCCTAAGTTCGAGCTTTGGCGGTCTGATGGGAGGCAGGTTGGACCCCCATGTCTTCCTGTAGGTCTCCTCACTAATGACCGATGCAGTAGCCCCTGAATCAATCTCAAATTTAAAGACCTTTCCCCTGACAGTGACAGTGGCATAATATAGTTCAGGTGGTTCCTCATCTGTTTCCACTCCAAACATGTTGTAGGCAAACACTGCCTCTTCATCTGCTTTTTCCAGATGGTGTGTGGCTGCCTGAGCCTGTTGAGCTTTCCCCTGCCCAGGCTTAATCTTACCCTTTGAACTTCTGCACTTTTTAGCTAAATGTCCCTTTTTGCTACAAGCATGGCAGACAGTGTCTTTGAATTTGCAATCATTTGCATAGTGCGTCCCTCCACACCGGAAACATTCCACCGGCTTTGCCTGTTTACCAGTCTCCCTCCTGACTTGGTGCACTGCCGCCGACTGTGACCCCCCCCCCCCCCCCCCCATGTCCTTTCTGGATATCCTTGACATTATTAGCAGCCATCTCCATGCCTTGGGCAATCTCTAAGGCTTTCTTGAAAGTCAACGGTGGGGTTTCCCCTAACAGGCGGTGTTGTATACCGTCATTATTAATGCCGCATATCAATCTATCACAGAGCATATCTTCCAGCACTGCTCCAAAATCACAATGCTCCGACAGCTGCTGAAGTTCAGCCACAAAATTGGCCACAGACTGACCTAGCTTCCTGAAATGGCTGTGAAACTTACACCGTTGGACTATCACAGAAGGTTTCGGATTGTAGTGGTTCTCCACGAGCTTGACCAGTTCGTCATATGGAATATCCTCCAGTTCCGTGGTGTGGCTAAATTCCTTATTAGCTTGTAAGTCATTGCCCCACACACACTCAGGAGAATAGAGAGCTTCTCAGCCTCCTCAGTAATTCCATTAGCACAGAAAAAGTGTCCCAACCTTTCCTCATCCTCTGGCCAGTCCTCCGTTACTCCCACAAATTCAACAATAGTCCCAAACGTTGCCATCTGAACGTGAGGCCCCTTATTGGCTCTGCTGCTCCCGTTTGAAATGTTCCAACACGTCTACAAAACCAGTTTATCTCATCGCCAAAAATATGTGGTAACTTCTACTTTGAAAAAGGCACACTCAGCAACTTCATGCCCAAAGAAACAACTTTATCTTGAACGTCAAAACCATTATGAGGCTTTCACAACCCGTACAGCACGGCAGGAACACTATATACAAAGCACCGGAAGTAAAAAGAACAGAAGTAAACCCCCCCCCCCCATTATCCTAATTAGTATTAACTTACTTGTAATAATGCTCGCATTACAACACAAGGTATGACTCCAAGCATTGGAGTATACTCTTTTGATGTCCATTAACTCCAGTTTTAAAAAGGCAGTGATGTCACTCAGTTAAATGTTGCCTTGATGTCAAATTCAGTCACTTTCATCTCATTTTTGAATTCAGCTCTTTGGTGAAGAGTTTTGGAGGTGAGTGGCCCTGGCAAAATCTAAACAGAGCTTTGCTGAGGAAGTTCACAGTGGATAAGCACCACTATGCCACTTAGGCAACTATTGAAAGAAGATGGACTGGGTGATAATTGACTAGGTTATATTTGTTCTGAATTTTCTGAACAGAACATGCCTTGATAAATTTCCACATTGTGAAATTGATATAGGTGTTGTAACTGAGCCATAAAAGCTTAGCTAGAAGCAATGAAGTTCTGTAAACTGTGAAACATTGCAAACAGACATTGACCTATCCAATTGACTGACTATGAAAATTGTTAATCGTTTGTCTGTCTAGGGATCTAACCATAAATGGTCTCATAATTACAATTAATGTTTTGTAACCATTAACTGGTTTAATAAGCCAAAACCATTGCTGATAATATAAAATTGGTTATGTTGTTGATAATGAAGAGAAGATGGAATTGTACATGTTCTGAGTATGAGTTAGAACAAAGAACGTAGAACAGTACAGTTGTGTCTGCCCACCTAATTTCTTAATTTATCTAAATAATTACCTATTATCAACATTTCATTTCTCTAGAGAAGCTGTTTCTTCTTTTTTCTTTTCAAATCTTTTTATTGTATATATAGGAAAAATAACGAGTACATCGAAGTAACAACACTTACAGTGCCTCAAAAAAAACCATCATCTTAAAGATTGAAAACAAAATTTTGTGATAACAAAAAAAACCTACTGAGCAGAAAAGTGAGAAAAAAAAAGAAAACCTATTAGGTGTACAACCCCGGAGCCATGCGTCATACAAAAAGCTTCTAAAGATAAACATCAAACCGCCAGCAAGAAAAGAAAATATACTAAAAAAGTTTACAATTAGATGGTGGAAAAATTATATCAATTAACTCAAATGATAATAACGAGCAAATGAGCCCCATCTTTTCTCAAAATCAAATAAAGGTTCAAAGGTTCGGCTTCTAATTTTCTCCAAACTAAGACATAGCATCACTTGAGAGAACCATTGTGACAAAGTGGGAGCTGATGTATCCTTCCACTTCAACAAAATGGCCCTCCTAGCTATCAATGTAACAAATGCAATAACATGTTGTTCAGACAAAGAAATACCGTGAATATTTTGAGGAACTATTCCAAAAAGCACAGTTGATTTATTAGGTTGTAAATTAATTTTAAGTGCTTTAGAAATTGTTGAGAAAACCGACTTCCAGAACTGTTCCAATATAGAACAAGACCAAAACATATGTGTCAGTGTAGCTATCTCAGTTTTACATCTATCACTTCTATCTATCTCTTCTGTTTCTTCTATGTATCTAATTGTCCATGGAATTCTCCTCAGTGCCACTGAAGGTAAGATTATTGAGACAATTTCTCTGACGGTACTTTGGACCCTTGTCTCATGTATTTTGTTCTCTAGTTGTCTGTTGGAATATCATTCAGCCTTTAACATCAAAGAGGGTGAAACAAAGTGGCAAATCAAGTTCAGTTCAGTGAAGGTTGGGAAGCAAGGCTAAGGAAGTTGTATAAAATAAATAGTCAGATTTTGAGAACTGTTGATGAATGGAGGGATAGATTTCCACATATACGTTGGACAGATAGATAAGGTGGTTTAAGAAAACAAATGGATCCAGTGCTGGTAAATGGTTTTGTATAGTTGGGTAATTGGTGATTGACCTGGTTGCGTGGGCCAAAAGGTCTGTTTCTATACAGTATGACCCCATGACTCTTTACTTTATTGAAGATAGTTATCTCTCAACTATTAGTAGCAGCTTGGGCAACAGTATATTAAAAGTTATGCCTCATGGTACACTTAGCTCTTCAAAGTATTCTCACATTCACATCTTATACCCTTTAAAATGTGAAAGATATTCAAAAGGCAGGGACCCAGTAACACGCTGCTAGGGGCCTATTCATCTCTGAAGCCTTGCTGGACACCTTCAGAGTGCAAAGGGTGAATTCTAAAGGTCCACTGCATCAGGTAGGCCCATAATGGAGGGTGAATCCTGTTCGATTAGGCTCAATCTTACAGGAAGGATGTAAAGACACAAGATAATTCTTGGAAGTGATTTCAAGGCAAATGTCAGTGGCTGGAGATACTTACCAAGGAGAGGAGATTGGCGAGACTGGAACAGGCTGAGAAGTGATTTAATTGTGATGAATAAAACTCCCTGAGGCCTTGACAGGGTGTCCACCTATCATGGAGCAGAAGAGCTTGGAGAAAAGGGTTGAATGAGATTGGTAGATGTATTAGTGCCAGTTAATAGTGCTCACCAAAAGGATGGGCTTAGAGCTCACTGTCCAAAAGCATGGTAAGTGTAAGCATGTCCAACCGATATCAAAAGGATCTGCCGAGCTAAAATCTGAGCTGGAAAATCAAGTTTAATGTCAGAGGTATTTCTTTTAGTTAGCAAGGATATGCTAATTTAAATGATTTTTGATTTACTAAGTATTTTATCGAGGTATCAAAATGGAGAATAAACTTAGTTCAAATGTAACTTGCATTGTTCAGCAAGCTGCTTGGCACCATTCTCTCTTAGACCTTGACCAGGGACTTTTTTTGAACTATTTTGAAAACCTTTGATCTGGTGTTAAAGTACAGATGTTGGCTAATAACATAAATCACTATGTGATAAGGATTTTTTTTGTCTTTCTTTTCTTTACCAAACAGCTTCAATCTTGGTAGTGGGTTTAGATTTTTTTTATAATAAACTACTATAATTCAATTTAATTCATTTGTTTGATTATGAATATGGGGTACTGTGATTGCAATAGTATGATTTAAATATAGTGCATTCTGTACTATTCTATTTTTTGATTCATAATATGTATCCTCATGAATTCTGTATTCTTCTATATGAAATTTAATCCGAATATTGAAAGAGGCCTTGACCATATTTGATTATGGTTGGAGTAGTGTGTACTGCTTTTCTCACCCTGTGTCAAGATAGACATTGTCAAGCTGGAGAAAATGTAGAAGATATTTACAAGGATGGTTCCTGGACTAGAGAGCCTAAGTTATGGGGAATTATGGGGAGAAGTTAGCCATGCTGGATCTTTGTTTCCCAGAGCACAGGAAAATGAGGGGAGATCTCACAGAAGTTTAGAAAATTATGAGGGTATGGGTAAGTTCGATGTCATAGTCTTCCCTAGGTTTGGGAAGTCCAAAATTAGAGGGCACTTAAACAAGATAAATGGAGAGCTTTAAAGGAGACATGAAAGGTAACTTCTTTACATAGAAGGCAGTGAATACCTGAAATGAGCCACTAGACAAAGTTGTTAAAAGGAGGTACAATTGCAACATTTAAGAGGCATTTGAATCGTACATGGATGAGAGAGGTTTGGAGGATTAGAGGCCAAGCGCAACTGGGACTAGCAAGTAGGATGCTGTGATTGGCATGGACCAGTTTCTGTGCTGTATGACCCTATCTCTATGTGCCAGTGTCAGTCATTATTTCTGCTTCTATTCCGCTATAAAGTTAAAAAGAATTAGAATTGTTTATATAGTGTCTTATTTCATGGCTTGCTAATAAGGGGGACTGAAAAAGTAGCAAATATTAGGCAAACCTTCTTTCTACTGCCTATTAAAGACAGAGCATGGGGAGGGGAGACGAAAATTTTAAATAAAATATTTCCTCTGATAGTACTGAGATTTTGGAATTCTGTGAAATATCACATTTGATTTCTTTTGATTGTTAAAATATAACAAATACAGAAAGTTACAAATTAACACAGCATTTCATATCTTCTAGCGCACTTATGTAACATGCAAATAAATAGAAGTATGTAACTAATAATGGGTAATCAAATCTATTCTTTCACATGAACACTGATTGGCCTAATCTCAAATAATAATGAGGCAGCCTACAGAAAAGAAGTCATCACCCTGACACAGTGATGTCAAGAAAACAACCCCTCCCTCAATGTCGCAAAAACAACGGAGCTGGTTGTGGACTACAAGAGGAATGGAGACAGGCTAACCCCTATTGACATCAATGGATCTGGGCTTGCGAGGGTGAACGACTTCAAGTTCCTTGGCATACACTTCACTTGTGGTCTGTGCATACTGGTTGTGTAGTGTAAAAAGCACAACAGCGCCTCTTTCACCTCTGACAAGTGAAGAAGTTTGGTATGGGCCCCCAATTCCTAAAAAACTTTCTACAGGGGCACAATTGAGAGCATCCTGACTGGCTGCATCTGCCTGGTATGGGAACTGTACTTCCCTCAGTCGCAGGACTCTGCAGAGAGTGGTGCTGACAGCACAGTGCATCTGTAGATGTGAACTTCACACTATTGAGGACATTTACAAAGACAGGTGTGTAAAAAGGACCCGAAGGATCATTGGGGACCCAAGACACCCCAACCACAAACTGTTCCAGCTGCGACCATCTGGGAAGTGGTACCACAGCATCAAAGCCAGGACCAACAGCCTCCGGGACAGCTTCTTCCACCAGGCCATCAGACTGATTAACTCATACTGATACAATTGTATTTCTATATTATATTGACTGTTCTGTTGCATGTACTATTTATTATAAATTACTATAAATTGCACATTGCACATTTAGACGGAGATGTAATGTAAAGATTTTTACTTCTCGTATATATGAAGGATGTAAGTAATAAAGTCAGTTCAATTCGACAGGAACTCCTAGTGATCTTCACCATTTATAAACTGTGCCATGCACAAGGTCACTGGTAAGTAAAGAGGGGAGCGTGGAGATGTGAAACTGTATTTGCTTTAAACATGCAACATAAAGAAACATTATAATTGCATTTTATAGCAGATAATAATGCTCATTATCAGGATTTGCTATCACTAACCAATTTTTTAACATTTGAAATAGTAATTCACAGTAAACCCAACTTCTATGGCTCTTTAGTAGATAATAAGGAAAAATTAAATTCTGCTGTACAACTGAATGCTTCTACATCTCACAGCTGAATGCCGAATGTTTAAATAATAACATGGATTGATTGAAAGATCACGTGCAAAATGCCTAGTGTTGACACTGATAATCCAAATTATTTCACAATAATTTGATAATCCAAATTATTTCACAAGTGCTACAAGTAGCACAGTGGTTAGTTGAACACCATTACAGCACCAGCTACCTGTGTTCAATTCCTCTCTGTATGCAAGGAGTTTGTACATTCTCCTTGTGGCCTGTGGGTGTCCTCCGGTTGCTATGGTTTCCTCCCATATTCCAAAGATATTGGCAGGTTAATTCATCACAGGGGTGTATTTGGTCAGTGTGGGCTCATTGGGCTGGAAAGGCCTTTACTGTGCTGTATCTCTAAATAAACTGCATAAAAAGTTAAAACTATTGGAACTAATATTGGAGGTCCTGACCATTGTACTCAAAAGCAGTAATTTTAATTTGTGCAGTAATGCTGAGGATTTATAAGTTACTAGTCAGGCCGCACTGGGAGTATTGTCAACAGTTTTCGGCCCCATTTTTAAAAACGGATGTGTTGTCATTGGAGAGAGTCCAGAGAAGGTTCACGAGGGTGATTCCGGGAGCGAAGGGGTTGACATATAAGGAGTGTTGGGCAGCTTTGGGCCTGTACTCACTGGAATTTAGAAGAATGCATGGGAGGAGGGGCAGTGACCTCATTGAAACCTACCGAATGTTGAAAGGACGAGATAGGGTGGATGTGGAGAAGGTGTTTCCTATGATGGCAGTATCCAGAACTAGAGGGCACAGCCTCAAAATTGAGGGGCAACCTTTTAGAACAGAAGTAAGGAGGATTTTTTTAGCAGAGATTTGTGAATCTGTGGAATGCTCTGCCACAGACTGTGGTGGAGGCCAAGCCCATGGGTATATTTAAGGCAGAAGTTGATAGTTTCCTGATTGGTCAAAGCATCAAAGGATCTTGCGACAAGGCAGATGTATGGGGTTGAGTGGGATCTGGGATCAGCCACGATGGAATGGTGGAGCAAACTCAGAGGGCTGAATGACTTAATTCTGATCCTATGTCTTATGGTCTTATGGTCTAATAATGTAAAGGGGAGATATTGAAATAGCTTTCCAACATGTCAAACTAATTTTCCACTCCATTGACCTTAGTACTAAGGAAAATCTAGCATGATGCATATTGGGGAACTACAGTATTCGATACCATGGCCATCAATCACAGTTTAGCTTTGTGCGTATCAAGAAATATTAACACGATCCACACTGTGTGGCATTATATTATCCACCAATTCGCTGAATTGGATGATATTTTGTGACACACAGTGACATCGCAATCAAGTGATAATATTATTCAATATGATTGAAGCCTTATACCTTGGTGTGCTAACCAAATAGACAAAAGTAGATCTGTTAATAATAGAACCAGTTCCTGTTCTTCATCATTTCTATAATGATGGCAATCTTCTGTTATGCTGAGAATGCTATTGCCTGTTTCTGGGGTACGCTATTTATTCTGGCATTATGCTCTGCTGGGAGCCCGGTTCACAGCGCTTCGGCACGGCCGACTGCAGTATAATGGTTGTCCCAGCACAAGGTGTGTGAGTGGAAAGGCTTCGAGAGCCAAAGAAGTCCCTGTCCCAGGCTTTCTGGCTGTCAAAACTGTCATTAATAAATGGGAATATCTTTGGTAAGATGACAGTACTTATCAAAAGGTAGTGAGTAAAGTTGCGGGTACAGTTAAAAGTTAAAGCTGTGTTTAGCTGTTAGAATACAGACATCATATTTGTTTGCTGTATTTGATAGCATTTTGCATATAGTATTTGTTCAGTATTTGTGACATGTTACATGTAGCATTTGCATTGACGAGGGTGTTTAATCAGTCTTATTATATTTTTAGAGTTCTAGGTTGTGCTATTCTTTGAGTCTTGATGAGATTTAGTTCGTTGGTAAGGATTTAGGGCAACCTCAAAGAACAGAAGAGTCTGCTCCATAAGCTACATTTTCAAGACATATATTGAAAAGTTGGTTTCTTGTCTAGATGCAAACATTCCATGTTACTTAGGCGTATTTTCAGAACTTGAAACCTAGATACTTATTAGATACAAGTTTTTTTTTACTGTGGCAATTGAGATCAGCAGCAGGAAAAGTAATTTGACATTCACCAGACTTATCACTGACATACAGTTTGTATTGAAAGTTGTTATATTGTGGAAACTGGACAATGAAAGACATAGAAACCTCTAAGTTACAACAAATAAATAGTGCAAAAGAGGAATAGCGAAGTAGTGTTCATGGACTATTCAGAAATCTGATTGCGGAGGGAAAGGAGATGTTCATAAAACATTAAGTATGGGCCTTCAGGCTCCCAGACCTCCTCCGATCTCAATCAGGCTTTAGATGATCTGAGCAATGGGATCAACATACACGAAACAACCCCCCCCCCCTATGCCTTCACCATTGTTTTGGGAGATTTTAACCAGGCCATTCTGAAAAATCACTAATCAACCACCATCAACAGATCACTTACAATACCAGAGGAAACAACACACTGGACCATTGCTACACCACCATCAAGAATGCCTACCGTACTATTCCACGGCCTCACCTCGGGATGTCTGATCTCCTAGCTGTACTTCTACTCCCTGAGTATAGACAGAGACTGAAGACTGCAGCACCAGTACTGAGGACCAAGAATGTAGGGGCAAGGGAAGCACAGGAGCGCCGACAGGACTGCTTTGAATCGGTGGACTGGACTGTATTCAGGGATTCACCTTCGAACCTGGATCAGTATGCTGCAGTTCTTACCGACTTCATTAAAACCTGTGTGGATGAGTGTGCGCCCACAAAGACTTACCATATATTCCCAAACCAAAAGCCATGGATGAACTGGAGGTATGCAACCTGCTGAAAGCAAGATCTGAGGCATTCAGAAATGTTAGTCCTGATGAAGGGTCTCGGCCCGAAACGTCGACTGTACCTCTTCCTATAGATGCTGCCTGGCCTGCTGCATTCACCAGCATTTTTTATGTGTGTTGCTTGAATTTCCAGCATCTGCAGATTTCCTCATGTTCTGTGGCATTCAAGTCTGGCAACCCAGGCCTGTATCAGAAAGCCAGGTATGATTTGCGGAGGGTTATTTCAAGGGCGAAGAGACAATTTCGAACAAGGTTGGAGGTGACACCGGATGCACGGCAACTCTGACAGGGTCTGCAAGACATTACCTCCTACAAAGCGAAACCCAATAGCATGAATGGCAGCGATACTTCACTGCCAGATTAACTCAACACCTTCAATGCACACTTTGAAAGGGAGAACACACTACAGCTGTGAAGATCCCTGCTGCACAGGATGATCCTATGATCTCTGTCTCAGAAGCCGATGTTAGGCTGTCTTTAAAGAGAGTGAACCCTTGCAAGGTGGAAGGTCCTGATGGAGTACTTGGTAAGGCTCTTAAAACCTGTGCCAACCAACTAACGGGAGTATTCAAGGACATTTTCAACTTCTCACTGCTATGGGCTTAAGTTCCCACTTGCTTCAAAAAGGCAACCATTATACCAGTGCCTAAGAAGAATAATATGGGCTGCCTTAATGACTATCACCTGGTAGCACTCACATCGACAGTGATGAAATGCTTTGAGAGGTTGGTCATGACTAGACTGAACTCCTGCCTCAGCAAGGACCTGGACGCATTGCATTTTGCCTATCACCACAATAGGTTAATGGCAGGTGCAATCTCAATGGCTCTCCACACAGCTTTAGACCACCTGGACAACACAAACACCTATGTCAGGATGCTGTTCATTGACTATAGCTCAGCATTTAATACCATCATTCCCACAATCCTGATTGAGAGGTTGCAGAACCTGGGCCTCTGTACCTCTCTCTGCAATTGGATCCATGACTTCCTAACCGGAAGACCACAGTCTGTGCGGATTGGTGATGACATATCCTCCTCACTGATTATCAACACTGGCACACCTCAGGGGTGTGTGCTTAGCCCACTGCTCTACTCTCTATACACATGACTGTGTGGCTAGGCATAGCTCAAGTACCATCTATTAATTTGCTGACGATACAAACATTGTTGGTAAAATCTTAGGTAGTGAGGAGAGGGCGTACAGGAGTAAGATATGCTAACTAGTGGAGTGGTGCTGCAGCAACAACCTGGCACTCAACGTCAGTAAGACAAAAGAGCTGATTGTGGACTTCAGGAAAGGTAAGATGAAGGAGCACATACCAATCCTCATAGAGGGATCAGAAGTGGAGAGAGTGAGCAGCTTCAAGTTCCTGAGTGTCAAGATCTCTGAGGATCTAACCTGGTCCCAACATATTGATGTAGTTAAAAAGAACCGAGACAGCGGCTATACTTTATTAGGAATTTGAAGAGATTTGGCATGTCAGCAAATACATACAAAAACTTCTATAGTTGTACTGTGGAGAGCATTGTGACAGGCTGCATCATTGTCTGGTATGGAGGGGCCACTGCACAGGATCGAAAGAAGCTACAGAATTCTGTAAATCTAGTCAGCTCCATCTTGAGCACTAGCCTACAAAGTACCCAGGACGTCTTCAGGGAGTGGTGTCTCAGAAAGGCAGCTCCATTATTAAGGACCTCCAGCACCCAAGGCATGCCCTTTTCTTACTGTTACCATCAGGTAGGAGGTACAGAAGCCTGAAGGCACACACTCAGCGATTCAGGAACAGCTTCTTCCCCTCTGCCATCCAATTCCTAAATGGACATTGAACCTTTGGACACTACCTCACTTTTTTAAATATACAGTATTTCTGTTTTTGCACTTTTTAAAAAATCTATTCAATATACGTAATTGATTTACTTGTTTACTTATTATCATTATTTTATTTATTTTTTTCTCTCTGCTAGATTATGTATTACATTGAACTGCCGCTGCTAAGTTAACAAATTTCACGTCACATGCCGGCAATAAAAAACCTGATTCTGATGATGGTAGTAATGAGAAGAAGGCATGTCCTGGGTGGTGAGGATCCTTCATGTTGTCTTCCTGAAGCACCACCTTTTGAGGAAGTCCTTGATTGTGGAGAAGGTTGTGACTTTGATGGAACTGGCTGAATCTATAACCCTCTCTGCAGATCCTGTACATTGGAGCATTCATACCAGGCAGTGATGCAACCAGTGAGAATGCTCTCCACTTTTCAACTGTAGAAATTTGTTAGTCTTTGGTGACATTCCAAATCTCCTCAAATCTCCTCTACTTCTTTAGAAGTAGAGCCACTGGTGAGCCTTCTTTGTGATTTCATCAATACGTTGGGCCCAGGATAAATCTTCTGAGTTGTTGATGTCCAGGAACTTGATGCTGTTCAGCCGTTCCACCATCCAAACCTTGCCATGCCCTGACACCTTGTGAGGGTTCACCCTCTGAAGGATGTTTTGATGTCTGCCTCTGAGACAGAGATCACATACTCATCTCCCAGGTCTTGATGAAATTGGTGATGACTTTGGCATATTCATTCAGACTTAAAGATGAATCCATGAATATGGTCCAGTGCACCGATTCAAAGCAATTCTGTAAGTGCTCCTCTGCCTTCCTTGACTATTACTTTGTGGTCCTCACCAGTGGTGCTGCAGTCTTCAGTCTCCGCCTGTAGGCCAGGAGTAGACATACAGGCAAGGTGATCAGACTTGCCAAAGTGTGGGCTTGGGATGGCACTATAAGTGTCTTTGATGGTTGTGTGGTAACAGTGACCAAGTGTGGTGGTTCCTCTGGCTCCCCAGATGACATGTTTCTGGCAGTTTAGCAAAATATTCTTCTAGCTGGTCTGGTTAAAGTCCCCTGCTATGACCAGGAAGGCATCAGGATGTGCTGTCTCATGACCGTTGAACATGCTGCTCAGCTTCTCTAGTGCCAGCTTGTTGTTTGCCAGTGACAGAATGTATACTGTGTCCAGAACTATGGCAGTAAATGGAATGCAAGATACTTGACCATCAGATGTTCTAGGATGGCGAGCAATACTGAGACAGATCTGCCACATTTGTGGACCATGATGACTTAATTATGAAGAAAATTCTGTCACCTCTGCCTTTACCTGATGCCTCTGTCCACTCCATAGGTTGGAAGATGAAATAGTTGCACTGGAGTGCTGTGTCCAGAGTTCTCTGGAGCCATGTCTCTGTGAAGCAGCGCACACACAGTTCCTGATGCCCCTCTAACATTGCAGCCTTGCTCTGAGTCCAACAGTTTTATTTCCAGGAACTTGAGAAAGTCTGCAGATGTTGGAAATCCAAAGCAACACATACTAAATAATGAAGGAATTCAGCTGGTCTGGCAGAATCTATGGAAATGAATATAGTCGATGTTTTGGGCTGAGACCCTTCTTTTGGTTTCAACCTGAAACGTCAATTATCTATTCATTTCCATGGATGCTGTCTGACCTGCTGAGTTCCTCCAGCATTTTGTGTGTGTGTTTTTTTTTTCCCAGAGACTGTACATTAGCCAGTGAGGTAGTAATGAGCGGAGTAGTGGGCTTAGGTCCCTGCATTTCAAGTTTACCTACAGCCTGGCCTGGCAGCCATGTTTCCCAAGACAGTGGCGACATTCCCTGAGGCACCAACTGCTGCACTTGCTCCCTGGATGGGCAGCAGTTCTGAAGATAGATTTTTAAAAAAAAAATCACTTGGAACCATGTTACTACCTACAGATTTCGGCTGTAGCAGTTGTGAATGGAAATATTCGATAATTCTCTTGGGAGCTGCCCACAAAAAGTTGCCACTTGCTGTTACCATTTTCCTGCTGAACACAGGTTTCCAAAATGTTTCAAGAACTGCGAACCAATACTTTCATTTACAATGTCAAGCAGAACAATTCGTCAATGATAAGACTGAAAGACAATAAAGAAGCAACTGTTTAATGAAAGTGTCACAGCTGCCCAGCAGGTAATACCGCTGTCTCATTTCTCAGCTCCAGTGCTGTCTGTGTGGAATTTCCACATCGCCCTGGTGATTTCAGATTTCCTCCCATATGCAGGAGAGGTGCTGCTAGGTAAATGGGGATTGTTTATAGTGTAAGCTGGTAGTAGGAGGATTAGAAGGTTCTTAATGAACTTGTTAAGGATATAGGCTACAGGGAAATAGATTTGATGGGACTCAATGGGCTGATTGGATGTCTTGTATATTATGTATAAAAATGTGAATGTGGCAATAGTTATAAATTTACTTATTTTCAAAATTTTATTTATGGAGATACAGCACATGGATAGGTCTTTCCAGCCATTTGAACTGTGCCACCCAGTAATTCTCAGATCTAATCTTAGCTTGATCACAGGAAAACTTACAATAACCAATTAATCTACAAACCGGTATCTCTTTGGACTGTGGGAAGAAACGGGAGCACCTGGAGGAAACCAACAGTCACAAGGTGAATGTACAAACTCCTCGCAGGCAGTGGTGGGATATTCTATATTGGCATGTCATTGTGGCTTTGTAGATTGGATGCAGTGTGGTCATATTTACCTTGTCATCGTTTAAGAACTGAGTTGAATTCAATTTAATTAAGCATGTTCAACAGGGTATGCTTGCAGAAGAAACTAATCCTGGGATCATTATTATAAAAATCACACTTGTTTTACCATTAAACTTTGAACTTTGAATGCCTGACTTAGAATGTCTAAAATTCTATTTGTGCAGTCTTAAGATGCCATGAGTAGGCTTTGTAGCAATACATAAAATAGAGAGCATCATAATAGGAGTTTCTATTAGTTGAAAGAGGTCATATTGCAGTAAGAAACCTCATAGGCAAGAAATGAGAAAGAGATTATAGTTGGAGGGGACAGAAATTAATGTTTCATTCTTTGCTCGTGTCATTAGAAACTTAAATTTAAACAGCAGATTCATTACCTGCTAATGATCTAGAAATTCTAATATCTATTAAATGCCTGAAGCATATTCCTGTTTAATCTCTTCTGTTTTTAAATTTTGATGCAATATAAATGGAGTATTCTTCACAGCAAAGGTTGACCAGTTTATGTGCTTATGTGTGCAGGGCCAGTGAAAATGAACTTCTTCAAACATGTGGGGTTTTATTTTGAATGACTTAAAATTTATTTAGAACTCTTAATCAATTCTACTCTAACATATGTTTCAGAAGTGTTAACTCAATACACTGATTCTTCTCAAAAATGTGAGGGGTGAATGATGAGTTTGTGGCCTAAGGTAGAAGGAGTCAATTTTAGAAAACCTAGCACATTTATTTTTCAATATAGTCCCCTCCTACATTTACACACATAGTCCAGCGGTCGTGGAGCATACGAATCTTGGACCTCCAGAAAGTGTCCACAGCAGGGGTGATTGATAAGTTCGTTGCCTAAGGTAGAAGGAGATGAGATATACAGCTCTCATTACATGCACATGCAGGTTAACTCTTTGAGTGATTATGCAGGAAGTTTGAAGTTAATAACTCATCACCTTTCACTTTAGGCCACCAACTTATCAATCACCCCTGCTGTGGAGACTTTCTGGAGGTCCAAGATCCGTATGCTCCACGACCGCTGGACTAAGTGTGTAAATAAGACAAGACCATAAGACAAAGGAGCAGAAGTCGGCCATTCAGCCCATCGAGTCTGCTCTGCCATTTTATCATGAGCTGATCTATTCTCCCATTTAGTCCCACTCCCCCGCCTTCTCACCATAACCTTTGATGCCCTGGCTACTCAGATACCTATCAATCTCTGCCTTAAATACACCCAATGACTTGGCCTCCACTGCTGCCCGTGGCAACAAATTCCATAGATTCACCACCCTTTGACTAAAAAAATTTCTTCGCAAATGTGGGAAGGGACTATGTTGAAAAATAAATGTGCCAGGTTTTCTAAAACTGACTCCTTCTACTTTAGGCCACAAACTTATCGATCACCCCTCGTATATACTTGCAGTTTATACGGAGTTTTTGGATTCCTGGAAGTTCTAAAGAACATTACAGTCATTGAATTACCTTGTAAGCATTGTCACTATTTTAATCTAAGCAAACAAGACAAGCTAATTAGCCTGTATGAAGATCTTCACAACAAATGGTTGGTTAGGAGGGTAGGCTAGAAGACAGAGATATTTCTTAAACTCCCAAGTTCTGACAGATATTTTCCTGGATGCTGGGAGAATCTTTCGTTTGCTCTTCTAATCACAACAGATGTTTTAAAATAATCTGGGCGTTCAGAGGAGCATTCTAGAGAATGTTAGTATATCTGACATGGAGTGAAATATTTATCTAGGTTATGCGCCCAAGTTCTGAATTGCTGTTTGAAATTATTATCTCTGATTTTTGATGCATGTGACCTTTATCACTGACTTTTGATGAGTGAATTTCATTTCATGTGCAATGCTTCGAAGTGGCAAAATGACTGAAGAATCCACTGAAAGCTGTATGTTTGTGAAACACCAATGTCTTTGAACAGAAAATCCTACAAAAGGTAGGATTTAGCCCAGTACATCATGAGTAAAGCCCTCCCAACTATTTAGAACATCTACATGAAATGCTATCATAGGAAAGCAGCATTCATCATTAGAGATCCCCACTACCCAAGCCATGCTCTTTTCTCACTGCTGTCATCAGGTATAAGGTACAAGAACCTCGGGACTTGCACTACCAGCTTCAAGAACAGTTACTACCCCTCAACCATCAGGCTCTTGAACAAAAAGGGATAACTACCCTCTCTTGCCTATCCATTCAGATGTTCCCGCAATCAGTGATCTCACTTTAAGGACTCTTAATCTCATTATCTCATTTTCTCAATATTTTTTGCTATTTATTTATATTTACATTTGCATAGTTTGTTGTCTTCTGCACTCTGGTTGATCTCTCATTGATCCTGTTATAGTTACTCTTCTCAAGATTTACAGGGTATACCTGCAGGACAATGAATCTGAGCATTGTATATGTGACATATATGTACTTTGATAATAAAATTTACTTTGAACTTCTCTCGTGCTTGACACTAGACTGTTGATGCAAAACTTTCATAGTTTTTTTCTCCATAACTCTACATCAACAGGCTTAAAATAAGTTTAAAGTTACATTTCTTATGGATCCCATTTATTATTTGAATATTATCAACTTCCAAAAGCAACAAAAATAATGAAGATGTATAAATTTGAATGCATATTATGAATTCACAAAACAAGTCCATTCAATTGATTGACCTTCAAGGTGGAAAAGAATTAAATTGCTTTGAGATTAGTGTTTCCACTAAAATTTAATAATTGTTTATAGTCTAATGGAGTGCTTAAAGGCAATAAGGTCTTCATTCAGAATTTTCTTAGGTTGTTAATGTGAAGAAAAACCTTGAATTAATTCAATCAATTTCCATTATGATGGCAGTTTTATTGCAGATATTTACAACTGAAGATACAAAAGAGAATCAGTTCAAACATGTGATGCCATATGTTTGATTACACTAGCAAGTTTATGAATCTACACGCAATAATATATTTGATACCTGTGCTTTAAGTAGTGTTAATAAACTTATATTTTTATGCTAAATTATTGCTACTTTGCAAGGTTGGTTTTCTATTCCTTTCGGATCAGATTGGAGCTGAATGTAGCAAGTAATGAAAGAGCAGTTGTAAGTGTGGTATTGTTACTGTAATAACCTAGGAAATTGAGGAGCCAATTTGCACACAGCAAAAGTTGATAATGATCAGCTAATCTGTTTAAGCCACCTTGATTAAGGGAAAAATATTGGCCTGAAGAAGATGAATAAATCTCCAAGTCTTTGAAAGATTGCCATGAGATATTTTGCTTGCAGCTGAGAGAGCAATGATAAACGCAAGAGATTCTACAAATGAAGACATACAAAATGCAGGAAGACCTCAGCAACTCAGGCAGCACCTGAGGAAATGGACCAACAGTCAACTTTTCAGGCCGATCCCTTCATCAAGAATGGTAAGGAAAGGGCAAGATGCCAGAATAAAAGGGTGGGGCAAAGGAAGGAGGACAACCGAGAAGAAGATAGGTAGTCAGAAGGGTGGGGGAGGGGATGAATTAAGAATCTAGGAGGTGATAGGTGGAAAAGGCAAAGGACTGGAGAAGAGGGAATCTGATAGGAGAGGAGAGTGGACCGTGGGAGAAAGGGATGGATGGAAGAGGGGTACCAGTGGGATGTCATAGGCAGGTGAGGAGAAAAGGTAAGAGACCAGAGTGGGGAATAGGAGAAGAAGGAAGCAGGAGGGGAAAAGAAAACAAAATACCAGAATGTGAAATCAATGTTCATGCCATCAACTTGGAGTCTACATAGATGGAATATGAGGTGTTGTACCTCCACACATTCAACTTGGCACAAGAGAAGGCCATGGAGCCACGGGGATAGGAATTAAAATGGTAGAATACCAGGAAATTCTGCTTTGTGTGGATGGAGGTGTTCCACAAAGTGGTCCCACAATATTCGTCAGGTCTCACCACTGTAGAAGACACCACATTGGGAGCACCGGTTACATCAAATTTGAAGGTGAAGTTTTGTCTCACCTAGAAGTACTGTTTGAGGCCCTGAATGGAGGTGAGTGAGGAGGTGAATGGGCAGGTGTAACACTTTGGCTGCTTGCAGGGATAAGTGCCAGGAGGGAGATTAGTGGGGAGAGATGAATGTACAAGGTAATTGTGGAAGGAGTGATCAATGCAGAAAGCAGAGAGTAGGGGAGGTAAAGATGTGTTTTGGTGGTAGGATCCCATTGAAGATTGCAGAGTGATATTTTGGATGTGGAGGCTCGTGAGGTGGTAGGTGAGGACAAGATGAACTCTACCCCTGTTAAGGCAGTGGGAAGATGGGATGAGCGCGAATGTCTGGGAAATGGCGGAGACATGGGTAAGGGTAGAATCAATGGTAGAGGAAGAGAAACCCCATTCTTCAAAGAAGGACTTCTCTGATGTCCTGGAAAGGAATGCTTCATCTTGAGACCAGAGGTGGCAGAGACGAAGGAACTTAGAAAATGGAATAGCATTTTTAGCGAAGGCAAGGTGGGAAGAAGTATAGTCAAGACAGCCATAGGAATGGATAGGTTTAAAAAAATATTGGTAGACAGCTTTTCTCTAGATATGGAGCAGAGTGATCAGGAAAGGGGGAGAAGTATCAGGAATGGAACAATTAAGATAGTTTATATGAAAGATCAATCCTCTACCAGTGCAGTACTTCCTCATTACTGTTCTAGAGTTTCAACTGATATTTTTGCACTTAAATATTTGCCACGCAGCTTGAACCAATAGATGTCTCACTCAAATTCAAAGTAAATTTATTATCAAAGTATGTTTATGTCACCATATACTAACTTGAAATACATTTTCTTTCAGGCATTTTCAGGAAAATAAAGAAAAACAACAAAATTTATGAAAAATTACACTGACAAACAAGCAATCAGTGTGCAATAAAAGACGAATAGTGCAAACAAATAATGAAAGAGATAATGCTGAGAACATGAGTTATAGAGTCACTGAATGTGAACCTGTAGTTTGTGGTATCAGTTCGGGTGATTGAAATTATACATGCTGGTTCAGGAGCCTGATGGTTGTAGGGTAATGACTGATCCTGAAGCTCCTGTATCTCCTACCAGATAGTAGTAGTGAGAAGAGAGCATAGTCTGGATGGTGGGCATCCTCAATGATGGATGTTACTGTCTTGTGGAAATGCTCCTTGTAAATGTGCTCAATGGTGGGAGGGCTTTGGCTGTGATGGTCTGGGGTTTCTCCACCAATTTTGTAGAATTTTCTATTCCTGGGCATTAGTGCCTCCATACAAGCATGACTGAGACATACATGAACCAAAAAATCAAGTTAAAATGCAAGAAATCAAGGAATTTAGCCAACAAGAATATGTACCTCACAGTAAAATCCCTGCAAAAATGTAATCGAGATCTGGAGAACTTGTACAGTATACATCGATTGATTGTATGTCCATTAAGTGACACTACATACAGGAGTGTCTGTAGAAAACGTGACTTGCAGCAAATGATAAAGTAATGGTGGTTGGTTGGCAGGGAGGGATAGGTTAGTGGATTGAGGTGTTGATCAGCCTTACTTTTTGGCAAAAATAACAGGTTTAGTGGTCCAGGCGTGAATGCTATGTAGCTTCCTCCCTGATGGGAGTGGGACGGGGTAGTAAGTAGGGTGAGTAAGATCCCTCATGATGTTACTGGCCCTTTTCCGGCACCTTTCTGTGCAAGTAAGCTTGTGCCAGTGATGCGTTGGGCAGTTTTGACTACCTGTTGAAGAGACGTCCTGTCCACTGCAGTGCAGTTTCCCGAGCATGCAGTGATACAGCTTGTTAAGGCGCTCTCTACTGTGCATCTGTAGAATGACATGAGTGTAGGTGTACATAGTGCAGCTCTCTTCAGCCTTCTCAGATAGGAGGGGCATTGGTGAGCTTTCCTGATTGAGTGGACTGCTCTGGGACAGTGAGAGGTTGTGTGAGATGTGCACTCCCAGGAGTTTGAAACTGCTCGTAGTTTCCACTGTTGTGCTGCCAGTGTAAAGAGGGGTGTGAGGGGTGCGAGTTCTCCTGAAGTCGATAACATCTCCTTTGCCTTGTTGGCATTGAGGAAGAGGTTATTTGCCTGGCAGCAGGCCTCGAGCTCTTCCACCTCCTCTCTGTAGGACATCTCATCATTATTGGTGATGATCCGCACCACTGTCATGTCATCTGTCAACTTGACAATGTGATTACTTGGATGTTTTGCCGTGCAGTTGTGTGTGAGCAGAGTGTACAGCAGTGGGCTCAGCATACAGCCCTGAAGGGGCAGCTGTGTTGAGGATGATGGTGAGGGAGGAGTGGTTCTGCATATGCTGACCATCTGAGGTCTGTTCGTTAGGAATTCCAACACCCAGATGCACAGTGGTGCATTTAGACTGAGGAGTCAGAGTTTGATTACTATGTTCAGTGAGACAATAGTGTTGAATGCCAAACTGAAATCTAGGAACAGCATTCTGAAGTAAGTGTCCTTGTTTCCTAGATTTGTCAGAGCCAGGTACATGAGAAATGCTATGGCATTTGTCAGAGTGCAGTTCTGATGGCAAGTATACTGGTGAGTGTCCAACATGGCAGGAATGGAGTTTTTGATAAGTGCCATTACTAGCCATTCAAACCACTTTATGATGATTGGAATCAGTGCCACTGGGTGGTAGTCATTTAGTTCTGAAGCTGTAGAATTCTTTGATACTGGGATGATAGTGGCTGATAACTATATAATGGAATTATAATAATCATTAGTATTTGTGGGAGATTTTAATAACTATCTTGATCACACTTTCCTGTCCATGGTTTGCTAATAGCCTATATATAAGCTATACCTTAGACAAGATTTCTTGAGATAAGAACAGAAAGAAAGGGTTGATGTGCAGTTTTATCTAACATGCTCACTCAATCACATGTAAATGGTTTTGTAATGCCCAATTAAATTTTGTATGCAAATATAAGCTCATCACAAAGGGAAAGATCTATTTTTTGACATTTTGATATATTATTATCAAAAGGAACTTCTCAGTACTTTCAAGTTACTTAAATAGTTTTTTTTAAATAAGTGATGTATATGTAGGTTAAAAACTCTTTCAAGGCAAAATTTCTTTTCTAAGCACTGTAAGATTCCTTATGATGATTATGACCACTGTTTATTAAATACTCCCAATGGTATGTGTCTCAAATTGCCTCTGACAACCAAGACCAGCTCCTGGCCTTCACGTGTGGTTCAGCTACTAAGCCCGACAGAAGAAGGGGCAATGGCAGGATATTGCTGACTTAAAACCAGTCAAGTCAGCTGTGGCTGGCGTCTCATTTAGCAGAAGGAAAACTCTGATTTCAAACCTCTGCTGCCCTGCAGATATGCCATCATGGGGAAGTCTTTGGAAGTAAACCCGGAGGACAATTCCGGAGCTGGAGTCCCTAAGGCAGTCCAATTCTGAATTCAATGCTGACCCCAAGCTCCTACCACACCACTGGTGCCAAACTGTATTAGCTTCTGCCATTCATTTAGATTGATCAGCTGTGTGGAGAGGGGGAGCCTGCTACTTGGGATACAGCTTATTCTCCATATTGTACTGCTCTGGCTTGCATATCACATAGACAGCTAGGACACACCGTCCAAGGTGGAATCAACCAACGGACAGCCTCAAATACAGTAAGCAAAACTTAAGATCCAATTTAGAAAAAATCCATTTTGCTAAGAGGCTTAATAATGCAGATGGAATAACAGATTCAGAATTCTTTGGGTGTTACCTTTATCGGTAAGTCACGGGTACCTTGAAAGAAGGAGTGGTCTTTTGCCCATTAATTAGCACGGAGACAAATAGCAAGCCATAAAACAAAGTTCCAGCTCAATTCAGGTGCTATTTTATGCTGCCACCCAATGCTCGGCATTTCTGAATGCTGTTTTTCATTCCAGTGTTCAGTAAATCAACTGAACGCTGATCTGATGATTTCAGAGTCCCTCATCAATTCTGTGTTTTAGTTTGTGTTAAGCTATCAATTACTTTCTCCATCAAAATGATAGAAAGGGAAGTGTTAGTCCAGAGTTTGGCATATTTCATATGTCACCCTACTAGATTTGTCAATGAATGCAGAAGCAGGATGTATTGTGTAGTGCAACACAGCAGTGAGGTGGTTAGCACAGCCGCCTTTACAGTGGCAGCTGTAGGAATGAGGTTTCGATTCCCACCGCTGTCTGTTTGTACATTCTCCCTGTGACTGCCTGAGTTTCCTCAGGGTGCACCATCTTTCTGCCACATTGGCATGGTTAAGATTAGTGAGCCGAGGGCTGTGTTGGCGCCAGGAAGCACAGTGACACTTGTGGGCTGCTCAGCACAGTCCTCACTGATTTGATTTCACTGTATATTTCGATATATATGTGACAATAAAGTTAATCTTTAATTATGGAAAAATGATCAGCAAAAGTGAATGTTGAAAAGCATACGCTTCATGATTTTTGTTTGCAGATTTCTCAGATGGCCATCAGCTCTCTGTTAGCTTGTGGTTAATTGATACGTAGGCAATAATTTTAAAAAAAGAACATTGAAAGTATAAATGCTTCAAATAAAAATGTGCTTACTTGCCCTTTCAAAGACTTCACAGTGTCATGCAGAGCAGATTTCCAATGATTAGTCCAAGGTCAATCCTAAGGTCAATCAGGGTTCACATGCTACTAGAAGATACCTTTGGGTTGAAGAACTTTATTTAGCTGTGGTGTCCTTTGTGGCTGAATGCTTCTTGAGTATAGTCATTTCCCAAATTTCACATTTAACTGTGCGTGCATTATTGCCGAATGTTGCTGTTTGACTTACACTTTAGTAATAGCAAATGTGGTTGGCCTCATTTCTATTTCCTCAGCAAAATCCAGACCAATAGCTCATTAGATATCCTTGTTCCAGTGCACGGAGATGGTAAAGGGTTATCTATTCTTCAGAATTCTTCTGGCGTAACAGAAATCACACAGTAGCATAGTGAAGTAATAATCTACTATTTCAGAGACAAGAATTAGAAGCCCAGGGGTTATTGCGCTGAACAATATAGAAAATCTCCTCTTTGATATGATCTCCAAAATATTGCTTTGGGATTATATTACGAATGGGAATAGATCAACTGGTGGTGGTGTCAGCAGTTCTCTGCCCTGCAGTATACCTGCAGTGTTCATTCACTGGAAATCCTGCATAACCAAAGAAGATAGTATCCCAGGGAATATTTGATCTGAGAGACCAAAGATGATGGATGAGGCTGCTCTGGCATTTGCAGACTCTGCAATAATGTGAATAGGAATTTCTCATCAGAGTGTCAGGTGTGGGTGCTCTATCTCCTGTCCTACTTTTCTATTTCCTTTGAGTGTCATATGGTTTCAACAGGCTTTCAGACCACACACTTACATCTATATGCACACACAAATTTTCATGTTATGGCTTTAAGACTATCGAATGAAGCTTTTTATTAAACCTTGTCATGCAGAACAGAATAAAATTGAACTGTTTCCGTTTGTGGTTACATAGAAAGAATCCGAGGTGAGTTGATTGCCGTACACTTGTAGGTTGTCATACGCTTCACCCTGCAGTGTGCTGTAATGGAAAAGAATGAATATAGAAGGTGGAAGATAGGATGTCAATCAAATGGACAGCCACGTGACTGGATGATTAGATAGTCTACTAATGATTAGATTATCTACTCTTAGTGATTGTTTTTACAGGATCAGTGAAATACTGTCCTGTTCTTTCACACTGTGAGCAGCTATGAAATACACTGCATTAATTCACAAGGACTACCTTGACAGCAGTTCCTGAATTGTGAACTATGCTATCTACAAAGACAAGAGCAGAAAGTGCCTGCAAATCACCACCAGCTTCCAAATCATACATATTCATATGATTGACCCTATGATTTGGAAATATTTTTGCCATTTCTTCATCATTGCTGGGGCAAAATTATGGCACCCTTTCTGCTAATAAATTGTAGGATTGCTTCATTGCATGTCTTGCAATTGTTCAAAAATTGGATCACTATTACCTCTTTAATTTTGACAGTAAATGCTGGACATATGTCATAAGGAGCTAAAGGACAAGTTCATTTTATTTAGTAATTTAAATTGAATGTAATGAAAGATCTTACATATTCTATACCAAGTGCTTTAGTAAATTCAGATGGAAAATGAATATTAATATTTAGTATTTTTAATACAAACTGTGTGTAAGGGGTTTCTTGTATGTTACTGCGTAGGCTAATTAAAATGGCTTCTTTGTTATGTTAACTGCTGAGAAAGTTCTCTCACTAGCAGCTTGTTTGGGTTATAGAGGGAGTTGTATTCAGTTGCTAACCAATTGGAATAGTTGTCATTCTTTCTTGTGTGTCTGTGAGCTATAGTCTGTGCAGGTTTTTGGGGAGAAGGCGCGATGGGGAGAGAGAGAGAGAGTGGACACGATGCTGTGAGCTGGCTGACTGGACAGACCCCGAGCCAGAGTCCGAGGTTCAGGGTCTTCGGCGAGGAGGGGAGACGAAGACAGACTCGTGTGGAGCGTCTGGTCGACCACCATGATTGGTCCCAGGCGGCGGGTCGAGGTGGTCGGAGGGGATCGAATGGTGGAGAGAGGACCCCATTACTTGAGCTCCAATGGTTGTGCACGAAGTGGTTGAACTTTGATAAGTTTGGCGCCTTTCACTTTCCTTTTATATTTTATCTCTATTAATTACATAGTTCCAGTAATATCTACAAAATCGTAATCATTTAATCGCATATGGTGTATTGTCTGTAATTTGGCGGGGTGGGGTACATCACACAGCATCCCCACAAACTTGATTACCCAGTTTGGCGGGGCCGAAGGCTGCTCCCCCTAGACGAAAGTGAGTTGAGTCTCCAAGGGGGCTGCATGTGGATGAAGACCTTACAACTTCTGTGAAAAGTATGAACACAAATATTCCTTCTAGTTATAAAGCTGAACTATTTTCAATCAATACATCAAAATACACTATTTAGCTTTAAATTGTAAAATGTTTTTCCTCACGTAAATCATTTTGCTGGGACTAGCAAAAGGCTGCCTCTGGAAAACCAGACTGGATTGTTTGATCTGGTTATTAATGCAGACATGTGATTCATCATCTACAACTCTTGGCTGTTCCTTTGGGGTTATTAAGTTGGGGGGTGTGGGGGGATGGGGTGAAGAGTTTGCACAATGTGCAAAGTACTTCAAACTGAGGTATAACAACTACTACTTTTGGTCAAGTTTTCTGTTGACGTTACTGGTATTCTCAGTAACATCAGCTAATATTTCAGAAAGCAGGCGATCTAATCTCACCTTGGACTCTACTGAACATACAGATTCCATTTGATGCTGTAGACAAAGGCAGGTTCTCTGTCAGAAACTGGATACATTCAGTCAGCAGTGTTGGAAATGGATTTTAATGGGCACAAAACCAGCACTAAGATCTGTCATTGAGCAGTACATCCTTGGAGATATCAGGAGATGAAGCTGTCTGGTCAAGAGGCTGTTTTTGTTGTATGTTCCCCTGACTGATCTTATCAGAGCTCTGTGCAGCTTGAGCAACAGTCCACCATAAGACTGGAGCTGACCTTGGGGCAGACTACAGCGTCGTTGAGGATTACCTCAAATCTCATTCTTGAATGTTCGCAATGTGTTAACTGTTCAAAATATGATTGTCTGACAGCACTCTGAGGAAAACACAGAAAGAGGTATAGCATGTGGATTTTCTGAGATCTAGGTAGTGGACAGGGCTTTGTCTAGTTTCGAAATGGAATTTGTAAGATGAGGAGGCTTTGTTTTTCTGTAAAGAATCAAGCACTCGGGACTGAAATTTAAGGGATTTTTTTTCTCTCTATTAGAAATTGTGATTATTTGAAATTTTCTTTTTCATGGCTAAGGGTGACGAGGAATTTTCTTTTTCGTGGTTAAGAGTGCACTTTGTTGTTCTTTAATTTATGTACATAAAATGTAAGTCTGGTTGATTGGTGCCACAATAACAATCACTCCCTCAACATCAGCAAGAACAAAGATCTGATTATCGACTACATGAGGAAGAAGTTGGTGGTCGATGAGCCAGTCAACATCAGGGGATCAGAGGTGGGGAAGATCAGTAGCTTTAAATTGGTGTCCTGGGATAGCATTATAGGGGCTGTACTTTCTTAGAAATTTTGCATGCTATCAAACTCTTTGACTAACTTCTATAGATGTGCAGTGGATAGTATCCTAACTGGTTGGATCACTGCCTGGTATGGAAACACCAATGCCCAGGAACAGAAAAGTCTACAGATAGTAGTGGATACAGCTCAGTCCATCACAGGCAAAACCGTCCTCACCATTAAACACATTTACATAGAACACTGACAAAAGAAAGCAGCATCCATCAACAAGAACACCTACCATCCAGGCCATGCTCTCTCCTCACTATCAACATTGGGCAGAAGCCGTCCAACCCACACCGACTGGTTCAGGAGCAGTTATTTAACCTACATACATCAGGCTCCTGACTCGACATGGATCACTTCACTTACCACAACTCTGAACTAATTCTATAACCTACAAACACACTTTCAAGGACCCCTTACAATTCATATTCTCAGTGTTTTTATTTGCCTCATGTGTCCTCTTTTGCGTATTTATTGTTCATCACACTCAGTATGTATAGTTTTTTTTTGTAAAAGTCTATAGTATTTCTTTATTTTCCTGTAAATCCCTGCAAAAATAAGAATCTCAAGGTACGGTAACATATATATACTTTTATAATAAACTTTTGACTTTGATTTAGATGAAGGCCAAATTTTTTTTATTTACCGTCAATGGTATGTAGTGCAGCTCAGTAAGTACTACTTATATTTTAATCAGAATGTACTCGGTACTTCTGCATTTTGCATAATGCAATTATTCATTTTATTCACTTGCTACATAGTTTGCAAATGTTGTGGACTGGTTTGTTCTTAGACATTTAATTAATAAAAGATGTGTTTTGAATGATTGCCTAATGAAGATTAATATTGCTTCACCTTTACTCAATCCACTGTAAATTGATTTATGAGAAGGTAAAAATATGGCCATTTATGCATTTCAACAAAATACATTAATTCTACAAAAATATAGCAATTTAATTATATTGTACATATTATGCATCATGCAACTGAGTTAACGTTTAAAATCGATTACTTAAGGAGCACAGTATGTGTTCCGTACGCGCGGAGCAAGAACAATAATGGATAATATGATTAAAAGTTTTTATTAAGTCATTTTACTGATGATACATGCTGGGCAACTTACAATGTGGGAGTTATGAGCTATGAACCGGGCCAATCAAGACGAAAGACGTGCACACTCGAAAGCCTGTGCCCAGAAGAGAGTGCCTCGCACCTATGGGCGGCCCATTCGCTTCACCATGTGATCGATTGGCCACGTGCACTCGCCACCTTCTCGCAACGATCTGATATGGTACAGTATGAAATTGTTTTCCATGCTTCCATACACATGGTTCATCCATGCATGACAGCTATACAACTCACAGTAGTGATACCAAGTGAGGTGATGTTGACATCCTGGCTGTACATGATATGGTCCATAAGAACTGTAACTGCCATTAAAATTTGCCACCAAATTTCTGGCCCCAAACTTTGACAAGATGCTTAAGGTGCATCTACTCTAGAAGTCAGAGCACTTCATCGATTTTTGTAGGTGAAACCATCTGTCTGATCCATGAACTGGAAGTTGTTTCCCTGTCTCCTCGCTCTCCTTTCTGATTAGCATTTACAAAATCAAATCTTATTCTGTGGCAATTCATAAGCAAAGTTTCTGGTGGTAGAATGGGGATATGAGGAAAAACAATGCAAGGAAATCGTATGCAGTTAAGTCACCAAATATTTTCTGACATTTTTATTGGAGTTCTTTCATGCAACAAAGAGCCCTCATTGGAACTGCAGGCTAATATCAAAGACCAACTTTTGTGGAAGGTCATACACTGCATAAACTAATTGTAACTTCTCAATAGTTTGATAGTGGTCTAATCAATAGTATTTTGATTTATTTTGAATGGTGATCTTAAAATGAAAGTATAAAGCACTCTCAGCTAGTGTACACTCCTGTGCACACATAGAAATGCCTGATGTGTATTTTGCTGTGATTCCAGTGATGACATGGTGAGCACATGTAGACTGATCCTCTGTCTTATTCAATACCTGACCAAAATGTGAAACTTATTCTTCAGTTGAATGCTGGAGATGAACATTGGTGAAGATGTGCTGCTGTAATGTCTTCAGAATATTTAGAATGACACTTGATATTGCAGGTAGGTGGATAGCTCACAATACCCCCTCCAAAAAAGCTGAAGGTCTACACTGATGCTCATCTTTGATGTATCCCAGCCCTAACTGTCCAAGTAAACTGTCCTGTGTAGTTGTATGTGTGTGTGTGTGTGTGTGTGTGTGTGTGTGTGTGTGTGTGTGTGTGCGCGCGCGCGGGGGGGAGGAGGTGTTGTCAGAGGGCTATAATTGGGGAGTGAGTGGCTCACAATCTTATTCAAGATTGTTTATTGTCATTCTTCAGTGCATAAGTGTAGAGGAGAACAGAGCGATTGTTACTCTGGATCTGATGCAGCATAAGAAAACGCTATAAGCATAAAGAACAGAATAAAACACAGTGAATATAAATACACAAAATTAACTTCTATATGTAGTCTGATTTTATGTGCAGAAAGTGACGTTAAGTACAGGATAATCTGTACATAAGCTGACTCAGAGAGGAAATGATAAACTAGTAGTGATTTTTTTATATACAGTATTTCTGTTTTTGCATGTTTTTAATCTATTCAATATACATAATTGATTTGCTTGTTTATTTATTATTTACTTTATTTATTATTCTTTTTCTCTGCTAGATTATGCATTACACTGAACTGCTGCTGCTAAGTTAACAAATTTCACGTCACATGCTGATGATAATAAACCTGATTCAGATTCTGGTGGGTTCAGAAACTAGAGAAAATCTGGAAATGCTGGAAACCCAAGCAACACACACAAAATGCTGGAGGAACTCAGCAGGCAGACAGCATCTATGGAAAAGAGTACAGTTGATGTTTTGGGCTGAGACCCTCAAATCAAATGTTGATGAAGTGTCCTGATAAGGGTCTCGAACCAAACGTACTCTTTTCCATAGACACTGCTTGGCCTGCTGAGTTCCTCCAGTATTTTGTGTGTGCTAACTAGTGGTGGTGGGTTGGGGTAATGGGTGGAGGTGCTGATCAGCCTATTTTTGAGTCTGGTGGTCCTAATGTGGATGCTGCATAGCCTCTTCCCTGGAGGGAGTGGGACAAAGAGTCCATGAGCAGGGTGGATGTGATTATTCATGGAGGGAGTGGGACAAAGAGCCCATGAGCAGGGTGGATGTGATCGTTCATGATGTTGCTGGCCTTTCTCTGGCACCCATCAGTATACAGTGTATGTCCTTGAAGGCTGTTCTGTTTTGGACTTGCTTTGCTTCAATGCAACACCATCCATATCATTTTTATTTGAGGTATTGTCCCTGAAAGAATAATCATTTCAGTACAGCAACACAGGACAATGTAATTGTGAAGCAGCTGAGCTTATAGTTGCGTGTTTAGCACAATAGGCCTAGTGTACACTTGAGGTCATAAAAAAACAAAGGAACCATAGAGACTAGCTCTACATCTCTTTTCTGTTGACCTTCACCTCAGTTCCAAGACTTGCCTTTGTTCAGTGGACAATGTAAAAGTACTAGAATATAATTAATATTCATCAAGGAGAAGGATATTTGGCATAATGAGATCAGAAAGAACCCTGCTGATATTCTACTGCCTCCTGATATCACGAAGAAGGAGTTGCTGAGTTCCCCATAGAGCATTAAGGTTGACGGCTCCAAGGCCTGATGGAATCCATCCCAGGTTATTCAAAGGACTTTCAGAAATCGAGCTAAGCATTAAAGAGAATCAATAACAGGACAAAGTTCTCTGGTTTCAAAACTACAGCCACCTCTCTCTGCACTGGTCCCAGCCTATCCTTAAAAGCATGGAAGCTCGTTTACCTCACGTCAGCTGAATATTTTGGCAAGGAAGCCCCTTGAGCATGTCTTCCAATATTTCAGGGTAATTCTGCCTCATCCACATTTCATTCAGTGTGTGATTCTGATACATGTGGGCAGCAGGGAGCCTCTTACAATATTTAAATTGATATGTTGGTAAATTGGTTTATTATTGTCGCATGTACTGAGATGCAGTGAAAAGCATTGTTGTACATGCCATCCACACAGATAATTTCATCACATCAATGCATTGAGGTAGTACAAGGGAAAACCAATAACTGAATGATATATAAAGTATTACATTTTCAGAGAAAGTGCAGTGCGGACAGACCATAAAGTATGTCCATAACGGTGCAGATTGTGAGTGCAAGAGTCCATCTTACCATACGAGGGAACTATTTAATAGTCCTATAATGGTGGGATAGAAACTGTGCTTGAACTTGGTGGTAACTGCTTTCCAGCTTCTGTATCTTCTGCCTGGTGGGGCGAGGTGGGGAAGAAAGTATGACTGTGATAGGTGGGGTCTTTGATCATTTTGGCTATTTTACTGAGACAATGAGAAGTATCGACGGAGTCCATTGAGGAGCACGGGTTCCTGCGATGTGGTGAGCTGTGTCTTCAGTTCTCTGTAGTTTCTCGTGGTCATGGGCAGAGCTGTTACTATACCAAGTTGTGATGCATCCAGTTAGGATGCTTTCTGTGGTGCATCTTATTAAGGTTGGTGAAAGTCAAAGGGGACTTGTTGAATTTTTTGAGCCTCCTAAGCAAGTAGATGCGCCAGCTGGTGGTGTCGTGGCATCAGCACCGGACTTTGAGGCGAATGGTCCCAGGTTCGAATCTGGTCCGCTCCTTGCACGCTTTCCATCCGTGCTGAGTTGAGCATCGGGCTAGCAACTTGGCCTTATAAAAACAGTCAGATGCTACGGAAACGGTAAAAAAATGCTGCACGATGCACCACAAGGTGTGAACAGGAATAACGGCAAGGAAGTAATGTGCTAGCACACGTTCCTGCGGATGGTGTCCATTCGTATGGACCAAGGCAGACAATTAGTGATGTTCACACTGAGAAACCTGAAGCTCTCAACCTCTTGCCTTCAGCATCATTGATGTCAATCAGAGTGCATGCACCACCCCCCACCTTCCTGAAGTCAATGACCAGCTCTTTTGTTTTGCTGACCTTGAGAGAAATTTGTCATGACACAATGTTACTAAACTCACTATCTCCTTCCTGCACACTAACTTATTTTTATGAGATTCAGTCCACAATGCTGGTATCATCTGCTAACTTGTAGATGGAGGTAGAGCAGAATCTGCCTCACAGTTGTGAGTGCAGAGGGAATAAAGTAGGGGCACCACTGTTCAGGATAAATGTGGCAGAGGTGTTGTTGTCTAGCCTCACTGATTTTGTCTGTTGGTCAGGAAGTCAAGGATACAGTTCCAGTATTGAGTCCCAAATCTAAGAATTTGCATGGAATTATGGCATTAAAGGCAGAGCTGTAGTCAGTAAAACATAGTCTAATGTAATTACCTTTGCTGTCCAGATGGTCCAGGGGTGAGTGTGGAACCAAGGGGATGGCAGTCTCCCTTGGACCGGTTTCAGCAGTAGGTTAATGTTGTCTGGGAGGCTGGAGCTGATGTATGCCATGAACAGCCTCGTGAAGCAATTCATGATGGTAGATATCAGTCACCAGGCAGTAGTCATGAAAGCATGCTAATCAATCATCTGGGCTGATTTCACTCCTTTTGGCAATTTGTATAACAATATAGAACCATCCTCACGTTTTGCATCAGAAGTCACTGATTTCTTAATTCTGCATTGAACTGGGCATAAAGATGGGAGAAATCAAGACTAGGACAGATATCATTTTCTGTCAACACACACCAAATGCTGGAGGAACTCAGCAGGCTAGGCAGCATCTATGGAAAAAAGTACGGTCAATGTTTTGGGCCAAGACGTTGACTGTACTTTTTTCCATAGATGCTGCCTGACCTGCTGAGCTCCCCATCATTTTGTGTGTGTTACTTGGATTCCCAGCATCTGCAGATTTTCTCTTGTTTATCAATTTCAGTCGGTGTGCGTATAGGCACAATGGGCAGAGGCTATTTTTCTTTGCCAACAGTTTTGTGGATAATAACTTTATAATCACTGCAAAATTACAAAATCTAACTCCACTCAGAACCACTATTCATGAGCCCAGTCACTAACCTGGACTTTCCTCAGCCTCCAGCTTTATCAGCTCTTCTTCTACGTTATCTTAAAGGAGTTGGGTACAGGTCTGAGCTTGACATCTTGGCCAATGTGATGCAGGCTCTGTATGCAATGATGGTATTATATGAGTCCTTGAACCAATACACCCTCCCCACTAATCTCCCTCCTGGGACTTATTCTTACAATCAGCCAATCAGCTACCCCTGTCCATTCAACGCCTCCCTTACCACCATTTGGGGCTTTAAACAGTCCTTCCAGCTGAGGCAAAACTTCATCTGCAAATCTGCTGGGGGTTGTCTATTGTGTCCAGTGCTACCAATGCAGCCTCATCTACATTGGTGAGACCCGTTGTAAACTGGGGGCACTTCATTGAACACCTCTGCTCCATTCGACAAAAGCAGAACATCCTGGTGGGCAAGCATTTTAATTCTGATACCAATTCCTGTTCCAACATGTCAATTTATGGCCTCCTCTTGTGCCAAGATTAGGCCATCCTCAGAGTGGAGGAACACCATCTTTATATTCCGTCTGGGTGGCCTCCAACCTGATGGCATGAATATTGATTTCTCCTTCTGGTAAAAAAACATCCCCTTCCCTCTTCTTCTATTCGCCATTCTGGCCTCCTGGATTCCCCTCCTTTTTCCCTTTCTCCTCTGGTCCACTCACCTCTCCTATCAGATTGCTTCCTCTCCAGCCCTTTATTTTTCCTACCCACCTGGCTTCACCTGTCACCTTTTAGCTATTCTCCTTCCCCTCACCCACCTTTTTATTCTGGAGCTTTTCCCCTTCCTTTCCAGTCCTAAAGAAGGTTCTTGGCCTGACCAATTGACTGTTTATTCATTTCCGTAGATGCTACCTTACCTGCTGAGTCCCTACAGCATTTTGTGTGTGTTGGTTTGGATTTCCAGCAACTGCAGATTTTCTAGTGTTTATGATTTGCTGCATCACAGACAATGATTACACCTTGTTCTGCTTCATTTGTGATGAACCCAGACCTCTGGGATTTAATTACATGCACCAAATTTGTAGCTTTGAGATATTTCTGACAGCACTAGGTGAAAAGAAGTTTTCAATATCTGAAAGATCTCATTAATTGGGTGATATCAATGAGTTAGCGAGGATCAGCTAATTCCCTGGGTCTACTTCCAACAACAGTTCTTTTACTCATGAGTGGCTGTTTCTCATTTTAAAATGTTCACATATGATTTTTACCTGATAATTACATTCAATTGTCTGAGGTCAATGCTGAAGTCTTCTTGAATTCTGTCATGTTGACTGAGTTTCTTGGTATACGTCGTTTGTACCATTTGTATCCTGTCTCCTTGAGCCTGATTATATATGGTGGGGTGTATTGGGATCTTCTACCCATTCAAACTCAAATATATTGGGATTCATGCTGATTAAATGGTAGTTGGTACTCAATAATTGAAGCATGATACATACAACATTGCAATAGCTAGCCTTGTGACACAATGCCTTAAAATAACAGTGACTCCACCAGACTTATACAGTTCATTCACTCCTGCTCAGCAATGTTGTTATCTTACAAAAGAATCCATCATCATCTGAAATTCATTAATGTACTCATTATTTTTATGATTATTGCTTATTACCTATCAAATGCAGAGCATTTGGTGAAGATACTGAGGTCACTTGATCTGAATGAATTCCTAGAACTAGATGCTGGGTTACTGGGGTCTACCTTACGTTGCATTAACTGAGATTATGTCAAGAGAAGTGAAATGCATTCATCTCCCTTTATTGTAATGAATGTAACCTTTTTAAAGCAGAGAGTAAGGCTAAGTAAACCCCTTCCTTGTGGCAAAGTTATGTTAACTGATTGTTTGCTAACTGTACACTTCATATTAGTATACACACCCAGCATATTCACATCTTTGCAGATAATGCTTTCTACTTTGGGGAAGGCTAACCATACTGGTCTACCATGCCACGTAACTTCGTGTTAGAATCTAAGTGACTTTTCTTGTTGCTACGCTATCATTCCAAGCATCAGGTGGGTTGACTCAGCCTCATTGTTATTAACAGCAGCATTTCCTAACAAGACCATTGCTCACTTCCCCAGTGCCAAGAAACAAATTATGGATTGGTTGTAGTTTGCAGTGCTATTTTTTATCCACAAATTTTAGCCTATTGCCTTTAATACGCAGTTCTGTGCAAAGTTTTATATATGAATAGAGCGAGAGTGCCTAAGGCTTTTGCGCAGTGCTGGATTTGTCAACGTGTAGTGGAGAGTGAGTTTGTAAATCTGGCGGGGGCAAAGGATGTTGGGAACGGTGAGGGTGGAACACTGTGGGAGGGTTGTGGTACAGGTGACAGAAAAGGAGTGCCAGGGCGGGGGCTGGTGCAGGCGCAGACACACTCAACTCTGAGATATCAGGCAAGGTCATATGATTCCAAACAACTAGTTTATTGATGATTACAAAATGTCTCTCTGGTGCTTCCCGCTCCCCTCTCCCTTTCCATCTTCCCAACCATAATTTCCCTTTCCTCGGCCCCTTCCCACAATCCACAATAGAGATTCATATCAGGTTTATCATCACTCACATATGTCATAAAATTTGCTTTTTCTTGTGGCAGCAGTACAGTGCAATGCATAAATTACGACAGTACTGAGAAAAAGTCTTAGTCTCTCTAGCTATATGTGTATATGTGTGTATATATATATATATATATGCCTAAGAATTTTGCATAGTACTATAGTTGATATGAATTCATAATTAAGAATTACATTATATTTCTGTTATGCTTTCAGAACCAAATAGATACTTTTGAAGTAAAGTCACAGCTATACTGAAGGCAAACAATGTATGAATATTTGATATGATCTCGGAAGCATCCAGAAGGGAAGCACACACTCAGACTTGGACAGGACATTGAAACAGATATGATTAAATACAGAAAAATGTCCTGAACCCTTAACCACTGCAAGGGCAAGAGTGTTGCCATTAGAATTGGATTGGTATTTATTAAGAGTCAGGGAAAAAAATAATTACATGGCTAGGTGGTATTGTTACTGAAATCTAATGTGTTTCTGGCATTAGCAAAACTTCATCAAGAATTATAGTCTTGTAGGAGTTGTGGGAGTTCATTGCATAATGTTTTTTTAATGCACTTGAAAATGATGTATTTTAGGATAATGCATCAAAAGAAACAAAGGACTATTGGGGTAAAAGGTAGTGATTGGCTTATGTAAGAGATTTACTTGTCAAATTAACAATCAATTTTCCATTTGCTGAAGGTAAATGCACAAAAGCATCTGTTCAGGCAACAAAAGGGACACGTACGCAATGAAAACCTGAGCAATCATGTCTTTCAATTATTTTAATGCTGTGTATTTCAAACAGGTGCATGGCAGATAATTCATTTATTGAAACTGATGTGAACTGCTGCCCTTAAAATTTCACTTGTCTGATAACTTTCTCCTGAAGGTATTATATAAATAGGAAATCCATTAAAATTAAGCCAGTCGTAATAACATACTGATCCTTACAATGAAGTGCGTGTAGCTGTTGTTACCTTCTCAACAATGTTTGTGACCTACTCCTATGAGAAGAACCTGAGGTTTAATTGGAGCATTTAACTGCAATGGATTTCTACTTAGCCTGCTCTGCAGATGCTTATATTACCCAATGCAATAGTCTGTTTTCATCCACAACAGAACTTTCTCAAATTCCATTCGACTTTGGCCAAAAATCTTAAGGCCTGATGCATACCGTGTGCATGCTTCATCAAACAGAATCTGTTACCTTTGAATATTTGTATGAGACATTCATTTCTTATGTTTATTTTTTTAGATACTGATGGATCAGCACATAATAGTTGGTTTGGAAAACACCACTATTGTTATTATTTTTGTCTTTTTTAACCTTGTATAAAATGTTTTTAAATTTCTCTCTACAGCTGTCTTGGTGAAAGATTGGATTTATTTTATTAGTGTCAAAATTTATGAATGGACTTGGGGGAATGAGAGTGATATGATTCCAAACGATTTCACCTTAACCTTTTCTGGTGGTATAAAGCAATGATGTATTTGTGCTGATGCATAGAAGTTGTAAGCCAGGAGCAAAGATCACCACTTGTCAGGATGAGTGCAGTATTGACAACTCTTAAGAAGCTTGACCACCCAGAATAAAGCAGCCGACTTGATCCACACTCCATCTATCACCTAAAACATTCCTTCTCTCCAACACTAGTGTACAGTGGCTGCAATGTATGCTATTTGCAAAATGTACTGCAGGCATTAGTCTGGCTACTCCAATATCATCTCCTAAACCTACAAATTCTAACACAATGGGACTCATTGGCAGCAGTTGCTACAGAATCTCAGCACCTCTGGGCTCCCCCTTTGGGCCTGTGCACATGTGTTTGTTAATTGCTGTCTAATCAAGAGTTGTTAAACCCTTGTGCTTTCTCTTTAATCTTGTCAAGTTTATTTTGACTGGCATGGGTTTTCCATGTACTGTGATTATTTAACTCAGACTCCTGATTATCGCTTATCATGGGGTCCTCCTTGTGTTTGGAGAATGATTCATCACGTGGTGACGTCTGGTCAAGACACTGATGCTCTGTTGGAATTCCTTTGAATAAACTTTTGTTTCTGTCTCCACATGGGAGTCTGTCGTTCCTCTGCACCTGGCTTCAGTTGTTTACCTGCATCTCATACACTATCCTGGAAATAAATTGCCATTCCTTCACATTTCTGGGTTTAAATTTTGTAATTCCAAACCCAATAGCACAGAGGGAGTACCTTCATGAGATGCATGACAGTGGTTCAAGAGAGCAGATCGCTACCACATCTGAAGGGCAATTAGAGATGGATACGTAGGCTTGGTCAATAAATACTGGCCTTGGCAACAATGCCTGGATCCCAAAAATTAATATATTTACTTTTTTAACAATGTGTAATGTGAAATGTGCAAATTTTTAGTTTGTACAGTATGAGTTAATGCTTAACAATTTTGATGATCTCAACAGTCAGTATTTTAAAGATACATTTCCCCACAATTATAATGTTCTCTTTAGCTCATATGTCCAGAATATCCATTCATCAACATTTAACTCTGTCAGTGTTTTAGTTTTAAGGAATACAACAGAGTTAAACTTAACAGTGGAATCCAGCAAGTTTAGTATTTCCAGCCACCTCTGTTTTCAAGATTTTGTAATGAGCTTCTTAAGTGACTAAAAAGCCTTGTATCAGTGAATAACGACAGTTAGCTAATAGAGGCAGTGTGACCTTTAAATCTACATGATTGGTTGGAGTTCTGTATTCCCATTGTGAGAGAAGATTGTTAAAATGTTGAGTCGCATTAATTGAATGCCAAGAGTATATTTCATCATACTTTTTACTACAGTGACCTTCAATATATTTTTTTTTAGCTGTCTCTATGGTCTCCTGTGAGAAAAGACAAGTGCAGAAGATTAGAACCCATCTGATTTCATGCTGTCATTAATCTATAACAAGGGGATTACTAATCAAAATGGACATATAAATCAAAAACACCTAAGGAGCATCATTGTTAAAATTTAACTTGACATATGATTGATATGATAAGAGTCTGAACACTATGTTCACATTATCATGTTATCACTTAAAATTACTTTATTGAATTCTTATAAGAATGCATATACTGTATATCAGAACATTAAAATTATATTTGCCACCCTCATGGCAGGATTAGTTAGGCTTGATAACTCATTGAGTTATCTGCTTTGTAGCATTATGCTGAGAAAACAAAAATCACACATTCCCCCTTCAAATTATTGGTTTATACAATTCAAAATGGTGGATTTATTGGAACGAATCATGTTGGTTGCAGCTGGAGGTTCCAAAGAGAAGTGACAGTGTTCAGGTTTTCCCTCATATCTGCTATACAATCTCTTCTCAGGGCTGCACATGGAGTCTGGTTGTGGAGCCTAATTATTGAGTGAATCCTCAGCATTAAGTCACAGGTTTGAAATTGCCTTTCGTTTGAGAAATGAGATAGATACATTCAATTATGTATTATTTGCTTTGTTTTAAAATATTTTAGTGATTAAATATATTTACTACTTCATGCTAGTTACTTTATAATTAATTATTAAAAATACTAAATAATTTTAAATATCTCTTAAAATTTGTCCAGAATTCGAAAAAGTTTAGAAGTAAATTTAATATCAATGTATATGTCACCATATACTAGCTTGAGATTCATTTTCTTGCAGGCATTTACAGGAAAATGAAGAATACAGTAGAGTTTATGAAAAGCTATACATAACAAAGACTGACAAACATCCAATGTGCAAATGAGGACTTGCTTGTTGCACCTGTTTTAATAATAAATAAAAAGTATATAAATAATGTCCTTCAAAGTGACTCCATAGTTTGCGGAGTCATTCACTGCTGATGTGAGTGGATTTATCCATGCTGGTTCAGGAGCCTGATGGTTGAAGAGCACTAAAACTGTTCCTAAATCTGGTGATGTGGCACCGAAGGCTCTTGTACCTCCTGCCTGATGGCAGAAGCGAGAACAGAGTATGGCTTGGGTGCTCGGGATCCATGATGATGCTTGTAACAGTGGCCTTTGTAAATATGCTCAGTGACGGGGGTCTTTACCTGTGATGGACTGGGCTGTATCCACCCTTTTTTGCAGATCTTTCCTTTCATGGGCATTGGTGTCTCCATACCAGGCTGTTTTGCAACCAGTCAGTATAGCCTCCTTTGCTAAATTTTAGATGAAAAACTGAATCTACACGAAGATAGCAGAGGGGCTGTTGTGCCTGCTTTGTGATGGCACCTACTGTATGTGCTAATTACAGGACAGATCCTCGAATTATGATAACACCAAGGAATTTAAAGATACTAATCTTCTCCTCCTATGATTCCCTAATGAGGACTGACTCATGGACCTCCAGCTTTGTTCTCCTGCAGTCAATAGTCAGCTCTTTGGTTTTACTGATGTTGAGTTAGAGGTTGTTGTTATGGCACCATTCAACCAAATTTTCAGACTCCCTTCCTATATGACAATTTGTCACCACCTTTGATTTGGCTAACAACAGAGGTGTCATCTGCAAACTTAAATGTGGCATTGGAGTTGTAAGAGGTCACACTCTCATTAGTATAAAGCAAGTAGAGCAGGGGGCTAAGCACACAGCCTTGTGCTGCACCTGAGCTGATGGTGATTGTGGCATGGAGACATTAAAAAAATATTTTACCAAACTTTATCAGGCTTTGGCAGAAAGTAAGGCTCACACCTTAGCCTTGCCTTTTGTCCAAATCTGTCAGGGAGTGGGAAGGAGTAGAGAAAGAAGAGAGATACATGGTAAATCTATGAGGCCTATTTGCCACTGCGGTCTCCTTGCACTTAGCCAGACAACCTCTGGGAACCCTCTTGCTATGGTAAAATCTAGACTTGCGGAGAAATTCAATGCAGAACTCATATTTAAAAGTTTATTAAAATCAACTAAATGTAACAAATGAAATGACGTGAAACACTACAAAGTACTGTGTACCAATATTGCTTTTATCTCATATATTCTTACAACAGGGAAGGCCATTGGTCTATGCCAGCTGTCAGAGCACCCCCATCAGCCCCTTCCCTTCACACGTTTCCTTGGAATGGCTCTCTTTCGCGAGACCTCCAGCTTACCAAGGTTTTCCTGCCATCCATCTCGGTATAGTAAGGAGAATGCACAGAAGACAATTAGCAAGCAACGGGTATTTGAGATTTGGGCAGAAAACAGAGCACCTGAGGTGAAACCCATGTGGTTGCAGGGAGGAAGTGAAAGCAACATATCAGGATCACTAGGGGGTCAGGTTGAATCCAAGATACTGGTGTTCTTGGCAACTGCATTATATCTATACTTTAAAAACCTTACACAGTTTTAACTCTAATGATAACTTTAATGTACATAAACTTCTAACTTTGACTCTGAATTCATTTCATCCATTACTCATCAGTAACAGTGATCACACCTGTCTGCTATTTTCTAGTATGTCTCGCTCTAAATTTTACTGTGTGCTAGAGGAATTCAAGCCCCTCTTGTCATAATGATCTCTCGAAGAAGTCTGTTTCCATGTGAACAGAGAACAGCTGCATGCAAATTGCAAAAGTTTTCCCTGAACTACCCCGTTTTATAATACAAAGACCACACCCACAATAACACGATTGCTACAACGCTGGTTCTTTTATTATACCATCTTTGTTTTAAACCTGTCTGCTGTAAACATGTGGAAACATTCCTTCTTACAATTATTTCAGAGAATTAGTTACTTTCTCAATAGAAGGTTATTCTGTCAGTTGCTTTGGCTATTATCTCACATGGGAGTTTTGCTGTATAAATTCTTGGTTTATCAGCATTTTGTAAAACTGATGAGTGGGTTTCACTCCAGTGATGATTAGGTCATTAACATATCTATTGACTTGTGGGATGAATCAGCCTTGGTGAAACCAAGGTTACTGCTTCTCTGTAGATTTGTAAATCCAGCCTGACCACAGGGGTTCACTGTAAGCACTAGTCAATACATTTTTTTCAGTTCACAGCCCGTTTTAAGAGTTCTTTTAAAAGTTCCCTGGTTCCAATGACATGCTGGGATTTAACGCTTGGTCAGTTTTTATGTGTGAAAACTGCCTTTCGAGTACAGCAGCCTGATCCTTTTAATGTTGGTTTAATTAGCGTTAACTACATCCTTGCTGCCAGTTTGGCTTCAATTCAATGCTTGAATCAACATAATCTAGAAGTTTGCATGCTCAGAGTAGGGGCACATTCATCTCTGCTGCATTATGTGACTTCATAAACATAGGAGTCTCTGTAGGTGCTGAAATCTTCAGCAACACACGCAAAATGCTGCAGGAGCTTAGGGCGTCAAGCAGCATCAACGGAGGGAAATAAACAGTCAGCGTTTTGGGCCGGGATCCTTCGTCATGACCGCATTGGTGTCGTTTCCTACATCCACGCTGAACTGAACAATTTCATAAACTTTGCCCTCAACTTCCACCCTGCCTTCAAATTTACTTGGTTCACTATGATACCTCTCTCCCCTTTATTGATTTCTCTGTCTGCATCTCTGGAGACAGACTATCTACTGATATACTTTATATACCTATTGACTCTTGACTATACTTCTCCTCACCCTTGTAAAAATGCTATTCTGTCTTCTCAGTTCCTCTATTTCTACTATATCTGTACTCAGGATGAGACTTTCTATTCTAGAATGTCTGAGAGGTCCTACTTTTTCAAAGAAAAAGTTTTCCCTTCCACCACCATTGATACTGCCCTTATCTGTTCCATTTCCCACACAGCTGTCGTCTCCTCATCCTCCCACAGCCATTACAGGGACAAGGTTTGGCTTGTCTTAACCCATCACCCCATGAGCCTGTGTATCAGCATATCATTTTCCATAACTTTCATTATCTATAGCAGCAACCTACCACAAGGCACGTCTTTCCCTCCCCTCCCCTCCTCACTGCTTTCCGTAGAGATCGCTCTCTACGTGACCCCCTTGTCCACGTGTCCCTCTCCACTAATCTTCCTCCTGACAAGGGTGACAAGTGCTGCACCTTCTGCCTCACCACCATTCAGAGTCCTAAAAAATTCTTCCAAGTGAGGAGACTGTTCGCCTGTGAGTCTGTCAGGGTCATCTACTGTATTCGGTGCACCCGATGCAGCCTCTCTGATGTAGATTGAGCCACCGTTTCATTGCATACCTTTGCCCCGTGCACCGCAAAAGGCTGGACTTTCTGAGGGCCACCCATTTCAATTTGACTTCCCATCCCTATTCCAGCATGTCAGTCCATGACCTCTTCTAATGCCATGATGAGGCCACACTCAGATTGGAGGAGTAACACGTCATTTTCTGTTTGGGTAGTCTCCAAGGTGATGACATGAACATCGATTTCTCTAACTTGCAGTAATTTTTCTCCTCCTCTTCTCTCTCTTTCCATTCCCCTTTCTGGCTCTCCTCCCACCTCTTCTTTTCTCCTAACCTGCCTATCACCTCCCTCTGGTGCTCCCCCTCCTTCCCTTTCTTCCAAGATCCACTGTCATCCCTATCAGATCCTTTCTTCTTCAGTCACGTACCTCTTCTACCTATCAATTCACAGCTTATTACTTCATCCCCACTCCCCCAATCACCCACCTTCCCTCTCACCCAGTATCACTGATTACCTGCCAGCTTATACTCCATCCCGTCTCTCCCCCATTCTTATTCTGGTGCCTGCACCCTTCCTTTCCAGTCCTGATAAAGGGTCTCGGCAAGAAACATCAACCCTCCCCATAGATGCTGCCTGATCTGCTGAGTTCTAACAGCATTTTGTACATCTTTTGCAAACCCTTCAGTAGTTGCATAGACAGCTGAAGAGCAGACTATCTGTTGGATGGAAGTGACCAACAAATCTGATAGAGGCAGATGCCAAGTTTTTAAGCTCACCAGTGGGAGGTGGTGCTTTAGCACTGCTGACCCACCACCTCGAGGGAGCCCTGATCATAAGCGGGCCGAAACTCCTGAAGGGAGGTGGCAGATCAACTGATGATCCCACTGGTGATAGCACAGGATAGTTAACATCTTAGTCCACGTCTATTTTTTAACTCTTTAACTCTTGTGTTCCTTATGTTGCTTCATTGCCCAAGATGCTTGTGTGTTCTGGAAACTTGACGTCTATGGGAAAAAAAGATCCAGACAATGCAAAGTGACACCTCTGGATGCCTTTAGCCCTTTACTGTCAACAGTTTGTACATCCTCACCAGAAAAGCTCCATCAAACACCTGGAGATGTTTAGAGATAAAGATAACTGAAGATGCCAGTGGTATAGTTCGTAAAACCATTGCCTCACACCTGGGTTCAATCCTGACCTTGGGTACTGTCTGTGTGGAGTTCGCACGCTCTCCCTATGATCACATGGGTTTCTTCTGGGTGCTGGTTTCCTTCCATCGTTCTAAATACCTGTGCATTGGTAAGTTGATTAGCCAATGCCAGGAGTGTCTAGTGTATAAGTGAGCAGGAGTGTCTGGGGTGAGCCGATAAATTTTATGCAGGTGAGTTGTAAATTCTGGGCGAGAATGTGGGGAGAATAAAAGATAAAAGTAATGTATGATTAGTGTAAATAGGTAGTGACGGTCAGCGCAGACACTGTTGCACAAATGACTTGTTTCCATCCCGTTTCTCTGGTTATACTCTGACCTCATGCAATCATATCTCTGCAGAAGAGTTGCCTGAAGCCCCACAGCAGCTTGCTCCAGATGAAAGGTATTCATCACTGTTATTGAGATTGTTCACAAGTTGTAGCAGGCATGACTCATAGAAGAGCCATAAGGTGAACAGAAGTATTGATCGAGCTTCTCTGCAGCCAGGGGAGAAATGAGCCACTTACAAGGCCCCAAACAAATTGTGTATCTAATTGGCTGACCTGGGCCCCAAAAAGTGAAATATTAATGTGCTACAATAGCTGAGATGATTGATTACGGGATATAGCAGACCATGCAACACCCTTGTTATACGTTCTGTTCAAACATGGCCCTGTATAGCTCAGGATCTTGCAAAGGGCATGTTCACTGGCTTTAACTTAGTGCTTGATGCTGAAGAAATCTATAAATTTGGTGGAACAATACAAAAAGGAAAGCCTGATCAAATCAAAGGCATCTGGGTTTAGATAAAAGATATGGGCCTTCTCTGTCACACAATAGACTGGGAATTAATTAAAAATAGCTGCCATTTATGATGTTTTTTAAAGATAAAAGAGATAGGAAGGAGAGACTTCATAAGGAAATCCCTGCATTTGGAGTCAGCAGAATGTGTAGCTGTCAGTGACAGAGGAACAAAGATGTGAATGTACAATGTGGAGGTTGCTGAGAGATTGCCCGAGGAACCTTCAGAAGAAGTAAAAGGCGCGGAGCATTTATTTGTCAGGTCTCCAGTGTCCAGCTGGAGTTGATGCTGCCTTGCATGAGAATGCTACCATTCACTGTTCTGGAGTAAACCACATAATTAAAAATTCCTCTGTTTATCGAAGTGTGAAAAATGGAATAAAGCACTGTCTGCTGTTTCTGCGTGCAATTAGATTGTAAAATTACAAGTAGATGTTTATGAGTCTTATTTAATTATTTTTTATAAATATGGATCTGAGGGAGAATATCTAGCCAATTTTATCCTGAAACAACTTTTCGACATGTGCAAATTATGGCTTCCAGTCATGTCCTTGAGGAACCTTAGAGGGAATATTGTGCTGCTGTTTTAAGAACTGGCTTCACTGAACAGGAACAGGACAGGGTAAGAATTCTAAACAGTTCTCTTGTTTGCAGGTGTATGAAGTGTCTCAAGATGTCCCTATTGATATGTGCTTGGTGAATTCAAACACCAGGGAGAGGAGGATGTGAAGCAATGCAGAGGATTAAGTTTAAATAGGACAATGATCCTCTGTTTATCTTTTCTGAGAAGATATTCATTTTTTTCTGTTTTATCATTTTCTTTATCATGCAGGCTCCTAAACTCAAATCTGAATTATGTAGATATCAAGTCTTGTTATTTTAAAACCACTGAGGTATGTGGTACTTCAGTACGACAAAACGTTGTGTGAAGAGGCCCTGTGTTTTTCAGCTTTAAAATGTTAGATTTCTAAAGCACACCAAGCACAACTACAGAATTTAAGTTAAATAGGTTGATTGGATTTCACTGTTTTATCTGTTTAAGCTGTGATAATGGACTGTGTCATGGGAAAAGAATGGCAGAAGCTTTAATGGTTGAGGATTGCTTTCTGACCAGCTGTTCTCATGGCATGGCTAGCTGATTGGAATTAGTCTGAAAGACATAGATTGCTTTTGGTCAGATATATAAAAAAAATGAGAATAGGCAGACTGTTAGTCTAGAAAATGCATTTACATTGGATATAGCTCTTAAATGAACCAACAACGTATCACATGTCACTTTACAAATGAGAGGCAAATTAATATTTTTAAGCCATTCAACTTGCTACTAATATAGTTAGTAATTAAAAATAGGTTAAGAAAATACATTTGAAGTTATGACTTTCAGCTTCAGCACAATCATACCCTCTGTTCTAATCAGTAAGCACCAAAACCTGGGCCTCTGTACCTCCCTCTGCAACTGATCCTTGACTTTCTCACTGGGAGACCGCAGTGTGTTCAGATCAGAAATAACATCTCTTTCCTGCTGCCAATCAACTCTGGCACACTTCAGGGATGCGTGCTTAGCCCGCTGATCTACTCTCTCTACACCCATGACTGTATGGCTAGGCATAACTCAAACACCATCTATAAATTTGCCAATGGCACTACTATTGTTGGCAGAATTTCAGACAGCGACAGGAGGCATACAGGAGCAAAACAGATCAGCTGGATGAGTGGCGTGCGGCAACAACCTTGCACTCCGTGTCAGTAAGATGAAGGAATTGATTGAAAGGGGAAGTCGAGGGAACACATACCAGTCCTCATAGAGAGATCAGCAGTGGAAAAAGTGAGCAGTTTCAAGTTCCTGGGTGGCAACATTTCTGAAGAATCTAACCTGGGCCAAATGTATTGATGCAATTATAGAGAGGGCACAATAGCAGCTATATTTCAATAGGAGTTTGTGAAGAATTGGTATGTCACCAAAGACACTCACACGTTGGTATGTCTACAGATTTACTGTGGAGAAGATTCTAACTGATTACATCGCCACCCAGTTTGGAGGGCCCACTACACAAGATCAGAAAAAGCTGCAGAGAGCTGTAAACTCAGCCAGCCTCATCTTGGGCACTATCCTCCCCAGCATCGAGGATACCTGCAAAAAGTGGCACTTCAAGAAGACAGCATCTGTCATTAATGACCCCCATCACCCAGGACATGCCCTGTTCTCAGTTCCACCATCAAGAAGGAGGTACAGCAGCCTGAAGACACACACTTGTTCAGGAACAGCTTCTTCCCCTCTGCCATCAAATTTCTGAATGGACAATGAACCCATGTACACTACCTCAGTGTTTTCCCTATCTTTTTGCACTACTTACTTGGTTTAATTTTCTTTTTTATATATAATTCTTCTTGTAATTTATAGTTTTTATCATTACGTATTAGAGTTATGTCACAAAACAACAAATTTCATGACATATGCCAGTGATATTAATTCTGATTCTGATTCTAATTCTTTTTATCCTGGACTACAAAAAGAAAGTTCGTTTGTATGGGAGAGATGCAAGCCTAGGTGTTCTGGAGTTATTGAAGTAATATGAATTATTGTTTTGGAATATTAAATGTTTCCAGTTTATTTGCTACTGCTCAGACTGTGGAAATAATGTCCAATAGTATGTGGTAGGGATGTCACTTTGGTAGCTAGCAGTCAAATCAACATTATCTCTTAAACTTTCACCACTGGGCTTGCAGTAAACGGCAGGAAGGGCACTTTACTAAAATAATTAGCCTTTCTACTATCGAGGACAGCTTCAAAAGGTGATCTCTCAAAAAGGAGGCATCCATCATTAAGGATCCTGATCTTTCAGGACACGCTGTTAGAATGAGGTACAGCAGTCCAGAGACACACACTCAGTGTTTTAGGAACAACTTCTTCACTTTCGCCATCAGATTTCTGAATTGACAATGAACATTACTTCACTATTTTTGTTCTCTTTTTGCAATATATCTCCTCTTAAATATATATTTCTTATTATAATTTATAGTGTATTTTATGTGTTGCACTGTACTGCTGCTGCAAAACAACACATTTCACAACATAGGTTAGTGATAATAATTCTGATTTTGGTTCTATTTAATGGGATCATCAATTACTTTACCTATTTTCCTCTGCTGAACTTCTACATTTTTGATGTTTTCAGCAGTTGCATCATCTTGGGGAAGTTGATAATAGGACAAGTTGTTACCAGAGTAGAAGGGTTTCCACCTTAGGGCCGTATCTATTCAAGTTTTCAAAGGAGACATTCTCCTGCCTCACCTGTGCAAAGGGTAACACCTGATTGTCAAAGTGATGATAAGATTCTTCCTGCCTCTCCTCGGCAAGGTACAAAAACGTTGCAAGGAGATTCTGTGCTGCTTTTCTGCAGGAGCTGGAGATGTTTGCAATACTTAGCAGTATTCATCAACTGCAGAAAGAGTTATTGATGCTCCTTTAGAATGAAAAAAAAACAATCCAACTACATTTTATTCTCTGTTGCAAGGAAGCACCAGACAAGTTCTCAAATTGACAAGAATTCTCCCAAGGGAAAGGCATCATTGACTGGGCATACAGTGGCTTGCAGTCAAGTCAATTCTGGTCAACACCAGAGCTGAAACACTTCACTTTGAAGCTGCTGTCTGACCACTGGTAACAAACAAAGGAAACTAGTGTCTAGTATCATATTTGTAATCATATTATCTTCGTTCTGTGACAGAACTCTCAACCCTGAGAGTTGAGCCACTGTGGTAAAACAACAAGTGACAACTGAGTGACAAGTACCATCTCCTCCTGCCTGACATAGGCTGTGGCAGAGATCTCTGCAACAGACCAATGCAACAGGAGCTGGCATTAATATTCTCCTGTTATGAAACTTGCTGTTTCTGCAGCAGCAGTAGATTACAAAATACAATCATTTCTTGAACTATAAATATATAAATTTAAGTCAGCTGTACAAAAAGAGAGCAAAAATAGGTGAGGTACTGTTCATGGGTTCATTGTCCATTCAGAAATCTGATGGCAGAGGAGAAGAAATGTTGAGCGTGTGTCTTCAGGCTCCTGTACCTTCTTCTTGTCAGTAGAAATAGTTCTGCCGGGCCTAGTACCTAAGCCACACATGAAGGCCAAGAGTTGGACCTGGTTGTCAGAGTAATGCATGCCATTTGGAATTTGGAGCACTTTATAGGTAGTGGGAGCTTATCCCCTCTACCACTCTGGCTATAACAACCTTAGGCAAAGGCGGACCACTGGCGCCTCAAAACCGGTTGTTTTGGGCAGGTGGGGCTCTTCAGCCTTGGACGGCAGCCCACCTAGGAGAAGGAAAACTCTGATTTTAAACCTCCGCTGCCTTGTGGCCATACCCGCCCATGGGAAAGGCTTCAGGAGTAAACCCCAAGGAAGAAATCCGGAGCCGGGGTCCCTAAGACAGTTTGATGTTCTTTACATTTCACTCTGGTAACCTCTGCAATGACACTGGTACCAAGCTGTGTCAGCACTTGCCCTTCCTTGGACTACATCAGTGACGTGGAGAGGGGGACCCCACTGCATGGACAACAGCCAGTTCTTCAATCTTCCTGCCCAGGCTTGCGCCCTGGAGAGGACACAGTCTACCAGAGACGCAAACCCATGATCCCCTGGAATCGATGGCTGCCTACTACTATATCTCCTTCGTGATGGTAGCAATGAGAAGAGGGCATGTCCTGGGTATGGGGGTCATTTATGGTGGATGCTGTATTCTTGTGGTATCACCTTTTAAAGGTGTCCTTGATGCTGGGGAAGCTGGTGCCCATGATTAAGCTGAGTTTATAACTTTCTGCAGCACCTCCTGATCCTATGCAATGGCTCCTCCATACTAGATGGTGACGTGACCAATTAGAATGCTCACCAGGGTACACCTGTGGAAATTTGCGAGAATCTTTGGTGACACACACTAGTCTCCTCAAACTCCTAATGAAATATAGCCACTGTCATGTCTTCTTTATGTTGGAACCAGCATAGATCTTCAGATATGTTGACACCCAGGAACCTGAATTTTCTCACCTTTTCTGCTGCTGATCCTGCAATGAGGACTGGTGTGAGATCCCTCGACTTGCCCTTCCTGAGGTCCTGATCAATTCATCGGTCTTACTGAGGTGGAGTACAAAGTTGTTGTTGTGACACCACTCAACCAGCTGATCTATCTCACTACCTCAATGTATTTGATCAGTCTGGATGGCATGTATTATATCTTGGTACATGTGACAATTATAAAAATTTACTAAGACAAGATTATCTGTAGATGCTGGAAATCCAGAGTAACGTGCTGGGAGAACTCAACAGCATCTATGGCAAAGAATATAGAGTCGATATTTTTGGCCCACAGCCTCCATCAGGAAAATTACTGTTCTGTTTCCATTTACCTCTCCTAGTTGCTGTAATTGTGTCTGGTTGTTCACAAGCTTACTTTGCAACAGACCATGGTTATGTGTCAGTGGGTGTCTTTAATCTGCTTGGATAATTTATTTACTGGCAATGGATACAAAGTCTGAGGAGTTAACATGTAAGTGTATGAAAATGTGATGGAGCCTATGGGTGTTATATATGAGTCTTGACCAACAGAAAGATTTTGTGAGTGAGTGATCAGTCCATGGTGTCTGGAGCTGTGTCTATGACTCATGCTATTGTTCTGTAATGGGCTGGGTTGATCAGACCCAAACAATTTGAGTGATCAGGAGATGTGGTGGTAAGTGTACAAACACAACAAAGTAAATAAAGCCTAATTTATTATTATAAAATAGAAAGCACGAGTAAACCACACAAAATTCTACATACTAAGTCATAAAGATTTTCATAAAGATTTCAGGGCTCATGATTCTTAATCACCAGTTAATTGTTGCTGTTGTTGGTGGAACTCTGAATTCCTATTCACTTGTGAAAACACCCCTGCATCCCAGGCACCAATTATGATTTCTGGTCCTTGGCAGAAATCTAACAAACAAGGGAAGTTACCCCAATAAATATGAGTTCCACAAGCATGGGAGACACACAGAGACAGACAAATTCTTCAATCATAAGTTGTTAAGTCATCTCAGCCTGGTTTCTTTCATTCAAACGTTTCTTTCATTCAAACAACGCATGTGTTTATTAACACAGTGTTCAGCATACCATTATAAACCAATTAGACACTTTAATGGTCACTCAGCCCATTGGTCCACCAATGTTTTGGACTGGCAAGAATATTAATATTATATATAACCAGTATGCCCAAATCCAAAAAAGAGTCTATCAAGCAAATTTGGCAGACACTAAGAAAGAATTCATCAACCTAGCTCTCAAAGTGACCAACAGACATTTAGTCATTAACAGGCATCCTCATGTTAATGGTGCCTGAGACTAAGAAAGAATCCAGCTGCTATCAACAAACATTAGACATTAACAGACCTACAGTGTTTATCTTATACAGGCAATCTACATGCTGTGAGCTCAACAAGAGTTAAATTGTCATTTTGAACTGTTTGGACATTCATTTAATGCTTTGAAAAAATTATTATAACTTAAGTTCATAGGATAAGTTATTTGAGGATGCACTCACTTTTGCATGTACCAAGTAGGTGCTTGGAGTTGAACTCCTAGCTCTGATCTCTGGGTCTATCATCCTTATTGCCTCCTGAACTCATGTTGTACAGATATGAGGCATCTTTTGTTTTTGTTTTTCTGTGTCTTCCATGCAGTGTTTGAAAGGGTTGGCACTACCCCACCAACACCTACCCACCCTTCACCATCACAGCAAGTTGCATCTTGCATCATACTTAGTTTGCCCAGGTTAAGCTTTGCTCTGTCCACGATACACCTCTTAGCTTTAGTCAGTGCTGGCTAGCCTTAGCTGCTGATCACACACATCATTAACCTTCTGATAGAATCAACAAACTAATACTCTGTTTAGATTTAATTTTGTCCGTTGCTTTCCTTACACTGAATGGAATAATACTGTTTCTTGTTTTCTTTTTGGGAGTTATTGAATTTCATTCCCTTAATTCAATTTGCAATTATCGGCTTTCCGGCAAAGTAATAAACACTCCTAGGTAATAATAATTAGCATAATCTAACAATTGTTGCACTTTTTGATTAGTTTGTCAAAAGAGTAGATTTTCATTAGCACAACTTTTTCTGAAGTTACTACCAGGAGCCAAAGAATAATGCACAATAATTACATTTTCCAGATTAGTATTCAAAACCTACATTCAGCGGCCACGTTATTAGGTACCACTTGTACCAATTAAAGTGAGAATGGAGTGTATGTTTGTGGTCTTCTGCTGCTGTAGTCCATTCATTTCAAGGTTCGACATGCTGTGCATTCAGAAGTGCTCTTCTGCACACCACTGTTGTAATGCGTGGTTATTTGAGTTACTGTTACTTTCCTGTCAGCTTGAACCAGTCTGGCCATTCTCCTCTAATCTCTCTCATTGACAAGGCATTTTTGTCCTCAGAATCCCCGCTCACTGGATTTTTTTTTTTTTTTGCAATCTGCACCATTCTCTGTAAATCTAGAGTCTGTTATGCATGAAAATCTTCAGATGATCAGCAGTTCCTAAGATACTCAACCCATCACATCTGGCATCAGCAATTATTCATGGTCAAAGTCACTTCGGTCACATTTTTTCCCCAATGTAATGTTTGAGCTGAACAACAACTGAACCTCTTGACTATGTCTGCATGCTTTTACGCATTGAGTTGCTGCTACGTGATTAAATATTTGCATGAATGAGCAGGTGTACTGGAATACCTAATAAAATGGCCATTGAGTGTAGTTTTGAACACATGACTTTAAAACAAGAACTGTAAAAAGAACTGTAATAAGTGTCAAAGTCAAGATTAAAGTAAATTCGTTGTTCAAGTACGTATGTGTTGCTGTATACTAACTTGAGATTCATTTTCTTGGAGGCATTTACAGGAAAATAAAGAAATATAATAAAATTTATGAAAAATATATATTAACAAAGATTGGCAAACAACCAGTGTGAAAAAGAAGACAAATTTTGCAAATAAAACATAATAAATAAGTTATACTGAGAATATGAGTTATTGAGTACTTGAAAGTGTGTCTGTAGATTTAGAATTGATTCAGAGCTGAGGGGAGTGAAGTTAACCATGCTGGTTCAGGAGCCTGATGGTTGTAGGGTAATAATTGTTCCTGAACCTGGTGGCTTGGGACTTGAGGCTCCTGTACCTCCTGCCCCATGAAAGTAGTGAGCAGAGTGCATGGTCTGGAAGGTGGGTGGCCTTGATGATGGATGCTGCTTTCCTGTGGCAATACTCATTGTAAGTATTCTCAGTGGTTTTGCCTCTGATGGACTAGGCTCCATCCATCACTTTCTGCAGACTTTTTCATTCTCCTTTTCCATTCCTGGGTATAAGTGTTTCCATATCATGTGTTGATACAATTAGTTAAGATACTCTCCACTGTGCATCTGTAGACATTTGCCAAAATTGTAGATGACACGCCAAATCTATGCAAACTTCTAAGAAAGTAGAGCCACTGTCATATCTTCTTAGTGATGGCACTTACAGTATATGCTGGTCCCAGGACAGATTCTCTGATATGATAATGCCAAGGAATTTAAAGTTACTGACCCCCTCCATCTCTGATCCCCTAATGAGGACTGGCTCATGGACCTCCAGCTTCTTCCTCCCGTTGAGAAAAATCAGCTCTTTAGATTTGCTGACATTGCATAAGAGGTTGTTGTTGTGGTGCCTTTCAACCAGGTTTTTAATCTCCCTCATATATGCTGATTCATCACCACCTTTGATTTAGCCATCAATGGTGGTGTCATCAACATTTTTAAATGTAACACCCTGGGAAAGGTTTTACAGCTAATATAATGGTTGTTCTGTAGCAGCAGTGTTTGGGTTATGACTAGAGATAATGGGGGCTTTGGAATGTGCGCTGTCCAGTGAAGGGAGTGTTTTTTCTTGTTGCGTGCCTGAGAGTGTGGTGTTCTAGGTCTTTTGTTCAGCAGAAGACAAGAGAGAGGATGCCTGAAAGGAGTAGACTCGGAGTGGAGCCGGTAGGCGAAGAAACCCAGGGGAAAATCGATGGAGGACCACCAGAAGGTAAACTGTGAGGTCCAATGTGCGCATTAGACTGTTTCATTAAAATGGGCCCTTTTCTTTTTGTTTTTCTTTACTAACCCTCTCGTCAAATTAAGAATTATAAAGCTAAATCATTTAATTGCATATGGTGTGCTGTCTGTTATTTCATGGTACTGATTTGTAACAGGGTAACAAATCATGCAGCACCCACACAAACAAGAGATTTTGCACCTCAGATTTCACACTTTTGGTGGGGCCAGAGACTGTCTTCCTGAGACAAATGCTACCAGCCGAACCTGATGGTTATATAAATATGGCATGGAGGTGTACTTAGCCACATAATCGCAGGTATAAAACAAGCAGAGCAGGGAGTTAAGCACACAGCCTTGTGGCGTACCAGTGCTGATGGTGATTGTGGGGGAGGTGTTGTTTGCCAATCCATACTGACTCAGGTCTGCAAGTGAGGAAGTCGAGGATCTAGGAAATCATGAAACAAAGAACTGAGAGTAGCATGTGTAAGACAAAATGAAAACCTAGGTTACAATTAGTGAACTTAACTGTTGAATAGAACCAGCTCATAAAACTAAAAATCTAAATGTCAGGAAAGATCATAAAAATTAAAACATGTTAATCCTCGATGCAAATACTAAGATAAGATTGAACTGGTTTTTACTGTCTGGAGAAATGTGGTCATCTATTTATTATTCTTAACAAAAATGTGAGTACATCCTAAGCAAAGCATTTATGAATTTTACTACACATATTGAAAATAGGAAATCATCACTACGGCATTTGCATTACCATTGTACATACTGCCCAGAGCAATTCTTTTTCTGGATGTGCCTTATTCAGTTCAAAACAGTTATTCATTTTGTAGCCATAAACATGCAGGGCATGAGATGAGTTCAGTGTCAGAGGCTTTCATTTCTAACAAAAACGAAAAAGCAATGTAGATAGTATTGCGGTTTTGAAGATCCCGTCTTTTCCTTTTAATGATGCTGATAGCATTGTAGAAAGATAAATTTCAAGTCCAAGGACAATGTACTGTACAGCTATGCGCATTTAAATACTGAGCTTCAAGAGTTATGAAGATTGAAAGATATCAGCTTTCAAAACATGGTCTTTTCATCACAGGATGGGTAGTGTAAGAGAATGAGGTTGCTGCAATATAAAAAGCAATAGGTTGCTGCACAAGATACATCAAAAGTTGTTTACAATAAAAGCTATGGCTCAAGGAAAGCAATAATAGGAGGAAACAGCATGGAGTGAAAGACACGAGGCCCTCATCTCTATCCCACAATTTGAACAACTGTGAGCTCATAAAAAATCAGATAGTATTGCATCCAACAGGAAGCAGGCAGTGAAAGAAATGGTAATAAGAGGTGGGAAGAAGGCAGGAAAAATGGGGTTGAGAAGGAAAATAAATCAGCCATGATCGAATGGCAGAGCAGACTTGATGGGCCAAGTGGACTACTCTGCTCCTACGTCTTATGATCTAAGAAAAGAAGCATTTTTTTTTGGTTAAGAAATACTTGTTTCAGAATCATCACCTAATGGCATAAACATACTTGAAGAAAATATTTTCCTGGATCCTCATTAAATCTACTCTTGTGAGTGATAGACATAAGGTGCTCTGCTACTCTGTGCTAACATCTTGTCAATAATAAATAAAAAGAACTATTGCTGTCTTTACCCTTAATAAATCTGTTTAGAAATTGTGAACTAACTAGGAGACAGGAAATCCCATCAGTATCCAGCATCCGAAGTGGGTTGATTTTCATAAAATATCCCTGGCAGCCCTCATTTTAAGAGAGCCACATGTTAACTATTTTATAAACTGAACCTAATTTTCCTTTGGAAGTCTGGTCTGAGAACCTGACCTGTATGGAGCTCGATACTATCATTCAGAAGTCCTTTATCTCTAGTTTCATTAGGGTACAACTGCCAAATAATTCACCTGGTATAGCGTTTCTTTGTTTTGTGGCTGCCTGCAATAAGATGAATCTTAAGATTGTATATAGTATACGTACTTTGATAACAAATTTACTTTGAAACTTTGGTAGCTAGAATACTGGAAATTATTCAAAGTCAGTATTCCCTGAATCTATTTTTGATAAAAGGAAGAGTGGAGGCCAGCAGAAGTCCAGAGAACTTTTTAAGTAAAGCTGAGATATTATGGAGTCCTTGACTGCTTGCACAAGAAGTCGTTGCTGTTATGTATTCATATATATTTGACCCTTGCGGGTTGCTATTGAGCATCCCTGTGCGTTATGTACTGAACGTAATGTGAGATGGCATTCTGGGTAGATAACTGACAAGTAAAATAAACAGATGCATGTTTGTTCCTCACTTCTCCATCTCTCGTTTGTTATTCACAGTCACCTGGCTTCCCAGCACCACAAACGTAACAACTGGTGACAAGGTGATAAATCCTCATGTGTTATTTATTGTTTTGTCCCCTTTGGCAAGAAGAGTCTGTGTGAAATGCTGGTGGTATATAACTGTGTAATGTGGGTTAGTGAAAATAAGACACCACAAGAAAATGGTGGCAGGAAGCGTGGTGAGTGAAGAATTTGAGGGGAGAGAATGAGAACGGGATGGTTAAATAAAACAAATAATACCAGAAGTGAGAGATGAATAAGACTACCTAACTTTTTTGGAATGTGATTGTGTTTGAAAATGGTGACAATATTTGGAAGTATGGGGTCGTATGATGAAATGACAGAGCAATGGAGTTCATGAACTGGAAGGAGTTGAATATTTTTCACTGGCAAATCAAATTTCAGATGCTGTTCATGTTCCAACTTTTTTGACTATGATGGGTGCAAAAATCTTTTAATTTATTATGCAGTCTAGTGCAATCTGTAAGCCTGCAATAAGCCTTAGGAGGACATAGTTAAAGACTTAAAGACTATAATACCATAAGATAGAAGGAGCAGAATTAGGCCATTTGGCCCATTGAGTCTGTTCTGTTATTTTCATCATGGCTGATACATTTCCCTCTCAGCCCCAATCTCCTGCCTTTTCTTCATATCCCTTCATGCCCTGACTAATCAATAATCTATCAACCTCCGCCTTAGATATACCCAATGACTTTGCTTCCACAGCAGTGCATAGCAACAAATTCCACAAATTCACCACTATCTGTCTAAATAAATTCCTCCTTATCTCTGTTCTAAATGAACATCCCTCTATTCTGAGGCTAAGCCCTCTAGTACGAGAATCCACTGCCATAGGAACCATTCTCTCCACATTCATTCTATCAAGGCCTTTAACATTTGATAGGTTTCAATGAGATCCTCCCCTCATTCTTCCGAATTCCACTGAGTGCAGGCCCAGAGCCATCAAACTTTACTCATATGATAAGCCTTTCTTTTTTTTTTGCATGTGCCTGCATGCGTGTGAGTCTGTGCGTGCGCGTCTGCGTGTCTGTGCGTGTGTGTGTCCGTGATGATGTCTTTTTCATGGCTTTTTACAAGGCGTGGAGCAAGAGAGAGACTGTGTGGCACACCACTCCTCACACAGACATTTTTGCAGTATTTTCCCTTTATTTTACGAGGTCGAGTTGCGACCTTGACACTCAACCCAGCGCGGATGGAAAGCGTACTTGGGGGCAGACCCATCTAGCTTTGAATCCGGGAACCTCCACTCCCGGGTCTGACGCTGATGTCATTGCGCCACCAGCCAGCCCCATATGATGAGCCTTTCAATCTCGAATCACTTTTGTGAACCTCTTTCAAACCCTTTCCAATGTCAGTGCATCCTTTCTTAGATAAGGAGCCCAAAACTGCTCACAATACTCCAAGTGAGGCCCCATCATTGCCTTATAAAGCCTCAGCATTACATCCTAGCTTTCATATACCAGTGCTCTCAAAATTAGTGCTAACATTTCATTTGCCTTCCTCACCACAGACACAACCTGCAAATTAACCTTCAGGGAATCCTGCACAAGGATTCACACAGTTTTTCACTCAGAGTGGTGGGTGTGTGGAATGTACTGCTGGCAACAGTGGTAGAGGTGGATACAATAGGGTCTTGTAAGAGATTCTTAGATAGGTACCTGGAGCTTAGAAAAATAGAGGGTCATGCAATAGAGTAATCCAAGGATGGGTGGATTGAGAGTGGCTGAGTGAATGAGGGACTGTGTGTACTCATTAGAATTGAAGTTAATGTAAATATCTCTGTTGAAAGCATTATTGTATCTTTTGGGTTTATGGGGATATATTATGCTGTTAGTTTTCTTTAAAGGGGGAAGATGTGTTATTATGTGTGTACATAATAAAGAAATTCATTTCCTAGTGTGCAATGCGAGTGGTTCACCTGGAACTGGAAGTAACATTCATGAACAAGACACACACACACATGCTCTTGGTAGGCTGGAGGGTCTGGAGTGAAATGTGGTCGAGCTGAAGTCAATCTATAGATCTGTAAATAAAATAGTTCTAGCATTTTTACCCATGCAGGTTTGTCTTTGTAAAAGAACAAACATAACATGGACCCTTACCAAGTTTTATTGATGCACCATAGAAAGCATTCTATCTAAATGCACAATGGTTTGGTATATCACCTCCTCTGCACGTGACCACAAGCAACTGCATAGAGTTGAGTATACAGCTCTGCGCATCATAGAAACCAAACTCCCCTCTATGGACTCTGTCTATACAGAGTTATTGCCTCAGCATAATCAAAGACCCATCCAATCTGGACATACTTTCTTCTCCTCTCCCCAACTGGGCCAAAGATACTGGGCCCCAACTGGGCCAAGAAAGGCTGAAAGCACATACCACTAGTCTGAAGGGCAGGTTCTACCACAATGTTATAAGAATATTGAATAGTTTCCCAGTCCGATATGATAGACTCCTGACTTCACAATGCATCTCATTATGATCTTTATTGTTTACTTCCACTGTACTTTCTCTGTAGGTATTACACTTTATTCTGCATTGTTATTGCTTTACCTTGTTCCACCTCAATGTACTGTGTAATTATTTGATCGGTATGAAAAGTATGCAAGACAAGCTCTTTACTGTATTTTAGTATAAGTGTCAATCATAAAAAAATTCCAATTTCTACTCCAAATTTGGCAGAGTTGTGGATAGTGGTGAATGTTGTCAAAGGATTCAGCACGATACAGCCCAATTAGAAAACTGGGCAGAGAAATAATATATGGATTTTACTGCAAGTAAATGTAAGGCATTGCACTTTGGAAGGTCAGATGTAAAAGGAAAGTATACAAGAAATTAGAAAAATCCTTCGGAGCATTGATATATGAAGAAACCTTGTGGGCATAGCTCCCTGAAAGTATACAAGTAGATAGGGGTGGTAAAGGAAGCACTTGGCATAATTGCCTTCTTTGGTTGGGACATTGAATATTTAAGAATACCATCAGGGTTGCCAAAATATGTCTCCTCATAATGAATTGTTCCTCTCTTCCACATGAGTTCCTTCTTCCTTTCAGCATGTGCATTAAACTGTCTTATGAAACTGCACTGCAGGTGATATGCAAGTCCATTCTCACCAACTTCTTCAGAAGAATCTTCCACACACTTGAAGGAAGGCTTCAACAGTAGGAGATCTGGTTACATGCTCTGACATGAATGAAGGAAGAATCCATTGAAACCACTGAAATAAAAGCAGCATTGCAAATTAGGCCATATATGTCAGAGTGACTGGACATTTATGTTGTACTTCATCATCTCATTCAGATGTTCGCTTCCAGATCTAATCTTCATACATTTGTCATTCTGTAAATACACCCTGCTGCTTGGACTGGCAATAACATAAAACAAATGTGAGCGTAAGGGAATCAAACCAAAAGAAAAAAACTCGGAAATACATGTGTTAGTTACTTGTGTGAATTCAGAAAAAAAATGTTCTGGGTTTGTATAATTTATTTATGTCGAAAATGTATAACATTTGTAATTCTAAAGCTAACAACTTGTTCAAGAAGGTTCACCACCACCTTCTTAACAATAAACAAAATAAGCAATAGATATTGGCCAGTGATGAACAGATTCTGTTTAAAAAATGATTTAAAGATCAGTTTTGGTAATTAATTTTTCATTTAATATGGACTCAATGTATATTTGAGCTTTAAAATATTTTTTCTGAATAAAAAAATAATAGAATTTATAGTAACCCTGCCTGCCAAAGGGTTTCAGCAGGAAACATTGACTGTACTTTTTTCCATAGGTGCTGCCTGGACTGCTGAGTTCCTCCAGCATTTTGAGTGTGTTGTTTGGATTTCCAGCATCTGCAGATTTTCTCTTGTTTGTGATAGTGTTTCTATTATTTGCCAATTTGTTTTGCTTCACATTGACTTCTGGATAAAAATCCTATATTTTGTTTTTACGCATCAATTACTCAATGGCATGTACTGTAGACCATTTCTTCCAGCTGGTTATTCTGTCAACCCTTCGTGAAAGGTTGTTTCCAATTTTCTACACGTTTTGTCAAATAATCTGTTGTTGAGTTTATTGATTGCTTCATTGGAATGGTGTTTGTGGTTCAGTTATTTGGTCAACTAATTCAATCAATTAATTTTTGACTTTTGCATTGATTTATGCATATGTTATCTAGAAATTCCTGATCTTGCTGGTCATGATTAGTATCTTTTACATTGTGCACTTACTACTTCTAAGAGTTAGTGTGTTTCCTGGAGACCAATTGATATCTCTTTCGGATATATTTTTGGATAAAATTCCAATATTATGCCATCCAATTGTTCAGAAATTCAGATAATTCAGCACCTGGATTACTCATTAGTTTTTGTGCATGAACAGGAGGCATACTCACAACATATGCAGCCAGAGGTAAGGAGTTGGAGTGCAAACTGTAGGTTGGATGTAATGCCAGAACTGGGAGTCGTGTGTAGAGTAACAGGGTTCAGCAACCTGGGTATGTGTTCAACTTATATATCTGCTGTAGAGGCACCTCCAAACCCCTAGGGGGCAGTTTATTGGAGGTTTGCAGTAGTTTATATTTTGCGTTTATTACATAGCTACTTTTGATCATAAAGTGTTAAATGTTAATGTAGGATTTTTTTCAGTCACTTAGCTTATTTGTTGTTTATCAGAAGGAAGACAAAATGGTATCCTAACATGTAGTAATGAGCATGTTGTGTCATGGATATTCTATATAATGTTACATTGAAGGGTCAGTTTTGATGAAAAGTTCTTAAAACATAAGCTAGGTTATGTTTTTGAAAGAAATATCATACAGTATTTCATAAATGCCTACACTTGTCTTCAAACAGCATTAACTAAAACATAAACCTATTTTTATGGCTAACTTACAATTTAGCAGGTTGTGCCTGATTAAAAAAAGGGTGCTTAATTTTACGAGAAGTTATATTAAGGTTCAGAAGTGAATGATTAACTGAACTCAAGGCCATCCTGAACATCATACAATTAAGCCAATTTTTGAACAGAAATCAGATTTAGAAAACAGGAAATTTTCTATGGAAGTTGGTGATTAGGAATGAAAAAAAATTACACTTTGATCTTCAGTGTTATGCAGTTTTTATTTTTATAGTTAGATCATACAAATCTGTCAATAATGGCTATCTTACATGAAAGAAAATGTCCTTAAAATAGTATCCTTGAGTTTTCTGCTGGCTATAAATTAGATAAGTGTTCTGCTGATGATAACTTAAATGACTTTATGATCAAACTGGTATTAATTAGCATAGGTTGTAAATTATGCATGAGAGTCTAAGCTGTACACATGTAGAAAAGTGTTATAATAAACCTCAAAGTGTCTTTAAGTCTTTCACAAGTTTATCTGAAATATTCCTGGGGTAGAACTGAAGAAAGCTATTACTTTTCACCTTTGAATGTTTCTAATGCTTACTCAGCTTCAACTTCTGCAGAAGACTTTCATGTAAATGGCACCTCATAATATAAGCTGTTCACATGAATCAACTATATCATTTTGTCAAATTTCAATCCCTAAATACGTTTTATACAGATTCCAGTTTCCATAAATATTTCAACTATTATATATTTTATCTTCATATCTATGAGATGATTTGTTCTGTCTGTTCTTTCCAGCTTTATTTTAAATATGCATAGGGCATTTTGATCATGCTAAAGAGAGGAAATATTCAAGGTGGAAGTGTATTTTAAAACATGTTGCACATTTATATGCTTTTGATACTATATAGATGGAATCAAATGCAGGCTGAACTCATATCCACACTCATATACATTCTTTTCTAGCTGAGTTGAGGGCAAGATCGTTATTTATTCAAGTGCATGCTGAGGAAAGAGATAACCTTGTTGAGAAACACCCTTTGTTTTCTGCATGTGTGTTTTAGTTGATCCAATACATTTGGATTTGCAAGATCCTGTGTGGGTTGTCAAAAGCTGCTGATGTACTGCTCTATCTTTCCAAAATGTTAAGACAATAGAGACAGAAACCATTCAAACCATATGAAAATAGATCAAGATGTGCTGTCAGTAATTCCCTCTGTCAAAAGTTTCCCTTGGTTCTAATAAATCAATAAATCAAGTGTAATGCTAATTTTACAGTTCTGTGCAGTTAGTTCACAATGTTCTTAATGGGGAATTAGGTTGGTCAGATTACAGCTATCTTTCACCAATCTTATCAAGTTTTTAAATCTAAAAATAGAGGATCACAGGAATTTCCTCTTTCATGCTACACTCGTGTATGGTTCTACAGTGGCTAATCTGTGAGCAAATTACATGAGCTGACTTTCACCTAGTACTTTTCATTACCTTTCCTTGAGGCTTTTATAAATGTAAGTTCAAGACTTATAGCACACTTGGTGCAAATTTTTCTTAACTCCTGTCTGGAGTGTCGTGCTTAAATTTTTACACTATGTCCCTAGTCAAAATTACCCCTAATGAAGTCAAAGCCATTGTCTTTGTGTCTGGCCCCAAGCTCCATTTCCTAAACTGTGTTTCTTAGAAAATCTATCTTTAGAGTCATAGTGTCACAGAGTCACAGGGCACTAGAGCACAGAAACAGGACCTTTGGTCCACCTAGTCCCATGTCAAAATGAGATTCTGCTTAGTCCCTTGACAACACCTGGACCATAGCCTGCCATCCCCAATCCTATATACTGTAGCCTTCCTTGCTGTCCGCCACGCTCTTACTCTTGGTGTCCTCCACAAACTTGCAACACTGTCATCCAGAACATTGATATAGACGACAAACAACAATGGGCTCAGCATGTTCCAAGGCCTCCAGTCACAAAGGCCAGCATTTACTTCCACTCTGACTTCTCCTACCAAGCTAATGTTGAATCCAATTTTCTAGTTCATTATGAATCACAAACAACTGAAAACTCTTGACTAGCCGCCCAGCACTTGACAAAGACCTTGCTGAAGTCCATGCAGCCAATGCCCACTGCCTTTCCCTCATTATTTTTATAACCTCATAAAACTCAATAAGATTGGTTAAACACAAAGCCATGTTGACTTTTCCTGATCAGGCCCTATCTATCCAAATACTTACATATGTGGTCCCTTAGAATACCTTCCAATAATTTACCCACTACTGACATCAGGCTCACTGGCCTATAATTTCCCACTTTATTCTTAGAGCCTTTCTTGAACAATGGCTGTCCTCTAATCTTCTTGCATTTCATCCATGCCTATGGACATTTTGAATATCTCTGCCAGGATTCCTGCAATTTCTGCACCAGCCTCCCACTAGGTCTGAGGAAATACTTGCCAGGCCCTGAAGACTTAACTACCCTAATTTGCCTCAGATTAGTTATCTCCTCTTCGGTAATCTGTATACAGTCCATGACCTCACTGTTGTTTTGTCTCAGTTCTATATATTCTGTGTTCATCTCCTGAGCAAATACAATGCCGAAAATCTATTTAAGATCTCCCCCATTCTTTTTGACTCCATGCATCGATGACCGTACTGATTTTCATGTGGACCAATTTTGTTGCTTGCAATCCTTTTGCTCTTAAAATATCTGTAGAAGACCTTGGGATTCTTCTTCAGCTTTTCTGCTAGAGCAACCTCATGCCATCTTTCAGCCCTCCTGATTTCCCTCTTAAGTGTTCTCTTACATTTCTTATACTCCTCGAGTACCATACTTGGTCCTTGCTGCCTGTACCTGCTATGCACATCCTTCTGCTTAACCAGGGCTTCAGTATCCCTCGAAAACAAAGGCTTCCTAAACCTGTTATCCTTGCCTTTTATTCTAACAAGAGCATACAGACTCTGTGCTCTTAATATTTCACTTTCAGCACTTATTAAGCATTCCTATGCCAGAAAACAACCTATTCAGATCCATACTTGCCAGATCTATTCTGATACCATCAAAACTGTCCTTTTGCCGATTTTGAATTTCAACCTGAGGACCAGTACTATCCCTCACCATAATTATCTTGAAACTAATGGAATTATGATTACTAGATCCAACGTGTTCCCTTGCACACAACTCTGTCACCTGCCCTGACTTATTCACTAATAGTAGATCCAGTCACATGCTCTCTCTAGTTGGGACCCCTTTATATTTATTAAGGAAACTTTCCTGAACACATTTGACAAAGCTTATCATCTCATACAGTCATTTTGGAGTGGATAAATCCTAGTCAATATGTGGAAAGTTAAAATCACCTACTATCACACCTGCACTCTTCTTGAAACAGTCTGTTATGTAGATGCAACTGAGAACATGCTTCGCACCACGCTCAGCCTTTTAGTTCCCGTCTTTTTCTGTAGGCATAACATCTTCTTTCCCCACAACCACTTCACTTGCTGCCCTAGTACTCTGGTTCCCATACCCCACAACTCTAATTTAAAACCCCTGGAGCAGTACTAACAAGAGTATTAGTCTCCCTTCAGTACTAACAAGAGTATGAATCTCCCTCCAGTTCAGAAACTCCTGACCCTTCTTGCCTAAGCCATTGATATCGACATGGACCAGGACCACTGGCTGCTCACTCTTCCCCTTAGGAATACTATGGACTCAGACGGAGAGATCCCTGACCCTAGCACCTGGGAGGCAACATACCATCTGTGAATCTCGTCATCTACAGAGTCTCCTGTCCAATCCCATTTCAACCAGACCCAGTCAGAATATTTTCATTGGAAGAACAAGCATTCTTCGACTCTCATTATGTTTCTGCCCTACACAATGCTGAGTTGTACAGTAGAAACATAGAAAAACTACAGCACAATACAGGCCCTTCAGCCCACAATGCTGTGCCGAACATGTATTTACTTTAGCATTACCTATAACCCTCTATTTTTCTAACCCATTTAGCTATCTAGGAGTCTCTTAAAAGACCTATCGTACCTGCCTCCACCACCACCGCCGGCAGCCCATTCCACGCACTCACCACTCTCTGCATAAAAAACTTACCCCTGACATCTCCTCTGTACCTACTTCCAAGCACCTTAAAACTGTGCCCTCTCATGTTAGCCATTTCAGGCCTGGGAAAAAGCCTTTGACTATCCACACGATCAATGCCTCTCATCATCTTATACATCTCTATCAGGTCACCACTTATCCTCCGTCACGCCAAGGAGAAAAGGCCAAGTTCACTCAAACTGTTCTCGTAAGGCATGCTCCCCAATCCAGGCAACATCCTTGTAAATCTCCTCTGTACCATTTCCCTAGTTTCCACGTCCTTCCTGTAGTGAGGTGACCAGAACTGAGCACAGAACTCCAAGTGGGGTCTGACCATGGTCCTATATAGCTGTAACATTATCTCTTGGTTCTTAAACTCAATCCCACAGTTGATGAAGACCAATGCACATTATGCCTTCTTAACCACAGAGTCAACCTGCACAGCAACTTTGAGTGTCCTATAGACTCGGACCCTAAGATCCTTATGATCCTCCACAATGCCAAGAGTCTTACCATTAATATTATATTCTGCCATCATATTTGACCTACCAAAATGAATCACCTCACACTTATCTGGGTTGAACTCCATCTGCCATTTCTCAGCCCAGTTTTGCATCCTATCAATGTCCCACTGTAACCTCTGCAGCCCTCCACACAATCCACAGCACCCCCAAACTTTGTGTCATCACCAAATTTACTAACCCATCCTTCCACTTCCTCATCCAGATCATTTATAAAAATCATAAAGAGAAGGGGTCCCAGAACAGATCTCTGAAGTACCCACTGGTCATCGACCTTCATGCAGAATATGACCTGTATATACCCACTCTTTGCTTTCTGTGGGCAAATCAATTCTGGATCCACAAAGCAAGGTCCCCTTGGATCCCATGCCTCCTTAGTTCTCAATAAGCCTTGCATGGGGTACCTTATCAGATGCCTTGCTAAAATCCATATACTCTATATCTGCTGCTCTACCTTAATCAATGTCACATCCTCAAAAAATTCAATCAGGTTCGTAAGGCACAACCTGCCTTTGAGAAAGCCATGCTGACTATTCCTAATCATATTATGCTTCTCCAAATGTTCATAAATCCTGCCTCTCAGGATACTTTCCATCAACTTACCAACCACTGAAGTAAGACTCACTAGTCTATAATCTCCTGGGCTATCTCTACTCCCTTTCTTGAATAAGGGAACAACATCTGCAACCCTCCAATCCTCATCCTCCGGAATCTCCCCCATCCCCACTGATGATGCAAAGATCATTGCCAGAGGCTCAGCAATCTCCTCCCTTGCCTCCCACAGTAGCCTGGGGTACATCTCATCCAGTCCCGTAGAATTATTCAACCTGATGCTTTCCAAAAGCTCCAGCACATCCTCTTTCTTAGTGTCTATATGCTCAAGCTTTTCAATCTATTGTAAGTCATCCCTATAATCACCAATTTCATAGTGAATACAAGTATTCATTAAGTATCACACATCAAAGTTGTTGGTGAACGCAGCAGGCCAGGCAGCATCTCTAAGAAGAGGTACAGTCGACGTTTCAGGCCGAGACCCTTCGAGATCTCTTACTAACTCTTCCTTCAGTTAGTCCTGACGAAGGGTCTCGGCCTGAAACGTCAACTGTACCTCTTCTTAGAGATGCTGCCTGGCCTGCTGCGTTCACCAGCAACTTTGATGTGTGTTGCTTGAATTTCCAGCATCTGCAGAATTCCTGTTGTTTGTATTCATTAAGTACCTCAGCTGTCTCCTCCAGTTCCATACACACTTCTCCACTGTCACACTTGATTGGTTCTGTTCTCTCAATTCTTATCCTCTTGCTCTTCACATACTTGTAGAATGCCTTGGGGTTTTCTTTAATCCTGCTTTCCAAGGCCTTCTCATGGCCCCTTCTAGCTCTCCTAATTTAATTCTTAAGCTCCTTCCTGCTAGCCTTATAATCTTCTCGATCTCTATCATTACCTAGTTTTTTGAAACTTCCATGAGCTTTTCTTTTCTTCTTGACTAGATTTTCAACAGCCTTTGTACACCATGGTTCCTGTACCCTACCATCCTTTCCCTGTCTTATTGGAACGTACCTATGCAGAACGCCGCGCAAATATCCCCTGAACATTTGCCACATTTCTGCCGTACATTTCCCTGAGAACATATGTACCCAATTATTCTTCCAAGTTCCTGCCTTATAGTTTTATATTTCCCCTTACTTCAGTTAAACTCTTTCCTAACTTGTTTGCTCCTAACCCTCTCCAATGCTATGGTAAAGGAGATAGAATTTTGATCACTATCTCTGAAATGCTCTCCCACTGAGAGACCTGACACCTGACCAGGTTCATTTCCCAATACCAGATCAAGTACAATCTCTCTTCTTGTAGGCTTATCTACATATTGTGTCAGGAAACCTTCCTGAACACACCTAGCAAACTCCTTCCTATCTATACCCCTTGCTCTAGGGAGATGCCAACCAATATTTGGAAAATTAAAATGTTCCACCAAGACAACCTTGTTATTATTACACCTTTCCAGAATCTGTCTCCCTGTCTGCTCCTCGATGACCCCATTACTATTGGGTGGTCTATAAAAAACATGCAGTAGAGTTATTGACTCCTTCCTGTTTCTAACTTCCACGCACAAAGACTCAGTCGACTATCCCTCCATGACTTCCTCCTTTTCTACATCTTATCACAAAAGGCCTTTATCTGGAAATGGGTTTGAGGTAAGTTGTGAGCAGCAGACCTTTTGACTTTTACAGTGTGTTGAACAAGGAAGACTGCCTGCACTTGGAATAGTCAGTTCTAGAGGTGAAAAAAAGGTAATGGATGAGGATTTCAACCGGGGAGGAGCTGCGGTGGGGTAGAAGAGGATACGTTTTGGAGTTGCAAGTAGGCAGTATTCATGACAGCACTGATATTGCCTTTGAGGCTCATTGCATTGAATGGTGGGCAATCAGGACTTAAGTGCCACACTCTTTCTGAGCTTTGCAGAACCAATTGCAACAGCAGGGAAAAAAATCACCTCAGTATCCATGCAATCAACTGATTGCATTATACAGCAAGTAATTCAACCATAGAATATTATATGCTTGCTGGGATTAAGCAGAAGGAAACTTTCAGAATTTTAGTCTGTTTCAGAATTGAAATCAACATCACCCTTTGTAATTTGACTACTATATTTGAAGAACTATAAAGGGTATTTCCAAACGTTGTAATATTTTGGATATTGAAATTCTGAAAAAGAAGTGGATTCTGGTTAATTGGTCCATCAGTTAATTGGGGCAGCCTCTTATTTGGGACACCTCTTAAAGAACAAAAACTAATTGAGAAAATAGCTGGGATTTCCTTCATTTATTTGGGACACTATGCTGCTTAATTGGGACAGGGGGCTGTTGCAAATCAGGTTCTAACTAGTGTTAGTCCAGTGAACTTTTATGGCTGTCAGGGACTACACTGTGCTTCAGTAAACAGTTTTTATTATAATTTGTTTGTGTATGTGTTGAAAAAGCAGTGATTTTAGTGGGTGAGAAATAAGCATTAAGACAATTTTGAATTGTTTTACTCACTGCGGTTTCAAACATTCAGGATTGGAGGTACAAGAAACAGCTGGAAGTAAAAATTAAACAATTTTGCTACTTCAACAAATTAGAGACCACAAAGAATTTGAAGGTATTGACAATCATCTTGAATGTTACAATGAAAATGAAGATTTGGAAGATGGGAGGTTCATTACCTGCACTAGGTGTCTACGCTAATTTTTTTCATTTACAGTCAATCCAAAGAACACGGCAGCATGTTGGTTGCCCGTTGTATCTGATGATGACAGTGAAACCTGTGTCGATGAGTTTTTAAAATGGTAAAGCCATTGCATTGGAACAGTTCCACTCTCTTGACCTCAGAAGTCTGGGTCAAGTGGTAGGAGTAATCATCACTAACTGAGGTATCCCTTGGATTTTTTCTATACTTTATCATGCCCTTCGCTCTTCATGAAACGTCGCAGAACCACCTTCTTCGCTGTTGAATCTCACTTTTGATCTCAACTGCCCAGTCCATCGGATCTGACTTCACATGCTAGAACAGCCATGTTCCTGTTTCACCTGCGTATGAGGCCTGCAGGCTAGCCTCACCTGGTGTGCCATGGTGTGGCTACCTTCACAAGCAAATGGCTACTTGGAGCCACAGGTGAGAACTGACTGTCCTGTGGGTGAGCTAGCTCAGAATGAACATGACAAGCCCCTTCAATAGAGATGTTACCACTCCCTGGACACCCCTTACATGGCAGCATACATCGGATGAATTCCTCTGTGGATAACTATTAGAAATGAATACATAGTTTTATTGTACTGTGGTAGCACTGGTAGTGTTCTAATTTGTTCTGTATTTAAATACATAATTTTATTACTCAGTTAAACAGTAGTTTGTCCATTTTATACCATTTTAACTACCTCTAACAAACTTTGGCTAATTTGAGCAGCCGTTTAGCAAGGCCAAAATGTTCTGGTCCTGATATGTCCCAATTAACTGAAATCCATTGCATTTTATCAAGTATTTTCCCAATCATGAATCATTCAGGTCTTGCTGGAAACCTAAATTTTGTCTTGTTTTCAGATTGTTGGTAGAAAATAGCTGCTTCATTTCTCAAGACCTTGTTGCTTAATGGTAGCAACATGCTTCAAACATAAGAAGTGTCTTGTAGCTTGACAACAAATTTGTACATCTGTTTGTTCATGCGGTTTCTCATAATCCTGAAGGCTGTTTTATCTAATTATGTTAGGTGGCTCAGTGTGTGTTTCTCCAGTACCAGCGATATTCTAAACCATCCTGTCATCATTGTGGGCAGCAGGAAGCGGTGTGAACATTGTTCAGTGTAGCTACTTAAACTGAAAATCTAAATGGTTTGTGCAAGTAATTTATTCTCAAGCAAAGCTATTTTATTTGAACTGTTCTCATTTAATTAAATGAACACTGAGTTTAGACATGCTGCTTAATGCATATTTCTAAATCAGTAAGACAAAGTGCATTGTTTCATTAGTGTGAAGTGTGTTCTTAGGCACATGTTAATATGTTTGAATTGGGAATTTCAACATGTTTTATAGTTCAGCATTTTTTATTAATCCAAATTTCTGAACAAAATGTAAAAGAGCTCAATAATTTCAGTCAGTTTACTGAATTAAAACAAATAGAAAGTTTACAAGTATGATGGTACTCACACTACTAATAATCACACAGGTACAGTATATCATATAATGGTGATGATGCTAGAAATTATTTTGAAAAATATGATGCACATTTTAAAATATTAAATATTAAAGTATAACTGCTTTATGCTTATAGAGGTATTTACTCAAATGAACTAACAATATGAGTAGTAAGGTTGGAATATTGATTTTCACTAAAATATGTCATTAATAACATGAGTAGAGAAAGATTGTTCCTGAACATTTTCCAAGTTAAGAATTATGACCAAAATAAAGTTGCTTTAGGAACAAATTGGCTTGGAACTGATGACAGTAAAATAGCTTATTTCTCAGCATTGCATTCAGCCAGGAGGCTCTCTGGCTTTGTAATGATAATGCATTGTCATTAGGTCATTTTACAAGGATTTATGTATCTATTTGTGTTTTCCTGTAGAAGAAATATGCTTGCAATTGTGCAATCTTTCATTGAGACATTTAATTTGCAAAAGTTAAGAGTTAGGCTGACAGAATAAATAATCAGCTTTCCTGACAATACATAAAGAAGCCATCTAAAGAATGGCCCACAAGACTACACTGCTTAAACTTTGGTTATGTATAATAATGAGATTGTCAATGAATGGTACAGAATCTATTCATTTTGAATTTATAACACAAAGACAAACAGAACAAAAATATTTTTCCTCTGTAACATAGCCAAAGCCAAGTCTGTGACTTTTGAGACAAGAGGGATAATTTTATGGACTGGCAGATCTATGGTACTTAATCTGATGAGTTGGACTCGAGGCAATTCTTTCAGTTTGGCATAGGTTGGGGAATGGGTAAAATGCTGCAAGGGTGGAAGGGATGGGGATGACGGATGGGGGGTGCAGGTGGTGAGGGTTGTGCAAGGGGTGTTCATGTGCTGTGATCTTGTGAAGCTTGATGGCCCAGTGCAAACAGACACTTGAAGGTTCACCCTGCAGAGATTAATCCTATGGAAACAAGAAAGGAACTGCTAATGATCTAAATTAAAAATAAGCAAGGCAACAAACGAAAGTGCAGGTGAAGCTCAGCAAGTCAGACAACATCTGTGGAAAGAGAAACAGTTGATGTTTCAGGTCAAAGACCCTTAATCAGATGATGAGTGAATAGATTAAAGGCCTTTGACCTAAATCGCTGAGTGTTTCCTGACCTGCTGCATTTTCCAGCATTTTCTGCAATCAATCTGATCTCTAGAGTTAATGCGGTTACTATAGTGAACATTTGAGTCTGAAGAGTTGCAAAGCAAAGCCTATGTAGATCTATTCAGTCTTTTTCTTTTGCCCAGCCTTTAATTTATAATGTCAGTTTCCTCTTTAGCATAACAAATTGGTGACCTGTACCTTTCATAGTTCTTGTACACTGCTCACACCTAACCCTTGACCATGACCCTATTAATGATCATCAGGCCACTGTCTCCCATGCCATCACACTTCATCACTTCAGGAATTTCCTCCACAGCCACCATTCTGATACATGTACTTCTCTGATCCTGTATCTCATTCCTATCATTAACACAAGGTTGACTGCTCTGGTAAACCATTGCTTCTGCTTGGGCACACCCCGCTAAACACTGCTTCAGATCTTGATTCTATATTGCCCACTCTCACTTGTCGCCTACACCTGGAACACCTTGCATTCTATCCACCCTTTTAAACATTCCCAGTTACTTGGCCCCACCACTTAATCTTCACCATAGATGTCCAGTCTTTATCCTGGACTATATTACCTTAAGAAAGCCTTGGGACTCTCCATTTCTTTCTAAAGCATAGATTTAACAAGTTCCACTCTAATACACTCTCCTTTGCCTAGTGGAACCTGTGTTTATCCTGAACAACTTCTTTTTGACACCTCCTACTTTCTACAAATCATAGGTATAGCCATGGGAACTCAAAAAGGCCCTAGCTGCACCTGCCATTTTGTTTTCTATATGCAATGGTGTTTCTTTCCAAATGTATTTTGACACCCCTCCCTCAACAATTTCACCACCACATTGACAACTACACTGTGCTGCTTCCTGAACACATGCAGAACTTGCCAATTTCATCAATTTTACTGCTAACTTCCAAACTCACTTGTATCATTTCTGACAACTCCTTCCGCTTTTTTGATCTCTCTGTCTCCATCTCAGGAAACAAACGATCTACTAACATTTACTGCAAACCCACTGACTCCCACAGACACAAACATTCTACCTCCTCTCATCTTATATCCTGTAAGGTCACCATTCCTTTCTTCTCAGTTTTTCTACCTGTGCTGTATCTGTTCACAAAATGAGCTTATCCATTCCAGGACCTCTGAGATGTTCTCCTTTCTCAGGAAATGGGGCTTCCTCCTCCCTATCCTCCACTGTGCTTGATCAACCCTCAACTGCATCTCCTCCATTTCTCACACTTCTTCTCTCACCTCATCTCCCTCCAGTCAGAACCTCACCAGCCTACGGATCACTCATATCATTCCTTGAGTGTTTGTTGAGACTTGAGCAAAGCACAGCAATGTTTCGCTGCTTGCTTGCATTCGGCCTTGCCTGAGAAATTGGACTGTTGAGTCAACTGACTCTGAAGACCAGTGATATTTGTTTTATATTTAGTTATTCCTTTCTGCTGCAGTGTTGGCTTTATTTTCCATTTGAAAGCTTTAGTTAATGGCCCTGTTTGGCCTAGCATTTATTGTTTTCTTTTCCTTCTAACTCTATTTGCATTAAAGTCTGTGAACTACCAATCCGCTTCAGTGCCTCTTGTTCCGCACTTGGGCCATATCCAAACGTAATGACAGCATGACCGTTTGGTACAGGAATTGTAGGGCTCTTCTTCCTTCCACTAGCCTGCAAGTCACCCTTGGACAAGGTGTAGCACCAGCTTAGCCCCCTAATCAGGGTCATGTGAAGCCATAGGAGCAGGTGGTGGATGGTCGTATGAGCAGCTGATGCATATCCCAAGTCCTGGTTATGTGACCACTGAAACCAGGCAGACAGTCTCTGAAGAGTGTTGATAATGGCTGGGGTCACCCATCCTGTAAAGACACTGCCTAGAAGAAGGTAATGGCAAACCACTTCTGTCGAAACATTTGTCAAGAACAATCATGGTCATAGATAGACCACAAATGCCCACGTCATCCGACACGGCACATTAGATTAGATTAGATTAGATTAGATTCAACTTTATTGTCATTTTGCTGAGTACAGATACAAAGCCAAAGAAATGCATTTAGCATCTGACCATAAATGCAAAGAATAGTGTTATTTACAAAATAACTGCGAACAAAAAAAGTGCTACAGCACACAAATATAATGATGAGTATAGTATACAAGAAGATGGCATGAACTTGATTCTTCAATGTCAAAGTTCAAAGTAAATTTATTATCAAAATCCTTATATATCACCATATACTACCTTGAGATTTGTTTCCTTGCAGGAATTTACAGGAATATAAAGAAATACAATAGAATTAATGACAAACTATACAAAAATTAAGACTGACTAATGTGCAAAAGAAGACAACTTGTGAAAAGTAAAAAGAAAATCAGATAACCTGATCCCACTCTTTCCCTTTCTCTCTCACGATCTACCAGTTCCTCTGACAGTCCCTTTTGTTGACTCCACCTACCAACTTCCAGCCTTTGTCATTATTTCCACCCTTTCTCCTCCAAATCTCCTTACCTGGATTCACCTATTGCCTGCCAGCTCTTGCCATAGCCCTTGCTCTCCCCTCTTTAAACTGGCAATCTCGCCTCCACCGTTTCAGTCTAGATGAATGGTCTCAAGATGAAGTGTCAACTGTCCATTTCCCTGCATGGAGGCTGCCTGTCCAACTGATTTCCTTCAAGAGTTTGTTTTCTTCCTTGTCCCATATTCCAGCATCTGTAGTCTCTTGTGTCACTACAATTGATCAATCAAGGCTTAGTATCTCAATGGCAGTCCAGTCCTTTGTCCTCTCCCACTTTACTAAGTATGTAAGAAGGCTTGGATGCTAAAGTTAGGTAGATGTCAACAAAGTGCCTTGCCTCGCACAAACAATCTGTGTAGTTTTAGTAATAATTAGAGCAAAGCATTATGAAGAAATCACCAAGCATAGGAATTATGACCATGGAAAGAGTCAGCTAAAAATTGTTAGAACAATACAGCACAATACGGGCATTTCAGCCCACGATAAAAGACGTTGACTTATTTTTTCATGGTATACTGAAAGTAATAATGACAATGCTGGCATTTGTGTACAGCCTTATTGATTTGAAAGGCTTTCTCAGCCACTTTAGAGGTTACCTGAGAGTCAAATATATGGCAGATCAGTTACAAGCAATAGTTCCATTTTTTGAAAGGATCTTGGAGTTTTGATAAGTTTTATGGACATCATTAGTTTTTGTTTGTCTGTTTAAATTCCCCAGCATTCACTGGTCTGTGCCATCCAGGAAATTAGTGCACATGATAACATTAGTTCATCAGTTATCTATTAAAGTGAATAAAGAGACAGGCTCCATTTAAGATAGTTGGAAGAAAAATGACTTCTCCCTACTGAAACAGCTTTGGATATCTTCCCAGGCATTTTGAGGCAGTGAATACAAATGAAAAGAACGATGCAGTAGGTTTACCAAGCTGACACATGAAAAAAAACAAGGCAAAGGATGATGCAGAAATGAAGGTAGCATTTTGAAAGTCCATATGGAATGAGGAAGATGTGATTCAGTGCTGTAAATCTTCTCAGAGATGTTTCTGCTCAAGCAGACGTCAATCATACTGGTGCCTCAGAAGAACGTGGTAACTGTTGTCCAGTAGCACTAATATCCACAGTAGTGAATAACTTTGAGAGGTTGGTGATGAAACATATCAACTCCCGCCTGAGAAGATCTGCTCCAGTTTGTCTACCATCACAATAGCTCAACAGCAGATACCATTTTATTCACTCTTCACTCAACCCTGGAATATCTGGACAGTGAAGATGCATACATGAGAAGGCTCTTCATAGGCTATGGCTTGGCATTTAGTACTATAAAGCTTCAAGACTTAGGCCTCAATCCCACTTGTACAACTGGATCGTAGATTTCCTCACTTGTAGACCCCAGTCAGTTTGGATTGGCAACAACACCTCCTCCACAATCATCATTAGTCTCGCCGCACTACAAGGCTGTGTGCTTAGCTTCCTGCTCTACTCACTTTATACTTATGACTGTGAAGCTTACCACAGCTCCAACGCCATATGTAACTTTGCTGACAATACCATTGCCACCGGCTGAATCAAAGGTGGTGATGAGTCAGTATATTGGAGGCAGAGTGAAAATCTGGCTGAATGGTGCCACAACAACAACCTCTCACTCAGTGTCAGCAAGACCAAGCAGCTGATTATTGACTTCAGAAGGAGAAAACCAGAGATCTATGAACCAGTCCTCATTGGGGGAATCAGGGGTGGAGAGAATCAGCAAATTTATATTCCTTGGTGTTATCATTTCAGAGGATTTGGGTCCAGCATTTAAAAGAAAGCATGGAAGTGCCTCTACTTTCTTAAAAGTTTGTGAAGATTTAGCATGTCATCTAAAACAGCGGTCCCCAACCACCGGGCCGTGGACCGGTACCGGGCCGCAAGGAAATGATATGATTTGGCGATATGAGTCAGTTGCACCTTTCCTCATTTCCTGTCACACACTGTTGAGCTATTACGCACGTGAGGTTATTACCCTCGCGTCATCCATGTCAGTGCGGGAAGGAGATCAACTCCTCGAGCTTGCAAATGACGGCGGGTTGAAAAATATGTTTGACATAACATCTCTGCCGGCACTCTGGATCAAAGTCAAGGCTAAATATCCTGAGGTAGCCATGAAAGCACTGAAAATGTTGCTTCTATTTCCAACATTTTTCTGCGAAGCAGGGTTTTCTGCAATGAATGCAACAAAAACTAAATTGTGGAATAGACTGGACATAAGGAACCCCCTTCGAGTATCACTGTCTCCCATCACCCCTCGATAGGACCGTCTTGTTGCAGGAAAACAAGCCCAGGGTTCCCACTGATTCAGCGATATTGGTGTGTTCATATGGGGAAAATGTGTGCTGTGTGTTTAATATCCAAATGTTACTTAAAATGTTATGATGCTATTTGCTTATAAGTAACTTATATAACCATATAACAATTACAGCATGGAAACAGTCCATCTCGGCCCTTCTAGTTTGTGCCGAACGCTACCCTCACCTAGTCCCACCAACCTGCACTCAGCCCGTAACCATCCATTCCTTTCCTGTCCATATACCTATCCAGTTTTTCTTTAAATGATAATATCAAACCTGCTTCTGCCACTTCTACTGGAAGTTTGTTCAACACTTACTTCAAGCTCCCCTGTTCTCCCCTGATAGTTGACTTATCACTATATTCAAGCGAGGAAAATATGTGCTGTGTGTTTAATATTAAATTGGTTAGATAAACCCTTTTAGAAACAAAATTGAGTGTATTAGCCACTTATCACCAATATTCCGGTCATGATTAACACTTCCCCCCCCCGAACAGAATCGCCAAAAACGATTTGTAGAAAAAAATCGGCACGTACACGCATGCGCACACAGGTGCCCGCACAAGGCTTCATGGTCATTGTAGTCTTTCTCTGGGTAAACACAACGTATTTGACTGCTACTCTTGTCCATTGGCAATCCTACACGCGCCCCCCCCACCCCCACTGGGTCGGCCAGTCCGCAAGAATATTGTCAATAATAAACCGGTCTGCAGTGCAAAAAAGGTTGGGGACCCCGATCTAAAATTTTGACAAAACTTCTACAGCTGTGTGGTGAAGACTGGTTGCATGACAGTCTGGTATGGAAACACTAATGCCTCTGAACAGAAAAGATGATAAAAAGTAGTGGATATAGTTCAGTCGATCATGGGTAAATCCCTCCCCACCATTGTTCACATCCACAAGGAGCAGCATTGCTGGAAAGCAACATCCATCATCAAGGACCATCACCATCCAGGCTGTACTAACTTCTGCTTGCTACCATCAGGAAGGAAGTACAGGGGTCTCAGGACTCAGAACACCAAGTTTAGGAACAGTTATTACCCCTCAACCATCAGGCTCTTGAACCAGAGAGGATAAGCTCACTCAACTTCACTGACCCCATCACAGAACTCTTCTCATAACCTACGGGTTCACCATCAAGGACTCTTCATCTCATTCCTGATATTTATTGCTTATTTATTTATTACTGTTATTATTATTTTCATTCTTTTTGTATTTACACAGTTTGTTGTATTTTGCTCTTGGTTGCTTGTCCATTCTGTTGTGTGCGGTCTTTCATTAATTCTGCCATGTTTCTTGTAATTAGGGGTTGTATATGATGATATATATCTGTACTTTGATAATAAACTTACTTTGTACTTTATATTTTGCTCTTCTGCTTTTCCCGTTCTGCTAAATCAGCTTTTTGATACTACACCAGCAAAGAAAACTAAAGGGCTAACACCCTAGCTCAGGTGAACGTACTTTTATAACAATCCGCACTCCTGTTGACAATAAGCCAGAGTAATGAACTTGGATGGTTTCTTATCCATTAATGTGGCACATCTTTGTGATTCATTATCGACATGGATGTGTGTGGGACTTTACCTTGTAGCAGAACTGATTCATTGGCCCTAAATACTTCCAATTAAAAAAAGCTTTAGAGGAGGCAGGTTCACTGGCAGTTGAGTGCCAGGGAAGATATTACTTAGTTCAATTTATCCTCGTTATCTCTGCTTGTTATAATATTAATGAATAAGCCAAAGTTACAAATTGACATAACTGCAACACCAAACCAAAAACTAAGCCCAGGCTGTTATTTTGGTGATTTAAATAGCATCCCTATCTCATAGATTAATCTTCAGCTAATGAACAATTGGTTATCTTTACATTCAATGATCTAACCATCATTCAACATGAACAAAGATGAGGCTGCCAATGATCAAAAATCTAGCTTGGTTAATCACATAATTAGCAACAGCATTAAAGGCAGGTGAAAAACTGATTATACCATGAAAATATCTCACTTTCTGATTCCTTAAAACCGTTCCATCCTACATAATCAAAGGCCTGGGTCGACGTAGTAGTAGTATCCTACATAAAGCACAAACTAAGAGTGCAGTGGAATATCTATCATGCACCTAGACATCATTCAAAATGGAACAGTCTACCAGGATTGAGACTATCAGATTTGATGGAGTGGTAAAACATGTCAGTGACAGCTGTGTAGAACATGTTGTACCTAGCCAGAGTCGTACACACAGTAGGTGCAAATAACGACAATTTTAGTTTGATCACTGTATCATGATACAATTCAAATGTAAGAAGGAAGTGATATGAGTTAAATAAATTTCATTGACATTAATTCTGCAAAGTCAAGGAAACATAGAAATTGCTTTCTGAATTTTGACATTTGGTACTGAGAATTGGAATATTCCTTGAGTGTAGCATCTCGTTTGGATACAAGACTTGGCCAATGAATCTTTGAAACAGTTCAAACAACAGGAATTGAAATTCTCACGCTTGGAATAAAATGAAAGAAGGTTTATTGTGTAAGTGAAAGGTTGAGGCACTGCTCATTACTAAGGTAGAAAGAAAGAAATCCACTACTACAGCTGCTGGAAAAACCATGTTGCACGCAGGTTAGTGACATGAAGAAATGTGAAAGCAAACAAAATGCACACAATTGAAGGTTGATTGTGCTGAGTGCAACTGAAGTGATAAGGGACAGGAAGAGGACAAAGAGCTGGAAAATTAGCAATGTGAACTGACACTGACAAACAGGGGATTGATTTAGTGTCAGAACATGTAGTTGTTCAGTGCATCGAGAGGTGCTTGCTGTGATAAAACATTGTGGCATGTTTATGTAATGATAAACTGAGTGGGTGAGTGATTTGGGTAGTGGTGCTGTGGGGAGGGTATTAAATAAGAATCAGAATCAGGTTTATTATCACTGGCATGTGTCATGAAAATTGTTAATTTAGCAGCAGTTCAATGCCATATAGAAGAAAAAAGAATAAAATAATAATAAGTAAATAAATACATCAATTACAGTATATGTATAGATTAAAAATTGTGCAAAAACAGAAATAACATATATTTAAAAAGTGAGGTAGTGTTCAAGGGTTCAATGTCCATTTAGGAATCAGATGGCAGAGGGGAAGAAGCTGTTCAGGCTTTTGTACCTCCTACCTGATGGTAACAGTGAGAAAAGGGTGTTGGAGGTCCTTAATAATGGACGCGGTCTTTCTGAGACACTGCTCCTTGAAGATGTCCTGGGTGCTTTGTAGGCGAGTACCCAAGATACAGCTATAGCATAATCGAGACCTAAGATACTGCAGGTGCTGAAATCTAGAGAAATATTTAAGGTGTCGGAGGAATTCAGTGGGTCAGGCAGCACCTATCGGAAGGAAATGAACAGTTGATGTTCCTGTTGTGGCCTCTTGTATATCAGGAAGACTCTCTGTAGATTGACAGAAAGATTCCATGTTAGTAAGCGCCCTATTTCCTTCTTGAACTCTGACTTATTGTTATCATTTGCAAATTTGCAGACAGAGTAAGAGCAGAACCAGGTCACGCAGTCATGAGAGGACAGGGAGTAGCGTGGGGAACCAAGGATACCATCATGCGGAACAGCAGTATTGAGATTAATTGTACCAGAGGCGTTACTGCTTATTCTTAATGATTGCAGCTTTTTTCATCAGGAAGTTGAGGATCCAATTGCAAAGGGAAATATTGACTCACAGCTGTTAGTGTTTATTATATGACCGAGCTTTCCAAAGCCAGGTCCGATTAAAACAAAATCATTTAGAGAGACTTTGTTTCTTTTGGGAGAAAGGTCATGAAATGGATGCGATTAGCAAGAGAGGTAAAAGTGACACGACGAAAAGTGTTTTTTTTTACATAGAATGAGAACTAAGGTTCTGAAATGCATTACCATGGATAAGTGGTGGAGGAGGATTTGAATGTTTCATCCCAAACAAAGTTGCAGAACAATGGGAGAGGGAGGGGGTTAGCTGAATTAGCTGAAATGCCGGTGTATTGGGCCAGCATGGATTTGGTGGACTCCCCTCAATGCTGTAACTGTGATTCCTCCGTGAATGATTGACATCATTATCATTTGTGATCTGTCTCCTGACACATTCATTATTAAATGAGCAACACTACTGCAATCTTCTCTTGTGAATACAGATTAGAAAAAAAACAGATTTTATGCAGAGCTGAAATCCTTGTTATTTTCTATAGATTATTATGCTTAATAATACTTATTCTTTCTTTAATTGTACTTAAAACAGCAGTTAATCTGTTCTTAATACCCATTACATTTGATTCTTTAATTTTTAAAATTCCAAATCATAATTTCAGGCACATCCATCTTAATGAGATGCTGTAGCTCACACTTTACTTGTTGATTAACCATCACAGAAATAGATTAACAAGTCATTTATTTCATTGTGTTTCTGCTATTCTTGTTGTGTGCATAATGATTGCTGTTTGGCTACAAAACAATGCCTATTTGTCAAACGTCAAAGCATTCACTGGGAATATTAGAACAATGCAAATCCTTCTCTAATTAATAGACTTACCATTACAATTTATTATCTTACAGTCACTTCAAAATGTTGCCCTTTATTTCTTTAAATCTTTTAGTCTGATAGTAATCTACAACTTCTCAATACCTACTTAGCCCCAACTACAGCCCTGTCAATACTGGACAAATCTGGTATCAGAAGATGAATTTTTACAGCAGAGAAATTAATCTCTTGGAGCCGATGCATTTGTGGACCTGGCCCAGTTCTGAGTGTTTTGTATTTGATGCTAGAGTCCTGGATTTGTTTTATTAGGCAAAAAGAAAATTGCTGAAACAACACAGAAGATCAAGCAGGAATGTAGAGGCAAAACAACAGGCACAAAACGTTGGAGGATCTCAGCAGGCCAGGCAGGAGCTATGGAAGGGAAGAAACAGGCAATGTTCTGGGCCAAGACCTTTTGTTAGGACTGGAAAGCCTGCAGTTGACAAATGAAACCAGGTGAGGGGGGATGAAGTGAGAAGCTGGGAGATGATAGGTGGAAGAGGTGAAGGGCTGAAGATGAAGGAAATTGACAGGACAGGACAGTGGACCATGGAGGAAAGGGAAGGAGGAGAGGCACCAGAGAGAGATGATGGCCATGAGAGGTGAAGAAAAGGAAGCCAGAATGGAGAATGGAAAAAGAGAGAAGGAGAGGGAAAAAACTATTGAGAGTTAGAAATATCAATATTCATGCCATCATGTTGGAGGCTACTCACTCAGTCCCGACAAAGGGTCTTGGCCCAAAACATCGACTATTTATTCTCCTCCATAGATGGAGTCTGATCCGCTGAGTTCCTCCAATATTTTGTGCGTGTTAATTTTATCGTAGAAGATAAGAACCAGGACTGAGAGTGAAGAAGGAAGAGAGGGAGGTGTGCCAGATGAAACCAGATTGTGTATTGGAGTCGTGGTGGGGTGGATAACGGCTGGTAGTTAAATACAGCCTGCTGTAACTGCAACTAAGCCACTGGAGATTTAAGCTGTTAAAGCAAGAGGTTTATTCATCAGGACAAATGGGTATTCTCTTGGAGAATTTCTCAAACTACACTGTGGCTACGTCTACACTATGCCGGATAATTTTGAAAACGCAGGTTTTGAGTAAAAACGATAGGCGTCCACACTAAGCGTTTTTCAAAATATCTCTGTCCACATTAGACGAATATTTGGGCAAATCTCCTCCTACAGGGCATGTGAAGGACACACAGAAAACAAGCGAAGAGGAAACGATATACTTGGTGTGTGTTTGTCCAGTTACAGACTAGAAAAACTTAAAAGGAATTGCTCTTGGCTCTTGTGCAGGAGGACTTAAAAACTAAAAAAAAACAAATACTGGAGCGTATGGAGGCAACCGACAGGGAGTTCACGGACAGTATGACCCGGCTGACGAGGAACATTGAAAAACTGACTAACTCTGTTGCATTAGTAAAGCACCTTGTTAAATGTATAACACATGTCTGCATTGGTGTTATCTTGTATTTCCATACAATGTTACATTAGGCTGTTACACATCAATTCTCAGAGAAGTACTTGCATAAATAGGTAAACCACCTTCATACAAGCAAGGACACAAAACAGGGAAAAGTGAGTATACTTATTTATTGAGTAAGCTATGGGTCAAAGTATTTGGTGAGTATATTTCTAACTCTTCTGGCTTCAGTCTTATTGCTGTCTGTTCTGAAATTTGTCCTGCGAAGCGCAGAAACAAATATCGCTGTGATGATTGTACGCTCTTTTTGGCGACAATAAAGTAGTAATAATAATAATAAGAATAATAAGAAGAAAACAATGAAATGCCGCGCTGTTGCCATCTGTTCCGGCACGTCATAATAGCGGTTTTTAAAAGCCCCGGTTACCCCGTACACACTGCAACGAATATTAGGCGTTTTCAGATTTATTCACTCTGGAGACCGTCTCTGAAAATCTCCATTTTCGGGGGCTGAAAATGCCATTTCAGTGTGGACAGAAAGTCAAAACGAAGAGAAAAAGCTTCGTTTACAAAATTATCCGGCATAGTGTGGATGTAGTCAGGACAGATGAAGGACTCCGGCCCGAAACGTCGACTCATCGTTTCCACAGACACTGCCCGATCTGCCGAGTTCCTCCAGCGTGTTGTGAGTGTTGCTTTGACCCCAGCATCTGCAGAGTATTTTGTGTTTAGCTTAAAATTGCTGCTGAGAGGGCTGATGCTCTGCGTGACGGATTGGTGATAGACACAGCAAAAAACCCTGTGATCATATTGGATCCACTAAGTGATAAAAATATGGTCTGGAACATCCCTAAATTTCCCTCAGAGTGATGCAACAGCTTGTTTTCCATGTTGTACTGCCCTGGCTTGCGTGTACAGTGTAGACTGCTAGAACACGACATTGTTACGTAAACGGCAACAATGAAATTCAATCGAGACAGGTTATATAAAAATAACCAAACATTTATTAAACACTGATAAACGATATGGGAAAAAAGAAAACAAACAAAAACTTTAGGCAGAAGTTAACAGATATGCAGTCGTTCACCAACTCCACTCGGCTCTGGTTTTTAAAGCGTTAAATGCGGATACAGTTCTTAAAGCGATACAGTCAGGTATAGTTCTTAAAGCGATAACTTCGGAAGTCCAACAGATTTACACGTTCAATTGGGAGAGACTTCTCTGGAGAAAGATTTCTTCACAGACGCACCTTTACTGCTGGTTCTGTCCACAGGATTCACGATGCTGAAAACAAACAGTTTAAATCGACTAACCATAAATTCCTTTAGAGAGAGAGAGAGCATCTTTTTGCATGAACTCTTTGCTCTTTCTGGCAAGTGATATCTTGATGCAGGTACTCCTCCAACAAAGACTCAATAAGGTCGATTCTTTATTAACCTGCCAAATGATGCCGTCTTCTCTTGATCCTTCGATAAATTCTTCACTCTCCCTTCAACTGTTGGAATTGAGTAAATTAGCACATCCAGCCACAAAGCCCCAGTCCAAATAATATGGAATCTCTCAACAGAACGCACACTCCGTTTTAAAAATGAAACTGCGTCACAGAAACTAACATGCAACAGAAACGGAGATACAGCACGTTCTACCTGGAAATCTACAAACTTAAAAACTAACTGCGTCACCTGGGTTGACCCTTACATAGTCACAGGGCACATGTCATCACGTGACCTCGCATCGGTGGAAAATCATATCAGGTGACCTCCAAAAGACCATTACATCATTCTCACAAAAAAAGCAGATCTCCTTGAGCATGTAACAACATACATGGTTGACTCCGACCAGTGGGGGGCCTTGATGGAAAATTTAGGTAAAGGAATTTGATGCTTGATTTGCTGTAGACCAAATAAAGGAGCCTCATTGTCTTACATTTGGCTGATGCATATAAGAATGTGTCATGGAATGTCAGTTTATAAACTCCATTTATCAAGTGGGCTTTTTGCTATCGGTCAGTAGCCTGTGCCCTGTTGGCAGTTTGCTAAACTGTCCTTTAATTTTAAAGCAGATTACTGTTTATAATTTGCATTTGAACAGGATCTTTTTGAAGGCAGTCCCTTATTTATATTGATGCCTCTAATCCTTGTAATTGCATAATCTTGAATAATCCCTAACAAAACCAGGTTCAGTGAGGGGAACATGCTGTAGGAGAGAGGGAGGGGGAGGGAAGGGGAGGTTCAACACAGAAATTGGTAAGAGATTGGTGGATATATGAGATAAAAGGGAAACCATTGGTAGATGGAGCCAAGTGTGAAAGAGGAGGAGGACAGGCTGACAAGTAAGAAGGGAGGGATGATTGGCAGATGACACTGGATGAGAGAGGGTGATGAGTCTAAGAAATGGGGGTAAGGGGAGGTGACGACAAAAAAGCTGAACAAATTTTGAGAGGCCTGTGCAGACTCGTGGGAGCAGAAAAGCTACACATAGCGAACAAATTACCCAAAATGAAAGGGCTATCTGAAGAGTAAGTTTTATTGTTGGCCAGTTCTTGCTGCAATCATGTGCAGGCTGCTTATTATCTGAGGATCAAAACACTATACACACGGGAGATTGGAAATAAAAACGAAGATACAGGAAAAACACAACAGGTTGTGTAGCAGTTGTGGAAAAAAATCAAAGTTTCAATTATGAGACCTTTCATCAGAACTGAATTACTCTTATTTTTCTCTTGTTTCACTTCACATAACAATTTGATGAGATTTCTTCTGGTGTTTTGCATCGTGATGTTATACCTTTATTACAATTACTAATAGATCAGATCTGAATTTCAATTCTTCAAATTCTGTGTGGTGGGTCTTAAACTCATAATTTTGGATTAATAGTCCGAATAACTGGATGGATAGATCATTAACTCATCCACAATATGACCATGTCACGTTTGTGCATTGTGGACACGGTACAAGCTGATCAGCCAATGGTTCCCCAAGAGTCATGCATGCTTCATTTATTTGAGACACATCTCAGTAAGCCTCAGGCCTCTTTATTACTTGGTTTGTATTATTTCTGGAATCCTGATGCATTTTTACTAATATTTGATGGAAAAATACTTTCACAGATTCTGTTGCTGTTGTTGTTAAATTAGGACCCAGAGGCAGTTTCATCTGTTTGTAATCTTTCATTAACATCAAACATTTAAATGTTACAACTGTATTCAAATTAGTCACTGGTTCATTAACTTGATGTTCATTATAATTCCATAAAATATATATGTAATGTTTTGTGCCAACTACCTGAGAAGCATTTTTTTTTCTGTTTCTTGCACCACATTAAAACTTAACTACTACTTTGTATGCCTTCAAGGGGCAAAGATGAAATCTTTCCAATTCCTGGGATCAGAGGGCTGCCCGATCACAAGCAGGTAAAGAAAATAGGGTTATACTCTTTGAGGTTTAAAAGAATGATGTCAACTTTATTGAATCATATAATATCCCGATGAGGCATTACAGAATGAATTTCAAACAAGGGCGGACATTTATAAGATTAAGGGATGATCATTTAAAATTGAGGTGCATAGGAATTTCTCACAGAGAGTGGTGAACCTCAGGAATTATCTACACTGGAGTGCTCAAGTGGGTATTTAAAGAGGGTGTAGACAATTTTGAATATCAGACAAATGAGGGCTGTGGTGAACTGACACAGAAAAGGAGTGGATAACTGGGGCTAATTAGTTTCTAATATTACTATTATATATTACTTCCAATCAATAGCCACTTTATGAGGTGCAGGAGTGGAACCTGGCGTGGTCTTCTGCTGCTGTAGCCCATCCACTTCAAGGTTCAACATATTGTGAGTTCAGAGCTGCTCTTCTACACACCACTGATGTAATGAGTGGTTATTTGAGATACAGTCACCTTCCTGTCAGTTTGAACCGGTATGGCCATTTTCCACTAACCTTTGCCATTAACAAAGTGCTTTTCCCACAGAAGTGCTGCTCACTGATGTTTTCTGTTTTTGGCACCATGGAGACTGTTGCGCATGAAAATCCCAGGACATCAGCAGTTTTTGAGATACTCAAACCACCCCATCTGGCACCAGCAATCAAACCATGGTCAAAGTCATTTAGGTCACATTACTTCCCCATTCTGATGTTTGTTCTGAACAACAACTGAAACTCTTGACCATATCTGTATGCTTTTATATATTCAGTTTCTGCCACATGATTGGCTGATTAGGTATTTGCATTAACAAGCAGCTGTACCCAATAAAGTGACCGCTTTATGTACTTTCTTATCATCTGTCCTGGCATCCAAATATGCCAGTCGCTAAAGGACCCTGACTGCTCCCTCACCCACATCTACAGTATCCCTTCATCTGTTGTTCCATGAGGAAAAGCAAAAGCAAGATCTTAACAGTTATGCCTAAATTATACACGTCTACGTCAATTTTGTTTGCTGGGTCAAAGCTCAATATTTCCTGTGAAACAAAGTCGTACAATAAACAGCAGGCCATCATTATCCTTCTGCAGATGTGCACTGTAAATTACGCCTGATACACTCAGGCATTAGAAACTTAACTTCATTATGCAAATTATCCTCTCCTTCTCTTGGCCTGAGTATTTATTGACAACTTCAAGCACTTTGGGAAGCTGGCAGTTCTGTGGAATGCACTTTGAGATGAGAGCCTGTCAAAGTAGGTGAAACTCAATGCTATTCTTAGTGTAGAACCTGTGGTATAGTAAACTGCATCTTGAATGAAGTTGCACATGTTTCTTTCTGCAACTGTTATGAACATATAAACTGAGTCACTTTCATAGCCAAAACTGTTTGGTTGTAGCGCAGTCAAACAACAGTGCCTACAAAAGTCAAATTAAAGTAATTTTGAAAATTTGGCATTTCTGAACCTGCTGTCAACCTGTTTCTGAGCTCCATGAATGAGCTCTGTTTGGACAAACCTGTTGGAATTTAATCTATTGGAAGATACAAAAGCACATTCATTTGAATAGGTATTGCACATCTGTGCAGAAGGATGCAAATTATATATTATTTTATTATTTGTATTTGAAGTAATGTTTTAATGAATCTAATAGTTTAGTTCGTTTCTTGAATGGTTCTGAAAGTTAGGGATGTTAAGAAGAAGTTAAGAAGACTTGACAGTTTGATGGATGGCAGAGCCAAGATTATGGTTTTACCATCTGCCAAAGGTGGTTGGTCAGTTGTGTAGATGAAGATTGTTCTGACCCATCCACATAGCACTATTACATCATACATAATTCTCTGATATGGTCCAGGAAGCTTTGGTTTGCAGTCTTCCTTCAACTGAAAACATCATTCAAAAAATTGAGACCCACCATTTTGATGCAAACAAAGCACCCATTAAAGTAAGCACAGAGTGACTTTGAAAGGCATTTCCAGAAGTCAAGACTTTTAAAAGAATTTTTCAAGCCCTTTAGAATGGTTTAAAATTTCCTGAAGATAACTTCACATTCTTGTTAAATTAAAAAATCTTTTTTTGGAGTTTTGTATCCAGCACCTTCTGGGATGATCTTCCTCTTTGGATATCTTTTTCCAGCGACGCTTCCATCAAATGAACTTCCTTCCATCTGGTGCCAATTCGGTGTACGTCCAGAGGGAACCTTCAGTGTAATGTTGCTCTCTTTGCTGATACCCAGTGTTCCAGCATTGGTGACAAGTGGGGGTAATGAGAGTGATGAGGCATCAGGAAATTTGCAACTTCCATCTTTGCATATGCATGCAAATCCCAAACTTGGATAAGGTGGTGCCAAACATTATCAGGAAAGTTTGGGTTACTGTGATGTATTGCTGTGAATTTTGTTGGATGCAAATATTTGTTGCATGTTTAAGTTAGACCGCAGAAAAATTACATCTGTTATCCTTTGCCTTCTGATTTTTTTTTTAGTGGAATTATTTTGGCACAAGGATTCTGTATGTGAACAGATGGGACTCTTACTCTAGCAGATTTCCACTGCAGACACATATCCATGCACAGTTTAATATTATGAATAAATAGTAAATTATGGGAACCATGAGGATATGACTCTATATATGGATATGTTACTTCTGTTTTACATCTGGCTGTTTGTTAGATGAATTTCTCAGACTGAGAGACTATTGTTGTCAATTCTATGGCTGCAACACTCATCATTAGGAAATAGATACAACATTTCTCAGCCTAGATTTTTAACAAACAACAGTTGACTTGTATCCTGATCCATAGAGTGGTGCAAGAAAGTTTGTGGGTCCTGTAGATTTTGTTTTCTATTTCTGCATAAATATGTCCTAAAATGTGATCAGATCTTCACATACATTCTAAAACTAGATTAAAAGAACCCAATTAAATAAATAAGGCAAAAAGCATTACACTTATTCATTTATTTATTGAGAAAAATGAACCCATATTACATGTATTTGTTGGAAAAAGTACGTGAACCTTTGCTCTCGGTAACTGGTATGACCCCCACCCCTGTATAGCAATAACTTCAACCAAACATTTGCGGTAGCCGTTGATGAGTCCTGCACATGGGTTTGGAGAAATTTTAGGCCATTCTTCCTGACAAAACTGCTTCAACTCTGGAATGTTGGTGGGCTTCCTTGCATGAACTGCTTGCTTCAGGTCCTTCCACAACATCCGGATCGGATTAAGACCAGGACTTTGACTCAGCCATTCCAAAACACAAATTTTCTTCTTTTTATATTATGCTGTTGTTGATTTGCTCTTGTCTTTTCTTGTTGTATGATCCAACGTTTATTAAGCCTCAAGTGACAGACAGCTACTCTGACATTCTCCTGTAAAACATCTTGATACAATTTTGAATTCATTGTTCCTTCAACGAATGCAAGCTCTTCAGGTCCCAATGCAGCAAAGCAGCTCCAAACCATGATGCTCCTTCCACTATAATTCACAGTTGGGATGTTGTTTTGGTGTTGGTGTGCAGTGACTTTTTCCTCTAAACATAGCAATATGCATTTTTGCCAAAATGTTCAACTTTTGTTTCTTCAGTCCACAGAACATTGTCCCAGAAGCATTGTAGAACATCAAGGTGGCCTTTTGCAATTTGAGATGTGCAGCAATGATTTTTTTTGGAGAGCAGTAGTTTCCTCCATGAACACCATTATTGTTCAGTATTTTTCTTATAGCGGACACATGAACAGAGACTTTAGCAAGTTCTAGAGATTTCTGCAGGTATTTTGCTGATATCCTTGTGTTCTTCTTCACCTTCAGCATTGCATGTTGTGATCTTGCTGTGATCTTTGCAGGATGCCCACTTTTAGGGAGAGTAGCAACAGTACTATGTTTCCTCCATTTGTAGGCAATTTTTCTTACTGTGGACAGATAAACACTCAAGTCTTTAGAAATGCTCTTGTAGCCTTTTCTAGCTTCAAGCATCTCTACAATTCTTCTTCTAAGGTCCTCTGAAAGTTGTTTTGATTGAGGCATGGTGCACATAAACAGATCTTTCTTGTCAAGAACAGGCTTTGTCTGTAGCCTGACTTTGTGTGTCCTTTTTTATAGGGCTGGGCACCTCGAAAACCCACACCTCCAATCTTACCTTGTGATTGGAACACCTGACTCCAACTAGCTTTTATAGAAGGCATTACCCCAGAGATTCGCATACTTTTCCCAAAAAATACATGTAATAATTACATGTAACCCTTCCTGCTGAAGGGTTTCGGCCCAAAACATCAACTGTGCTTTTTTCCATAGATGCTGCCTGGCCTGCTGAGTTCCTCCAGTATTTTGTATGTGATGCATGTAATATTGGATCATTTTTCTCAATAAATAAATGAACAAGTATAACTTTTTGTGTTATTCATTTAAATGGGTTCTCTTTATCTAGCTTTAGGGCTTATGTGATGATCTAATCACATTTTAGGTCATATTTATGCAGAAATAGAGAAAATTCTGCAGGGTTTACAGACTTCCTAGAACGCTCTTAAGGAGGCATTATAGAAGTTCTGAAAAGACAATTTAACCCAGAGACAAGAGAGGATTTTGCAGGTTACAAGTAGCATCTGCAACTAGTAACTAGAGGAAAGCATTAAAATACTGTATTCCCATTTTCAGACTTGTTACATTGGTCTCTATGTAGCCCCCCCCCGGCCACACTCAGGGTCGCTCGGCTCGCTGTCGTCTAGGGAAACTGCCCTCGGCCCCGCCAAACTGGATAATTAGTTTGTGTGGATGCTGTGTGATGTACCCCACCCTGCCCAAATAACAGACAATACACCAGATATGATTAAATGATTTACAGTTTATAGATATTACTGGAACTATATAATTAAGAGAGAATAAAATATAAAAGGAAAATAAAAGGCGCCACACTTATCAAACTTCAAACTCTTCGTGCACGAAGCAGTTGGAGCTCAAGACCCTTCTTCTTCACCCTGTGACCCTTCGGACCACCTCGACCGGCCGCCTGGGACCAACAACGGTGGTCGACCAGACGCTCCACACGAGTCCGTCTCCGTCTCCTCTCCTCGCCGAACACCCTCCTCAGGGTCTGACCCCGTTAGCGGACTCACAGCATCTGGTCCTTCCTCTGTCTTTCTCTCCCGCCTTCTGCCTCAAAACCCCACGCATACAAATCTTCCAGATACACCAAAGTCATAACAACTATCCCAATTGGTTCACAACATCCTCTTATCACCCCCTAACCCACAACAAGCTGCTAACGCAAAACTTTCTCAGCGTTTAACATAACAAAGAAGCCATTTTAATTAGCCTACACAGTAACATAAAAGACGAAACCCCCTTACATCTATAATATCATTTGTCGGTCTGGCCAAGCAGACTATTCAACTGTTTGGCATGCCCGACTCAACATTTGAAGGAATGTAGAATAATTAGTATGAAGGTGGTGCTGAAAAATATAAAAAAGTTTGGTTTTGGGCAGGTTTCTTTGGTGCAGGTAAGAATAAAGTTCACAGAAATGTTAATAAGGTGAGCTTTCCATCCTTGCAACCAATTCACATGGATAATGTGAGTGAGTGTAGTGGGAAATTGGTGCCAAAGGCAGGAAAGCTGTAACTCACTATGTTTGTCAGAAGTGATGTTATGAGAATCATATAGCCTCAGGAATGCTCACTTAAGATATCCGCTTGCTTCATATACCTCAGGACAGTAAGCATTGCAAGGGCTGCACGATCGTGGAAAAGGTAACTGCTGGCAAAGTAGGTAGTTACGATTTATTATAAGCTCAAGGTAGAAAAGGATTGGAAAAATCCTGATGCAGGGCTTTGGTCCACAATATCAACAATTCTTTCCTGCCACAGATGCTGTTAACCCCGCTGAGTTCCTCTAGCAGATTATTGTTACAGTAGAAAATACCATGCATCTACCACATACATTGGAATCAGAGGGTGAAGAAGCATTTGCTGTTTACATGGAATGTAAAACAGTACAGCACAGGACAGGCTGTTCAGCCCAAGACATCATGTCGACCTTGATGCCTAGGTTTTACTAAATGTCCTCCTCCCTTGTAATATTCTATTCCTTCATTCCCTTTATATTCACATGTTTATCTGAAAGACTCTTAGACTCCATCAAACTGCTTGCATCTATTACTATCCCTGGTAATCTACTCCAGGCACCTACTGCTCTTTGAATAAAAAACTTGCCCTTCACATACCTGGAGGGCTCTTACCTTAAATACCTTAATTAAATACCTTAAAAACCACATTTTAAATTGAAAACACCATGGTTGTATACATATAGGCATAAATACAAGAAATTCTGCAGATTCTGAAAATCCAAGGAAGGATCTTGGCCTGAAATGTTGATTGCTTATATTCATTTCCATAGATGCTGCCTGACCTGCTACATTTTTTGTATATGGCACATAGACATGCTAACTAATTACTGTAGGCCAGGTGTGTGTTGAAAATTACTCAAACATTAGATTAGATTCGATTATGAGGACACTCAGTCCTCGTTTATTGTCATTTAGAAATGCATGCATTAAAAATGATACAATGTTCCTCCAGAAAGATATCACAGAAACACAAGACAAACCAAGACTAAAACTGACAAAACCACATAATTATAACATATAGTTACAGCAGTGCAAAGCAATACCATAATTTGATAAAGAGCGGACGGGTCAAAAAAAAGTCTTAAAGTCCCGATAGACTCATCATCTCACGCAGACAGTAGAAGGGAGAAACTCTCCCTGCCATGAACCTCCAAGCGCCGACGACTTGCCGATGCATTGGAAGCACCCGACCGCAGCCGACTCTGAGTCCATCCGAAAACTTCGAGCCTCCGACCAGCCCTCCGACACCGAGCACCGAGCACCATCCACTGCCGAGGGCTTCAACCCCGCCCCGGCCGCCGAGCAACAAGCAAAGCCGAGGACTCGGGGCCTTCCCCTCTGGAGATTCTGGATCACACAGTAGCAGCGGCAGCGAAGCAGGCATTTCAGAAGTTTCACCAGATGTTCCTCCGTGCTCTCACGTCTGTCTCCATCAAATCAGGATTGTGCATGGCACCCTACTTGACAGATAACAGATATCTCCATTGGAGTGGCCGCTGAGAGCTGTGTCACGCGTCATCTTCTCCTCCCGCCTTGTTTTGTTGAGACACAGTAAGATGGCATTTAATTAATTGGGATGTACTTTCCAAGTTATAGTAAAGTCAATGGATAGATCCAATGATTGAAAATGATCATGTGACAGAGTTGTGCTTTAGTAGTAATGGGTATTAATTAGATTGAGTAACCTGGATTGAGGAAATGTGTTTCAGAGGCACTCAATCTTCGAGTGTAGGTGGGTGGTGGCCTCCAGATTCTACCACCCTCTTATACTCAGGGGGCAATTTATAGTGGCCAATCATGTTACTAACACACTGACCTCTGGGATTTGGGCAAGTCATAGGGAGAATGTGGAAGCTCCACACAGACAGCCCTCAAGGTTGGGTTTGAACCTGGGTCAGCAGCCACAAGGGTCACTGTGTCATTAATGGAGAATGCTGCAAGTAGATAAGAATGAAAGTACAGTGAAGTTAGGTGGCACTCTCATTCTACATGGGTGCAGTGATTGACACTAGGGCGCTATTAAGGTTGGAGTCATGTGATAGCCCATTTGATGAACACAAAGGTGATCTAAGCAGCTAATGTGAAACTTTGCTAAAAGGAAGGAGGGTTAGAAATAGGCCAACACACATAAAAGTTGTGTCCCAAAGAGGTTGCAAAAAAATCCAGCAACGTAGAGCCAGGAATAGAGTGAAATTATATGGTGAAGTAGTGAATGTTGATACTTCCAGCAATAGGTTGAAGTGTGAGTTGGTAATGAAAAGTCATATCTTTCAGGATAGTAAAAGAATATGAAGTGATTTTATTGAAATGTAGTCATTTGCATTGCTGACTGTTCACATGCCATCCATCAAGATCGGTTTACTCCATTGTGGGATAGCAGGCAAAGCAAATACTGCAGTGGAGTGGAGAGAAGTATTTGGGCAGCAAACATTCATAGTCATGGAGAGATACCTCATGGAAACAGTCTCTTGAGTTTGTGTCCACACTGGTCATCAGCCACCCATTTACACTAATTCTATATTACTGTTCATTTTCTGATTCTCCTCACGTCATCTTCAACTGCCCCAAATTCCACCAGCCACTTACGCTCTATGGGCAATTTCAATAGGTTTCAATAGGTACATTTAATGTCAGAGAAATGTATAGAATATACTTCCTGAAATTCTTCTTCTTCACAAACGTCCACAAAAACAGAGGAGGTCCCAAAGAATGAATGACAGTTAAACATTAGAACCCCAAAGCTCCCCCCACAGCTCCCCCCTCCCACACACAAGCAGCAACGAGGCAACAACCTCAACTCCCACCAACAAAAAAACATCAGTACCCTCCTCCGAGCACTCTAGTGTGCAACAAAGCATCAATAAAGACATAGACTTGCAGTACCCCAAAGACTACCTGTTCACCCGATAATTTGACATACCACAGGCTTGCTCTCTCCCTAATAAGGGAAAAAGTGGTGTCCCCGTTTCATAGCGAGAAGGGAGATATAGCAAACAACTCACTGATTTATGATGTTAGAAGTCTGTTGTGTCGCTTTTTCTGAGCTCTGCGTCCAGGCAGTTGGCTCCAGGATGGTGCAGCTCTCTGGACAAACAGCCTACGGTAGCTAACCTGCTGTCCCTGACGTTCAGCGTCCTCCCATGATGCTTCAATCAGGGGCACTGGCCTAGAATCAGGCTGTCTCCAGAGCCATGAAAATCTGGCACCCGGAATGTGCACTTGTCTTCCAGGTCATGTCCTTGGGATATCGAAAAGCCGCCGGTCGTGAGGCCCTGAGAGCGGGTCCCATTCCCGCAAAGAACCGAAGTCAGGGTGTAACTCCAGGTCAGGGTTTTCAAAAGAACCTTGAAAAGGAAAAACAATATATCAAAGATAGAAAGAGAACTGTATCCGAAGATGCAAACAAAGAGGTCACTGTTCAGCGCCATCATAGCTTCGCTCCGTCCCTTAGTTGGTAGCTTAATTCTGGTCATTTAAGCTACCAACCCACTCATCTCTGGGATGTGGAGGAAATTCATGCAAATCATAGAGAGAATGTGCAAGTTCCTCATAGAAAGCACCCAGAGTCAGGATCGACCCTGGGTCTGGACTGTTAGTGTAGTGTACGGATCTATTTCTATTAGTGCAATGGCCCCTCTTAGTACTTATTATTGACAGGTAACTTACCCATGCGCATTGATTTGTTGCTCTCTCTGCAAAGTGAACAGATAAGTTAACTTCACCTTTATTTATTTGATATGTGGTTGTACAGACACAACAATCTGGCGATGAGTACAAACCTGAATGTCAGCGACAACCACACCGACAGTACGAGACGACTGAACTTGGAGGAAGGGAGAGAGGCAGCGAGAGGGAAGAGTGAACCAGTACAGAGATGGCAGTCAGGGATGCTAGTACAGGGGTGTGTGAGTGACAGTGCACAGTACACAGTGAGAGATGCACAACTTGCAAAGCTAAGTGAAAATAACGTGACGATGGCCTTAGTTGGGAAAGTTGACAAATTTGATAGTGCTAATGAGGACTAGGAATCTATTGAGAGTTTTGAACTGTATTGTAATGCTAACAACATGGATGAGAAAAATAAAGTCTTCACACATCTTAGCTTAATGCATGCTAAAATGTACGGTCTCCTATGCAACTAAGTAACTCCTGAAAAGCCAGCAAGCAAGATGTTCAATGAAATTGTTGAAATTTTACAAAGCACTTCAGCCCAAAACCACTAGCAATAGCTGAGATATTTAGATTTCACAAAAGGAACCAGTCATTTCTGAATACATTGCAGAACAGCACAAACTTACCCAGAACTGTGACTTTGGAGATGGAGTTTCTGATGCATTAAAGGACAGGCTTGTATGTGGCATGCAAAGTAAAAGGACTCAGAAAGAGACTTAACCTTAGAACAGGCTCTGACCATTGCAATATCAACAGAAACAGCAGCAAAGGATATGTCAGAACTACAAAAAAAGAGTTTAGAGTGTGAAACCCACAAAATGTCCCTGAATGGTGCAAAAAGCCAAAAATGTTATTGATGTGGCAAATCCTCCCATGATGCAAATGACTGTTCAGAGAAAAAGTTTGCAGAAGGTGCCACAGACAAGGCCACAAAGAGAGAATGTGCAAGTCAGACAAAAAGCGCAACCAAAGAGAAAAATCACATACAGCGAAAAGTTTCAAACACAATACTAAACAAATGCATAAAGTGACTGAAAGTGAAACTGAGTCTGAAGAAGGTGAGCTGTCATGTCCAGAACTACATAGCATCATTGAAGTAGATCACAAAATCATTTGGATCACAACAGATGTGTTTGGTGTAAAACTGAAAATGGAGCTGGATACAGGGTCAGCTTTGTCTGTGATTTCAGAGGCTGACGACAGCAGACTGTTCTGTAAGCTACCATTAGAAAAGACCTCAGTGAAAGTCAAGGAGGATGCTGGGTGGATGGGTGGGATCGTTGGTGATACTAATGGCCCTGTATATGAAGCATTCCTGATGTGTCCCCGATGGATGGTAGGGAGACCCCTATGATCCCCTCAGCTATTCTCACTAGGGACTTCTAGTCTGATGCTTGACTGCTCCCGTACCAGATGGAGATGCAACTTGTCAGGATGCTGTCAATGGTGCTCCTGTAAAACACAGTTAAGATGGGGAGGGGGTTGGTGAGGTAGGGAGCCTTCCTTGCCTCCATCTTCTTAGGAAGTGGAGGTGCTACTGCAGCTTCTTGTTCAGGGAGGTGATATTAAGGTACCAGTGAAGTCATCCGTGATGTGAATGCTCAGGAACTTGGTGTACTTAACTCTGTCTATGGAGGAGCCATATATTTGCCAAGGGGGATGGCTTGTCTGCACATTCCTGAAGTCCACAATGATTTCCTCGGTCTTCTCTATGCTCAGGCCTGGGTTGCTCTTCTCACATCAATCCACTAGCTGCTCCACTTCCTCTCTATACTCCATCTCATCATCATTGCTGACAGGGTCATCCAGTGTGGTGTCATCTGCAAACCTGATGGCATGGTTTGAACTGGATCCTGTGACACAGTTGGGTGTCAGCAGTGTAAACAACAGCAGGCTGAGGGCCAGTGCTCAGCATAATGGGATGTGAGACATTGTTGTCCACACGGATTGTGGACTTACTGTTGAGAAGTCCAGCATATAATTGCAGAGGGAGGTGTTGAGACCAGCGAGGACGGTTTCCCCACCAGTTTCTGGAGCATGATGGTGTTGAATGCTGAAGTAAAGTCTATAAACACTGGTTTGATATATGAAATGCCATTTTACAGGTGGGACAGGGCAGCGTGGAGAGCAGAGACATCATCAGTGGATTGATTTGAGCAATGAGTGAACTGGAAAGGGTCCAGTATAAACTGAAAGCGAATGTGACGTACAGGGCAAAACACAACAGTTAGAAGCAGAATAATTTAAAGAAAATAATTATGAAGCAATTATTTTCTAGATGGAATCCACTTACACTTTCGTTACCCGGTCGAATTCATGCAGTTAAAATGATGATCTTACCAAAATTTTTAAATGTACTTCAAGATATTCCTATTTTTCTAACTAAGAAGTTTTTTGATCAGGTTGATTCTATTATTTCATCTTTTGTTTGAAATAATAAAAGACCAAGAATTGGAAAATGTCATTTACAAAAATTAAAAAAAGATGGAGGTCTTGCCTTGCCTAATTTAAGATTGTATTATTGGGCGGTTAATATACGTTATGCGTGTTCTTGGTTATATTGGACCAATAAAAATGAACGACTACCATGGGTTGATCTGGAATTGAAAGCTGTGAAACAATTTTACTTAACTTCGTTATTAGGAGTTTCTTTACCTGCACAACTAGCCAAAATTTCTATTCTAAATACAGCATTTGTATAAATCCTATGATTAAGCAGTCATTACGAATTTGGTACTAGTTTCGTAAGTTATTTAACCTTAAAAAATTTAACCTTCTTAGTTTAATTTATCAAAACTATTTATTTAAACCTTCACTTAGTGATACTACCTTTTCTCTTTGGAGGAATAAAGGAATGTATTCCTTTATGGATCTGTTTCAAGAAGGCCAATTGATGTCCTTTGAGAAATTAGTAACTAAATATTCACTCTCATATTCACACTTTTTGCAATATCTTCAGGTCAGACATTTTTTACAAGAATATTTAAGTAATTTTCCATATATACAAAATTCTGACCTGTTAGACATTATTTTAAAAATGAACCCTTTAGTGAAAGGTTTCATTGAGAAAATTTATAATTTACTATTACAACAGGATAATTATCCTTTACTTAAGATGAAGCAAGATTGGGAAAGAGAGCTTAATATGACCCTGATAACAGAGGATTGGTTGCGAATTTTGAAGTTGGTTAACTCTTCTTCGATTTGCGTCAGTCACTCTCTAATTCAATTTGAAATTGTATTATTTGACAAAGGAGAGACTGTCTAAAATATTTCCTATTGTTAATAGTCAGTGTGATAGATGTAAAACTGTGACAGCTATATTGACAAATATGTTTTGGCCGTGTTCTGTATTGAAATAGTTTTGGAAATATATTTTTTCTACAATTTCTAAAGCTTTAAAAATTAATTTACAACCTAATAAATTGACAGTTTTGTTTGGTATAATTCCTCAATATATTTACGGCATTTCTATATCAGACCAACATGTAATTGCATTTGCCACATTATTGGCTAGAAGGGCTATTTTATTAAAATGGAAAGATGCTTCTGCCCCCACTTTGATACAATGGTTCTCTCAGATGATGTTATGTCTTAGTTTGGAAAAAATCAGAAGTTGAACTTTTGATCCTTGATTTGACTTTGAGAAAAGGTGGGGCTCTTTTGTCCATTACTATCATTTGATTTGAGTTAATTAAGATGGTTCCCTTCTGATTCTTGGGTAAATGGATTTGTTTGGCGGATTGATGTCTTTTTTTATGGAAGCTTGTATGGGTATAGCTCCAAATTTGGGTTTGTGCTCCAAATGTTTTTTTTCTCGCTTTTTTTTGTTAGTAAGGTTTTTTTTGTTTTAGTTAGTAGGGGTTCATTTTTCTTTCTTTCTTTTTTCCAAAAAAAATAGCTTTAACATTTTGTTTTTTTCTTATTATTATTGATATACTGTTTAGCTTGGTTGATAGTTTAACTCTTATTATACATATTGTTATGTTGACTTGATTATTTTAATGTTTTTTTTGTCGTTGATTTTCAATAATAATTAATAAAAAAGATTTTAAAATGAAAAAAAAACAGTTCGAGCTTTATGTGTTGACGAATGGAGGGCCAGCATTTTTCAGACATGAATGGTTGAGAAAAATCCAACTAGACTGGTACATAATCAAAGCTCTCAATGGACAACTGCAGCCCAAATGGTAGTACTAACCAGAGACTATCACAGCTAATTACTGCTAATGTGAAAGTGTTTGAGAAGGGTATTGGTAAACTCAAAGGCATGAAGGCCAGAACTGAACTGGATGGAACAGCAACGCCAAGATTCTATAAAGCACGTTCAGTGCCTTATACACCACATCCTAAAGTAGATGTTGAACTTCAGAGCTTGGAGGCATCTGGCATTCTCACTGAGGCTGAGTGGAGTGATTGGGCCATGCCCATTGTCCCAGTGATCAATAAAGGGAAGGCCAGAACTGTTTGCATATGTGGGGACTTCAAAGTGAGCATCAACCCTATCCTACATACTGTGCAGCATTCCCTGCTGCGAATAAAATACATTTTTGCACCTTTGGCAGGCAGGGAGAGGTTTTCAAAGATTGACCTGTCACAAGCCTATCTGCAAATGGAGATTGAGGAGTCAAGCAGGAATTTCTTCACAATCAACACTCACAAAGGACTGTTCTAGTATAATTGTCTCATCTTTGGCGTCGCATCAGCTCCAGCAATTTGGCAAAGAACAATAGAACAAGTGCTCCAAGATATCCCAGGAACACAATGTTACCTGGGTGACATCATTGTGACTGGCAAGAGTGACGAAGAGAACCTCCAGAACCTCAGCAAAGTGCTTACCAGGCTGAGTGAGTACGGTCTGTGTGCAAAGAGAAACAAATGTGAGTTTTTCAAGAATGAAGTCTCATATTCTGAACATGTCATTGACAAGCATGGCTTACATAAGTCACAAGAGAAGACTGAAGCAGCACTGCAGGCACCCAAAGTGGAAAATGCATCATAACTGAGGTTATGCACAGATCAACTGAGAGGCCCTTAGTTTAGTATGGGGAGAAAAGAGGTTCCACCCCTTGTGTCCATTTTCAATCCCAGGAAGGGGATCCCAGTGACGTCTGCTCCCCTGTTGCAATGTTGGACAGTCTTCCTAGGACCCCACTCTTATAACGTAGAGTTCAAGGGCATCAAACAACACAGCAACGCTGACCGTTTGTCAGGTCTTCCACAGCTGGCAGCTGAAGAAAAAAAGTCTTTGTTCTGTGACCCAGCAGTGGTGTTCCACACTGCATTGGTAGACCAGTTGTGGGTAACAAACTGTGAAATACGAAGAGAATTGAATGAACCAACATTGTCAAAGTCTATGACATCACCATGCAAAGATGTCTAGCTCATAGTAATCCTACGTTTCCAGAGTTCTCAGGGAGACAAGACCAACTGTCTGTATATCAAAGATGTGTGGATCTCATGTTGTGGTTCTCTCTAAACTGTGCACCAGAGTGTTGGAGAGTCTGTATGAAGGATACCTGGGCCGTCAAGATGAAGAGTCACGCCTAGAGCTACACGTGCTGGCTGAGGATAGATGGGCAGATTGAAGATTAGACCAAAAGCTGTTTGTGATGTCACAAAATTCAAAATGCACCCCATAGGCATCATAACACCCGCGGGAGTGCCCTTCTTCACCATGGCAAAGAGTACATATTGACTTTGCTGGGCCATTCATGGACTCCATGTTTCTGATTGCTCTTTATGTTCATTTTAAATGGCCTGGGGTCATACCAATGCAGTCAACAACATCAGAAAAGACTGTTCTGGCTCTGAGGACTATCTTCTCAAGAAATGGCTTACCTGAACAAATTGTGAGTGACAATGGACCACAATACATGTGAGAAGAGTTTAGACTATTCATGTAGAAAAACGGAATCAAACATTTCAAGTCATCTCCTCACCACCCAGCAATGAATGGGTTAGCTGAAAGGTTTATCCAAACCTTCAAGAAGTCCATTAAAGAGATGAACATGAAGGACATTTCTCTTTCGCACAAGACTGACAACTTCCTTTTTGTGTGTAGGGTTCTCAGTAATGTTAACTGCTAAGGCTAATGAAATGGCTTCTCTGTAATGTTAACTGCTGATGTAATGGTTTCTCTGTAGCAGCGATGTCTGGGTTATAACTACAGATAACGGATAGCTAACCAATGGGAAAGATGTTATTCTTTCTTGTATGCCTGGGAACCGGGTTTTTCGCGTGCTTTCGGTCAAGGAAGAACGAGAGGAAGGACGTGTGTGGAGAGCGGGCAGACTACCAGATGGCGGAGACGGGAATCCAAGGGTCTGAGTGTCGGCGGCGTTTTTGGCAGAAGTTGTTTAGTGGAGGAATACCCTACTGCATGAGCTCCAACAATTTATTGTGCACGAACTATTTTATTAAAAGTGGTGCCTTTTTCTCTTATATTCTGTTTCTCTACTAACCAAATAACCAAAGTAAGAGTTATAAAGTGTAATCCTTTAATCACATATTGCGTACTGTCTGATATTTTACGTTGTGGGTTTGTAGCAGGGTGCATTACACAGCATCCACACAAACGTGCTTACACTGTTTGGCGGGGCAGACGGCAGCTCCCCCTAGATGAACGTGAGTTAATCGAGCCTGAGTGCTACATGTGTATCGGAACTCTGTTTATGTGATGACAAATCAAACACTTGCAATGCTGGTATTCAAAAGCAGGAATCTGAAATCTCAAATAGACCTCCTAAAACCAGATCTACAGAAGGATGTGCAGAATACACAGTTCAGCCACTTGCCAAGTAAATCAGCAAGGAGCTTTGAGTGGACAGGAAGTTCTAGAGCTTGATTACTGAGAAAACAACTGGACATCTGGTAGTATTGTTACAAGAACCGAACCACTGCTGTACACAGTGGATGTTGGAGATTAGTCATGGTGACGTCATGTGGACCAGATATTGGATGCTCAGCCGAAGAACCCACCTGGGTCGCCTGCATCCAACAAGATGGACACATTGCATCCACTGGACTTACCCCTCAGTGACGATGTCACTGACAGCAATGTGACACAGGCAACTGAGAAAGTTGCCTTTGACAAGACACCTGCCAAACCTGATGCCACTCCACAGTTCCGGAGGCACTATCCTGAAAGGAACAGAGTGCCACCCATAAACCATATAACAATTACAGCATGGAAACAGGCCATCTCGGCCCTTCTAGTCCGTGCTGAACTCTTACTCTCAGCTAGTCCCACCGACCTGCACTCAGCCCATAACCCTCTATTCCTTTCCTATCCATATAGCTGTCCAATTTAACTTTAAATGACAACATCGAAGACTGGATCTTTTGTATAGTGAAGTTAGTTATGGACTGTCATTTAATAAAATAAGAAAATCAAGCAAACATTGCTATTATGAAAGCATGTTTATTTCAACATGGTCTGTTAAAGGGAAATTGAACGTTTTGATGCTACAAATACAGTTTTATTTTGCAATAATTTAAAGGGGGAGGAAGTGTAGGGTACTGATCTAATTCTTTAGTGCAATGACTCCCCTTAGCACTAATTATTGAGTAATAACTTACCCATGCATATTGATTTGGTGCTCTCTGCAAAGTGAATATACAAATTAACTTCTCCTCCAAGTGCGTGCCTTTATTTATTTGCTATGTAGTTGTACAGACACAACAGTTAGGACAACGTATGTCCTATTACAAGAACACATCAACAGTTGAAGGTGAGTGAGTATGTGGTTTTGAGTGGCAGTGCTCAACAGCCTGCAAGAATGTCACATTAGACCATAAATATACCCTAAGCTAATTATCATGTTCTCTGAGGCTCTGTCACAGTGGAGTGTCAATAGTTGTCTTCCAGGAAGATTGCATTCATGATCTCACACGGCTAATTCCCAGACAGATTGATGGCCAAGCAAGATGCTATATTGTCAGCCCAGAGTCTCTCGAGGCCAGCTCCAAGGCTATTCACTGCAAGTCAGCAGTCTTTTACCAAGTCTGCTGGACCAACAAGGATAGAGTTACCTTTGTCTGGGACAGAGAAAGGCCTACAGAAAATGGGCACTAACAGGAATGTTAAAACTGAATAGTTGAGAGATAATTATTTTAAATTTGCTTCCTATGGTAAGAGAGAAGTAGTTAAATTACTGCAACACACACAAAATGCCGGTGGAACTCAGCAGGCCAGGTGGCATCTATGGAAAAGAGTACAGTCGACATTTTGGGCCTGCTGAAGGGTCTCGGCCCGAAATATCGACTGTACTATTTTCCATAGATTGTCATGCTTTGATGTTTGAGTTTGGTTTGGAATATTTAATTTACGTTGGTTTTTATTTTTGAACTGTGGACAAGCAGACTCTTCGATAATAGGTGACTGTGGGAAGACAAAGAGTTTTAATGAATGGGGAATAAGTGCTGGGGTTAAAGGTATTGGGTCTTACCAACTTTATTCCCTAATAATTGTCCAGGTTGAAGCTAGCTCAGTTGTCTCCTACTCCAATTTATGTATTCAACATCTTTTCCTCCTTCTCTTCCTCATCTTCTTTTTGTTCCTCACACTGACAATGGTTACGCCTTCATTTTAATGTGCTGTTCAAAATGAATATGCAGTGCTCTCTCAGAGAAGACAGGCAGAGAAATCACTGTTTCAGTGTGTAAGTGGTCTGTACGTCATGCAACAGCAGAACATTCATTGATTTTGCCCACGTGTGCATCAAAAGCCATGTCATTAATACTCTTGTCATCCTGAATCATCCCTTTGTTCAGTTATAGTGGCTTAAGTTAGATAAATCATTGAATATCTGTCATGAATATTGATATGCACCATGAGCTGAATATAGTTATTCACTGGGTGGACAACAAGGGAATGGATCTCTTCTGCTTGCAGTACATTGCTGTGTTGACACAAAGTGCCTGCAGTTTCCCCTCAGTTAAAGTTGTATATTGTCAAGTACTTAAATTTCAAAACACATCCAGAAACAAGTATTTTTTTGCTGGAGTAGCATTAATAGGAAAGGACATCCAAAAGGTTTTTACTTCATTGGAAGTTGTTTTAAAAAAAGTAATTAAAAACTTTGAAAAATTCCCTGGAATATAGACTAGTCTTCATTCACACATAGCATGTGAAAATTAAGTTCATTTTCAGTATCATAGCCATTTCAGAATCACAGTTCAATGAATTTCAGAATTATCCTGGGGCACATCTTTCAAAAGTTGGAAGGAGCAATGGTATCTACCAGCTGGTACTGGGAGGTAGAAAGAGCAGCACGCAGCACCACAAACATTGCGATGAATGGCTATGGGTTTCTGGTGTCTTTCAACCAACTACCAAAAAAAGCTGTTCATGTGATTCTAAATGGTGGATACAAACACTTGAATAGATGAGTCACTTTGTTATGCTTTTTAAAAATAAATTCTCATGTTCATTTTGCTTAAATGGTAAAATTTAAATTACAGATATGGCTGTTGCTAAGATGTTTTCATTACTGACATAGTAATTATTCCCACTTTTTTAGTATTTTATGCCATATTCTTGTCCCTGCTTTCGGGTGCAATTATTCATTTAATAATTCCAATTTTCTGTTTTTTACTACACGTTTTAGTGAATGCCAAAATTGCATTTTTATTATGTAGGATCGCTGTTCTATCTTTGCTCTACTACCTTCACATTGCATCTCTCATCATTACTATGCAGTGTTCTGACTGAGTCAATTTTTCAGTCACATTGTCTCTGTTCCTCTTCTACATCAAGACATTTCCCTTTTGTTAGTCACTGGAATAAAGTGCTTTATTGTGTTGACATAGTATTGAACTTCATTGCCTATTGAATATTAACAATGAAATGTACAGCATGTTCATCCTGACAATGAAACACCTTCTATCAAATGTAGCTTCTTGCTTTAACCTTGCTGCTGAGAGTAAATAATCTTGTTTAGTTTCATTTCTCCTGTTCCCTGGCAGTCCCTTGGGATTGAGGATGACTTGCTTTCACCGTCGTCTTGTGGTTGTGAGGTAACTGAAGTGGCCTATGTGGAAATTGCTGACTCTCTTGCAAATAGAGCAGGATTTGGCTGATGAAGCAGACTTGTGGATAGGTTGCAAAATGGTGTGTTCCATCCACAGCTCAAACAGGACTTTCCCTGATCCCAATGCATAACTTCAAGGTTCTCAATAACATCTGGAATGCCACTTCTGCACTTTGAACAGTTACAGGCCCAAGGCCAAAGGTTATCGGGGATCAGTAGAGATGTTGGGCTTTTTCAAGGAAGTTTTGATCACACCCTTAAATCTTTTTCTCCTTTTGCTTGATAGTGCCCTCCAGTGACAGAACTTGAATTAGAGTTTTCACAAACTTCCAGTAATTTCTCTCCCCTCCCGTTTCTCTCTTTTTTCCCATTCTGGCTCCCCTTTTACCCCTTCTCTTCTCCTCACCTACTCATCACCTCCCTCTGGTGCCCTTCCTCCTTCCCATTCTCCTGTGGTGCACTCTCCTCTCCAATCAGATTCCTTCTTATTCAGACCTTTACCTTTTCCACCTATCACTTCTCATCTTCTCAATCCATCCTCCACCCACCTACCTTTCACTTATCAGCTGCCAACTTGTACTCCTTCCCTTACCCCCAGCTTCTTAATCTGGCTTCTTTCCCCCTTCCTTTCCTGTTTTGATGAAAGGTCTTGGCTCAAAAGTATATTGCTCTCTAGGAATGCTGCATGATTTGTGGAGTTCCTCCAGCATTTTGTGTGTGTTAGTCCAGAGCAGGGTTTCCCAGCCTGAGGCCCAAGGTCCCCTCGGTTAATGGTAAGGCTCCAAGGCATAAAAAAGGTTGGGAACCCCTGCTCTAGAGCATTTGTTTCAGGAATGCAGTGCCAGCATGTGAGTGATGTTGCATGCCCAATGCAAATAAATAAGAATAATTAGGGCCTCAGTTCTTGGAATGTTGGCTTGGGAGAGGCTGTGGTGAATTTGAAGGATTTTGTTGAGACTGTTGATGCTATTTTTTCAGTGCCTTGAGATTCCTGCTGTAGTTAGTCCAAGTCACAGAAGCATATGTGAAGACAAGGATGACTGCTGCTGTAGGCCAGGAGTTTTGTGCCATGTCTTAATATTGAATATCTAAGTGACATTCTCAAAAATGCTTTCACATCAACATTCCATGATAATGGTCTTCCTTGTGAAGCACTTCGTTATCATTCAACTACATCCTTGGAAGGAGGCAGTATTTGTATTAGTTAGCAAAACCTGGCAACTTCTTTGGTTCTTATTGTGGCAACTAAGTTAATTCAATTGGTGCTACAAATCCAGATGACCCATTGAACGGCGTTCTGAGAGGCGGGACTGTGCAGGCGTGTGACGTTGGGCTGTGCAGCGCGGCAGATTTAAAAGGAACAGATCCTCATAGAGCGGGCAGCGTAGTTTGCAGGCTGCGGAGTGAGCCGGGAGCAGAGTGAAGACTTAAGGGCTTCGGCTCAACTGGCTTAGGCGGAAACGGGCGAGGCGAGGGAGGTTTGGCATTCATTTTCTGTTGTTATTTGAGGAGAGGGGCAGTATGAGTGTGAGGGCAGTTTGCTGTTCTCGGTGTCGGATGTGGGAGGCCCTGGAGTCTCCAAGCCTCCCGGACGTCTACATCTGCGCCAAGTGCATCGAGATGCAGCTCCTAAGGGACCGCGTTACGGAACTGGAGCTGCAGCTTGATGACCTTTGTCTGGTCAGGGAGAGTGAGGAGGTGATAGAGAGGAGTTGCAGGCAGGTGGTCACGCCGGGGCCACGGGAGGCAGACAAGTGGGTCACGGTTAGGAGGGGGAAGGGGAAAAGTCAGGTAATAGGGAGTACCCCGGTGGCTGTGCCCCTTAACAACAGGTACTCCTGTTTGAGTACTGTTGGGGGGGACAGCTTACCCGGGGGAAGCGACAGTGGCCGTGCCTCCGGCACAGAGTCTGGCCCTGTAGCTCAGAAGGGTAGGGCAAGGAAGAGGAGGGCAGTTGTGATAGGGGACTCGATAGTAAGGGAGTCAGATAGGTGATTCTGTGGACGCAGTCCAGAGACCCGGATGGTAGTTTGCCTCCCTGGTGCCAGGGTCCGGGATATTTCTGATCGTGTCCAAGATATCCTGAAGTGGGAGGGTGAGGAGCCAGAGGTCGTGGTACATATAGGTACCAATGACATAGGTAGGAAAAGGGATGAGGTCCTGAGAGGAGAATATAGGGAGCTAGGAAGGGAGTTGAGAAAAAGGACCGCAAAGGTAGTAATCTCGGGATTACTGCCTATGCCACGCGACAGTGAGAATAGGAACGCGATGAGGTGGAGGATAAACGCGTGGCTGAGGGATGCAGGGGGCAAGGATTCAAGTTTTTGGATCATTGGGACCTCTTTTGGCGCAGGCGTGACCTGTACAAAAAGGACGGGTTGCACCTGAATCCTAGGGGGACCAATATCCTGGCAGGGAGATTAGCGAGGGCTACTGAGCTAACTTTAAACTAGAATGGTTGAGGGGTGGGAATCAAATTAAAGAGGCTAGGCGTGAGGAGGTTAGTTCACTACAGGGGGATGGGAACCAGTGCAGAGAGACAGAGGGGTATAAAGTGAGGGTAGAAGCAAAAAGTACTATGGAGAAAAGTAAAAGTGGCAGGCCGACAAATCCAGGGCAAGCATTAAAGAGGGTCACTTTTCAGCATAATTGTAAAAGGACTAAGAGAGTTGTAAAAGAGCGCCTGAAGGCTTTGTGTGTCAATGCAAGGAGCATTCGTAATAAGGTGGATGAATTGAAAGTGCAGATTGTTATTAATGATTATGATATAGTTGGGATCACAGAGACATGGCTCCAGGGTGACCAGGGATGGGAGCTCAACGTTCAGGGATATTCAATATTCAGGAGGGATAGACATGAAGGAAGGGGAGGTGGGGTGGCGTTGCTGTTTAAAGAAGAGATTAACACAATAGAAAGGAAGGACATAAGCCAGGAAGATGTGGAATCGATATGGGTAGAGCTGCGTAACACTAAGGGGCAGAAGACGCTGGTGGGAGTTGTGTACAGGCCACCTAACAGTAGTAGTGAGGTCGGAGATGGTATTAAACAGGAAATTAGAAATGTGTGCAATAAAGGAACAGCAGTTATAATGGGTGACTTCAATCTACATGTAGATTGGGTGAACCAAATTGGTAAAGGTGCTGAGGAAGAGGATTTCTTGGAATGTATGCGGGATGGTTTTTTGAACCAACATGTCGAGGAACCAACTAGAGAGCAGGCTATTCTGGACTGGGTTTTGAGCAATGAGGAAGGGTTAATTAGCGATCTTGTCGTGAGAGGCCCCTTGGATAAGAGTGACCATAATATGGTGGAATTCTTCATTAAGATGGAGAGTGACATAGTTAATTCAGAAACAAAGGTTCTGAACTTAAAGAGGGGTAACTTTGAAGGTATGAGACATGAATTAGCTAAGATAGACTGGCAAATGACACTTAAAGGATTGACGGTGGATATGCAATGGCAAGCATTTAAAGGTTGCATGGATGAACTACAACAATTGTTCATCCCAGTTTGGCAAAAGAACAAATCAAGGAAGGTAGTGCACCCGTGGCTGACAAGAGAAATTAGGGATAGTATCAATTCCAAAGAAGAAGCATACAAATTAGCCAGAGAAAGTGGATCACCTGAGGACTGGGAGAAATTCAGAGTTCAGCAGAGGAGGACAAAGGGCTTAATTAGGAAGGGGAAAAAAGATTATGAGAGAAAACTGGCAGGAAACATAAAAACAGACTGTAAAAGCTTTTATAGATATGTGAAAAGGAAAAGACTGGTAAAGACAAATGTAGGTCCCCTGCAGACAGAAACAGGTGAATTGATTATGGGGAGCAAGGACATGGCAGACCAATTGAATAATTACTTTGGTTCTGTCTTCACTAAGGAGGACATAAATAATCTTCCAGAAATAGTAGGGGACAGAGGGTCCAGTGAGATGGAGGAACTGAGCGAAATACATGTTAGTAGGGAAGTGGTGTTAGGTAAATTGAAGGGATTGAAGGCAGATAAATCCCCAGGGCCAGATGGTCTGCATCCCAGGGTGCTTAAGGAAGTAGCCCAAGAAATAGTGGATGCATTAGTGATAATTTTTCAAAACTCGTTAGATTCTGGACTAGTTCCTGAGGATTGGAGGATGGCTAATGTAACTCCACTTTTTAAAAAAGGAGGGAGAGAGAAACCGGGGAATTATAGACCGGTTAGCCTAACGTCGGTGGTGGGGAAACTGCTGGAGTCAGTTATCAAGGATGTGATAACAGCACATTTGGAAAGCGGTGAAATGATCGGACAAAGTCAGCATGGATTTGTGAAAGGAAAATCATGTCTGACGAATCTCATAGAATGTTTTGAGGATGTAACTAGTAGAGTGGATAGGGGAGAACCAGTGGATGTGGTATATTTGGATTTTCAGAAGGCTTTTGACAAGGTCCCACACAGGAGATTAGTGTGCAAACTTAAAGCACACGGTATTGGGGGTAAGGTATTGGTGTGGGTGGAGAGTTGGTTAGCAGACAGGAAGCAAAGAGTGGGAATAAACGGGACCTTTTCAGAATGGCAGGCGGTGACTAGTGGGGTACCGCAAGGCTCAGTGCTGGGACCTCAGTTGTTTACAATATATATTAATGACTTGGATGAGGGAATTAAATGCAGCATCTCCAAGTTTGCGGATGACACGAAGCTGGGTGGCAGTGTTAGCTGTGAGGAGGATGCTAAGAGGATGCAGGGTGACTTGGATGGGTTGGGTGAGTGGGCAAATTCATGGCAGATGCAATTTAATGTAGATAAATGTGAAGTTATCCACTTTGGTGGCAAAAATAGGAAAACAGATTATTATCTGAATGGTGGCCGATTAGGAAAAGGGGAGGTGCAATGAGACCTGGGTGTCATTATACACCCGTCATTGAAAGTGGGCATGCAGGTACAGCAGGCGGTGAAAAAGGCGAATGGTATGCTAGCATTTATAGCGAGAGGATTCGAGTACAGGAGCAGGGAGGTACTACTGCAGTTGTACAAGGCCTTGGTGAGACCACACCTGGAGTATTGTGTGCAGTTTTGGTCCCCTAATCTGAGGAAAGACATCCTTGCCATAGAGGGAGTACAAAGAAGGTTCACCAGATTGATTCCTGGGATGGCAGGACTTTCATATGAAGAAAGACTGGATGAACTGGGCTTGTACTCGTTGGAATTTAGAAGATTGAGGGGGGATCTGATTGAAACGTATAAGATCCTAAAGGGATTGTACAGGCTAGATGCAGGAAGATTGTTCCCGAGGTTGGGGAAGTCCAGAACGAGGGGCCACAGTTTGAGGATAGAGGGGAAGCCTTTTAGGACCGAGATTAGGAAAAACTTCTTCACACAGAGAATGGTGAATCTGTGGAATTCTCTGCCACAGGAAACAGTTGAGGCCAGTTCATTGGCTATATTTAAGAGGGAGTTAGATATGGCCCTTGTGGCTACGGGGGTCAGGGGGTATGGAGGGAAGTCTGGGGCGGGGTTCTGAGTTGGATGATCAGCCATGATCATAATAAATGGCGGTGCAGGCTCGAAGGGCCGAATGGCCTACTCCTGCACCTATTTTCTATGTATGTTTCTATGAATATGATATTCAATTCAAGAAGTATTATCAAATTCTAGTATTCATTCATGCAGATTGTGCTGTAAAGAATTTGTAAGGATGAATGCAATCCACATTTGATAAAGGACATTTTACATATTGGCATGTATAACTATTGAAGTATTTACATTGCAGAAATTAAGCTCCCATCGCTTAATTAACCTTTACTTTTCATTCCCTATTAAATAAATATATACTTTGTGTTGAGCTCTTAGAATATACACTTGGTGCTGCAACCATAAGAATGTACGTCACACCTGATCTACCCTAATTCCTGAACCCCTCAGTCAGTTTTCTATAGCTTTATTCCTTTTGTTCTTTCCTTTGTTTCTTGTTCTACTTTTCTGTTTGTGACCTTCTTTTCTGTTGTTCTATCATCACAATAATTGCAAACTCATTTTCAATAGCAATAAATTACAATAAAGTCTTTCTGACTTAAATGGGGACAAGAACTACCACGACAGGCACAGAAAATGTGGCATTTAAAAACACAAATTACTACCATCCACCATTTCCAATCCATGTCCTCCTGCATGTAGTGGAGAGTTACCTTAAGGCGACAAATTTAATCAAATTTTCTGTTTTGTCCTGAAACAGTTATGGCCACAACTTTCTACGGACCGAATCACAGTGAAAAAATGTCTTTCTGTTAATCCGGTAGTTTGGCTACAGTCTTCATGTTTATGCAGTTTTCTCTCCATAATTCCCTTCACTATCCATTGCCTTCAATAGAATGGATGCAGAATGTCATCATGGTCACAATATTGTCTGCATTTGGCTCATTGTGGACAAAGACAGAAAAAATACAGGATATGGGATATAAATTTTTTGAAACAGCTGGCACTGGATTAAGATTAATTTGGTGCTTCTTGTCTGCCCGTTTTTGGCTTTTATTAATGTTCCCTGAATATCTTGCAAATCAAAATTGCATTTCATTACTTGCTTCTAACTGTTGTTGATGTGTTTGTTACATTCAGATTTTGTTGCCATTATTTTATTACCGATAATTCTGAATCAAAATCCAACCTTTCTGTTTTAAACTCAGACCAAATGGTAGCAGTTTGTTAATCCCACATATGCCAATTCATTTTACATAACAGCCCATTTAGTTTCTGTAAATTTGTCTCGACCTTGTTGTAGTCATGACACAATTACTCTCATTCAGGAGAGAACATTCATCAGCTCCTTGGCAACATATCATTTTCATATTCAAAACTGATATGAAAATGTTACAACCCTTAAGGCTTCCTTCATAATTCATGGCACATCTGAATACAGTACCTGGAAAAGCCAAGCTGCCTGAAGCAGTATGCACCACAGAGAACTTCATTGTGCCAATCGCATCGTAACATTAAAGGAGCAACACACACGAAGTGCTGGGGGAACTGAGCACATCAGGCAGCATCTATGGAGGGAAATGAACAGTTGACATTTCAGGACTGGAAAGAAAGGGGGAAGAAGCTAGAATAAGGTGGGGGTGGTATGAGTATAAGTTGGTGAAGCTAGGTGAGGGGGAATGGGGGTAGATGGGATGGAGTAAGAACATGAGAGGTGATAGATAGAAGAGAAAAAAATGCTGAAGAAGAAAGAATATGATAGGAGGGGACAGTGGGCCACGGGAGAAAGGAAAAGAGGAGGGCATCAGAGGGAAGTGATGGGCAGGTGAAGAGAAGACTAGAGTTATGAGAGGGACTAGATGGGGAGTGGTAAAGAGTGAAGAAAGATGGGGGAGAAATTACTAGGTTTGAAAAAATCAATGTTCATGCATTAGTTTGGTGGATACTGTAACATTAGAGGCTAACATTAGAGGGACAATATTTTGGTTGTCTGCATATTAATACCAGGTGATATTAATACTGGTCAATGCTGTATGTTTCTGATATGCAGATGTTGTATTGATTTGCCATACCAACATATAGATTTGGAGTCTGAGTTGGCCATTCAACCATTTGAACCTGCTCCACCATTCAGTCGGATGCAGGCTGATCTGATTACATCCTCATCTCTGCAATCCCATCTACCGGTGGTATCCTTTAACTAGAGATGACACATAATCCGATAAAGTGATCCAATATGCACCATGCTTGCTCAAGTATAGGACCAGAACTCAGTGGCCACATTATTAGGTACATCTGTACACCTGATCGATAATGCAAATTTTGAACCATTCAATGATGTGGCAGCAACTCAATGTATTAAAGCATGCAAGAGCTTCAGAGGTTTAGGACAAACATCAGAGTGAGGAAGCAATGTGATCTAGGTGACTTTGATGGAGAATTGATTACTGGTGCCAGACAAGGTGGTTTGAGTACCTCAGAAACTGTTCAGCTTCTGGAATTTTCACACACAACCCACACACAACCAACTAGACTTTGACAAGTGCCACATATGAGCTGATTAACAAGCTAAGAGCCCATGGTATTACAGGATAAAGCAGTGGCTGATTGGCAGGAGGCAAAAAGTGGGAATAAAGGGAGGCTTTTCTGGTTGGCTGCTGGTGACTAGTGGTGTTCCATGGGGGTCTGTATTGGGACAGATTTTATTTTACATTACATATCAGTGATTTTGATGATGGAATTGATGGTTTTATTGCAAAGTTTTCAGAAGATATGAAGGCAGCTGGAGAGACAGTTAGTTTTGAGGAAGTAGAGAAGTTACAGAAGGACTTAGACAGATTAGGAGAATGGGCAAAGAAGTGGCAGATGGAATACAGTGTCAGGAAGTGTCTGGTCATGCATTCTGAAGAAGAAATGAAATGACTGACTATTTTCTAAATGGAGAGAAAATACAAAAATCTGATATGCAAAGGGACTTGGGAGACCCCTTCTATTCTAATAGAAACTACTTTCTATTTACTCACTATCTTGGCCATGGGGTTTGTATTAGTGCTGTTTACATTCCACAATTTCCCTTCATTTTGAAAAGTTAAAGGAAGTCTGATAAAAGCCAGAGCGAAGTTAAAGACAAATATTGATTTCATTATTTAAACTGTGTTGAATTTGGTGCATACTTTACTGGGTTAAATATAGAAACATTAGATTCTGAATGAGGAAATATTGAATAAATTAGTATTTGTAAATAAAACTTCAAGAATGGTACTACATGGAATCAAGCCAAAAGTATAACAGTATTGTGCTTTGGCTATATCTGTTGGCCTGGTACTTTGGACACAAATATATTTTATCAGGATAGAAATTATTTAAATTATTTTTCATCATGCTATTAATTATTGATAACTTCAGGTAGCAGTGATATAATTCTGCCTTGTTACATGTAATCCATGTTGATAGCGCCATGGTAACTAGTGTTGTATGTTCTATAATGGATATAACATTTGACAGTCTACTGGCTTCTGCTGACCAGCCTTTTGTACATTTCCAGTAAATTCATTTTCTGACAGTTTTGTGAGTTGTGCTTATTCTTGTCTGCTGATCCAGCCTTCATTTTCGTTAAAGACCTCTGTCATTTTCAGCTGCTTCTTTTCAATTTTTTAAAATAGTAATGGAATAATGAATCCTTAGTACATAATGATGTTTTTTTTTAACACATTAATAATCAGACATCATTCCCATTAAATATAGAATCAATGACTCATTCAAGTTAGCAGCACAGAAGGTGAGCATACATTAATGTATTTAACATCATGAACTAATAACAGCACTAGTGTATAATTTGAACAGAATCTACTGCTAGAATAAGTCACAAGGGCAGGAAACAGTATTAACTTTTTGGCAAATTTTATCTGAAGGCTAAGTATAATTTCTGCTTAAGGAATCCTTATCTCCTTGGTCTCTTTATTAGCCAATGCCATGTTTTCTGATGAAAGTCTGAAATAATGTTCGAACTTACCCCTGATGGCTGGGGTTAAAACACTGCTCACTTCAGTGAGGATTGTAGATTTAAATGTTAAGAAGGTAGGGAAGTTACTTCTTCAGATTATTTTGCTTGATTCTTTTTGAATAATGTTTATGTGTTTGGAATTAACTTTGTTTTTTCTTAATCCAAATAATTTTTATTTATTTATTTATTAAATTTTCTTAATTTTAAATGCCCCTGTATATTTTTCTGTTTTCACAGATAGCTAAGCTGCATTGCTTGCTTGCCTTCAGTTGGAAAAAGATGGATACAGCTGAGTTCATCACAGAAAAAACCTTCTCCATCATTGAGCACATTTACCAAGGTGGCTACCGCAAGACAGCAACATCAATCATCGAGGACCCCACTATTCAGGGAGTGCTCTCTTCTTGCCGCTACCATTGGGAAGGAGTTAATAAAGATTTAGCTCCCACACCACCCGGTTTACGAAAAATGATTACCCTTCAATCATCAGGCTCCTGAAACAGCTTTGACAAATTCACTCACAAAACTGCACAACATGTTATTATTACAGGTTGAGCACCCCTTTATGCAAAATTCCAAAATCTGAAAACATCTGAAATCCAAATATATTTTAGAGCGCTGATATGACATCACAAATGAAGAATTCCACAAGGTTCTGGAAATGTTCCAGGTGATGAGCAGGTCTATACACACCACAGTTCTGAGAATTGACCTCACATATGTAATGAACAGAAGTTAATGAAAAATAGAAAACAATCCGTAATGTGAGAAATGAAGATCTCGACCACGTATTGTCAGTGTCAGAATGAATATATACCACATATACCGTATGCTGATCATGAAACAAGCAAGACCTATCATGATGAATTTAAAATTGAATGTAATACTCAATATTCAGAATGCTGGTTGCAGAAATTTAAGAAAAGGCATGGCATTAAATTTTTAAAATATCTGTTGAATACAAAAATCTAGCATCAGAACAAGTCTACTACGCTGATGGTTTTTATATCTGACATAATAGCATTATAATTTTAAAGCTCGCTGATGAAACTCTAACAACAGAACAAATCTACAACAAATCTACAATGCTGATTATTTTTGTACCTTACATAAAACCTAAAATACAGTGCACTGCATCCTTTTAATGGAAACATGGCATCATAGATGGAGACTGAAAGCCTGCCGCTGTTTGTTGTTGTTCAGATACTCTCCTGATGCTGCTGTGCTGCTTCTGCTACCCTGCACACATTATATTTTCATTATCTTAATAGTATGTAATAATTTTAAGTACATAGGTGTAATGAACAAATATAAGACAAAGACTGCTTACCAATAGGACATAAATTCTAACTCAGAGGTGATGGTGAACCCAAGCCATTTCATTATATATTCCAAAATCCAAAACACTTCCAGCCCCAAGCATTTTGGTAAGGGGTACTCAACTTGTATTATTGTTTGTTTTATTTTTGTATTTGCAGTTTATCTTTTGCACATTGGTTGCCTTTCACTCTTCATATATAGTTTTCCATCGTTTCCATGTATTTCTTTGTTCTACACGTTTGCAAAAAATGAATCTCAGGATAGTATTTGGTGACGTATATGTATTTTGATAACAAATTTTATTTGAACTTTGAGCTTTTCAGTCAGGGGCTGTCAAGGTTGGTTCAATCTGGGGCCTTCTCACTGCACCACTTTCACGTCAACCCCTGGTGCTGCTCAGGTTTTGCTGCTGGGCTCTGGCAGGCTAATGGAGTAAGCTCTCAGCACTGGGCCTAGGTGAGTGGACAGCTGCTGATCGAGCCAGGTAATACTTGGCACTGGTTCGAGTCCTGGACCCTCACTATTGATCCACGGTAAATAAATGACTGGATCAGGCCAATAAAATTTAAGTGAAGAATCTAATCAGAACTTTAGTGAAGTCCTGATGAAGGGTCTTGGCTCAAAAACTTCCCATCCTTAGATGTTGCCTGATTGCTGAGTTCGTCCAGGATTTTGTATTGCTATAAGTTTTCAGCATCTGCAGATTCTCTTGCGTTAAAAGTAGAGATTGACTTTCCACATTCTCAAACAAATGAGAAAGGAATGATATTAGGCTTGCTACAAGATACAACATACTGGTGGTAATTTTCGTGAATTTCTTTATAAAATTCAAGTTAAATTGTTAAGAAGAGACATTCAGTAGAATTTCACAAAGTTAAGTATGAACATCATTTGCTGCTACAAGCACTAAGTTAGCAATTTATATGGCAAAAAGTTAGTGCGTATTTGTAATAAATTCACACTGTCTGCCATGATAAAAATAGCTAGTATATCTCTTGAAGAATGTACCATAAACAGAGTGTGATGTTAAAAAGTACACAAATATTGTTGGAAAATGAGATCTTAACAATGGAGCCATATGTTCAAGTTTAAGGTCAAGTTTATTGTCATATGACTGTACATATATATGACCAAATGAAACAAAGTTCTACATAGTTACCCAGAAAACATATCACACACAGTACGTAATCCAAAATATTACCATTAATAAAATATAATTTATAATGCATTTAGTGCACAGCACAGGTAAACAGTAAGCAGCTCGTTGTCGTAGTGATGAAACCTTGGTGGTGGCAGGGCATTTATTAGTCTCACAGCCCGAGGGAAGAAGCTGTTACCCAGTCTGGCAGTCCTAGTCCTGGTGCTTCTGCACTTCCTTCCTGATGATAATGGGTCAGCGAGATTGTGGGATGGATGGTGGGGATCCTCAACAATGCTTTCGGCTCATCACCTACAACGTTTCCGTGAGATGTCACAAATAGTGGGGAGGGAAACCCCAATGATCCTCTGGGCAGTTTTTACTGTCCTCTATAGGGTCTCGTAGCCGGCTGGTGGTGTAGTGGCATCAGCGCTGGACTTGGGAGCGAAGGCTCCTGAGTTCGAATCCAGCCAGCTCCCTTGCATGCTTTCCATCCATGCTGGATTGAGTGTCGAGCTAGCAACTCAGCCTCGTAAAAATAAGAAAGCCTGCTAAAAAACAAACGCTGTCATGATGGCGTCCCAATGACTCCACTTGGAGTTAAGGGATTTCTTCTTCTTTCTTCTATAGGGTCTTGTGGCCCAATGCCTTGCAGCTTCCCTATCACTTGTAGGGAGGAGCTGATCCTTCATATCCTTCTATATGACCTGCACTATATAAAGAGATGAGCAAGTTGAGTAAATTGAACAAAGTGAATGTGTGACAACACCAGACTCTGACGACCATTTTGCTGTTAGTGCACAGTGATATTAGAAGTGAGGCAAGAATGTACAGAGTTAACCAGCCTGCCAGGAAAGGGAAGAGAATGGGAACATTTAATCAGCCTGTAAGGTCACTACCTTGGTAAAGAGGAATACCTTTGGAGACACCACTTCATAAAAGACATCCTGAGGCAGATGTTGGGCATGCTGCATCCTCAACTGCATACAGAACCACACTGCCAACATGTAACACCCATCAATTTAGGCAGTCTGGATCATTCTGGGCTGGTTGATGGAGCATTGGTGACACTTTGCCAGCTGCATATATTGTTGCACTGATAAAGGACTTCGATGTTCTCTACTCCAGTAAAACACAATCCATTTCTTCTCTCCCAGTTGTGCATTACCCCACTTGCAAAGTGTTGCATTGTGAATAGCCTGAAGGTGCATCTGATCTGAAACCAAATTAAAAGCCTCATGAAGGTCATTGCCTAACACGCAGGTAATGACCACAGTCATTTTCCTTTGGGTCAGTCTGGAGTGCTGTTAAACTTATAGCTGTGTGAATACCAAAAGAAAGCCACTTCTTTACCTTTCTGATAATTGCAACAAAGTCATACAATGCAGAGGACTAAAAGGAACAAAATTCCTGTCACAGTGGATTACTGCCCAACGTTTGCCTAAATTTTGTTTGCTGAACTATCTTACATCAACTATATTTAATGCTACAAGACTCCATACAGGTTATGTACTATGTAGATCAATTCATTCTTTAATTATCAAATGAATCAAAGAATAAATAATTGTTTATTGACCTTGGAATAAAGGTTAGCATACTTACTGTGAATGCAATGTACTGAATAAAGAAAAATCAGTCTAGATAAACTGCTCAATTATGCAATAAAATTTCATAGTTATAGAGCCATAGAGTTCTACAGCACAGAAATCGGTCCTTTGGCTCAACTTGTCGATACCGACCATAATGATTAGAGTGGCAGCTTGTTTTATATAACCATACCTCTGTGTGAAAAACATGCTCCTCAAATCACCTTTATGTTGATACCGACCATAATGATTAGGCTAGTTCCAGTTGCCCACATTTGGCCCATATGCTCTCTGCTTTTCTGTCCAAGTACGTGCCTAGATGCCTTTTAGGTATTGTAATTATAACTGCGTCAACCATCTTTTCTGGCAGCTTGTTTTACATAACCATACCCTCTGTGTGAAAGACATGCTCCACAGATCACCTTTATGTTTTTTTTCGCTCTCCTTTAAACCTATGCCCTCTAATTTTATGCTTTCCACCATAGAAAAATGCTGAGTATCCTCTTGTCTTCTGTAATTTCATAAATTCCTATCACGTCACCTCTCAGCCTCCTACCTCCCGGTGAGCATAAACCCAGCCATTTCAATCTCTCCTCATGACTACAGCCCTGTATTCCTGGCAACAGCCCAGTGAACCTCTTCTGCAATCTTTCTGAAGCTCCCACATCCTGTCTGTAGAGCAGCAGTCAAAACCAGACGCAATATTCTAAATATGCCTGATGTTTTGTCCGGTTGCATCCAAGTGATAAATTTCACTTGTTTAGCTATAACTTAGAAAATTATGATTGAGTTCAATGATTGAGATATACACTCATTGGCCACTTTATTAGGTAGCTCCTAGTAAAGCGGCCACTGAATGCATGCTTTTAATCTTCTGCTGCTGTAGCTCACCCACTTCAAAGCTTGGCATGTTGTACATTCAGAGATGCTCTTCTGCACACCACTATTGCAAAGCGTGATTATTTGAGTTACTGTCACCCTCGTGTCAGTTTGAATCAGTCTGGCAATTCTCCTTTGACCTCTCTTATCAACAAGGAATTTTCACCCACAGAACTGCCAATCACTGGATGTTTTATTTTTGTCACACCATTCTCTGTAAACCCTAGGGTCTATTGTGCCTGAGAGATCAGGAGTTTCTGAGATAATCAAGTCATACCATCTGACACCAACACTCAATCCATGGTCAAAGCCACTTAGGTCACATTTTTTTCCCTATTTTGATGTTTGATCTGAACAACAAACAAACCTCTTGACCATATCTACATGTTTTTATGCATTGAGTGGCTGCCACATGATTGGCTGATTAGATATTTGCATTATTGAGCAAGTGTACCTAATAAAGTGACCATTGAGTGTAATTAAATTCCTTAAAATAGGAAGAGAGGAGCGGAGAAGATGGCGACGTGACGCAGCTCGCAGCGGCCACTCCGGTGAATGATATCTGTTATCTGTCAACTAGGGTGCCGTGCACAATCCTGATTTGATGGAGACAGACGTGACAGCACGGAGGAACATCTAGTGAAACTTCTGAAATGCCTGCTTCACTGCCACTGCTACTGTGTGATCGAGGATCTCCAGAGGGGAAGGCTGCGAGTCCTCGGCTTTGCTTGTTGCTCGGCGGCCGGGGTGGGGTCGAAGCGCTCGGCAGAGGATGGTGCTCGGTGCTCAGTGTCGGAGGGCTGGTCGGAGGCTCGAAGTTTTCGGACAACTCAATTTCGGCTGCGGTCGGGTGCTTCCAGGATGCTGCATCGGCAAGTTTGCGGCACTGGAGGTTCATGGCAGGGAGAGTTTCTCCCTTCTACCGTCTGCGTGAGATGATGAGTCTATCGGGACTTGAGATTTTTTTTACCATGCCCGTGGTCTGCTCTTTATCAAATTACAGTATTGCTTTGCACTGTTGTAACTATATGTTATAATTATGTGGTTTTTGTCAGTTTTAGTCTTGGTTTGTCCTGTGTTTCTGTGATATCATACTGGAGGAACATTGTATCATTTCTTAATGCATACATTACTAAATGACAATAAACGCAGACTGAGTGTCCTCATAATCTAATCTAATCTAAATAGCTGAGAGTTCCTTTTTGATTCTCAGCCACTGTGTAGGCATAGTCTCTGTGCTGGTAGTTCCTGTTCTTTGATTTCTGGAAATGTTTTTACTTTGCTGGCGCATTTATACTATTTTAAGTTTTCCTAAGTTTTAGTTGTTTCCTTTGGAGATAAAAATCATGTTTGAAAGAAAAATATTCTATACTTTTTACAGTCGACGTTTCGGGCTGAGACCATTTGTCAGGACTAACTGAAAGAAGAGCTAGTAAGAGATTTGAAAGTTGGAGGGGGAGGGGGAGATCCGAAATGATAGGAGAAGACAGGAGGGGGAGGGATGGAGCCAAGAGCTGGACAGTTGATTGGCAAAAGGGATATGAGAGGATCATGGGACAGGAGACCTAGGGAGAAAGAAAGGGGGAGGGGGTAAGCCCAGAGGATGGGCAAGGAGGGACAGAGGGAGAAAAAGAGAGAGAAGAAAAATTATATATAATAATAACAAATAAATAAATAACAGATGGGGTATGAAGGCGAGGTGGGGCATTAATGGAAGTTAGAGAAGTCAATGTTCATGCCATCAGGTTGGAGGCTACCCAGATGGAATATAAGGTGTTGTTCCTCCAATCTGAGTGTGGCTTCACCTTGACAGTAGAGGAGGCCGTGGATAGACATATCAGAATGAGAATGGGATGTGGAATTAAAATGTGTGGCCACTGGGAGATCCTGCTTTCTCTGGCGGACAGAGCGTAGGTGTTCAGCGAAACAGTCTCCCAGCCTGTGTTGGGTCTTGTCAATATATAGAAGCACCGGATGCAGTATATAACCCCAGCTGACTCACAGGTGAAGTGTTGCCTTCGCTGAACACCTACGCTCTGTCCACCAGAGAAAGCAGGATCTCCCAGTGGCCACACATTTTAATTCCACGTCCCATTCCCATTCTGATATGTCTATCTACCTTCATACCCCATCTGTTATTTATTTATTATTATTATTATATATAATTTTTTTCTCTCTTATTTTCTCCCTCTGGTGCTCCTTGCCCATCCTCTGGGCTTCCCCCCCTCCCCCTTTCTTTCTCTCTAGGCCTCCTGTCCCATGATCCTCTCATATCTCTTTTGCCAATCAACTGTCCAGCTCTTAGCTTCATTCCTCTCCTCCTGTCTTCTCCTATCATTTCAGATCGCGCCCTCCCCCTTTCCCTCCCACTTTCAAATCTCTTACTAGCTCTTCTTTCACTTAGTCCTGACGAAGGGTCTTGGCCTGAAACGTCAACTGTACCTCTTCCTATAGATGCTGCTTGGTCTGCTGTGCTCACCAGCAACTTTTATGTGTGTTGCTTGCAATTCCAGCATCTGCAGATTTCCTCATGTTTGCTATAATTTTTACATTGATAATTAGAAGAATTTTTAAAATAACTAAACAAAGTGCCAATCACTAGTTTCAATTGTCCCATTTTACATTTCATTCCCAAATAACCATCCTCAATTGTGTTGAATAATTGAGTGACAAGAATTGAAAGGGTTGTGATCTGTTTTATATTTACACATTTTTGCTGTATGGTCTCCTTTTGCATTGTTATTCAGCCTATCTGATTCATACCATGAGGAATGCAATCCTATTAATTCCATTCTGCCTTTCTGTATTTCCTGGTACTCTCTCAACCTCACCCTCACAAATGCCTGTCAATGCCCTTTTGATTCTTATTGCTATTAACCTACACTAAAGGATAATTTACAATTGCCAGTTAATGTTATGGTGTCATTCACTTTTCACAACCCTATTGTTACTTTTGGCAGCCTCTAAATCAATGATGGCGGAGGCTGTCAATGAGACCATTCACGTTGTTCATTATTCCCCACTTGTCAGGTCCTTATTAGTAAAGGGCTGTTATAAATACAGCAGGATGCCGTCATGTTCTTAATGAACTCTCACTGGATTCATGATCTTGATGAGTTGATTTCTATGCATTATGAAGAATGCTTTGTTTGAATAACTCCATATAAATTAATTGCCATTAGTTCTTTCCACTCTGTGCATCTGGTCTGACTGCTAACTTGCTTTTAAAATCTTTATCAGCTCTTAGAGCATTTCTCCTCTACTGTCACAATTTTCCAGATGAAAGCTGCTCACCATTTTTATCTATCATGCCCTCTACTTAAATTATGTATTTTTCTTGATTAAACATCTAAGTTGTTTCATTTAGCTGTACACATGTGTGTGGTTGAATGAAATAAGCTTCAACTTGAACTTTTTATCCATCCTCATTTCAAAATCCTACTCTACATGAAGGGCAATAAACCATGAAGTTTAGAAGCTTAGCCAGTTTTTCCAACCAAGACTGCTGTCACTTATCAAAAGCAGGTTTTAATGAAGTATAATTTTATTCATAAAGGTGAAAAAGAAATTTAATGTGGCTGAAAATGATTTCAAATTTTGTCCAATTTTCAGAACACAGCACATTCTGTACTTTTGCATTTTTTTCATGCATATCAGATTTGAATAAAGTATACATATTCAACAACAGGACTCTCAAGATTAGCACACCAGATAAAATGTATTAATATTAATATAATGATCAAAAATATTAGTAAACAGAGTGATTATTTTAAGAAGAATGAGGCAATGTCAAGGTACAATTAAGTTATAACACAGATTTTAATATTCTTCTGTACCATTTTGTGCAGTAATTAACTGACATCGATGGAAAAATACTTCGAAGTCAATGAGTTGTGATTTTGAATATTTAAAGATTTGAGGGTTGTATCTTTGGTTTCAGCTCTTGTGTCATTTTAGAGATTCATTTAGTAAAGCTCAAAGTAAGTTCTGAGTCACTGACAGCTTCTGTTTGCACTGGTTTTCATGAATTTTAAAAATAATAAAAATTCCCTGAAGCATGTACTACAAGTATAATAATTATATCTTATAGACATCTGAAATATCAATCTTTTTCTCTCACCATGAAAACCAGCTGAATTGCCTGTTCTTGTGCTGTTTCTTGAAAAGGTTTCTATACTAGATTCTAAATAAAACATAATATCTGAAGTAAAGGGAACATAAGGTACACTTTTCTATGGTATATCATGGTTTAAGCAAATAAGTTACATATCTTACAAATAGGAAATATTGATGAGCTAATGGTCGAACTCACAGTAAGCAGACCTTTATTACGTTACAAATAAACACAGTTATTCAATGGAGAGGGATAAATATTCAGTGTTTCAGGCTTCATCTTGGCTCAAAACTTTGACTATTCATTTCACTGTATAGATGTTGCCTGACCTCGTCCATTTTGTGTGTATTACTCTTGATTTCCAGCATCTGCAGAAACTCATGTGTTTAGCAATTATTCACCGAAGAGTCTGCTGAAACAGTAAACCATCTATGGAGCCGAAAACTGAAAAGCTAAAAACTCTCACCCAGTCAAGTTTCACCAAATGGGAGAGAAAACTGGTTGCAGCTTCAAGTTGCAAAGCACTCTTCAGAACAGGGTGTGATCACGTGGACATTTTCTACATGCTTCGGCTGGCTTCAGTTCTTTGCACTATAGCTTGGACTTGCTTTTCAAAGCTTAAACAAAAGAGTATGCAAGTTTTCTCTCTAATTAAAACACAACTTCATAAACAGTGCAACACATCAACACAGACCTCACCCTTAAAGACAATCTCCTTGCCCTGATACACTGTCTCCCTCCATCCACAGTGCAACTTGAAATTAATTGCTTTCTCACCTGTTCTGATGAAGGGTCTTTGGCCTGAAAAGTTAACTCTGTGGAGGCGGCATAGATGATTGATAGTGACGATGGTTATCAGGAATTACAGTGGGATCCTGATCAGCAGGGTAAATGGGCTGAGAAATGACAAAAGGAATTTGTTTCAGATGAGTGTGAGGTCTTGCATTTTGGGAATTCAAATAAGAGTAGGATTTTTACAGTAAACATTGGGATCCTTACGAGTGTTGTAGAATGGAGGGACTGAGGAGTACAAGTAAATGGTTCATTGAAGGTGCTGCCTAGGTAGATAGACTGTACCTCTTCCTATAGATGCTGCCTGGCCTGCTGCGTCCACCAGCATTTTGTGTGTGTTACTTGAATTTCCAGCATCTGCAGATTTCCTCGTGTCTAGCTAGGGTGGTAAAGGCTTTTGGTGCTCTAGCCTTCATCTATCAGGGCACTAAGTGCAGAAGTTTAGAATCAGGTTTATTATCACCAGCATGTGTCATGAAATTTGTTAACTTAGCATCAGCAGTGCAATGCAATACATAATATAGAAGAAGAAAAAAAATTACAGTATACCTATATGGAATAGATTAAAAATCGTGCAAAAAAACAGAAATAATATATGTTTAAAACGTGAGGTAGTGTTCAAGGGTTCAATGTCCATTTAGGAATCAGATGGCAGAGGGGAAGAAGCTGTTCCTGAATCGCTGAGTGTGTGCCTTCAGGCTTCTGTACCTCCTACCTGATAGTAACAGTGAGAAAAGGGCATGCCCTGGGTAATGGATGTCCTTAATAATAGATGCTAACTTTCTGAGACACCGCTCCTTGAAGATGTCCTGGGCACTTTGTAGGCTAGTACCCAGTATGGAGCCGACTAAATTTACAACCCCCTGCAGCTTCTTTCGGTCCTGTGCAGTAGCTCCCCCAATACCAGACAGTGATACAACCTGTCAGAATGCTCTCCACAGTATACCTCTAGTAGTTTCTGAGTTAGAAGTTTCTTCAAGCTCCTAGTGAAATATAGTCGCTGTCTTGCCTTCTTTATAACTGTATCTATATGTTGCGACCAGGTTAGGTCCTCAGAGATCTTGACACCAGGAACTTGAAACTGCTCACTCTCTCCATTTCTGAACCCTCTATGTGCTCCTTCATTTTACCCTTCCTGAAGTCCAAAATCAGCTCCTTCGTCTTACTGATGTTGAGTGCCAGGTTGTTGCTACAACACCACACCACTAGTCAGCATATCTCGCTCCTGTACACCCTCTTGTCACCATCTGAGGTTCTAACAATAATGGTTGTATCATCATCAAATTTATAAATGGTATTTGAGCTATGCCTAGCCACACAGTCATGTGTATTCAGAGAGTAGAGCAGTGGGCTAAGCACACACTCCTGAGGTGCACCAGTCCTGATCGTCAGTGAGGAGGAGGTGTCATCTCCAATCTGCACAGGTTGTGGTCCTTTGGTTTGGAAGTCAAGGATCCAATTGCAGAGGGAGGTACAGAGGTTCTGTAACTTCTCAATCAGGGTTGTGGGAATGATGATATTAAATGCCGAGCTATAGTCGATAAACAGCATCCTGATGTAGGTGTTTGTGTTGTCTAGGTAGTCTAAAGCTGTGTGAAGAGCCATTGAGATGGCATCTGCTATTGACCTATTGTTGCGATAGGCAAATTGTAATGGTTCCATGTCCTTGCTGAGACAGGAGTTCAGTCAAGTCATGACCAACCTCTCAAAGCATTTTGTCACTGTAGATTTGAATGCTACTGGGCGCTAGTCATTAAGGCAGCTCACATTATTCTTCTTAGGCACTGGTATAATTGTTGCCTTTTTTGGGACATTATGTTGCAGTTGTACAAGACATTGGTGAGGCTGCATTTGGAATATTGTCACAAACAAGAGAAAATCTGCAGACGCTGGAAATCTGAGCAACACACACAAAATGCTGGAGGAACTCAACAGGCCAGGCAGCAACAATGGAAAAGAGTACATCGACGACTGCATTGGTGCTGCTCCCTGCACTCGTGCTGAAGTCATTAATTCCATCCACCCTGCCCTCAAATTCACGTTCCATTTCTGACACCTCCTTTCCCTTTCTCGATCTCAGTGTCTCTATCTCCAGAGACAGCTTATCCACCAATGTCCATAACAAACCCACAGATTCTCACAGCTACGTAGACTATACCTTGTCCCAACCTGCTACTTGTAAAAATGCCATTCCCTTCTCTCAATTCCTCTGTTCCGCTGCATCTGCTCTCAGGATGAGGCTTTTCATTCTAGAACCATTTTAATTCCACTTCCCATTCCCATTCCAATATGTCCATCTATGGCCTCCTCCACTGTTGTGATGAGGCCACACTTAGGTTGGAGGAACAACACCTTATAGTCCATTTGGGTAGCCTCCAACCTGATGGCATGAACATCAATTTCTCAAACTTCCGGTAATGCCTCCCAACCACTCCCGTCACCATTTCCCATTCCCTTTTCCCTCCTTCACCTTATCTCCCTGCTTGCCCATTACCACCCTCTGGTGTTCCTCCTCCCCCATTTTTCTTTGGCCTTCATGGCCTCTGTCGCTTTCACCAATCAACTTCCCAGCTCTTTACTTCATCTCTCTCCCTCCAAGTTTCACCTATCACCTGGTATTTCTCTCTCCCCTCCCTCCACCTTTTAAATCTACTCCTCAGCTTATTTTTCTTCTCCAGTCCTGCTGAAGGTTTTTGGTCCCAAACATTGACTGTACTTTTTTCCATTGATGCTGCCTGGCCTGCTGAGATCCTGCAGCATTTTGTGTGTGTTGTCTGGAATATTATGTTCATTTCTGGTTAACCTAGTCTAAGAAAGATGCCATTTAGCTAGAAAGAGTGCAGAGGAGACTTATGAAAATGTTGCCAGTATTCAAGGGACCAAGTTATAGAGAGAGGTCAAGTAGGCTGTGAGAGAATGAAGGGTTATCTTATAGAGGTGTGTAAAATAGTAAAGGTCAATGTGCACAATCTTTTTTCCAGGGCTGGGGAAATCAAAAATTAGAGGATGAGGTTTCAGGCAACTTGGATTTATCTGCAATTCATGCATTAGATTTTGCTGGCAATAATTTTTGGATCAATTTGTGGCCAATGCCAAATTGGCTTATGTAGCCTCATGGCTAATCCCTTGGGACAATTGACATTTGGCTCACAACTTCAGCGAATATTGCACTAAACTGGGAGAAGTGGAAATGGATTTTCCTGTGTGTCCACATCTTCACCCTGATATGGTAACTGACCTACACCTTTCACCGTCCTACAGCTAAAACTGCTTCAGTTCAGCCCAGCTTAGTCCTTAAGAACTGAAGAAGGCAGTTAGATTTGGAACATATCTTGGCTCACTTCTTTCCACGGGTTTCCTTCTGATATCTTCTGCCTCCAGCCACTTCTGGGATCCTCCGTCACACCCCAACCCCCTCAACATTAAGTTATCCTAATAAAGCTGTCAGTGAATGAGCCAACCAATTTATTTTTAATGATGGATCATGCAGTTGTTGAAGGCGGAATAGAGGAAACCAGATATCAGCAAATAGCGGTGATTGGAGGAAGGCAGTGATCTGAGAATTGCAGCACTGGAGGAGGTTACAGGTATTTGCAGTTCCCATGACTGAGTCTTGGTGTCATTCATCCCATAAATGAACTGTTTGGTCAACATGTCCATACTACCACTCTGGCCCATCTATACTAATCACATTTTCCCATATGAGGACCATATGCTTCCATACTTTACCTATTTCAATGTCTGTCTAAATGCCTCTTAAATGTTGTAATTGCATCTGATTCTGCTTCTGTCGGATATCACTCACTCTTTATGAGACAAAAATCCCTTTCAGATCCTTTTTAAAACTTCATCCTTTCATCTTGACATGGCTTCAATGGGTAAAATGATTTTAACTATCTGCCCTATTTATTCCTTGCACAATTTTATATACGTTTATCAGGCCACCTGCACAACCTCATCCAGTCCTGGGAAAACAAACCCAGCCGATCCAATCTTTCACCATAAATAAAATTTAGGTGACATCTTGGCGAATCTCATGGGAAACAAAAGACAATCCACTGGAGAAACTCAGCAGGGAGCTCCTAAAATGGAGAAAAACTCTGGAATTTAGTGGATTGCTTAGGAATATTTTCTTCTGATGAAAATAAACAAATGATTGAGAGACCGTAATGAATAACATGTGATTTGTTGCCTGAAGTAGGACTGGGCTGTGTACTCGGATGACCTTTCCTTCTTCCTTGATTACTGTTGTGTTTAATTGAGTGTAATTCTTCTACTGCATACTGGGCATAATGCGGCAGCATTTACAGTGCCTGTTGTAGACAAATATGTTTTCATATTATGCTTTCACAGATGAGAGCACTGAAACAGCACTGTGCAGTAGAATTCAAAACAGCAGATAATTACCTGTAGAGTACAGGAGCCAATAACACTTCAATATTGATTTACAGATCGAAGACATTATTTTAAAATTGTAGGTGTATTCACTATTCAGTATTCACTAAAAGAAGAGCTTAGGACAGTCTTTGATATTAGGCTTCGGGAATTATTATAATCCTGCCCAAGTGGTGTGTTGTGTCTGCAAAACAAGAGCAAGCCATGGTCAGTGATTGCCAGTTTAGTTTCTATGGAAATACTATAAATATCAGGAGAGATGAAAAGTGCATATCTGTCTTGGTGCCACTTATTTTACACTTTGAATCTAAGTACTGCCTGCCCCTTTATTCCTTAACTAATAGTAAAGAAAATTCAGAATTACTTCAACCAATTAAGCCTAAGAATTCTAAAAGGCCATTTCTGGTGAAAGATCATTAATCTGAAACATAAACTTTGTTTCACTCTGATAGAATCCATGTGACATTGTAAGTTTTCAGCATTTTCTGTTTATATCATTCAAAAGGTTGACTTGTTAATTTGCAACCAGGTCATTCTGTAGGTTTTCGCAAATAAAACGGCAGAGGTGTTTTACGTTTAAGAAAAATCACAGCAACTCATTTATTGTACTCCAAACACAGAACAAAAGTGCGGTAAAAATACTTTATGTAGTTATGTCAGCATGTCAGACCAGCCTCTTAAAGTCAAACCCCAACTCAATGTTGGTGGCTGTGAATTATGTACATTTCCTCCAGTTACATTACCCTACAGTTCAATGATATGGAGGCTTACCAAGTGTAATTACTGAGACTGTAACTGATAGATTATTCTGGCAGTTAACTGCAGTTGTGATATGGATCAGCTTTGCTCCAAATAGAAGGTAGAATAGGATCAATGTATCTGCACTTAAACTGGAAATCTATTACAAGATGAGTTGTACTAGAAAGTGGAATATATCGGATGTAATAACACATTCATGGTACAGTATGATCATTTTTATCTTCCTTTTGTGGGCACATTGTTTTTATTTTATTGCATTGCTCTTTACCTCCCTGCTTCTCACTTCATCATCCTCTCCCCCCACCCACCCAGCTTCCCCCTCGCCTAGCTTCACCTATCAATTACCAGCTTGTACACCTTCCACTCCCCGCAACATTTTATTCTGGCTGCTTCCCCCTTTCCTTTCAGTCCTGATGAAAGGTGTCAGTCCTAAGCGTTGACTGTTTATGCTCCTCCATTGATGCTGCCCGATTTCTGCAGATGTGTATATTAACTGGCTGCATCATAGCCTGGTATGGATAAATCTATGCCCTTCAATGGAAAATCCTTAAAAAAGTAATGGATATAACCCTGTCCATCATGGGTAAAGCCTTCCCCACCGTTGACTGTATCTAGAGGAAGTGCTGTTGCAGGAAAGCAGCATCCATCACCAGGCACCTCCACTACCCAGGACATGTCTCTTCTCACTGCTGTCATCAGGAAGAAGGTGCAGGAGTCTCAGGACTCACACCACCATGTTCAGGAACAGTTATTAACCCTCAACCATCAGGCTCTTGAACCAGAGAGAATAACTTCATTCAACTTCACTTGCCCCATCACTGAGATGTTCCCACAACTTATGGATTCACTGTAATGGACTCTTTACCTCATGTTTTTGAAATGTATTGCTTATTTTTTTTATTGTTGTTTCTTATCTTTTTGTATTTGCTCAGTTTGCTGTCTTTTGTACACTAGTTGAACACCCAAGTTGGTGTAGACTTTCATTGATTCCATTATGGTTATTGTTCTGTTATGGATTTATTAAATGCCGACAAGAAATTGAATCTCAGGGTTGTATATGGTAAAGTATATGTACTTTGATAATAAATTGACTTTAAACTTTGAACCTGCTGAGTTTCTCTGGTATTTTGTGTGTTGTTCTGGATGTGGTATCTGTGGAGTCTTATATGTTCATAAACAAAATCTGTTAGCTTATTTCCAAAAATATACCATACCTTTGATAAAATTTCAATTCCTATTAACCATTGCTATTGCATCAATTCCTCTTGAAATTTAACCATGTTAGTTCCTATCTCCATTCCTGATCTAACATGTTGTTCCATAGCCTGCTCTACCGCTACAATAAGGCCACTCTCAGGATGAGGACCAACACCTCATATTCTATCTAGGTAGCCTCCAACCTGATAGCATGAATGCTGATTTTTCCAACATCTGGTAAATTAGACCATAAGATATAGAAGCAGAAGTAAATTTTACCTCTTCTCCTTTCATTTTCTTTATTTCCTCATTCTGGCCTCATACTTCTCCTCACCTGCCTATCATCACCTCATGATGCCTCTCCTCCTTCCCATTTTCCCATGATCCACTCTCCTCTTCTATCAGATTCCATCTTCTCCGGCCCTTTGCCTTTTCCACTTAATGCCTCCCAGCTTCTTACTTCATCCCCCCTCCCCCACCCAGCTGCTTTACCTATCACTTTCTAGCTTATCCTCCTTCCCTTACCCCACCTACTTATTCTAGAATCTTCTCCTTTCCTTTCCAGTCCTAATGAAGGTTATCGGCCCAGAAAATCAACTGTTTATTCTTTTCCGCAGGTGCTCCCTGATCTGCTGAGTTCTTCCAGCATTTTGTGTGTGTTGCTCTGGATTTCCAGGATCTGCAGAATCTCTTCTGTTTATGACATACTTTTGCTCACTCAGTTAATGGAAAAAATATATAGCGATGATAATTATGTATTCAGGCCATAGGCAATAAAAGGAAATGGGTGGGAAAAGTTGATAGCTTTAAATGTAGAAGCAAGTATGAGTCATACTTTTAAAGATGGATCTCACATTGTACACGTCTATTATTGGTATCCCAAACAGCACTTAAAATTTACTTAGATTGTTCATTATCATGGCTGCTCTCTGCAGAACTTCATTGCAATGTGCATAACGTAACATATGGGACATGAGGAGCTCAAAAAAGATGCGTCCGGTTTATTCAAATGTCCTATCGAGACTGCATATGTGCACTATAATACATGTGACATCAGGAAGCATTTTTAGTACATTGCCTTCCTGCTTCTGCTCACAGATTACTTATAGGATGAAAGGTTTTGGGTGAAACATTGCTCATTCCCCTTCATAGCTGCGGCCTTACAGAGATGCTGAAATCGTCCAGCATCTTGTGTATGCTGCACAAGACTTAACGGCATCTGCAGAATCTGTTGTGTTAATTTTTTTTTATAGCCTGATTTTATCCAGCAGATCCACAAGACCAATGGATTAAAAATTGTTTCCTCACATTTAATTTGTGGTCAGAAATATTTCAGAAATATCTTCTCAGTCTTCCTTCTTATTCTCTCTGGAAGCATATGCTATTAAAGTCAGAGGGAGGTAGCATTTAAAAGGAAACTGCAATTTGTGTAAATTAAAAGATGATTGGGTGTAATATTATTGATTAGTAAGATCACAATAACCATACTCAGAGTGGATATCCTGGAAGTATCATTTCTTGTTTCTATATTGGAAGAACAGAGGAACAACAAACTTTACTGGGGTTATTACTACAGAGATCCCTATGGTTGGTTGCCTGTCGTTTCCGTTGATGACAGAAACCATATCAATCAATCAAAGCTATGTGGGAGAGTTTTTAAAGTTGAAAAGCTATCTGGGTCCAGTGGCATGAGTAAACATCATGACTGGCGTCTTCTGTGGTTGCAGTGGATGTCAATGACTTGTTCTGTGTCTTATCATGTCTTTCACTCTCCATGAAACATCACAGTAGCGCCTTCCTGGCTGTTTGATTTCACTGCCCAGTCTGTTGGAGCTGGATTTGTGAGCTATCTATAGTCAGTGGAAATTAGATATTCAGGCATATAGCAAAAAGGTGCAAGAGCAATTGGATTAGAGTGTTCTTTTTAAACTTTTTCATTATTGCCTTAGATGGTGTATTATTGCTAAATGCATTTCAAGGAAGTCTTTTAAGATAAGTAGAGAACCCTGCTAATACTTGACCTTATCTCAGGAAGGATAAATGGCAAATGGTGGAAGTGTTATTGAGGGTGCACAGTTGAAACATTGACCATAATTCTGTAGGTTTCAAGAAAGCAGTGGGAAGGAATGAAGCTGGTTCACAAGATAAGGTGCTGAATTGGAGAAAATCCAATTTCAATGGTGTAAAGGAAGACCTGATGAAATTAAATTGGGACTAGATGCTTGCAGATAAATTGCTGTGGAATTCTTTTAAAGGGAGTTGGGTTAGCATGAGTTCAGGGCCAGTATGTTCTGGGAAGCGGGAAAGACAAACATACCAAAATTAGAAACCTTGGAATAAAAGGTTTGTTGAATGTTTGTTCTGAATATAAAGGAAACATAAGACGTAGGAGCAGTATTAGGCCATTCAGATAATTGAGTCTACTCTGCCATTCCATCATGGTTGATTTATTTTCCCTTTCAATCCCATTCACGTGCCTTTTCCCTATAACCTTTGATGACCTTCCTAATCAAGAATATATCAACTTCCACCTTAAATAGACCCAATGACTTGGCTTCCACAAGCATCTGCAGCAATAAATTCCACAGATTCACTACCCTCTGCTAAAGAAATTCCTCCTCAACTCTGTTTTAAAGGGACATCCTTGTACCCTCTAGTTATATACTCCCCCACTATAAGAAACATACTCTCCATGTGCACTCTATCTGGGTGTTTCAATATTTGGTAGGTTTCAATAAGATCCCCACTAAACTCCAGTGAACACAAACTCTGAACCATCAAACCTTCCTCATATGATAACCCTTCCACTCCCTGGATCATTCTCCTAAATATCCCATGGATGCTGTCTAATGCCAGCACATCCTTTCATACATAAGGGGCCAAACTCCTCTCAATACTCCAAATGTAGTCTGACCACTGCATTATAAAGTCTCAGCATTTTATCCTTGCTTTTATATTCTAGTCCTCTTGAAATGATTGTTCATATTGCATTTGGCTTCCTTACTATCATCTCAACCTGCAAGTTAACCTTTCGGGAATCCTGCACTAGGACTCCCAAGTCTCTTTTCACATTTGTTTTCTGAATGTTCTCTCAGTTTAGAAAATAATCTACACGTCTGTTTCTTCAGCCAAAGTGCTTGACCATACACTTCCCTACACTATATTCCTTTTGCTACTTATTTTCCCATTCTTCTAATCTGCCTAAGCCCTTCTGCAGACTACCTGCTTCTCCATCTATATTTGTATTATCCATAATCTTGGCCACAAAGCTATCAATTCTGTCACCCAGATTATTAACATATAATGTGAAAAATAGTGGACCCAACATTGACCCTGGAGGAACATTACTAATCATTGACAGCCAAACAGAAATGGCTCCCATTATTCCCACTCTTCGCCTTCAGCCAATCAGTCAATTTCTGTCCATGCAAGTAATCCATAGGCTCTTGTTTAGCAGTCTGATGTGTGGCACCTTGTCAGAGGGATTCTGAAAATCCAAGTAAATAATGTCCACTGAATCTTCTTTGTCTATCCTGCTTGTTATTTCTTCAAAGAATTCCAACAGATTTGTCAGGTAAGATTTCTCCTTAAGGAAACCTTGCTGACTTCTGCCTATTTGATCATGTGTCTTCAAGTACCCCAAAACCTCGTCCTTAATAATGTCTTGCCAACCACTGTAGTCAGACTATAGTTTCAATCAACACTTCCGAAATTCTGGCATGCTTCTGTTGTCTTCATGCAACATACTTACTGAGTTTGTCCACCATTTCTTTGTTCCCCATCACTACCTCAACAGCATTATTTTCCCGCAGACTGATCTCCATTCTTGCCTCCCTTTTACTCTTTCTATATCTGAAAAAGCTTTTGGGATCTGCTTTTATATTCTGATTCTGATTGACAAACACTTAAGGCAGGTTTTCAAAAATGCTGTGATCCATGCTGACAAACCCAATCTATGCATCTGTTTCCTTTTTGTGTAGTCACTGTGAGCTGTCAAGTATGAATATTGTTGACCTTGTATCTTAAATGCTTTTACACTGGAGTATGGTTGAGTGATGTTACATTAATAAGAGCATACAAAATGAAATGCTGAAGGCTACTGTCTACAGGCATAGATTTATGTAGAGAAAATATAAAAATCAGCTCAGACATAGTCAGGTTTTATAAACTGCAAAGTACATCTACTTCATTCCTTTTATTACTTTCTACCAATATGCAGCATGATGACATTCATTTGGATTAGTTACAGAGCTCTTTTCAGGAGGAGATTTCCTACATGCGATTGACACATACAAGAGGTAATTCACCACTTTCACCTTAATATAGTTGTTTGGATCAAATTTATCAAGGACTCAGAGTTATAGAGTCAAAACATTTGTACCTCATATAAATAGGCCACTTGGCACAGCACATCTATGCAAACCATTAAGCTTACCTATATTAATTGCACTTACCAGAGGTCATTGATAAGTTCGTGGCCTAAGGTAGAAGGAGTCAATTTTAGAAAAACTTGCTCATTTATTTTTCAACATAGCCCTCTCTTACATTTACACACTTAGTCCAGCGGTCGTGCAGCATACGGATCTTGGACCTCCAGAAAGTGTCCACAGCAGGGGTGATTGATAAGTTCGTGGCCTAAGATAGAAGATGAGTTATACAGCTCTCGTTACATGCACATGTAGTTCAACTCTTTGAGTGATTATGCAGAAAGTTTGAAGATAATAACTCATCAGTTAATAACTCATCAGGGGTGATTGTTAAGTTTGTGGTCTAAGGAGATGAGTTAATCACTTCAAACTTTCTGCATAATTACTCAAAGAGTTGAACTGCATGTGCATGTAACAAGAGTTGTATAACTTATATCCTTCTACCTTAGGCCACGAACTTATCAATCACTCCTCATACTTGCAGTAATTCCATATCCCTCTATGCCCTGTTCATTCAAGTACCTGCCAAGATGCCTCATAATTGCTGTGCTGTTTTTTCCTCCACCAACTCCTCTGACAGCTCGTTCCAGATACGAACCACTACTTGCGAGAAGAATTTCCCTTCAGAAATCCTTTAAAACACCTCCTTCTCACTTTAAACCCAGTTGCCTACTGGCCTTTAGCTGCCAGCCTATTCTGACTTCTGATCACAAACAAGAGAACATCTGTAGATGCTGGAAATCCAAGCAACACACACAAAATGCTGCAGGAACTCAGCAGGCCAGGCAGCATCTACGGAAAACAGTACCGTCGATGTTCTGAGCCGAAACCCTTAGGCAGGACTGGAGGAAAAGAGATGAGGAGTGAATTTAAGTGGAGGGGGAGGGGAGGGAGAAACACAAGGTGAAAGGTGAAACTGGAGGGGTAAAATAAAGAGCCAGGAAGTTGATGGTGAGATAGATCAGAAGACCATAAGACATAGCAGCAGAATTAGGTCATCTGGTCCATTAAGTCTGCTCTGCCATTCAATCATGGCTCATCCTTTTTTTTCTATCTCCTCCTCAACCCCAGTTCCCAGCCTTCTCCCTGTAACCTTTGATGCCATGTCCATTCAAGAACCTAACAATCTCTGTCTTAAATACAGCCAACAATCTGGTCCAATGACCACAGCTGCATGTGGCAACAAATTCCACAAATTTACCACTCGTTGGCTAAAGAAATTTCTCCGCATCTCTGTTTTGAAAGGGTGCCCCTCTACCCTGAGGCTATGCCCTCTTGTCCTAGACTCTCCCACCATGGGAAACATCTGCTCTGTCTAGGCCTATCAACATTTGAAAGGTTTCAGTGAGACCCCCTTCATCCTTCTGAATTCCAATGAGTACAGACTCAGAGCCATCAAACGTTCCTCGTATGATAACCCTTTCATTCCTGGAATCATCCTTGTGAACCTCCTCTGGGCCCTCTCCAGTGCCAGCACATCTTTTCTAAAATGAGGGGCCCAAAACTGTTCACAATACTCAAGGTGAGGCCTCACCAGTGCCTTAAAAAGCCTCAGCATCACATCCTTGCTCTTATATTCTAGACATCTTAAAATGAATGTTAACATGGCACTTCTTCCTCACCACTGACCCAACCTGCAAGTTAACCTTCTGGGTGTTCTGCACAAGGACTCTCAAGTCCCTCTGCATCTCAGGTTCCTGGATTTTCTTTCCGTTTAGAAAATAGTCCGCACAATTACTTCTACTTCCAAAGTGCATAACCGTGCATTTTCCAACATTGTATTTCATTTGCCACTGTCTTGCCCATTCTCCTAATCTGTCTAAGTCCTTCTGCATCCTATCTGTTTCCTCAACACTACCTGCCCCTCTACCAATCTTCGTATCATCTGCAAACTTGGCAGCAACACCATCTATTCCAACATCTGAATTATTTACATACAGCATAAAAAGAATTGGTTCGAACACTGACCCCTGCTGAGCACCACTAGTCACTGGCAGCCAAGCAGAAAAGGATCCTTTAATTCCCACTCGCTGTCTCCTACCAATCAGCCAATGCTCTAACCACGTTAGTAACTTTCCTGTAATACCATGGTACCATGGGCTCTTAACTCGGTAAGTAGCCTCATGTGTGGCACCTTGTCAAAGGCCTTCCGAAATTCCAAATATGCAACATCGACTGCCTCCCCTTTATCTATCCTACTTGTAATCTCCTCAAAGAATTCCAACAGGTTTGTCAGGCAGGATTTTCCCTGAAAGAAACCATGCCATCTTGTCCTGTGTCACCAAGTACTCCATCACCTCATCCTTAACAATTGGCTCCAACATCTTCCTAACCACTGTGGTCAGGCTAACTGGTCTACAATTTCCTTTCTGCTGTCTTCCTCTTTTCTTAAAGAGTGGAGTAACATTTGCAATTTTCCAGTCCTCTAGCATCATTCCAGAGTCCAATGATTTTTGAAAGATCATTTCTAATACCACCACAATCTCCAACACCCTAGGATGCAGTTTCTCTGGTCTGGGTGACTTATGTATCTTTAGGTCTTTCAGCCTTTTGAGCACCTTCTCTCTTGTAACAGTAACTGCACCCACTTCTCTTCCTTCACACACTATAACATCAGGCATACTGCTAGTGTCTTCCACAGTGAAGACTGATGCAAAATACTCATTTAGTTCATCAGCCATCTCCTTGTCCCCTGTTATTATTTCTCCTGCCTCATTTTCTAGTGGTCCTATATCCACTCTCATTTCTCCTTTATTTTTAACATACTTGAAAAAACTTTTACTATTCGCTTTGACATTATTTGCTAGCTTGCTTTCTGATTTCATCTTTGATGAAATCATCTTCTAATGATTTTTTTGTTGATCTCTGTAGGTTTTTAAAAATTTCCCAATCCTCCATCTTCCCACTGAGTTTTGCTTTGTTGTATGCCATTTCTTTTGCTTTTACAATAGCTTTAACTTCCTTTGTCAGCCACGGTTGTACCATTTTACCAGTTGAGTATTTCTTCATTTTGGGAATACACATGTCCTGCACCTTCCTCATTTTCCCCAGAAACACACGCCATTGCTGCTCTACTGACATCCCTGCCAGCAGCTCCTTCCAATTTACTTTGGTCAACTCCTCTCTCATAGCACTGTAATTTCCCTTACTCCACTGAAATACTGCTACATCAGACTTTACTTTCTCCCTATCAAATTTCAAGCTGAACTCAATCATATTGTGATCACTGGTTCCTAATGGTTCTTTTACCTTAAGCTTCCTAATCGCCTCTGGTTCATTACATAACACCCAATTCAATATAGCTGATCCCCAAGTAGTCTCAATGACAAACTGCTCTAAAAAGTTATCTCTCAGGCATTCAACCAACTCATTTCTTGCAATCCATTACCAACATGATTTCCCCAATCGATCTGCATGTTAAAACCTCCCATGACTACCATGAGATACAAGGCTGGAGAAGGGGGAATCTAATTGGAGAGGACAGAATGCCATGGAAGAAAGAAAAAGGGGGGGAGGAGAGCACTAGAGGGAGGTGATGGGTGGGCAAAGAGATAAGGTGAGAGAGGGAAAAGGGGTTGCAGAATAGTGAAGGGTGGGGGGGGGGCGCGATTACCAGAAGTTTGAGAAATCGATGTTCATACCATCAGGTTGGAGGCTACCCAGAAAGAGTATAAGGTGGTGTTCCTCCAACCTGAGTGTGGCCTCATCATGACAGTAGAGGAGGCCATGGATTGACATATTGGAATGGGAATGGGAAGTGGAATTAAAATGGGTGGCCACTGGGCGATCTCTCTCACTACAATGTGAATACACCAGTTAAAGACATCTCCTGCATGCCTGCTTTTATTTAATTGATATGTAGTTGTGCAAAGACTCAACAAAATTAGATAGATGTTTTGCACAACAGAGGAATTAAAAGATATGGGCAAAAGGCTGAGTCCACGGAAAGTTCAGCCATGATCTGATTGAATGGTGGAGTAGCTTTGACAGATTAGATGGCATGATTCTACTCCAATTTTTATGTTGTTATTTTCTTAGCATTTCTGAAACAGAGTACTATTACCTGTGGTACGCACATGCAACATGTCCATAATAGAACGTTCAATCGAGTCGATCGTTTCATTGGTAGAGCGGCCTGCAAATGGAAGACACACTGAAGATCATTAGCAAAGGGGCCTGCAGCAGAAGCTGGTCTAAAATCAGCTGCAACAGGCAGAGGAAGCAGACTGGATGGTGATTTTCAATCGGTATCTTTCCCTTTGGAGCTTCTCCACTCACTCAGTGTTTAGCAGCACAGAGAGATGTTATTACCAGTGCACACACTCCTGAAGGGAGGCCCAGCTGCACCATCCACTAAAGAGATCACGTACTCCACTATCATTTGCTGAGAGTGCCAGAACATCATGCAGACTGATAACAGATGCTTCCACAGCCTCCTATCTGCAGTGAAATCTCTCTGGCACGCATTGGTCTATCACTAGAGAAAAGAAAGTACATTTCTTTTCAAGTCTAAGTGTTTGTGTCTTTGATCCCTTCGGCACATGTTAAGTACAATCTGGTGAGCTGTTTCTTAGACTGCATTTCCTTGCTTATGCTTAGTGTGTTATCTAGCACAGATTCCATTAGCACTGGTATGGCGCAAAGCTTATTTCTATGCCAAGAGTGTGTGATGATACAATGTCACAAGTGTTCTCCTTGTACCCTTCTCCATCCTTGGAAGGTTTGGGAAATCTGAGAGGGAGAGTAGGATTAACGCATGGAGGTGAGGATAAGCAGCAGCTGGTGATTAGCAATGCAATGCACTAATACAGCATCATGCTGCGTAAATGAAGCGGAGGGGAAGATAATTAATCTCCAGAGATGTGTGACCTCTGGCCTTAATATCTCTGAAACCTAAGCCATCAGATTTCTGAACAGCCCATGACAACTACCCACTATTTTGCTGTCTTTTGTACTATTTCCTTATTGTTTAAGAAACAGCGTCAGAATAATGATGTCAGTGTAAAACGACTACTTTTGTTTTGTAGGTAATGGAAGTAAAGGGCTGTGGCTTTTGTTAAGCATATAATTACAACTCTTGCATGTTTTATTCACAAAAACCTAAATTGGTGACCCTGATGCTCTCAGATAATTCCGGTTACTCAATGACATGCTGACAAACATGTTCGCTTTGAAGCAACATGCTACCATGTGGTTTGTACAGACAGTAGCTCACTTCACAGTGTGGACCTCACCGTGGACAATACCAAATTTTACTACATCGTAGCATTGCTCAGTAGTTCCACTGCAGCTAGAGTGGAGAGTCTACCTGAAGATCAACTTGCCTGTGGTAAATCTGTCCCAAATGCCTGATCATTCCTACAGTCCAGATCGAAATGCTGCACAACATAGTCCTCTGTACCAGCCTCTGCAACTGGATCGTCAACTTCCTAACTGTCAGACCACAATCTGTGCAGACTGGAAATAACATCTCCACCTCGTTGATAATCAACACTGACTTACCACAGGCGCCCTCTCTACACCCCCATGACTGTGTGGCTAGGCATAGCTCAAATGCCATCTATCAACAATGATACAACCATTGTTGGCAGAATTTCAGATGGTGATGAGAGGGTGTACAGGAGCCGGATACACCAGTTAGTTGAGTGGTGTTGCAGCAACAACCCTGCACTCAATGTCAGCAAGACCAGAGTTGATTATGGACTTCAGGAAGGGTAAGACAACAGAACATACACCAGTTCTCATGGAGGGATCAGAAGTGGAGAGAGAGAGAGAGAGAGAGCGAGCAAGAGCGATTTCTAGTTCCTGGGTGTCAGTATCTCTGAGGACCTAAGCTGGACACAGCATATTGATACAGATACAATGAAGGCAAGACAGCGACTATATTTCATTTGGAGTTTGAGGAGATTTAGTTTGACACTTGAAAACTTTTACAAATGAGAGCACCCTGACTGGCTGCATCATCATCTGGTATGGGGGTGGTGCCTACAAGTACAAGACCAAAGTAATTTGCAGAAACCTGCAAAATTAGTTAGCTCTATCAGGGGTACCAGCCTCCGCAAAACATCTTCAAAGGGTGGTGCCTTAAGAAGGCAGTGTCCATCATTAAGCACCCCACCACCCAGGACATGCCCGTTCTTCATTGTTACTGTTGGAAAGGAGGAACAGAAGCCTGAAGGCACACACTCAGCGATTCAGGAACAGCTTCTTCCCCTCTGCCATCCAATTTCTGAATGGACATTGAACCCATGAACACTACCTCACTACTATTTTTTTGCACAATTTATTTTAGGTTAATATTTAATAAGCATATATATAGACTTAATGTAATTCAGTTTCTTCTCTATATTTATTTATCATGTATTTCATTGTACTGCCGCTGTAAAATTAACAAATTTCACGACAAATGCCGATGATAGTAAACCTGATTCTGATTCTGATTCAAGCTTGCCCTCGCTAATACATCACTGAAGGCGTACAGAGAGCATGCTAAAATGGCCGATAGTCTACATTCAGCCAGGCAGAGGTACATTGCTCCTCCTCCTTTTCCTGACTCAATAAGCCATGTGAACAGAGCATTCAGTAGACTCACGCCTGCGGCTCCGAACCAGACAACGCCAGGTCTATACTTTTAACCACGCACGCTTCAGCATAAGTGTCGTGAAGTGACGACCACCATACAGCTTCAACAGTACCAGAGATTTGTGAACACTGTGGGTTCCATCTGCCTGGGTTGCCTATTGTTCATTACGGATACCCTTTCAGGGCAACACATCCTGTGTGACACGGGTGCTCAAGTGAGTGTGCTGCCAGCATCGCCTATTGATTATAAGGCAGAGCGTGATGGACTTTCACTGGAGCCCACCAATGGTAGCAGGATCTGATAGTAGTAATAGAAGCAGATTCTGAATTTGCTGATTTGGAATATCAATGCCTAATGAGGAAGAGGTAATCACCACCTCACCCACCATCCTGTTCGGTAAACACCTCTTCGATGCTCTGCTAACATGGATCATGCTGCCTATGAAAAACAACAAAAAATTTTCTATATGATCTCCTGTGGCACTCTTTACAGATTAACTGAAACTACAATGACATTTAACCACTATTCCTTCTTACCACAGACCATGCTATGAAAGAAAACAATAAAATACAAACTAGTTTAATCAGATTATCCTATCTCAACTCTCCAAGACCTAAAGGCATCACTGATCCATCAACAACTACATAAGCTCATTGGAAAGACAAAATAAATACCAAAACAAAAAAAAATATGCTGAGATCCTACTTTCAATGACCACAATTTAATCATGAAAGCTGGGAAAGAATTCAATATCTTCAAATCTTCATTTTCACCTGAGCTCAGCCTCCTTAGGCAATGACAACTCACCGTGGATGATATTCATCTGCACTTTACTTCTGAATCCACTCTCCTTCCATCCTTTCTGAAACTTACCAACAAAATAAGTTTCTCTTGTGTGAGCTATAGCTGTTTAGTAGGTGGCTTGCCTCTGAAATTTGTGTGATCTTGGAACATGAAACTATGCTGATAGCTTGTTCAATATTTGAGGTCTCTTGGCAATCCAAAATGTCGTTATTGAAAAATAAGACACCATCCCCATCATACCTAGATCCAGAATATGCTGAGTCAATCACCCTATGTACATGAGAATCAACGTGAGGACACAAGCTATGAATTTCTTGGACTATCACACAAAAATCACAGACAGCATCTTGGAGGAGACAGCCGTACTCAGCCAGGTTGTAAAATGTCTCTATAACAGACAATTACTTTAATGTTTTCTACCAACTAAGCAGTGAGTAGTGTTGTGACATCAACCACTCCCCTAATTCATTTACTTACTGCTTTTCTCCCATGTGCCCTTCTGTCATTGTGCTCCTGTTTAAGATTTCCTAAGTGTCCACAGTTGGAAGCTTGCTGGTGTGCAGAGAAGTGACCACATGTATCTTGTGGTTGATAATAATGTGAACTAGGATAAAGCAGGAGTGGCTGAACACTGCAACATTGTTACGAATGGCAATGCTCTGGGCTGGCAGGCTAATGGGACCATCAAGGAATTGTTGGAGGGGTCACAAGTACTTATTATGGTAAAAGACAGGAAGTTTGTGTTCCATTGAAACACTATTTTTCATTGAGACTTGATCTCAGATATCCTTGTAATCTGTTGGCGCACAACCTGCAAGTCCAGTGCCCAATCTGATCTTCCAATAGAGCACACAGATATTGGGAGACTTCCGTTTGTGCTCAGCAGAACCGAGCTTTCAGCTATCCCATGCTGCATGATGGTTGACTCCATGTGTACAGCCCTTATATTCCTCTTGAAAAGAATGTGTTCAAAGCCCAGCATCAGGAGCTGTGCAAAGTTGGTGCCAAACATTCCCATGTTTGTTCATGTTTCTTGTGGATACTCTGGTGAGCTAGATAATACAGGGCATTCTCTTGTCCGTAAACATTAGCTGCCTTTTTTAAGTGTCATCTTAATTCCCTTTTGCCAAATGTCTGCCTGATTGTTCTGTAAGTAATTGATACGTTGACCTGCAATGTTTATGGTTAACGTAGCAAGGATGATTAATGAACTGGTGGTATATGGCACTCAGGTGCCATATGCATGTGAGACGGCAATAATATGGAAGCACAGATTTGCATCTGAATGATGGGGATGTGAACCCTGTTGAAATCATTGGCTAGTGAGTATTAAAGTGTAGTTCATTGTGTCATGTGCGAAGATAATGCAGCAATTTATACAATGAAGGTTCATTCACTAACTTTGAGATTATGGAAGCTTTTGTGGTGCTGCATTTAAGTCCTTAGCCCTTGGCCCTGGTCATTCATTTCACCTAGAAGAATTTCTGGATGGAGGTGACTTCCTTCCTCCTTTCCACTTCCTTAACCAATGTTGTCAGTGCAGTCCTGAAGTCAGCTCTCTCTCCAGTGTGGTACACTGGCAGTTTGAGGTCGTATTTGTTGCTGCAATCATCTCCTGTTCACCTTTCCTTTATGAGGGGCGGCTCTCTTCAAGTTACCGGCTAGCCACAACCTCTACTTGCTACTCTAGATTTTGGTCCTCCCTCCAAAAGTGCTAAATGTCATAGGATGAAAATAAATCGGGGAAAAAAATGTTAGCTGCATATCACATTCATGCTAATTGGCAAGTTACTGGCACCAGGTTGAATAGGTGAGGGTTAATGGCATATCATGGTCCCAATTCCCATCTTTCCAATCAGATTTCAGTTCATGCAGCATGGTATTTCAGTTTAATAATCATACATCATACCTCGAATACTTATACATTTACATGCATTTTACAATTAGATTTTATTGAATTTTAGTAAAGGTCAGAGACAATTTGATAGAAATAGCTCAGCTTTGCACAAGCCACAAATTCTCACCATCTATTTAAGATGATGGAGATCTGTTTATGGATAAAGGTGACAGAGCTTCAAGATTCTTTATATTAATTTGATAGTGCCTGGGGACATTTGTGTATGACATTTTGGATTTGACAATAATTTATCCGGTGACATGATTATTGCAATGTTTAGCTGTGAAGTCAGCCTTTGCTCTGCAGTAACACACTCCCTTCTGAGTCAGCAGGATGTTGATACCAATTTGAGGGCATAATCTGGACTGACAGATCAGTGGATTACGAAGGGAGAGCTGCCCTTTCACACACACTGGTCCACGTTGAGCTGGCTGCTGGTTGGTAATTGGCGATTCCACAGGAAACAGTCGGCTGTCAATGGTTGTGGCAATTTGTTTCACAATTCAGCATGTGCCTAGCTAAATTCAGAGGTCCAAGGTGACCTAAAGTTCAGATGCTGGAATGCCTCAGCTCTGCTGCAGGACTCCACATTGAGCCTTGTGGTGGAGCACTGACATGGATGCACTTTGCATCAGGCCCTTTGGTTTTCCTCCAGGGCAACATGATTGTGGTATCCTTCATTTAAAGGAGGTTACTGACCTGTGGAAAAAGGTCTCTGCATATCAAATGTTTCAATAGCTTTGTTTGACAGTATTTTAATAATTTTATACTTCCTTAGCATTGCCAATTATCAACCAAAGTCTGACAATTGCCAAGCTCTTATCACAAGACGGTATGGTGTTAGTTCCCTATTTAAGAGAGGCCTCTCATTAGTGAAAAAGGTTTCAGATTAGCATATGGAGTCATTGATTACCTGGTCTTTTTTAATTATCCACTTGATTGTCTCAGCTATTAACAACAATGTGTAATTAATATAAGGCTATTTGGCAGAATAAGTTGCAGAGGAGTAATTTTAGTAAATGTTCCTCCACTTCAATTACTATTTAATTACTGTCTCAATTATCATGAAAATCTATATCGAACAATGTTTAAGAAAATTTTGCCATTCGAACCAAAAGTAACCCCAAAAATCTGACTTCATAGCACCTTTGTAGCCACTCTTTCTTGTGGGAATATACTTGTTATTTATTGTCAAAACATTATTCAATACATCTCATTGCATGTCAGAAGCGTGCAGAGTTGTTGGACCTTCATGTAAAGATTATTTGAATTCTCCCCAGGCAAGTGGGATTAAAGAGAATTCCAAGGCTTTTTATATATACATTAGAAGGAAGAAGCAAAATGGGAAGAGGCCTTTTTGAGATAGAAATGTCAAATGCTAGGGGGTATAGCTTTCAGGTGAGATGGAGTAAGTTTTTTTTTCACAGAGAGTGGCAGGTATTGAATCATGCTCACGGAGAAAGTGGTAGAAGTAGTGTGATAACAATGTTTAGGCAAGGAATTACAGGATATAGACCACTATTCAGTTTAAATTGTCATCCTGGTCAGCACAAATCTTGTGAGCGGAAAGGTCTGTTCCTGTACTATTGTGATCCTATGTTCTCTCTTTATAGTCACAACAAACTTAATCATCCCTTTTCAATCTTTTTATTAGTTTCATAAAATATAAACATAAGATAACAATAATACAAATAGTTGGAGATACATTGTTGTACTTAAAATGAATAATTATAAGACCAAATAGTATAAATTGACAAAACTCCCAATCGTGTAGGATAACAATGAATAATACAGGACAAAAAACCCGAAGAAAAATCATGAAAAAGAAAAAAAAATAGAAAAAAAACAAACCCCACCCTCCAAAAAAAACTAAACTAAACAGAATTAGACAACTAAACTAAAAGACTTGGGCAATTTTAACAACGTAAAAATGGAAAAGAAGAAAACCTTAGTGTCGACGACTCCATTCCTCTCAACCAATAGTACAGAGAAATAAAATAAGTTTGGAAATGGTCAAATTATATCATATGAAAATGCTGAATGAATGGCCTCCAAGTTTTTTCAAATTTAATGGAAGGGTCATAAACCACACTTCTAATTTTTTCCAAATTTAAACACAACATAGTTTGTGAAAACCAGTGAAATACAGTAGGAGGGTTAATCTCTTTCCAATTCAGCAAAATGGATCTCCTAGCCATTAAAGAAAGAAATGCAATCATCCGGCGTGCTGAAGAGGTTAAATAATTTGAGTCTATCATTGGTAATCCAAAAATAGCAGTTCCCGATGTTGGGGAAGTCCAGAACAAGGGGTCACAGTTTGAGGATGAAGGGGAGGCCTTTTAGGACCGAGATTAGGAAAAACTTCTTCACACAGAGAGTGGTGAATCTGTGGAATTCTCTGCCACAGGAAACAGTTGAGGCCAGTTCATTGGCTATATTTAAGAGGGAGTTAGATATGGCCCTTGTGGCTACAGGGATCAGGGGGTATGGAGGGAAGGCTGGGGCGGGGTTCTGAGTTGGATGATCAGCCATGATCATAATAAATGGCGGTGCAGGCTCGAAGGGCCGAATGGCCTACTCCTGCACCTATTTTCTATGTTTCTATGTTTCTATGTAATTGGATGAGGTTGTAAGTCTGTATTCAAAACCATTGAAATAATATCAAAAATATCTTTCCAATATTTTTCCAACAAAGGACATGACCAAAACATCCCATATATAATCTGTTTCTATTATTTCTTTGATTTACTAAATCATGAGACATTCTTGTATTATCCAATTTACATATTTCTGGTATTTGATGCATTTTTGAAACTCTTTTTTCTTTCAGTGGGTTCAGATTAGTTCCTACTAACAGAATGAAGAAGTTGTAACATTTCAGACTGATGTGACTATGATGATTTTTACTAACTGACCTTCTGTCATCTCATGCTGAATTAAACAAAGTTCCATAATGTGTTTGCATTCTCCCGATCAAGTAGTTGTTACAAATATATTTATGAAAATCTGGGATTTATTGCCTCTAAGAGGTGACAAAAACAGAGTTAGTTGTGGCTTTTGCAAAGAAATTGGATTGGCACAGGAGGGAAGATCATTTGCAGAGCTGTGGGAATGGGGCGAATGGGCTTGCTGAGCAGAGAGTCAGTGCAGACTAGATGCTTCATATGTGACATAATGATTCTATGATTCCTTATCAACTGTTGGAAACTTCCTTACTTTTCAAAAATAAAATAACAAATAATTTATAAATGATAAAGAAATACCTGCAAAATAACTTCTGAACATGTATACAATTGCAAATGAATGCTAATCATTAAAACTATCCTTTTCCAACATTACATACAAGCATTGATGATCATAAAATTTTCAAATCAATCTTTACTTTAATTGCTGCAAACTATATTTGGATTATGGAGCAACTTGTTGTTTAATCTGTGTATCTCCGTTGGTCAGGGTCATCCATGAACATTGTGTCCCAGTTGTCTACATGATACACCAGCCAGGGCAGTAGGACATGGAGAGCAGGCTGTTGCCCATGTGGCAGGCAACACCTCTCCACACAGCTAATGAATCCAAAGAAATGACAGAGACCAAAACAGTTTGGCAACACTGGTGTAGCAGGAGTTGCCGGTCAGTGTTGAACTCAACTTATGACTGCCTTGGGGACTCCAGCTCTAGATTTTTCCCTCGGGGTTTACTCCTGAAGCCTTCCCCGTGAATGGGTATAGCTGCAAGGCAGTGGAGGTTTGAGATCAGAATTTTCCTTCTCCTAGATGAGTTGCCGACCATGGCTGATGAACCCCACCTGTCTGAACTGATTGGCTTTAAGGTAACAGTAGCCTGCCTTTGCTCCTTCTCCTGTCAGTAGAAATGGTTCCACTAGGCTTAGTAGCTAAGCCACATGTGAAGGCCAGGAGCTGGACTTGGTTGTCAGAGGCTATTTCAGACGCATGTGATTCGGAGTATTTAATAGGTCGAGGGAGCTTGTCCTCACTGCCACCCCTGGCTATAACAATCTTAGGAATCAATCTATGTACTCTTATAGCACAGCATTCAACATAAAAATTTTGAGGGTTAAAGTAGAGTAATTATTAGAGATCTACAATCTATGATAGTCATAGTCATAGTCATAGTCATACTTTATTGATCCCAGGGGAAATTGGTTTTCATTACAGTTGCACCATAATAATAAATAGTAATAAAACCATAAATAGTTAAATAGTAACATGCAAATTATGCCAGGAAATAAGTCCAGGATCAGCCTACTGGCTCAGGGTGTCTGACCCTCCAGGGGAGGAGTTGTAAAGTTTGATGGCCACAAGCAGGAATGACTTCCTATGATGCTCTGTGTTGCATCTCGGTGGAATGAGTCTTTGGCTGAATGTACTCCTGTGCCCAACCAATGCATTATGTAGTGGATGGGAAACATTGACCAAGATGGCATGCAACTTAGACAGCATCCTCTTTTCAGACACCACCATCAGAGAGTCCAGTTCCATCCCCACAACATCACTGGCCTTACGAATGAGTTTGTTGATTCTGTTGGTGTCTGCTACCCTCAGCCTGCTGCCCCAGCACACAACAGCAAACATGATCGCACTGACCACCACAGACTCGTAGGACATCCTCAGCATCGTCCGGCAGATGTTAAAGGACCTCAGTCTCCTCAGGAAATAGAGACTCAGGAAATAAATAAATGATGCTAAACCCATATGTAACAAAATGTGCTATTGTCCACTTATTACGGGTTTAGATGTGATCAATTTATATTTTCTGAAGTTTATCATGTGTTTTAATCTCTTAAGTGTAAAGAAAGCGATAAGGTAGGTTCAGCTTTGTGTAATGAGAAGAGCAATCCATCTCTGAAGCAAGCAGCAGCTAATGTTCCTCAACATCTGGGAATTAGAATCAGGTTTGTTATCATTGTCTTATGAGATGACATTTCTTGTTTTGCAGCAGCGGCACAATGCAAACACATAAAACCTCTATAAATTACAAAATAAATAAATAAATAGTGAAAGAAAGGTATTACGAAGAAGTGTTCATTGACTGTTCAGAAATCTAATGACAGGGGGAAAGAAGCTGTTTCTGAATCATTGAATGCGAGCCTTCAGGCTTCTGTACATCCTCCCTGATGGTAGTAACGTGAAGAGAGCACATCCCATATGGTGAGGGCTCTAAATGATGGATGTCACCTTCTTGATGCACTGCCTTTGGAAGATGTCCTTGATGGTAGGAAGGTTGTGCCATTTGCGGAGCTAGCTGAACATACCACCCTCTGCAGCCTCTTGTGATCCTGTGCATTGGATGCTCCATACCAGACCGAGATGCAACCAGTCAAAATGCTCTCCAAAATTTGTAATAGTCTCTGTTGACCTACCAAGTCTCCTCAAACTCCTCATAAAGTAGGGCTGCTGGAGTGCCTTCTTCATGATTGCATCAATGTGCTGGGCCCAGGATAGATCTACCGAGATGCTAACACCCAGGAAATGAAAGCTGCTCTCCCTTTTTTCACTGCTGACCCCTCAATGCTGACTTGAGCACGTTCTCAGGAGTTCCCCTTCCTGAAGTCCACAGTAAATTCTTTGGCTTTGCTGTGATTGAGTGTGAGGTTGTTGTTGTGACATCACTCAAACACCAAGCTACTTCACTCCTGTCTCCTTCCCCGTTGCCATGTGAGATTTTTTTTACCAACAATAGTGGTGTTATATTCAAATTTATGTATGCTGTTTGAGCTGAACCTAGTCAAACAGACATGAGAGTTGAGCAGTGGGCAAAGCACATATCCTTGTGGTGCAATATACATTTTCAGCACCCACAGAGATTCCCTTCCTTGTGATGCATCTGTGTGATCATCAGCGAGGAGTAAAACATACCATTTACAATCTTTCTTATGTGCAATTGTATATAGTTCAAAAGGGGTAAATTTGTAAAGGAAGAGTGAAATCTGCATTTAAAAAGCCCAAGTTGGGGACATTTTGGAAGAGGAACTATAAAAGATTGGAGGGAAAAAGGTAAGCTAAAATATCTTAGAGTTGAAATACTTAAGGAAAGCAGTGCCTGCAATTGTGAGTGAGATTCCTACATCATCAAAGGGATACAGGCTGGTTCAATAAGAGTCCCTATGGCAGAGTGGCATTAGGTGAATAACAAGGAGACAACTTTATTATAGAAAGACATGAATATTTTCAAGAATAATATTCAATTATGTATCATGCAATTGTGTATTCATGTGAAGCGTAGAATCAAATATCGCTGTGATGGTTGTACGTTCTGGTATCAACTGTTTAGCGACAATAAAGTATAATGTAAAGTATAAAGTATAAAGTAATATAGCTTCATGTTCCTTATTTCAAAGTCAAGATCATTTGGCTATAGACATGTTAAATACATTATATTTTAAAGCATTTGACGGTAGAATGAAGTTTCTAAAGCTAAGTCCTTATTCTGAAACAGTTGCTATGAATGCAATTCATTGTACATATTCTGGTTTGTTGTGACTAAGAGATCAGGAGATTATGGCAGCTAATTAACATGATGCAATTTTTCTGCAGAAGAATTACGCAGGGAGCACTGAACCACTATAGCCTGACAGGATGACAGAAAGATTTTGAAGTGGAAGCAACAAACAAAAAGCTGCGGGAACTCAACAGCTCAGACAGCATCTGTGGAGGGAAACAGGCAATTGATATTTCAGTTTGAGACACTTTATCTAGCTCACTGAATTCCTCCAGCATTTTGTTTGCTGCTCCAGATCCCCACATTTACAGTCTCTTCTATCTCTATTTGAGGAGGAAGCATTGATAATAATTGACAGCTGACTATACAGATACGAGGTCTCAGTGGATTTCGAAAAGACTTTCTCTTATGCATTTAATTTCCCAAACTTTTGATCTTCTTGCAAAAGGACTGGACTACCATAAAACAAAACAGAGTTAACAAAATTCCTGGAAATAGCGCGAAAAGATCTGGAAATTCAAGATACCTCTAAACAAAAGTCAAGCGGTTAGGTGGAAAGTAGAGAGAAAATATGCAAACAGCCAAATTTAACAACACAAGGGCACAAAAGGTTTTTGTAGATGTTGGAAATATTGAGCAACACACAGAATGTGCTGGAGGAACTCAAACAGGTCCGACAACATCTGTAGAGGGAAATGAACAGCTGACAATTCTGGCCAAGATCCTTCATTGGGACTGGAAAGGAGGACAGCAGAAGCCTGAATAAAAAAGGTCAGGGAGGGGGAGGAGCACAAGGAGGCAGATAGTAGATGAGTCCGGTGATGGGGGATGAAAGGGAAATGAGAAGCTAAGAGGTAACAGGTGGAGGGGACAAAGGGATGAAGGAGAAGGAATCTGATAGGAGACAACAGTAAACCATAGAATAAAGGAAAGGAGGAGGGGAACCAGAGGGAGGCGATGGACAAGTTGTGAATGTGGGGGAGGGGAGGCAAAATAGTGAAGGGGGCACAGGAATGAAGGGAAACAAGTGAGGGGGTGGGATAGAGAAGAAAAACAGAGGGGAGTGTTTACTGGAAGTTAGAAAAATCTAACTTCCAGTCTGTCTACTAGGTAGTCTTCCTACTTAAACAGGGCTCCATGGTAACATAGCAGTTAGCGCGACGCTATTACAATTCGGGGTGTTGGAGTTCGGGGTTCAATTCCCATGTTATCTGCACATACTTCCCTTGAAATGCATTGGTTTTCTCAGGGTGCTCTGGTTTCCTCCCACAGTCCAAAGATGTACCAGTTAGTAGGTTAGTCGGTCATTGTAAATTGTCCCAGAAATAGGCTAGGGTTAAATCAGGTGTTGGACGGTGCAGCTTGAAGAGCCGAAAGGACCTATCCCGAGATGTATCTCTAAGTAAATAAAAAACAATCGATGTTGATGCCATCAGATTAGAGTCTGCTGAGGTGGAATGCGAGTATGACTTCTCTAACCTGCATCTGGCCTCATCGTGGTCGTAGAGGAGGCCATGGACAGACATGTCAGCGCGGGAATGGGAAGGGAATTGAAATGAGTGGTCATGGAGAGATCGTGGCTATTGCAGCAGACAGAATGAAGGTGCTCACTGAAGCAGTCCCCCGTCAGCTCTCACCGATATAGAGGAGGCTGCTGCATAAGCAGTATATGCAATAAATGACACCAGCAGACTCATAGGTGAAGCATCACCTCATCTGCAAGGACGGTTTAACAACACAACCTCTGGACTCTATCAGAAGATTATTTCCCAAATTTGTATTCAGGAAAGACAACTCACCTAAGTATTTTTAGCAACATTAACAGCTGAAGCAATTACAAAGTTTAGGTAATAAGATTCATAGTCTGCTAAGATTAATATGTTCCCTTGAATGAGTACTGTTAGGAATACAACCTTTGGGTCCAATACTAACACTAAGGTAATATCTGTGACAGGTTACAGAATGCCAGCAGAAGCTTTAAATTCATTCTCAGTGGGAGACGTATATTGTGTTAGATCCCCATTTATCTGTGAAACATCTAATAATTTAGAAGTGCAGTTTTGTCTATGGAATTGTCAGGTATGCTTAGTGTGATTAATATTTAGATTGATTTAATGATATGATGGGCCCACAATTTACATTGGCACATTCACATCCAATCTTTGCATTTTGTACATATTATTAATGGCTATTGGTATAGTCATTGAGAATGATTTAAAGAAAATGATAATGAAGGATTTTGTACTTCTGAAAACAAACTCTGGGAAGATCATATTCCATTTGAGTTTTGTTCTACTTTTGCAGAGTAGATCTCAGAAACCCCATCTTGGCTTGTTGCACTAGGAACTTATTTGCATCTCCATTAAATGAAACCGGAACAAAGGAAGATGGGAAATAATTGTCCTACTAGCAGAATTTATTGGCTAGGAACTAATTAGTTGACTTTATCTGAAGGATTTCGGAGAGTTAAACTCAGCAGAGAAATTGTGACTGGCATGTAGGATTAGGAAATAGCTTACACATAAAAATATTATTTTATGTGTGTTCAGTAACTATGAAGACAACTATGATTCATTTTTACAATACGTGATCTTTCTCAATAGTTCTTACAACTTACACAGGATCAGTGAACAGCACACACTGCACTTTATATGAAAGTTGATCAATTCAGAATCAGAATCAGAATTAGAATCAGGTTTAATGTCACTGGCATACGTTGTGAAATTAGTTATTTTGTGGCAGCAGTACTTTGAATAGACAATAATAAAAACTATAAATTACATAAGTATATTTAAAAAATAAATTAAATAAGTAGTATACAAAAAGAGGGAAAATACTAGGTAGTGTTCACGAGTTCATCGTGCAATCAGAAATCTGATAGTGGAGTGGAAAAAAAGCTGTTTCTGAAATGTCGAGTTTGTGTCTTCAGGCTCCTGTACCTCCTCCTTGATGGTAGCAATGAGAAGAGGTTATGTCCTGGGTGACGAGGGTCTGTAATGATGGATGCTGCCTTTCTGAGGCATTGTCTTTTGGAGGAGTCCTGGATGCTGAAGAGGCTAATGTCCATGATGGAGTTGGCTGAGTTTACAACTTCCTGCAGCCTTTCCCAATGCTGCGCAGTGGCTCCTCCATACTAGACAATGATGTGACCAGTTATCATGTGATAATGGTACATCTGTGGAGATTTGAGAGTGCCTTTGGTGACAAACCAATTCTCCTCAAGCTCCTAATGAAATGTAGCCGCTTTTGTGCCTTGTTTGAAATTGCATTAATACATTGGGCCCAGGAGAGATCCTCGGAGATGTTGACACCCAGGAACTTGAAACTGCTCACTCTTTCCACTTCTGACCCATGATGAGGACTGAAGGGTTTTCCCTTGACTTCCCCTTGTTAAAGTAATTCCTGGTCTTACTGACATAATTACAAACAGATCAGACCTTCAGCAATGAAAAATACAGAAAATGGATGGCACCAATAGTCCATCTGTCAAATTGTAAGCAACTCACGACAATTTCACTTACCTAAACAGCAAAAGATTGATTTTTTTTAATCTAGTTATAACATAATTCTACTAGGTCACAGTTTTCTAACTTCAGATTTGCTCTGTACTTGTATCTCAATTTTACTTGGGGAACTATGGAGTGCTACTTTTCATTCTTCTTGCCTACAGTTACCTGCAAAGATATGACTGATTTTTTTGAGTGGAGACTTCATTTCATTGGGAAATGAAATAGTTCGACTCCTTCTGGTCAGTTTTATCGCCCAGAGCAAGAAGCTGCAAAGGTTTTCAACTGGGCAGATAGAAGACTTATCCGTGAAGCGCACAGAATCTAAACCAAGAAGTAGAAGTCAGGAAGTACAAACTAGATCAAATGATGTGCAGGAAGCAAAATACTGTGGCGCTCTGGGGGAGGTGGGTGCCTGGTCAACAACCTGCCCCAGCATTCTTAATGGCCAGCGGTATTTATTGTTCTTGTTTTAAAATGTGTTTGTGGGATTATGGTGGGATATTTAAATTCATTTATTGTTACATTTTAGCTTGGGTTATACAGTTATTCGCTTGTGTGTGCATGAGTCACCCTGACTGTAACTGGGGTGTGGTGTGTGATAATCACCTCCCCTGACTGTAAGTGACTGACTTGACCTAGTACCAGCTGAGCAGCTTGACCACAGAGCCCTCATAGTGGTGATGGGTGGGCATTTCGAGCGGAGTCTATTGGAGGAAGCAATGAGGAAGGAACCGGGCAGTGGGTGGCGTTGTGTGGGAGAAAGTCTGGAGTGATCATGTCAGATCTCCTGGACTGTGCTGTGCATGGCTACCCCACAGTTCTCTCCTGCAGCCCAGGAAGAGCTTGTCCTCCATGCCTTTGTAAAGGTGTTGGTGCTGGATTGCCTTTGACAGCACATTTGCCTGAAATCACCACCATCGCTGGCCAAGGCACTGGTAGAGGTGGTGAGGGCAGAAGCAATTTTAGCCCCCCAAGGCGTTCTAGCGTCACCCCGCATGTCACAGGCCTGGCCTTCTGTCACTGAGGCAGAGGAGGAAACTGCTAAAGAGGAGCCTGTGAGATAGGTCCGGCCAGTGCTGTACCAGGCCCATCGCGTGCCATGGCGAAATCTCTGCTACCAGTGTGGTGAGGCAGGCCATGTGGCCCAGAACTACACCATAGTCCAGTGCAGACAGTGGGAATCACTGAGTGGGTGGCCCTGCCTGAGACCCTCTATTGTCACCTCTCCGGGTGGGCTGTTTGAGTGAAGAGCAAGGCTTATATGTAGGCTGCGTGGTGGAGAGCATCAGATGCCGTGCATTGGTAGATATGGGGTCAACCGTCACTATCATCTGTCTGGGTGTCCTCCTCAATATGGACCAGCCACCCCCAGGTGGGTGGACAATGATGGCGGTCCAGCTGGCTATGGTCACCGGCGACTGTGCGGTGATGAGAGGGAAGAGGTGGCTGAGCACCCGACTTGGGAAAAACAGAGTGGAGCACAGAGACCAAAGCCCTATATTCCCAGATGCGCAATGGGTTGCTGTTCTGGCAGTGGCCATTTTCTGATGATGACAGACATCACCTGCAGCTGGTGGTTCCCTGGGGGCTCTGCTCCATAGTGCTGCACTTGCTGCACAGGCTGGTGTGGGCCAGCCATTTCAGAGTTACAAAGATGTTGGATAAGCTGCACAAACACTTTTATTTGCTTGGGTGCAGGCAGGACATGGAGCTGTTTATGCACTGCTGCGACACTTGCACGTCCCAGAAGGGGTCAGGCCACAGGTCTAGCACCAATGCAGCAGTATCTGGTGATCTAGTGGCCCACCTGAAAGAAGGGACTATCCCCCAAGCTTGGAAGCTATTGGAAGCTGTTGGGAGAGGTACACAACTACATCTCTGATATTGCATATTGGGTGCGTTTGCCTGAGTGGCAGAAGGCAGTCGTGCTGCACCAGGATTGACTGACACCGTATCGGCCTTTGCCCACCACCGCAAGGCTGAAGGAAGTAAGTGGCACTCTAGGTGCCCTACTTCTTGTCTCACCAAAGAGTGCCTCCCACGTGGGAGCTACAGACACCCCCAGCACCTCAGGCAGCGGCGTCGACCACCACCAGGATGTTCGCACTTTGCTTTGCACTCTGTGGCTGCTGGGGATGGCTGACCGCTCAGGTGGGGACATTGTGCCGCTCCAGGTAGACAGCCCGCCCCAACATCAATCTATTGTTCTTGTTTTAAAATGCTAGTTGAAAACAAGCTGAACAATGTCATGGTGTTCCTGGGCTCATGGACCATTTGGACATCTGATGGCAGAGGAGATGGAGCTGATCCTGATATCGCTAAGTGTAGGTCTTCAGGCTCTTGTACATCCTCCCCGATGATAGTTCAGAAAAGAGGGTAAGCACCAGGTTGTTATGATCCTTTTTGAAGTCTCGCTTCTGAAAGCTGTTCCTCATGGTGGGGCGAGCTGTGCCCGTGATGTGACGATCTGAGTCTACAACCCTGTGCATTAGGGCCTCCATTCCAGGCCGCGAGGCAACCAGTCAGAATGCTCTCAAGGTGGTAAAATATGGTAAAATAGCTAATTGGTAAAATTCAGTGCTGAATATACCTGTTCTGATAGTTCTTCTTTTAGTGACTAGTGGATGAACAAGCATAGCAGATGAAGCTTTAACAATATAATGGTACCTTGAGCACAGGCCATGAAAGTCTGAAGACCAGAGCCAGGGATGTAACAAGTCTTTATTCAATCACTTTCAGTACAAGCATCAATGAAAGGAAGATTTCCTCAAGCATCAAATACATTGAGTTTTATAATTTTTAATCCAATTATAATACATGACAAAAGACTAACCGCTCATCATATATGGCAGAACAATTTTTAGTGAGCCTAGGTGGCTAGGTAGCTATTCAAGGACCTTCTACGATCCTATATCTAAGATTAAGATAGAGGGTACTTGCTTTTCAATGTTGCCAAATGCATTAACTCTAACATATTTAGTAGTTCCATTTAGTCTATTCATGTATCGCTGCCCTGTACCAATGATTACCAGCCACCAAGTACATTGATGGACCCCTATTCTAATTTCAGTTTTTGTGGATTGGCGTTTTAAAGAGTTTCTGAAGGAGTTCGATTTGGATTCCAATGAACACAGCCCTTTGTCCATTAAGTTCCATGAATATCTGGCCAACCAACGCATGGTCTTGTCATATATACTCTGACCAATTACTGAACAAGTATCTCCATGTACATGTACCCACGGAGTCATTGATTTTATTAATACAGCTAGTTTCTATATTGCATGTGTCAAGGCGCTCTCTGCTGTGTAACGTTGCATCTGCTGTTGTCATAGGTCGCAGCCGTGGTTTACATTGCTATACGTTGTGATTTTTAGATCAATCATCATGTTCTATGGTAAGGCAAGCTCTTGTTCATAGTAGTTCTTGTAATGTACTAACTCTATGCAATCCGACTATGCGACTCTACTCTCCAACGAACATCAAGATCTCTCAAAATAACTCTTGAATGTCTTGCTTTTGCTGAACCATGGCCATACCTGAAAGTGACATCATATGAAAGTTGAGAAATAAGAGCCTCTCCATTAGTATTACCACAGCTCTGGACCAATATTTTATCTTTGAATCCTTTTGGCACTAACACTTCACTATGGCTATGGCCTCAAACTCTTTATGCCCACTTGGTATCATCTGTCATCTTAAAGGAGGATAACTTGATTCTAACCCCTAGGTCTTTACAGGCAGTTAATGTAGTTGCTGATGAAGAGAGACATTGAGTAATTTCCTCTCCTTTTTAAATATCAGATCGGTAATATACACAGGCCCAGGAGGCAAGTGTCACAAGCAGTTTAAAAGATTGATAAATCACTCATTTCTGTTTTTTCGTAAGTTTATTTTGTTCCTAACAGCCAAGTTCACTGTGAATGCTGCACATTTTGGTCCATCAGAGAAGAGAAAAGCAGCATTTGAGAGCATGATGAATTCCTTAGCAATTGTAGAAGCACAGACCTTAAAATTACGTCAAAAATTTACCAGCACAGAAACAGTTCCAACTTGTCCACCCTGATCAAGGTGACCCTGTTGTAATCTGAGACAATACCACTGATTTTGGTATAATCTGTTAACTTACTAATGATCCAAACTGTTAGTACACTGTCTATAACAGATAGCAAGGGGCTTTTGTGCACTACTGCTCCCATGCTTCCAATCTGGAAATTAACTCTCCACCACCAGGCTCATTTCCCCTGTGTATCCAACTGAGTGGTCCATCAGACTTAGGCTGGAAACTTTATTGTACACTTCACAGCTGAGGGAATAGTAACCCATCTGTGTCAATAAACACAAACTCATTTGGATGCACAGTAAGCAATGGACAAATGAGTTGTCTTTGACACAACAGCAATTTCTCTGACTTCTCTCCAGGAAAACGTAAGTGCTGAGAAAATTGCCAAAATTGGAATTGATAGTGTTTCTAAAGAGCTCTGAATCATTAAGGTCATATTTGGAAATAAATCAGCTCAGATGTTGATGTACATAAGAAATAGTGGGAAGAATAGATTACTTGTCTCCATATGGCTGTTCCAACATTCAATAATTTAAATTACATGATCTTATTGAATAGTGGAGATCTGTTACCTTGGTGATACTTCCCTGCACTAATCTTGTATCCTTTGTTTGTCAATATATTATTTTAAAAAGGATATCCTGGTTTAAAAATCCTGACAGCATAAAAATCAACCCAATGTCTACTCTGCCAAGCTTCCATAATAATTTTTAATACCTGTGGTAAACCATGTATATAGGTTGTAACTGGGTTACCTGTCTGGACATGCCTCTCTGCTGACTGCTACTGTGGCCACCCCCACAGACCCCAGAATAAAGGTGATTGTCACTGCTCCTCCCATGTATTACTGTTAATAAAAGCCTTTCAGTGTTTACTCTACTTCCAGTCTTTCGGAGTAATTGATAGTGCATCAATACCTTAATGAGATTGTACCAAACTCAGGAAAATACTGACACGATTAGCTTACTCTCTCCTGGAATGGCAAACCCACCCTTCCAGGAATCAATCTGCAGAACATTTTTTGCATCCCCTTAATCCTTCCTAAATAGGAAGACCAGATCTGTTCACAATACTTCACGTACAAAGTCACTAGTATAATGTGCAGCTTGAACAAGACTCAACATTTGTATTTCAAGTCCTTATGACTTGGGTAGTAAGGGTCAATTTTATAGAACATAGAATAGTACAGCACAGTACAGGCCCTACGGCCCATATTGTTCCGACCCTCAAACTCTGCCTCCCATATTACCCCCCACCTTAAATTTCTCCATATTCCTGTCTAGTCATCTCTTAAATTCCACTAGTGTATCTGCCTCCACCACTGACTCAGGCAGTGTATTCCACACACCAACCAATCTGAGTAAAAAACCTTTCTCTAATATCCCTCTTGAACTTCCCATCCCTTACCTTAAAGTCATGTCCTCTTGTATTGAGCAGTGGTGCCCTGGGGAAGAGGCGCTGGCTGTCCACTATCTATTCCTCTTAATATCTTGTCTATCTCTATCATGTCTCCTCTCATCCCCCTTCTCTCCAAAGAATAAAGCCCTAGCTCCCTTAATCTCTGATCATAATGCATACTCTCTAAACCAGGCAGCATCCTGGTAAATCTCCTCTGTACCCTTTCCAATGCTTCCACATCCTTCCTATAGTGAGGTGACCAGAACTGGACACAGTACCCCAAGTGTGGCCTAACCAGAGTTTTAAGGAGCTGCATCATTACATCATGACCCTTAAACTCTATCCCTCGACTTGTGAAAGCTAACACCCCATACGCTATCTTAACTACCCTATCTACCTGTGAGGCAACTTTTAGGGATCTGTGGACATGTACCCCCAGATCCCTCCGCTCCTCCACACTACCAAGTATCCTGCCATTTACTTTATACTCTGCTTTGGAGATTGTCCTTCCAAAGTGTACCACCTCACACTTCTCCGGGTTGAACTCCATCTGCCACTTCTCAGCCCACTTTTGCATCCTATCAATGTCTCTCTGCAATCTTCGACAATCCTCTACACGATCTACAACACCACCAACCTTTGCATTGTCTGCAAACTTGCCAACCCACCATTCTACCTCCACATCCAGGTCGTTAATTAAAATCACGAAAAGTAGAGGTCCTAGAACAGATCCTTGTGGGACACCACTAGTCACAATCCTCCAATCTGAATGCACTCCCTCCACCACCACCCTCTGCCTTCTGCAGACAAGCCAATTCTGAATCCACCTGGCCAAACCTCCCTGGATCCCATGCCTTCTGACTTTCTGAATATGCCTACCATGTGGAACCTTGTCAAATGCCTTACTAAAATCCATATAGATCACATCCACTGCACTACCCTCATCTATATGCCTGATCACCTCCTCAAAGAACTCTATCAGGCTTGTTAGACACGATCTGCCCTTCACAAAGCCATGCTAACTGTCCCTAATCAGACCATGATTCTCTAAATGTCCAGAGATCCTACCTCTAAGAGTCTTTTCCAACAGCTTTCCCACCACAGACGGAAGGATTACTGGTCTATAATTACCCGGACTATCCCTGCTACCTTTTTGAACAAGCAGACAACATTCACCTCCCTTCAATCCTCCGGTACCATCCCCATAGACAACGAGGACAAAGGTCCTAGCCAGAGGATCAGTAGTCTCTTCCCTTGCCTCGTGGAGCCGCCTGGGGAATATTTCGTCAGGCCCCGGAGACTTATCCATCCTAATGTATTTTAACAACTCCAACACCTCCTCTCCCTTAAGATCAACATGCTCCAGAACATCTACCTCACTCATATTGTCCTCACCATCACCAAGTTCCCTCTCATTGGTGAATACCAAAGAGAAGTATTCATTGAGGATCTCGCTCACTTCCACAGCCTCCAGGCACATCTTCCCACCTTTATCTCTAATCAGTCCTACCTTCACTCCTGTCATCCTTTTTTTTCTTCACATAATTGAAGAATGCCTTGGGGTTTTCCTTTACCCTACTCGCCAAGGCCTTCTCATGCCCCCTTCTTGCTCTTCTCAGCCCCTTCTTAAGCTCCTTTCTTGCTTCTCTATATTCCTCAATAGACCCATCTGATCCTTGCTTCCTAAACCTCATGTATGCTGCCTTCTTCCACCTGACTAGATTTTCCACCTCACTTGTCACCCATGGTTCCTTCACCCTACCATTCTTTATCTTCTTCACCGGGACAAATTTATCCCTAACATCCCACAAGAGATCTCTAAACATCGACCACATGTCCATAGTACATTTCCCTGCAAAAACATCATCCCAATTCACACCCACAAGTTCTAGCCTTATAGCCTCATAATTTGCCCTTCCCCAATTAAAAATTTTCCTGTCGTCTCTGATTCTATCCTTTTCCATGATAATGCTAAAGGCCAGGGAGCGGTGGTCACTGTCCCCCAGATTCTCACCCACTGAGAGATCTGTGACCTGACCCGGTTCATTACCTAGTACTAGATCTAGTATAGAATTCCCCCTGGTCAGCCTGTCCACATACTGTGACACTTAACAAACTCTGCCCCATCTAAACCCTTGGAACTAATCAGTTGCCAATCAATATTAGGGAAGTTAAAGTCACCCATGATAACAACCCTGTTATTTTTGCACCTTTCCAAAATCTTCCTCCCAATCTGCTCCTTGGTATCTCTGCTGCTACCAGGGGGCCTATAGAATACATCATAATTCCATGTATGTATCCATGCTCTCATCACCACCTTTGTTCCTGATGCTTCTTGCATTGAAGTACACGCACTTTAACACTTCTACCTTACTGTCTTTACACCGTTTATTTTGCTTCTCTTTCCTCAAAGCCTATCTATATGTTAGATCTGGCTTTACTCCATGCACTTCTTTCACTGCTCAACCGCTCCGGGTCCCATCCCCCTTGCAAATTAGTTTAAATCCTCGGGGACTATTTTAATGGTTCTGTCTCAGAACCTGGTAGCGGACCCAAATGCAAGCCAGAGACACTGAAGAACAAGGAACAGGACTTGAGTGGAGTAGCGACAGGATACAGACAAGGAGCAGGGATAAGAACGCAGACTTGGGCTAGGAGATGGACAACACAGGAAACACGGACAAGGGATTATGCACTAGAAGCCTGGGCTTGGGCTCCGAGCCAGAGACTGGACAAGGACCCAGAACCTGGGTCTTGCCTTGGGTTCAGGCCCCAGAACTAGGCAAGGACATGAAATGACTACAGGACAGCATGTGGCTGGGGTCTTGGGCCTTGAGGCCTGCAGGCTGGGGTCTGGGGTCCTGGAATGTGGAGGCTGATAACTCGGAGGCTGGATCTTAGAGACAGACTGGGAACTGTACATCAACAGAGAGCCAGGACTTATCCTTCGAAAAGCCAGGACTCATCTTCAACTGACACTAACATGAGACTGGACAATACATAGACATAGAGCCGGGTCTCAGCTTATCTCCACACCAAGGTGGGACAGGTCCCTCCATCGGGTAACAGCAGAACAGCCTGACTTACCCCACAGAGGCAAGGACAAGAAGAAACAAACACCAAAGAACAACAGACAGTTCCATCTCTGCATCAGGGTTGCTCCGAGTAGCAGTTACAGCCAGCAACCTCAGCTGACTACAGAAGCAGCCAGATCCCTACCAAGTTCAGAGTGGCTGGCAGCCACTCAGCAGGCCCAGGAAACAGCCGAATCCATACCACAAAGACAGCTCCGACTACTGACAGCAAGGCTCCATGAGGGGATGGTTCCCCAACACAGCCTAAAGATGGCAAGTAGCCACTCCAGTGTTCCACTGGCAGGTTACTCCCAGGAGATCTTGACATGACAAAACCAGCAGCCCACACTCAACCCCAAGGCTACTTATATTCCAAGCACCAAGATAGGAATCAGGTGCCTATGATTAACTCAAACAAAACAAAGGACAGCTGGAAGACCCGGAGTCCTGAGTCCACGGATCGGACTGTGAACCAGAATGCGGACTTCACGGACCGGATCATGACAGGTTCACCATTACTAACCCTTAAAATTCATAATTGCTTACTATATCTGGTGTTAATTTTTTTGTGACTTATGTCAATGGACATCAAACTTTCTCTGTAAACCAACACTTCAATCTCGCACTATTTAAAAATATCCCACCTTCATTTTCTTTCTACTGAAGAGGATGACCTTACATTTTTCCACATTATATCTTATCTGCCATGTTCTTGACCATTTATTTAGTCTGCTCACATTTCTTTGAAGCCTCTATGCATCCTCCTCACAGCTACACTGCCACCCGAGCTTGGCATCATTGACAAATGCGGATTTATAACATGATCCCTCATTCAAATCATTGATATAGATGGTGAACAGCTGGAGTCCCAGCACTGATCTCAGCAGAACCCCACTCATCACTAACTCTGAATTCTTGGTTTTTTGACTATGAGTATTCTCCAAAATTGTTTCCAAGCCAGCATGTGGGCATCCTGGGTTATGGAGGACCTGAAAATACCCATCTTTATGAAAATTCTCCTGATGGCCAGAAAGAAGTACAATCTACTAATCGGTGAATAGAATGAAGAATGGGTGCTGGAAACACACCGAACAAAGTCTTTGTTCCTGCCATGTGGTTTTAGGAATGGAGATGGCTATTTTGTGAAACTGTCCTTGCAGCCGTCAGTTTGTGAACTGGTGAACGGGTTCTTGTTCAGGAATAATTTAATCAGAGTAATTGAATGGGTACATAAGGAGTTTCTGCTAAACCTAAGACCATTCTCAGATAGGAAGCTGCTTAATATGTAAAATGGCAGGCTTGCAGAAGGAACAGGCTATGATCTGGTCTTCTGGGCCCAGTGTTTGGCTGACCTCGTTGTACTGGTTTAAACCAGTCTGAGTTGGACAGAACAAAAGAAATCACCTAAGGCACATGGCTAGGTGAAAGGGCCATAAAGCAATAGTACTTCACAAACAAGAGAAAATCTGCAGATGCCGGAAATCCAAGCAACTCACACACAATGCTGGAGGATCTCAACAGACCAGGCAGCACCTATGGAAAAAAGTACAGTTGACGTTTCAGGCCAAAACTCTTTGGCAGGACTGCAGGAAAAAAAGCTGAGGGGTAGATTTGAAAGGTGGGGTGAAGGGAGAGAGAAATGTCAAGCAATAGGTGGAACTTGGAGGGGGAGAGATGAAGCAAAGAGCTAGGAATTTGATTGGTGAAAGAGACAGGAGGCCATGGAGGAAAGAAAAAAGGGAGGAAGGAGGAGGACCAGAGTGAGGTGATGGCTGGGCAAGGAGATAACATAAGAGAGGGACAAAGGGATGGGAATTGGTGAAGGTGGGGGGGGGGAAGTATTACTGGAAGTTTGAGAAATTGATGTTCATGCCATCAGGTTGGAGGCTACCTAAACGGAATATAAGGTGTTCTTCCTCCAGCCTAAGTGTGGCCTTATCTAGGCAGTGGAGGAGGCCATGGATGGACATATTGGAATGGGAATGAGAAGTGGAATTAAAATGGGTGGCCACTGGGAGATCCCACTTGCTCTGGCGGATGGAGCACAGATACTCGGCGAAGCGGTCTCCCAATCTACGTTGGGTCTCACCGATATACAAGAGGCCACACCTGGAGCACCATACGCAGTATATGGCCCCAACAGACTCACAGGTGAGTCTACTTATAGCTTTAGGCCACATCCAATGATAGGTTGACACAGTAGGTGAAAACATCAGTAGAAAGTGAAACATCATAGATTGAACTGATAAGGATTAGATTGGAGGATTTTGGGAGCACAAGCAGTGACAACTCTTTGGAGATTAACCATCACAGAAGAGGCTACAGAAGGACTTAAATGATTAGGAGAATGTTGAAACTTTATAAAGCCCTGGGGAATCTCACTTGGAATATTGCGAGCAGGTTTGGGCACCTTTTCTTGGAAAGGATGTGCTGAAACTGGAGAAGATTCAAAGTGGTTTCATGAAAATGATCCCAGGATTGAATGGCTTGTCATATGAAGAATGTTTAATGGCTCTGGGTGTCATGGTCCGGTCCGTGAAGTCCGTATTCTGGTTCACAGTCCGGTCCATCAACCCTTGCTCCAGGTTTTCCTGTCTACCCTGTTTCTGCTCTTGTTGAGTTCTAATTGAGACAGCCGATGCTCATTGGGGCTGGCTGCATAAATACCTTCAGAGACGAGGATGTGGCTGCTGGATCGTTCTTGTCCTTATACCTTGTATCCCTTCCTCTACTTTCTGTTTCATTGCCTGAAGCCTTGTTGGTAACTCTTGCCTTGCCTTGCAATGCCTGAAGCCCTACCTTGTCTGGCTGGTAACTCTCACCTTACCTGAAGTTCTGTCTTGCCTTACATTGCCTGAAGCCTTGCTGTCTTGTCCTGGAGCCACCCTGTACCTAGCTCCCTTCCTGTCCCTTGCCTCTGTTGGGTAAGCCAGGCTGTATTGCTGTTACCTGTGGTTGGTTCTGTCCCTTCCTGTCCCATGCCTCCATCGGGTGGTGATCTGCGCACTGCCCAGAAGGAGCCTGCCTAGCCTCAAGCCTGAAGACCCTAGCCTCAAGCCTGAAGACTCTAGCCTCCTACCTCCTGCTAAGCCTCGCCTCAAGTCTCTAGCTTCTAGCCTCAAGCCTGAAGACTCTAGCCTCCTACGTCCTGCCAAGCCTCGCCTCTAGCCTGAAGACCCTAGCCTCAAACCTGAAGACTCCAGCCTCCTACCTCCTGCCAAGCTTCGCCTCAAATCTCTAGCCTCTAGCCTCAAGCCTGAAGACCCCAGCCTCCTGCCTCCTGCTAAGCCTTGCCTCGTCTCTAGCCTCTAACCTCTAGCCTCAAGCCTGAAGACTCCAGCCTCCTGCCTCCTGCCAAGCTTCGCTCCTAGCCTCAAGCCTGAACAGTCCTGCCTCCTGCCAAGCCTTGCCTCTAGCCTCAAGCCTGAAGACTCCAGCCTCGTCCTGCTTGCCTGTCAAGCCTCGTCCTTGCCTAGATTTGGGGTCCGAGCCAGAGGCAAGACCCAGTTACTGGGTCCTTGTCCAATCTCTGCCTCTGAGTCCAAGCCCGGGCTCCTAGCTCTCTTGTCCAGCCGGGTTCCTGGTTTTCATGTCCATGACCTTGCTCTCACCCTGTATCCTAGTCCTGTCCCTAGTACTTCAGTGTCTGTGTCTTGCACTTGGGTCTGTTCCCAGCCACCTCCATACGACACCGGGCCTTGGAGTATTCACTGGAATTCAGAAGAATAAGGGGTGACCTCATTGAAAGCTATCAAGTGGTGAAAGGCTTTGATAGAATGGATGTGGAGAGTGTGTTTCTCATGTTGGGGGGTCTAAAACCAGGGAGTATGTCCTTAGAATAGAGGGATGTCCTTTTAGAACAGAAATGGAGGAATTTCAGTAGCAAGAGAGTGGTGAATCTGTGGAATGCTTTGCCATAGGCAGTTGTGGAGGTCAGCTTATTTATATCTAAGGTAGAGGTTGATAGATTCTGGACTAGTCAGGGCAATGAAGGGATGCGGGGAGAAGGCAGGAGACTGGGACTGAGAGGAAAATTGGATCAACCATGATGAAATGGTGGAGCAGACTCAATGGGCCAATTGGCCTAATTCTGCTCCTATATCTTACAGTCTAATGGTAACCTAGGAGGTAGCTGTATTATCTAAATTACCATACATTATGATTTTATTGAACAAACATTCTGATGTTTGAAAATCCAAGTACACCATATTACCTATTCTGATTTTGACAAACTCACAAATCACTAATACCTTTTTCAAAGTTGATTTCATTCTCAGAAATCCATGGTTACTCTGCTCAATCCTATTATTATATTTATTTATTGAGGTACACCACAGAACAGGCCCTTCTGGGCCTTTGAGCTGCGCTGCCCAGAAACCCCTAATTTTTAACCCCAGCCTAATCACGGGACAATTTACAATGACCAATTAACCAACCAACTAGTATGTCTTCAAACTATCGGAGGAAATTGGAGCACCTGGAGGAAACCCATGTAGTTTATTTTCTAACTGCCTTGTTACCATTTCCTTAATAATAGATTCCAGTGTTTTCACTATCACCGATTATAAAGACAGCTAATTGGGAGTTTTCTGTTTTTTTTCATTTCTCCATTTTATTACCTTGCCCTTACATTTGCAACTTTCCAATCTGTGGCACCATTTTATAATCCATGCAGCATCCACCATAACTCTATCAAATGTGTAGGATTCAGATCATTAGCTCCTGGATATTTATTATCTTTCATTTCCATTAATGCCTTGAGGACTAATGTCTTTCTAATACTATTTTTGCGAGGTTTACTATGTTCTTTTCCATGAAGACAGATGTAAAATATTGCTTAGATTTTTTTTCTGTCATTACCTCATCCAAAATATAATTCCTCAATGTATACTGCAGCCACATTAATTTGTTCTTTCCCCCACCCGCTCTTTTTAACTGGTTGTGGAAGCTCATAATCTGTTTTATGTTCCTTATCGCCTTACTCCCATTTTCTATATTCTACTTTCCCTTTACTTCTCATTGCCTTGTTCCTCCATTGCTGAATTTTGAAATTTTCTCAGTCTTTGGCAACATTTTAATTGTTTCCCCTGACCTAACACCGCTTTTTAACTCTCTTGAGATTTATGGCTGGTGGCTTTTTTGCCTGAAATGTTATATCTTACTTGCAGTTCATGTGTTCATTATGTCATCTTTAAATGCTATTTTAAAGATCATCTCATCCATCCACAATTGCGATTATTTGGATTTAAACCCTTACACACATTCAAAACTAAATAATTTTAATTCAGATATAACATTCTAATATTTATGATCAATATTGTCATAACGTTCCTTAACCACCAGATTATTGAGAGACCCTTTCTCATTGTGCAATACGAGATCAAAATAGACTACCTCCTTGATGGTTCATCGATGCACTAATATATAAAAAAAACTTGGGAAACAGAGCTGGGCGCTGATAGTGAATTTATTTGGGCATTTGTCTATAGGATCAATTCTTGCAAAGGAATAATCCAAACTAAACATGGAGATATTTCTCCAGTTCACAAAACATGCAGAAATAATTACAGTACTGCCACACACACAAAATGCTGGAGGAACTCATCAGGTCTGGCATAATCTATGGAAATGAATAAACAGTCGACATATCAGGCCAAGGCCTTTCAGCAAGTCTGGAAAGGAAGGGGAAAGATACCACGAATAAGAAAGTGGGGAAAGTGAAAGGAGTATAAGCTAGAAGGTGATAGGTGAAGCCAAGTGGGAGTGAGAGGGGCGATGAAGAAAGAAGGTGATAGGTGGAAAAGGCAAAAGTAGGAGAAGAAAGAACCTGATAGAAGAGGAGAGTGTACCATTGGAGAAGGGCGGAGGGGGGGGGGGGTGGGCACCAGGAGTAATTAGGCTTGCTTGCAGGTTTAGGTCAATTCCAAAAAAAATGTAAATCTTGCATCTGTGGTTTGCTAGGATCCAGTCAATACATTCCTATGAACTTGAAATTGTGATTATAGTACTGCTCAGTTAAATGCTAGTTTTAAGTAACTAATTGTTACATTCTGCTACATTTCTTCAACATTCATCTCTTCTACATTTTTCCCACTATCATATAATTGCTCTTATTTCATTTCTTTCGTTGGCACTGTTCATTCAAAGAAAGTTGAATGCAATTTTTCCGGCTCACTGATCTCACCATTAATTTAGACTCACAACCCAATTCCATAATATTGGATTCTGATTGGCTGAATTCTAGGCTGCTAAATTGATTGTGATTTGCTCACTTACTGCATGGAGTTATGAACAGTATTAATGGCTGTGTCAAGGGCACAGAGTGTATTCTAGGGTGTAAGACTTTGATGTCTCTCACCAAACAAGGCTTGGTAGCTTCACAACAGACTTATGTCAGACTGGATCTGCAGTGTGTAGTGACTGAACAAATGCACAATGTAATCATCAACATTCTACGCATCCATTACAATTTTGACAGGAGTGGCTATTACTCAATATTTAGAGGCAGAAACCTCTCCTCACACAGTGGCACCTTCCACTATGTTGTGTGTTCTTTCCATCACGATAAATGGGATAGACCTAAAACAGTCCCAGCAGCTCAAAAGTGGAACAATACACACAAAGCACTGTAGGAACTCAGCAGATCAGACAACATCTATGGAGGGAAATGGACCATTGACATTTCGGATGGAGGATTTTGTCCTGAAATCCAAAACTGTTCATTTGCTTCCATAGCTGCTGTCTGACTTGCTGAGCTCCTCCAGCACTTTGTGTATGTCGCTTAAGATTTCCAGCATCTACAGAATCTCACGTCTCAGCTCAAAACTGAGCTTCCTGGAGGAGGAGCAGCAGAAATAGTCAACAGCTCAGTCCGAAAACCTATTGGCTAAGATGACCTTCACTCCACCATTGTAATCAAGCCATTGACATTCATTAACGTGTGTAGCAGGTCATGAATAGAAATGCAATAACAAACTGGTGAAGCTGCAGCATAGTATTACGTGTGAGTCAAACAGCAAAAACTACATGATGAAGGCAAAACTAAATTTTCCTGCAAACCCATGGATTACATCAAAGCTCTGCAGTCTTCAATTGCGGCAGATAAATAACAATCCCATTCTGCCCCCAAAAATAGTGGGGCACAGAAATTTAAGGTTAAGGACACAGAGTGGTGAGACCAGACACATCCCAACTTTGGCAGTGAAGACCTGCATTGCAGAAATAGCTGTGCCTCTAGCTAAGCTGTTCCAGTACATTTACAACACTGACATCTATCTGACAATGTAATTTCCCGCTTATGAAAAAATGCAGTACGAGTCCAGCCCTGCTAATTGATGTCCAACTGATACATCCATAGTCATCAACACAGAGCTGGTGTAGCTGTCATCAATGCTCTCAAGCAGTACTTACTCACCAAAAACCAGCTTACCTGCTCAGTGTGCGATTCACTGTGGCCAGTTAACTGCAGATGTCATCACAGTCTTGGTCCAAATGAGGACAGAAAGGGCTAAATTCTAGAGTTGAAATAAAAATGACATGGATGCAATATGAGATTGTGTGGCAGTAAGGAACCTTTGTAAAGTCAATGGCCTTCAAAGGGATTTTACTCCAACGATACTTTGCATAAAAGCAAACGGTTATAGTTCTTCTCCTTCTTGGTAAAGTTTAGCGGTGGTTGGCAGATTAACATAAGATCCATTACTGCCACTTACTGATTTGGAGTATGGAGCAAAGAGACGGGATGTATACCCTTTAAGTTCCTTTGCCCCAAAAATATATCAAAAAGTCCAATACTTTTCAGAAAGTCAAATATGCACTTACTGTATATACATTACAATGGCAGTGAAATCCTAACAAGCTTCCATGTTAAACTGTGTCTGTCCCAAGGACTTCAATTTATCAATTTGATTCTTCCTTTGCACCTCATAGGAACTGCATTCAAACAATATACGCTGCACTATTTCTTGATAAGTGCATTCCCTACAAATGCCTGTATCATCATATTAATTCTGAACAAGGAATTGTTCATCCTAGTATGTACAATACATAGATGTGTAAGTATAAATTCTTCCTTCCTTTTATACCCATCACCCAGTTGAGTTCTCACTATCCTCTGAATTTTATATGAATGCCGTCCTTTCTTTTCCTTATCCCAACTTTGTTGCCACGGTGATTGAACAGACTTTGAATTTATAGCTTTCACCTCCCCTTTATGCAAAGGCAATACCACATTTACATATATCCTTATGTTTAAGTGATTGCTTGACCAGAATGTCTGGCACTTCACCTTTAACGTTAAAAAGGGCAGGAACCCATAAACAATATATACACAAGCCTAGTCCCTATGGCTTCAACAGATGTTGTCTGATCTCAAGAAGAATGTCTGGCCTACAATTTGAAATAACTGTTTTAATAGATGTCAAGACCAAGAATGAATTAGAGCACGAAAATGCATAATCAGGGCATATTTCTTTGACCCATTCCAAGGCTAAAATGATAACAGCCATCTCAGACATGAATACTAATACTTTGTCTGATAATCTTTTCTTAATAGTTATCTGAAACGTTGGAACGTAAGCAGAATGACCTGTCATTGGATTTTTTGAACCATTGGTATGGATATTTAAGAATCCATAATATCAGCCTTACATATATTGCTAAACTTCCTGTGCCACTAATAATCAATCACACAAAATGGTTGCTATTATTTAAAGTCCTGGATTTAGTTGTAGAGTTTATTGTTGCTGTATCAAGGCACACAGTTATCTTCTGCTGTCCCATTGATGACCATTCAACCTCTGATAAAAAATTGAGGATATTTGTAGAAGATATTTGTTCGATTCCATTTTATCAGGAAATGAGTTAACAGCAAGACCTGAACAACTGAAAAGTGGTAATTAACCTTCACACTAAAAAATGCTGCGGAGCGGCCACCTCCAAAAAGAAATGAGAGATGAACCACCTTGTGTTAACAGTCAAAGGCATTTTCATCAGCAAGACCCGATTAGTAAAATCTTGGGGCTAGTCATTGGCCAAAGACTCTACTGGAGTACAGAAAAATGAATATCTATGCATCAGATGGGTCAAAAACTGTGCACCCTGGGGCAGGACACCCCAAGGTTTTTCATCGTTTTCAAGACACGTCAGCTGCATGCTGAACCATTCTCCACTTAGCTGGATGACAAGGCATTCATTAGCATCCACAGTAGAGCATCTCTATAGCTAGAAACCCTACCTACCACCTGAAATATTCTCTCCTTTCACAATCACTGCTCCATTGCAAATGCACTGGTCTTATTTATTTCAACCTCTCTGAAATCAACACTCAAACCCAAGATATTTTTCACCAATTTATCTATCATGCCATTTAAAAAAAATTTTGACAATACTTCACTGTTCCTGATCTAAACCCTGGAATTCCCTGCACCAAACTAGTTTAACAATATTTTCACCAGAGCTGCGGCAATTCAAGAAGCTGACTCACCAGCACATTCTCAACAACACTTCGGGATGATTATAAATCAAGCTCATGATGTGGTGCTCACATTCCAAAAAGTGAATAAATGAACCTCCCATGGTCCCAGAATACATCATGAAAACTCACCAGTGCCTCCTACTTTCTGAGGAGGTGAAGAGACTTGGACTTGGCACATTCATACTTATGCCATTCTACTGATGTGCATCTTAACAAAGTGCATCACTGCTTGGTATGGAAACTGCACTGCTGCGGACAGAAAGAATCTACACCAGGTAGTCAAAACTGCCCAGCGCATCACCGACACCAGCCTACCCAACATCAAGTGCTGAAAAAAGGCCAGTAACATCATGAAGGATCCCACACACCCTGCTCATGGACCGTTTGTCCCACTCCCATCATGGAGGAGGCTAAGTAGCAGCCATACCAGAACCACCAGACTTAAAAGCAGTTACTTTCCCTAAGCAGTAAGGTTGGTCAACACCTCCATCCAACTAACTCCACCATGACTTTATTATTTATTATCAGTCACCTTATGTATAGCCTAGCATCACCTTATGAACTTACAACCAATCTATGTATAGAAGCTATCTTATGTATTTATAGCAACACACACAGAAAATGCTGGTGAATGCAGCAGTCCAGGCAGCATCTATAGGAAGAGGTACAGTCGACGTTTCGGGCTGAAACCCTTCGTCAGTTGATGTTTCGGCTCTCGGCCCGGAAGGTCGACTGTACCTCTTCCTATAGATGCTTCCTGGCCTGTTGTGTTCACCAGCATTTTTTGTGTGTGTTGCTTGAAATTCCAGCATCTGCAGATTTCCTCATGTTTGCATTATGTATTTATATTTATTGTGTTCTTCATTATTATTACTGTGTTCTTCATCATGCTTTTTTTGTACTGCATTGGATGCGGAGTAACAATTATTTAATTCTCTTTACACTTGTGTATAGGAAATGTTATTAAACATTCTTGAGTCTTCAACCTTGAAAAAATTAACCTGGGTAAACTTGATTCACATGGGGCAATGTTTTTGTAGACTGTGAAAATGAGCATAGCACAGAGCCAGTATGAAAATAGATTTGCTTCAATACCTGGATTTCATCTTAGCCCCCCTTTACATCTATGCTGAGCGCCTGTCCTCATTGTCCTCTAGGGATTAGAAGTTTCTTCAATGTATTGTCTATTCTTAAATGGACTGGCATATTTTATGCAGTGGAGAAAATTGTTGTGCAAAATTTGGCTCCATCTCAAAAATTTCAGGGCATAATAGGTGCTGAACTTTAACAAAATGGCAGACGAGAAAATGTGCAGATGCTGGAAATCCGAGCAACACACACAAAATGCCGGAGGAGCTCAGCATCTGTGGAAAAGCTGACGTTTTGGGCTGAAACCCTTCGGCAGGACGAAATGGCATTTTGTTCTAAATTATATAACATATATTAGAAGCCACATTAGTGAGTGTGTCAGTGTGTGCATTGCAAAGTCTACGAATGCTGGGATTTGGAACAAAAAACAAGTTGCTAGAGGAACGAAGCAAGTCAGGCAGCATCTGTGGAGGGAAATGGACATTGGACAGTTTGAATTGCGACTCTTCATCTGTGAAATTAATTAACATGCAAAGCTGATTTGATGCTATTTTGGTCTTTTTAACATCAATAGTTCTGCTCACAACTTCTCTTATTCTTGCATACCTGATCCCCAATCAATGTATTTAAAAGTGTCGTCAGCTCTTTTAATTTATATTAGTGCTGATTTCTAAAGGCCATTGTTACTAAGCTATGTTAATTCAAAAACTTTAAATCTGTTAGATGCAGCAAATTTGAAATAAAGACAGAAAATACTGGAAATTCTTGTTAGAGAAACAGTTGATTTTCAACCTGATAATCTTTCACCAATATTCAGTTTCTCTTCCCTTGCTGGTGTTGTCAGACCTCCAGAATATGTACAGCGTTTTCTGTTTCCCTTTTATTTAAGAACAATATTTGTATTTCCTCTTTCAGACTGTATAGTTCTGAGCATGCTCCTTATCTCAGGTGCAGCAATGAAGAAAGCTGCTATGTGTCTGTATAATTAATCATAAGTCTGTGAACCAAATTGTTGCAATTTATAGGGATGAAGGCCATGAGAATGCAGTTTGATTATGTGTGCAAATGAGTACCATCAAAATGAATATTAGCTTTTGATTTTTGATCCTTTGTGGAGGATTTTGTGAAACTGTGTTTATAACTGAGCAAGGCTGCCAATTAACACCAGGGTTGCCAAGGAGACAATCCATTCTGGTAATTAACTCTATTCAAGCCAACTGACAATATACACTCAGTAGCCACTTTATTACAAGAGTTGAACCTAGTGCAGTCTTCTGCTGCTGTAGACCATCCACTTCAGGTTTTGACGTGCTGTGCATTCAGAGATGCTTTTCTGCACAGTGTATTTTATTTGAGTTACTGCTGCCTTCCTGTCAGCTTGAACCAACCTGGCCTTTCTGCTTATACCTCTCTCATTAACAAGGCATTTTTGCTCATGGAACTGCTGCTCTCTGGATTTTAAAAACTTTTTTCACACCATTCTCTGTATACTCTAGAGGCTGTTGTCCATGAAAACTCCAGGAGATCAACCGTTTCTGAGATATTCAAACCACCCCCATATGGCACCAACAATCATTAAATGGTTTAAGTTGCTTAGATCACATTTCTTCCCCATTTTGATATTTGGTCTGAACAACAACTGAACCTTTTCTTCTTCTGACTTTTTATGGCAGTTGCCAATCCAAGTTAAAGAACTATTTACTGCCCCCAACTGAACTGGAGAGTGGTGTAGAGAACTGGGGAAGAAAAAAAGCCCTAACTACTTCTCTTTCCAATGAAAACTAAGTTACCCCCAAAAAGCCCTATAGATTCTAAGTAAAGAAAGATGATGCTGTGAATTAAATTAAGGTCAGTTCCATTACTTAACAAAGTTTTAAAATGAAAACTATCTACCCCCAAAGATTGTAATGAAGCCTGCATTTAATTTCTATCAACCATATATGCTTCATGCTGTAATAGTATATGGTATGTTCAACTGTTTCGTAATGACAGTAAAACTTGCACAACCCAGAATGGGTTTTTCCAACAAGATAAAAGGAATAATTAAGCATAGTATGCTGAGTTCTAAGTCATGTCAAAATAATTCCTTCCCTTCTTGTCTTACCCCTTTCTCTCATCAATCCAACAGTGCTATGTATTTTGTAAAGGGGTCTCCCCTCATATCTATTATCCCCCTAATTCTTAACTCTACCAACCCCTTAGTTTCTTATTTTCTAAGTGAAAGGTCTATATCCACTGTTGAACTTTTAACAGCTTTCTTAGCTAAACAATCAACCCACTTACTCCCCTCAACACCTCGATGTGCAGGCACCCATAAGAAACACACGTATAAACCAATACTTCGAAAACAAAATAATGTTTAATGAGCTTCCAACACGAAATCTACTGTGAGAATGACCTGGTTTAAGACTCATCAAAACTGAAGAGGAATCTGAACAAATTACAACTTTACATGGTAACTGAACCTCTTGACCCTGTATGCATGCTTTTATGTATTGAGCTGCTGCCCCATGATTGGCTGATTAGATATTTGGATTAATGAGCAGGTGTGCAGGTGCACCTAATCAAGCGGACACTGAGTGTATGTTTAAATGAACAGTTACTTTGAGTGCCTTCACTGCACTTCATGCTGTAATCCCATGCTGTGAAGCTAGCAGGTGACGTGCCAAACCTCTTGTCATTGCCACACATTCTGGGCCATGTATCATTTCCTCTATTCAAAACCAATTGACTATTTTGTATTCTTTCAGACCAGAGAACAGCCAAAAGTGTTGGATTTCTACTTTGAGATTGGGTGTTAGTTCTGAGCAATGAGGGGATTCCACTTATTATGAGGGTCAATGCATGGCCTTCTGGCAGTTATTGGTGACCTTATTCAGTGACAATTTAATACTTCAGACTTGATCCACAAGAATGGAGAGTGGGTAATGACTCTTCAGTAAAGACTCTAGTGTGCATCTACACACAAATGGGTGCAAGTATGCAACAAGAAGAGCAGTGCGGTACAGAATATGGTGAAGAGCTGATTGTTTTCATATAATGCTTCTGATTTACAGAATAGCTGTTTGAACTGGAGAGCTTCACACACTGCACTATGCTGCATAATCTCAGGAGGACAAAGCTACAAAGTGTATAGTAAGCAATATAAGAGGAGGAGGAATATACCAGAATCACAATCAGAATCAGCATCAGATTCAGGTTTATTATCACCGGCATGTGATGTCAAATTTGTTAACTTAGCAGCAGCAGTTCAATGCAATACATAATCTAGTAGAGAGAAAATAATAACAATGATAAATGAAATTTAAAAAAAGTAAATCAATTACGTATATTGAATAGATTTAAAAAAACGTGCAAAAACAGAAATACTGTATATTTAAAAAAGTGAAGCAGTGTCCAAAGTTTCAATGTCCATTTAGGAATTGGATGGCAGAGGGGATGAAGCTGTTCCTGAATCACTGAGTGTGTGCCTTCAGGCTTCTGTACCTCCTACCTGATGGTAACAGTGAGTAAAGGGCATGCCCTGGTTGCTGGAGGTCCTTAACAATGGATGCTGCCTTTCTGAGACACAGCTCCCTAAAGAAGTCCTGAGTACTTTGTAGGCTAGTGCCTAAGATGGAACTGACTAGATTTACAACCTTCTGCAGCTTCTTTCAGTCTTGTGCAGTAGCCCCTCCATACCAGACAGTGATGCAGCCCTTCAGAATGCTCTCCATGGTACAACTGTAGAAGTTTTTGAGTGTATTTGTTGATATGCCAAATCGCTTCAAACCCCTAATAAAGTATAGCTTCTGTCTTGCCTTCTTTATAACTACATTGATATGTTGGGACCAGGTTAGATCCTCAGAGATCTTGACACTCAGGAATATAGAAAGGAAGAACATAAAGTAAAGAGGCTTTTTTTTGCCCACAGTGTTCAACTGTAATTCCTCTTTTATGAATAATCAGGCACCTTGCTTTCCCTACGATGCTGAAATGCCAAAACGAAAAAATAGAGGATCATAAACACAAAATAATCTGCAGATGCTGGGGTTAAAGCAACACTCACGACACGCTGGAGGAACTCAGCAGGTCGGGCAGCATCCGTGGAAACGATTAGTCGACATTTCGGGCCAGAACTCTTTGTCAGGACTGTTGAGTTCCTCCAGCGTGTTGTGAGTGTTCCAAAAAAATAGAGGAATTTAACTGATAAATCAAAGCTTGCCATTTTGAGTAGAAATGTCAATTAAGCAACCTTGTGCATTTTCTAAATGCGTGTCTCCCAAGAAAATCTCCCCAAGAGGTCCTACTACTAAACACGTCTTTACCTACCCCACACCACCCGCCCCCCCCCCCGTCCCGCACTTTTTACTTTCTGCAGGGATCACTCCCTTCATGATTCCATTGTCCATTCATCCCTCCCCACTAACCTCCCTCTCGGCACTTATCTTTGCAAGAGGCCAAAGTGATACACCTGCCCAGCTGGCAGCTCATTCCAGGTACTAAATACTCTTTGCCTGGAAAATATACTCCTCAGACCCCATTTAAACTTCTTCTCACCTTAATCCCATGACATCTAGTCTATCTATCTATCTATCTGTCTATCTATCATTTAGAGATACAGCACAATAACAGCCCCTTCCAGCCCAATTACACCCTTGCACCCTTGTAACCAATTCACTTATGAACCTCTATGTCTTTGAAATGTGGGAGGAAATCAGATCACCTGGGGGAAACTCACTCCATCAAAGGGAGAATGTACAAACTCCTTACAGAAAGTGGTGAAATTGTTTGCTTTTTATGCTAACCTCTAGGCTAGAGTGCTGCCTCCTTTAGCTACTTAGCCACACCAACTATGAGAAGCGGACATGGCTTGTTGAATATCTATTTATTCTATGCACATCTACCATATTTTAGCCTTCAATGCTCCAGAATTCAAGTTCAATTTCAAGTTCATTTATTGTCATTCAACTGTACACATGTATACCGCCAAATGAGACAACGTTCCTCTGGACCAAGGTGCAGAATAAGTATATATAATTCACACTCATGACATGTAAAGTAATATTATCACAGATAAATTATTAAATAATAAAGTTCATATACGATACAAATTAAGAAGTAAACAGTATAATGCTACTGCCGTGATGACACCTGGATGGTGGCAGGGGGTTCAGTAGTGTTACAGTCTGGAGGAAGAAGCTGTTTCTCATCCTAACAGTTCTTATCCTAAAGCTACATTACCTGCTGCCTGATGATGGATGTGTTATTATGTGTGTACATAATCAAAGACTTCAGGTCTCTGTGTACAATGTGGACAGTTCATCCACAACTGGGAGTGACATTGATGAACTAGGAGCATGCGCTAAAGTGTGGAGCTAGAAGCTCATGACTAGAGACTCCTGTTAATAAATTTGCAGGTGTTTAATCACATGCCAAGTTTGTCTTTGTTACAGAACAAACATAACATGGTGTCAGAAGTCGGTGTGAGGTCCAAACATGAAGAGTAACTGAATACCACGAACGATTAAGAAAAATACGCTAGGTTCCAACAGAAAAAAGACTGCGTGAGTACGGGTGGTGCCAGCAGCAAGTTGGTCAAGGAGGTGACAGAGCACATTGTGTCCAGAAGTTCACCAGGAGATTCAGGTGAGAGAAGCTCAAAAAATTTGTTTATGGATAAGCTAAGTCCTCCAGCACCTATGCAGATTACCAGCAACTTAATTGATAACTGGAAATGCTTCAAACAACGATTCAGTATACATTTGCCAGTGAGTATAGCTGGATGCATGGAGGAAAAATTGAAAGTGTCTATCTTTCTACATGTAATTGGTGAAGCACTTTGGATACCTAGGACAACTTTCAAATTTGATGGGACAGCCTAGACATTGGACACTCCGATGACAAAATTTAAGTAAAAACATCATGTTTGAAAGATATAAATTATTTCCCTGTGAACAGAAACAAGCTATTTGCTTTGACCAATACTTAGCTGAGCTTCACACATGGAGTAAGTCCTGTGAGTTTGGAGACTTGAGAGACTTACTAGTCAGAGACAAAATAGTTTCTGGAATCCCAGAAAATAAGCTAAGAGAAAGATTGCTTTGTGAAAAAGATTTGATGCTAGAAAAAGCTGTGAATATGTGCAGGGCAGTGGAGACCACACGAGCACAAGCTAAGGAGCTGCACAGAGCAGAAACAACAGTACATGTTGTGAAAGTGGAAGGTTAAAGCACAAGGTGTTTCCCAAAGCAACAGCCTAACAAAGAGGTAGGATCAAACAGCAAATGCAGCGAATGTGGAGGTAGGCACATCCCAACGATGTGCCCTGCTTATGGAAAGTCCTCCAAAAATTGAGGGAAGAAGAATCATTTTGCAAAGTGCTGCAAAGCTGGTGCTACTTAGAGAAAGGTGTACAAGGTTGCTGAGGATATGGAGGAAGTATTTATATATTCTCTGCAGACTGCTGGTGCTGGTAAAACAGAATTGATTCTCCTTGTGACTGTGAATGAGACAATAATTCCACTCAAGCTTGACAGGTGAACCTGTTATCTGTGGACAATTACTAGACTCTTAAAGTAAAGAGCAAGATTTACCCAGTGAAGTTAAAAGTGACAGTCTGTACTGGAGAGAATGTTTCAACGAAAGGAGGCTGTATAGTGAACCTTCAAGCACACGAGTCAGCATCTAAAGGCACAGTTATTGGTTGTACAAAAGAGAGTATAGCCAATATTAGGTTTGAGTGCATGTGAGAAGCTCAACCTGTTGAAAAGAGTTTCACAGTGGCTTCACAGACCAAAGATGACCACACTTCACTCATGGAAGAGTACACAGATATCTTTGGGGGGCTTGGATACTTACCAGGTGCAAACAAAATCCATGTAAATGTGACAGTAGCTCCTGTTGTTCATGCACGCATTTAGAGACAAACTTAAAAAAGAACTAACACGTATAGAATGGATAATTGTCATATAGAAAACTGTAGATCCAATAGATTGTGTGAACTCACTGGTCACTGTGCAAAAGAGAAATGGACCATTACAGATATGACTAGACCCAAGAGATCTCGATAAAGCTATCAAGAAAGAGCATTTTAAATAGTCAACACAGGAGGAGATCAAGATCCGGTTTGCCGGTGCCAAGTGATTTAATAAACCTGACCCATCATCTGGGTTTTGGCAGGTGAAGTGGATGAGACAAGTTCGAGACTGTGTACTTTTAGCACACTATAGGGAAGATATTGCTCTCTTCGGCTACCATATGGGATTCTGCCGCACCAAGCCTACCATAAAACCATCCACATGACCTTTGAGGACATACCTGGTATCGTGAACATGATGGATAACATCACCAAGGACGAGCATGATGCACAACTGAGACAGGTGCTTGACATGATATGGAATGTTAATTTGAAATTAAAAAAAATAAATGCGAGTTTGGTGTTAAGACACTGACATTCACAGGAGATGTCATACCAGAAAAGGGAGTGAAGCCTGACCCAAGAAAGAGATCAGCCATTGAAAAGATGGAGAGGCCCCAAAACAAGAAAGGGATGAGATGTTTCTTGAGGATGGTGACTTCCCTGTCCAAGTTCACCCTTCAACTGTCTACTGTGTCAGCACCACTTAGGTCACTCCTTGAGCAGTGAAATGAGTGGATTTGGTCTCACGAGCAAGAAGGGTGTTTCCAGTTGCTGAAAAGAGTCCCAACTGAAGAGCCCCTGCTGAAGTTTTATGATTCGGAAAGGTGTACTAGGATATCAGTTGATGTCTCCCAGTATAGGCTTGGTGCTGTACTACTGCAGCAGCATGATAAAACCTAGCAACCTGTGGCCTATGCAGCAAGGGCTTTAACAAGTGCAGAAGCCAACTATGCACAGGTAGAGCAAGAACTTCTCATCAGCAAATATGCATGTGAAAGGTTCCATCAGTACATCTATGGACAAGCCCCTGAGGTGGAGACAGACCATAAACCATTGGTCTCAATTACATCCAGACTACTGAATGACCGTCCCATGCAGATACAGTGCATGTTTATGAGGCTGCAGTAGTATGATATGAAGATGATCTACACACCTGGAAAATGCATGCTTGCTGTTACTGTGCTGTCTTGAGCAGTCAACAAGAAAGAAAAGAGTGACCAAGAAATTAATGTTGATATACAGGCCTATGTTGACATGATTGCACCTCCATTCCAGTATCTCCTGACAGAACCGAGAAGATTAGGAAAGCAGCAGGGACTGATAAAACAATTAAAGCACTCAAAGAGACATTATGGAAGGAATGGCCAGCAACCAGGAATGACTGTCCAATAAGCATTCAAGATTATTGGGAATGCAGAGCTCAGATGTCAGTAGTGGAAGATATGGACTTCAAAGGCAACAGGTTTGTGATTCCATTGTCACTACGCAAGGAAATAAGACCATAAGATATAGGAGCAGAAGTAGACCATTCGGCCCATCGAGTCTGCTCCGCCATTCAATCATGGGCTGATCCATTCCTTCCAGTCATCCCCACTCCCCTGCCTTCATCCCATACCCTTTGATGCCCTGGCTAATCAAGAACCTATCTCTCTCTCTGTGCCTTAAATACACCCAATGACTTGACCCCCACAGCCACTCATGGCAACATATTCCACAGAGATACCACCCTCGGACTAAAGTAATTTCTCCACATCTCAGTTCTAAAAGGACGTCCTTCAATCCTGAAGTCGTGCCCTCTTGACGTAGAATCCCCTACCATGGGAAATAACTTTGCCATATCTAATCTGTTCAGGCCTTTTAACATTCGGAATGTTTCTATGGGATCCCCCCTCATTCTCCTGAAATGCTCCAGAAGATACATGAAAGACATCTTGGTGAGGGAAAATGTAAACAAAGAGATTGCGAAGTGATGTACTGGGCAAGAATTCATCAAGACATCAGCAAGACTTCTGCACCATGTGAGGTGCTCCTCACCTACAGACCAAAGCAGCAAACAGAACCGCTTATACCACACCCTGTGCTACATAGGCTGTACTTCAAAGTTGGAGTGGATTTGTTTGAATGTATTTGGAAGAATCACATTGTAGTAACAGACTACTTTTCCAATTGCCCAGAAGTTGCAACACTACAATCAACGTCCCAGCAAAGTCATCATCACCTTTCTGAAAGCTCTGTTTGTGAGACATGGAGTTCCATGTGAAGTGGTATTGGCAATGGTCCACAATTTGAGCTGTGAATTTGAGTCATTTGCTAATGATTAGGGCTTTTGACATATAACCTCAAGCCTACGTCACCCAAAATCTACTGTCCTAACAGAAAGTTCGGTCAAGGTAGTGAAGGGTCTCCTGAAGAAAGCACGATATGGATGAGAGGATTTCCACAGAAGTCTGATGGTTTACAGAAGTGTGCCACTGCAGAATGGCCTTTCACCAGCCCAGATGCTGATGGGTCAACGCATACACACTAACCTTCCAGTGCACGAAATCTTGTTGACACCTAAAGGAGCACACAAGGTCAAGGTAAAAGGGAAAGTGAAACAGAAAGAGTATCACGACAAAACTGTAAAAGTCTGTCCAGTCCTGAAGTCTGGAGATCAAGTGCGAATCCGACATCATCATTCTGGCACATGATCCACACAAGGAAATATGCAAAAGGAAGTTGCTCGACATCCCTACCAGCTACAGGCAGAGTGAGGAACACCTTTGAGAAGGAACCTTGTGTTTCTATGACCACAAGCTCCAACCCATAGCTGTGACATGTCACCTGTCTGTACACAAAAGGGGCCAGCAGATGTAAAGAATAAACTTGTTGATCAGAAAATCACAAAAATTAGTGCACCAAATAAAAGCAATACAGCTGTGGAAGCATATAGCAGAACAAAAAAAAATCATTAAACCACCTCAGAGACTGACTGAAGTTGATGTAAATATCTGTGTTGGAAAGCTCATTACAATTGAAGTTAATGTAAATATCTTTGTTGGAAAGCATTATTGTTTCTTGTGGTTTACCAGGACATAGTATTATATTTGTTTGCTTTAAAGGTGCTACTACTACTACGTCGACTCAGGCCTAGGGGGCTGGCGTCGGGCACGATGACGGACTCTCCACTTCTCCCTCTCCCTCATCAGTGTGTTCAGTTCATCTACATTAGCCGCACCGCTGACTCCTAGGAGCGTGTTGACCATAGTCTTGGGAGGGTGCCCAGGGTTCATCCCCCCATGCTTAGGCTCCCATATGATGACTAGGCTGGCAGGTAGCTCGGGGTGGTGTAGATAGTGACTGGCTAGTTGCAGTCTTCTCGCCTCGATTTTAGTAATGAGCATCGGTAGGTCGTCACAGAGCTCGATGTCCGTCATGCGCTGTTGCCAACTCATGTCAAGATCCATCTGGAGCATTCGTGTTTAGCAACCATCTAGAGACTTTTGCATAAACTTGCTGAGTGTCCATGTCTCGCATCCGTACGTGAGAATGGACTCTATGACTGCTATGCCATTAAAGGTGGAAGGTGTGTTACTATATGTGTACATAACTAGAAGCCCATGAGTGTAGTCTCCTGTTAATAAATGCATTGGCATTTAAGCCCACACAAAATTTGTTTTTTGTCAAGAACAAACAAAACAGTGGGAGTCAAAGATATTGCTGGACAGATGGGAGGGATCACTGACAATTCTAAGGGCCTTGTGTACACAGTGCTCCTGATAAATATCTTTAATAGGTGGAAGAGAAAATAAACCTAACCTAATCAATTAATCCCAATAATTCAAATCCACCAATCCAGCCAACATCCTTGTTAATCTAATCAAATAGCCTCTCCAGTGTAATGATATTTTTCCTCTTGTGGGCAACCAGAACTGCAGAAATACTGTAAAGTGAACTTTGTATCGTTAAACAAACCTAACATGTGAAATAAATAACTCAAATGAAACAACTCTGAAAAATCAATAATAAATTATGATTTATCTTTTCTGTTTACTATTCTTCCTGTTTACTGTTTTTCTCTGTCAACACGGATAAACCTGCAATCCCTATGCCAGGTCTAACTTTCTAGGTCTAAGATTTTCCATAATCCTACAGGTAGCTGCTGGCATTTCTGTAGAAGATGCTGATAGAAATCTTATCTAAAAGACATTCCCAGTCCTGGAAAATAGATGTTCAGTATTAAAATTTGTTTCCCTGTATTTCTAAACCCTCTATAATTAGTTACATTCCTCCCTCAGTTGTTCAGCTGATCAGAGAGGGGTTGGGAAACTTAGTGGAGGCCCAGTGGGGGAACGGCTTGGGATCTCTGGGGAAGCACGTTCCCAGCAATGTACCAAGGAACTTCCGAAAGGAAACGACCCTATTCCTGAAGGCTTAGAGGGACCACGCCCCCGTGTGTCATCACAGATAGATGGAAGCTATGCTAAAGCCATCCTCGACACCAGGGTGCAGGTCAAGTTGTCGTACAGTTCGTTTTACATCCAGTTTCGGAAGCATTTACCCTTGAAAACATTAAGGGCACTGGAGATTTGGGGTACCAGTGCCAGTGATTATCCAGAAGATGATTATTGGTCAGTGAAACTGGAGTTCATGGAGGCATTGTCAGTGCACCCAGTGTTTCGAGCTGCTTGTGAGGACGTGTGTAGCGGCCTTGGGCCAGTATCGGATTTAAACGAGAGCCGATTGTGGTACAGCCTGGAGGAGGTATCTGAGGGTGAGACCCTCTTAGTAGACACTCCGAAATACCGCGAGGGAGGGGAGTTGAGCGCTGAAGACACCTTAGTGAGAGAGAGGTTGCGGCGACTGGACCCCTGTAGCCGTAGAAGACGGAGGCAGCGTGTGTGTGAATTATAGGACTCGGAACAGGCACACTGTCATTGACCAGAATACGGTCCTGAGGGCCGAAGACCCGATGGTCTGTCTGAATGATGCGATGTGGTTTAATGTGCTGGATCTGAGGAGTGGATACTGCCAGATCCCGATGAATGAGGCCAACAAGGAGAAGACAGCTGCTTTAGGTCCCCCTAGGATTCTTCCGATCCGAAAAGATGCCACTGGGCATATCCAGAGCCCCTGCAACCTTCCCGTGGGGCATGGGGAAGACCAAGGGGGATGTGGAGGTGTTTGGAGTTCTGGTGTATGTGGATGATCGCCTAGGGTTTGGATTCGCCTTGGGGGACTATGATGTGAGGCGAGTGCCGGAGCCCCGGACAACCATTGAAGACTTGGAGTTCACGCTCATCAAAGTGGAGACGGGGAAATGTAATTCCAATCCGAAACTGCGGACATTTACTGATGAATTAATCCAGAGAGACGAAACCATGACCAACCTTCGAAAGGATCAGCAGAAACTCAGGAAATCAATCCAGAACAGATTGGAAGAAGCTGGTGGTGTAATTGCGTCCCCAATGGAGATGGACATGAAGCATGTGTCAGAACTGCTGAGTCTGGAGCGAGAGTTGGAGGAGTCAGAGAAGAAGCTGACATCTCGACTGCAGGAGGCTAAAGAGGCTGCAGAGGCAGCCCAGGCTAAGTGCTTCAGTTTGGAGAAAATCAAACAGCAGCTACTGATCGAGGAAATGAGGAAGAATACGGATTCGAAGGATGATGTGCTGGATGTGTGGTACATGCTGCCTTTCGCTAACTTCCCCTTGATTGAGGAAGAGACATTTGGCCCTTCTCCCACTGAGTCAGGTGTAGTGGGGAGGGCTAGCTGTGGGCAGCCTGGGTTACTGCAGGACCCTGAAGGAAAAGAAGTGGGGCCCCGGACATGGGACAGGGGGCTCCGAAGTGCAGTGGGGGCATGAGTGAGAGATTGAGAGAGGAGTTGGCAAGCAGACCCGAAGTATCCCCAGTAGTGTCCGAGCCTGAAGGGTTTAGGTGAGGGGGTACGGAGGTCTCAGAGGATTAGGAAACTCCCAGGTAGGTTGGCCTATGTAACGCCCATGGAACAGGTCGTAAGGTCTACTGTTTGGGGAGCAATGTTACTGTTCGTACCTGGATTGGGTTTTTGTGTCTGCAGGAATGGTTGGTGAGTTACTTAGAAGTCCTGAGGACATGATTAAAATTGGTTGGGGGAAAGTATAAGGGGTTTCTTCTTTTATGTTACTGCTAAGTCTGATAAAAATGGCTTCTTTGTTATGTTAGAATAAAATGGCTTCTTTGTTATGTTAACTGCTGAGAAAGTGCTTTTCTCTCTCACAGTTTGTTTGGGTTATGTTATTGATAAGAGGATAAATGAACCAATTGAGATAGATGTTATTCTTTCTTGTGTGTCTGGAAGCTATTGTTTTCCTGGGCGTTGGGAGAAGACGGCGATGGGGACAGAGAGAGGAGACACGATGCTGTCGGCTGGGCGGCGGGACAGACCCCAAGCGGGAGTCCGAGGCCCAGGGTCTTCGGCGAGGAGAGGAGATGAAGACAGACTCGTGTGGAGCGTCTGGTTGGCCATCGTGGTTGGTCCCAGGCGGTGGGTCAAAGGGGTCGGAGGGGATCGAATGGTGGAAAGAAGACTCTGTTAATTGAGCTCCAACTGTTGTGCACGAAGTGGTTGAACTTTGATAAGTTTGGCGCCTTTTATTTTCCTTTTATATTTTATCTCTCTTAATTACATAGTTCCAGTAAGATCTATAAAGAGTATTCATTTAATCGCATAAGGTGTATTGTCTGTTATTTGGGTGGGGTGGGGTACATCACACAGCATCCACACAAACTTGATTACCCAGTTTGGCGGGGCCGAAGGCTGCTCCCCCTAGACGAAAGCGAGCTGAGCGAGCCTGAGGCTTATCAGGGGGCTACAGCTACTAGGAGCTGATTCAGAACCTGTGGTCCAAATAATAATTTCATGTTCCTTAATAAATCTTGATTCAATTATTCATGAAGCCACCACAATTAACAGAGATTGTTATATTGAGAACATTTGTCTTCTCTGTGATTTTGCCATTAATATAATCAAGAATTGTGATTTCATCATTAGTTTGGTCAAGATGGCAAATGATTAGTACAAATATACTATATTTCATCAATTAAACTTACATATTTTTATTTGACTTTAATTGCCAGATCTAAAAATTATAATCAACATTATGTATGTGTGAATAGGAAGGATTGTCAGTTATTCTGATAGGATTGAAATGTCATCGTGGTTTATGGCAAAATTTAAATTTGAAAAGACAGATGAGGAAACTTGTTAAAGGTGCTTTCATGTTCTTGATGAATTTAGGAAATAGAATTTAGTAAAGGTGCCAATTAAAAGGGAGTTGCTTTGATTTGATTATTGAAAACTATTACTTTTTCACAATGTAAGTCTTAACATTTGATCATTCAGTGGAATGTCAAATACATGTATCCTGTCCTTTTTTTCATATTATTTGTAGAGGTTACAATTCTGGAACTTATTTCAGCTGCAGTATTTCTTTTCCTAATCTTTACTTGTTTTATTCCCACTGAAACAGAAAAAAAATATCAATGCAATGTTTCCATGGTCCACTAAATGCAAGAATATGGTTGAAGGCATGTAGTGAAATGTATTCATTTAAAACTTATGGAACAAATGTGTGCTTTGTTCTCCAACATTTGGTTCAATTATTTTCTTTATCTGTATGAGCAATATTGGTGTAGCAACTGCGTGGGTACAGTTTGCTTTCATCATAAGCATCTGTGTTCATGTGGAGGTGTCATTTGTCTGGGATCCATGATGCTTATGCATTAACTTACAAATTCAGTTCAAGAATTCGAGAAAATGGCACCATTTACAATGAAAGCAGGAAGTTAGATGATTTTCCTTTATTTTACATTACGATCCCATCACTGGTGTTTATATTTCTCAGTACATTGGAAAACTGAGAAGAATGGATGTTAATGAAACAGAAGCAGAGTTGCTATCTCCAATACAGATCCACAATGTCAGTGACTGCACGCTGCCTCCTTAATAAATAGACAATAAGGAAAATTAACAAAAAGTGATTTACAAAAAACTTTCTAAAAGGTGGAATGCATTCTCAGTTGCTGATGCCTGATCTGATAACAAGATGTTTTCAAGCTTTAAATTAGTTGAAGTATTATTCACTGGGTATTGTAGTATTATGCTGTTATAATTCCATTTTTCTATCAAAAATAACTACTTCCATTTGAACAGCTCATTTAAGAAAACAAAATATCTTACTATATATTAGAATAAAAAAAGCCATGGATGCTGGAAATCAGGAATAAAAAAACAAAATGCTGGAACCTTTCAGCAAGTCAAGCAGCATCAATGATAAGAGAAACACAGTTGTTGTTTCAGGGTTGAAGACTGCTAGTCAGAACTGAATAGCTGACAGTCTCCATCAATTTCTGTATTTACCTTAAACATTCCTGAAGTGCTAGCTTGCAAGAGCTCACAAAGCCACAGAAGGAGACCAAAACTTAGTGAAAAAGGTAGATTTTATTCCATGCCTTATTTGAAAAAAATGTACAGGTATAAGGACATAGAAAGTTAGTAAACATGAGGAAATCTACAGATGCTGGAATTTCAAGCAACACACGTAAAAATTGCTGGTGAACACAGCAGGCCAGGCAACATCACTGTACAGTCGACGTTTCGGGCCGAGACCCTTCGTCAGGAAAATGCCATCCCCTTCTCGCAATTCCTCCGACTCCGCCGCATCTACTCTCAGGATGAAGCTTTTCATTCCAGGACGAAGGAGATGTCCTCCTTTTTTGAAGAAAGGGACTTCCCTTCCTCCACCATCAACTCTGCTCTCAAAAGCATCTCTGCCATTTCACACACATCTGCTCTCACCCCATCCTCCTGCCACCCCACTAGGAATAGGGTTCAACTTGTCCTCACCTACCACCCCACCAGCCTCCAGGTCCAACATATTATTCTCCGTAACTTCCGCCTCCTCCAACGGGATCCCACCACTAGGCACATCTTTCCCTCCCCCTTCTCTGCATTCCGCAGGGATCGCTCCTTACGCGACTCCCTTGACAATTGTCCCCCCTATCCTTCCCCACTGTTCTCTCTCCTGGCACTTATCCTTGTAAGCGGAACAAGTGCTACACATGCCCTTACACTTCCTCCCTCACTACCATCCAGGGCCCCAAACAGTCCTTCCAGGTGAGGAGACACTTCACCTGTGAGTTGCAGGTGTGATATACTGTGTCCAGTGCTCCCGATGTGGCCTTCTATATATTGGCGAGACCCGATGCAGACTGGGAGATTGTTTCACTGAACATCTATGCTCTGTCCACCAGAGAAAGCAGGATCTCCCAGTGGCCACACATTTTAATTCCACATCCCATTCCCATTCTGATATGTCTATCCACGGCCTCCTCTACTGTAAAGATGAAGCCACACTCAGGTTGGCAGAACAACACCTTGTATTCCATCTGGGTAGCCTCCAACCTGATGGCATGAGCATTGACTTCTCTAACTTCCGCCAATGCCCCACCTCCCCCTCGTACCCCATCCGTTATTTATTTATATACACACATTCTTTTTCTCTCCCTTTTTCTCCCTCTGTCCCCCTCACTATACCCCTTGCCCATCCTCTGGGCTTTTTCCCCCCCTCCCCCTTTTCTTTCTCCCTAGGCCTCCTATCCCATGATCCTCTCATATCCCTTTTGCCAATCAACTGTCCAGCTCTTGGCTCCATCCCTCCCCCTCCCGTCTTCTCCTATTATTTCGGATCTCCCCCTCCCCCCCCCCACTTTCAAATCTCTTACTCACTCTTCCTTCAGTTAGTCCTGACGAAGGGTCTCGGCCCGAAACGTTGACTGTACCTCTTCCTAGAGATGCTGCCTGGGGTTCACCAGCAACTTTGATGTGTGTTGCTAGAAAATTAGTGATGAAATTCTAGAGCATAAGTGATTGGTAGTTGAGGTGAGGCCGCCCAATAGCGGGGTGATAGGAATAGTGAATGGCCCCAAAGAAAAAGCATGAAGAGCAGAGAAATCTCAGAGAATTGTAGGGTTGGATGATATTGTAAATAGAGGGGTGGGTGGGTGGGTGGGTGGGAGAATGTTATTAAAGGATTTCGCAACACAGCTGGGAGTATCAAACTGGTGTACCATTCAAATGTAAGACACCATAGATCAGCAACAATTGTGATGATATTGGGTTCACTGTCTGCAAAGCCCTAAGCTCAAAAAGAGATTTTAAGTTCTATCTGATGTAGGTATCTATGGATGCCCTCACGACAGGGTCCTACTCTTCAAGGACCAGCTTACTTCCCTGTCAAGACTTTTTGGCAAAGTCTAGCTGCCAAACCTAATGTTTGAGTGGTGGGTTAAAATACTTTATCAAACAGGAAATACCTTCAGCTAACAAAGTAGTTTTAGCACAGTTTATTTTATTTTTAATGAAACATGCTTAAACTTAGACAAATAGCTCAACAATCGTTTAAAACTCAGAGGATTTCTTATTTATAAAGGATTTCTGAATTACAAAATATTTATAAACTATAAAGGATTTCCAAGCAAAGGTATAATTCTTATGAACTAAACGAACATACCAATGAGTTGCAGATGAGCACGTCGTCCATCACAGAAACCGAAGATTGATGAATGAATTTTAGTTCTTCTTTCTGACACCTGTCACTCTCCTTCTCATTCCTAACAATCCCCAATGCTCTCTAACATTTATACTGTTTTGCTGCTTGTTGCCATTATTTCCATGTGATGTTTTTCAGATAGCTTTGCTTGGACAAAGTAATTCTCACAGATGATCATTAAACTTCTGGGATAGAGATCCCACACACCTAAAATTAATACTGTGAAAGCTGACACAAATATCCAGAGTACATAACTATCCCAACTATTGAGCGCCTATACCTGTGACCATGTTTGATATGTTAAGTGAGAACATCTGGTCTAGAACCTTCCATTATCTCTATTAGAATGTTATAAATGAATTATCTGTAGTTGCCTGATTTGATGCAGGCCAATTAGCATAACCCCATTGTCTTATGTGTTAATATTGGTTAGAAATTTATCTTTGTCACAAACAACCCTGACCCTTTGGAAAAGTCACACTGGTTGGTAGAAAATTGAGGTTAACAATAAGCCTCTCAGGCTCTGGAAAGTGAATATGCATCACAGAACAAGACTGATGGTTGCCTGGGTTACCAGTTAGAATAGGATAACAGCATTGGAAATGTAGATCGCACCTAATCTATTGAAGGCAGAAATGGAGGGCCAATCAGGAGTACATTCGAATCAGTCAGTCCTGAGGCAGCAAAAATGTGGATAAGGATTCAGCATCAAATGAGTTGAAGCTGGGAATGATGCAGTGCGAGAAAGGATGCTTGGAGCTGAATTAACAATAACTTCCAAAAGTGAACTGTTAAATACTTGAAGGGAGAACAATTATCAAGGTAATGGGGAAAAGTGGGGAGTGTGGGATTAACTGACAATGATAGGTAGAATGGGATAAATAATTTTGTGTCATATCACGGACTGATTCTCTAGGCAGTCTTTCTTGAAATTCAGAGGTACTAATTTACGTATCTTCCAGGTCTATATATCCTTAGAACATCTACATTTGCAGTGTTAATTTCCTCATAGTTCCAGGAATTGAAAATATTTTAGCCTAATTGTTACTTACAGCATGTGTCCAGTTAATTTAAATCACATTAGGCTGCCTCATTGTTTCCCTGGGATTCGAGGAAATGTTTTAGAAGCTTTCTGTTATAAAGCTATGAAATGATAAATACTGCACTTAACCTTGCTTGGCTCCTACCAAATCATTAAATGCTTTCAGGATCATGTGATGATCTGTGATGCAGTGGAAACAAAAGTGGAGAGATTTTTTCAATCTTTATAGGTTTCAGTTAAATGCTTTTAGCAGGCCAATGACATTTGTTGTAGTTCTTCAAAGTAACTTTTAAAAGCAAAACTGAAATGATAAAATATGAGAATAAACCAGATAGCTTACCTTTATTCACACACATCTAATAAAGTATTGCTCTTTCAAGCACAGAAATGAAACTCCTACAGCAAATACCACCAAACTAAAACATAGCTTATAAGTCAAGCAACACACATAAAAGTTGCTGGTGTACGCAGCAGGCCAGGCAGCATCTCTAGGAAGAGGTACAGTCGACATTTCAGGAAGAGTCTCTGCCTGAAATGTCGACTGCACCTCTTCCTAGAGATGCTGCCTGGCCTGCTGCATTCACCAGCAACTTTTATGTGTGTTGCTTGAATTTCCAGCATCTGCAGAATTCCTGTTGTTTGCGCTTATAAGTCAATCTGTTCTTTTATTTTTTCTCTCCAGAATAGAGAGGGCAGAGAAGTGACCTTGTAGAGGGTTTTTATAATTTTGAAGAAACTTTCTTGGGCAAAAGCAGAGAATTTGATTTTATTTGTGGCAGTGCCCAAAACTGTGAGCCATAAATATTCATTTGGCACCAAGGAATCTAAGACAGAATGCAGGAAAAATATCTCAGAGGGTAGTTCATAAGTAGAAATTGTTGTGACCTGAGTGCATGAAACAAATGTATTAAGGGAGAAGTTAGAAAGGTACACAAGAGAAGTAACAGAAGGATAGATTAATAGGATGAGGTGGTAAGGTAGAAGGAGACATGTGTAGAGGATAATACTTGTTAGGACAAAGAGCTAGTCTCTATGCTGTAAAAATAAGGTCTGATACAAAGCTGTCAGTCCCTCTGACTAAACCTGGCCTTCAACTCCATCATTTGACTCTGTGGTTTCTCCTTCTTAGAATTTCTTATGAACTTACCTCATCTGATCAGCTGCAGAGGCCTATTCATCCTTTTGTTTTACCTAAATTCAATGATATGAAAAAAGCACAGGAATTTTCAACATCATTAGAATGTATACTTTCACTCTTGTTACCAGCTTCTCATCAAAACTGTGTCCAAATTTCAGCTGATTCAAAATATATATTTACTGTAAAATCATACCAAACTCCATTCACTCAACATTAAAGTTGCTGGTGAATGCAGCAGGCCAGGCAGCATCTCTAGGAAGAGGTACAGTCAACGTTTCAGGCTGAGACCCTTCGTCAGGACTAACTAATTTCCAGCATCTGCAGAATTCCTGTTGTCTGTTCACTCAACATGTTGTGTTTTATACCCTCATCCTGGCAATGTCTTTTAAAACTCTCATCCTTATTTTTGTTTTTGTTGCCTCTCCTTCTCATGAACTGCAAATATGCTGCAATTACCCGGCATTTAAACTGCAGAATCTACCTATGAAAATGTAGACTAAACGGTGCATACAGTGTACATAAATTCCATGTTTCCAGTGGACAGAGGTAGCAGCAAGGGACCTAGTAGAGCTACTGGGACTTGATGTTTCAATCTCTATGGTCAGTTGGCACTCTCGAAGTTGGCAGTGGGCTTGGAGTGGTGACAAGGAGGGAGGGTAGGTACGTCATCAGGGTCATCAGGTGGGCACCCTCCTTCTTTGACGTTTTGTTGATAAGCTCACGATGTCTCCAGAGGGCTCAACGGTGCTACCTGGCATCCCAGATACACCCCCCTCAGTTCCATACCCTCCTGTCTTCATCTTGCAGCCCAGTTGTTGTCTTTCCTTTTAATCCAAATCCAATTGCTACTTTCTTCTGCTGCATTTGACAAGGACTTGATTGCTTGCTGGAGGGAGTGACCCCCCACCCCCATCTTCCTCAATAGACTGGTCGTAGATGTAGCAATGAATCCCCTGCATCCCACTTCTACAGGGAAAATCTTGGTCTTCTAGCCATTCTGGGCAGCTTCAGTTGCCAGTTCAGAGTACTTGGTCATAATTTATATGGCCATTGTGTTGAAAATTTGGTTTCATCTTGAACATTTTAAACAGTTAATCATTTTGTTTCAATTTGTCATTTTTAAAAGTTTCACTAATTTAAAAATCTTTTTGAATCTAGATATGTCAGAGATATTCAATGAATTTTCCAGGCAGTGGCATGGTTTAGCAAACTGTCACAGAATACTGTGGGCAACATTTCTCCGGCTTTTGTTTGACTTCAGTTGCTCTTGCTATCAATAATCAGTTTGCTATGCAGTGCCCTGTCAGTGATGCTGGAGCTACTTCAATAAGCAGCTAAAGGCAAGTTAAACTCTAGTGGATAGGTGAGTGGCAAGCTCATGTAACTCAACATTGCTGGGAAACCTTTGTGCAATTCTGTGGGTTCTTTCTTGCATCTGTGCACCTAATGGCTATCAATAAAAGATTTAAAGCACTTGGATTTTCAGCTTTAAGTTAACAGCTCTGATGTTAATTCAGGTGGGGAAAAATAAAACTTGTGGCAAATTATGGTGAGTGTCAAGTCCCCTCTGGTATTACTGACAAGAGGTCTGAGCGAGGTTGCCTCTTAGGCATCAATTTAATATGCTTGGCAAGCTAGCTGTTTGAATCTGTAAAGAGGCACCCTTCTAATTTAGAGCATCACAGGATGTAATTTCTAGCAAGAATTCATCTCCTAAAGCAGGGTAGTGAGCCTTTCTCCTTGATTTGTGCGCTAGTGCTGTAGGAAGGATAACAAATCAGAATGAATCACCTGAGTATCCCCATGTTTTCAGATGCGTCTCTGGATCCCAGAGTGAAGAAAATGAAGGAAAGGAAGATTGCCAAGGTGTAAAGTCAGATGTCCACCTTGGGCATATTAAATTGATGTAGACTTCTGCTGTCTGGTCTCCCGAAGATCAAAATCTCCCTGTGCTATAGGAGATTTGGTGATGCTATGGAGATATTATACTTGGAGACATTCAGAATTGAACACATCTGCTCTTTCATTAGCTTCTTGACTGATTTACTACTATGTTGGCTTTATCTATAATCACATGACAGGAATGTTTGAAAATTCAACAACGTTAGCAGCTTTCCTCCAACTGAGGTTCCTTGGCAGCTTAATCCAATCAGCAAATTTTCAACTATGTGAGTGATTCTTTGTTGATAAGTGGATACGATTAGAAATTCAAGGGAATTATTTAGTCTGCTATTATATTCATCATTTGTCATGTATTGAGACATTCATCCCCAGAATGACATCAACCCTTACACTTGACATTTCATTCAGGATGCCCCAATATGCATGTTATCCAATGAAAGACAGTTACTGTGAAAGGCAAAGTAACACCGTAACTAACCACAAACACCAATGTGACAATAACCAAGTAATCAGTTTTAGTATTATTGGTTCAAGGACAAGTAATTTACAGAATACCAGAAATAGTTCTTAATTTTAATAGACAAACAGGATCTTTTATGTTCATGTGACAAGATAGATGGGCCTCAATTGATACCGTACTGCAAGTATCGCACTACGATATCACACAAAGTCTCTTAAGTGGGGCTTGAGTCTACAAACTAACCCAAAGATAGGAGCGTGTCAGGACGCTGGAGCAGAGACCCAATCGCAGATCAAGCACTGTACTCACTGTGATATTTATTGAGTAACAAATCCAGAGGGGCAACAAAGTCAGTGTCAAAATTCAGGCAGAGTTCAAAAAAACCAGAGAAATCCAAAAAGCAGAATCAGGAAACAGGCAGAGTCAAGAACCAGAACAATCAAGATAAACAGGCAAAATCAGGGTCAACAAACAGGCAGGGTCAATACTCAGAAGGACAGAGTTTAGATATGAATGCTGGAAAGGCAGAGGAAAACTCACTGAAACAGTCTTTTTTGTTTTATGGCGGTTGGCAACCAGTTTTTCAGTGCATTACCACCACCTGCTAGACTTCTTGTGTTCCAACCAAATATGTCCTGGAGTTCTCTACTTTAGACAATCTAGTTCAGCCTGCAGTTCTCGATTAGCATCATTCTAGTTGCAATTCCTCGTGAATGCTTAATGCGCTCATTAGATAATGCCGCAAACTGCTATTCTTCCCTAATTATGTCACATGTTTTTGCATAGTTGCATTACCTCAATTATATTGATTTCATCTACATCACTTGTAAGACTAAAATCATCTTGTTAAAGAACAGTAATTATCACATGTTATACTTCTAAAATTGCTGTTTTTCCAAGTCTATCTGCTTTCTCAGGTTTTCCTTTCCTTGGATCATAGCCTGTAGTTGTTTACTGAGACCTCGGAGTTCTTCATTTGCTTCCATGTTTTCATTTTATAATCTGAATGTAGATAACACACTTTGCAACAAATTCCTTTTAAATTTGTATCCTTGTAATAATTTCCTCCATTTTCCAATCTCATTCCAACTCACCGTTGTTCTTGTCGGGTACTTCTATTTGTTGTTGAAGTTCTGCACATTTACCCTGGGCTTCAACCATAAAATCTGAGGATTTTCCTTAAGTTCTGAAACATTTCTTAAATCCTTGACCATTTGTGATAAATATACTGCCATTAAGATTCCATCTCCCCTGCCTGTGAACTGTTGGATCCTCCATTCAGCATTTCTTTGACTTCTTTAATACCAAGATACTTTTCTGCAGACTTGACGATAATTTTAATTTTCTCAGTTCTTTTGCTTGTTTGCGCTGAACAATTAATTTCACCCACCATAAAAAGCACAAACTCCTTTCTACTCATTAATAGTGTATCCTTATTTTTCATATTACAGCTCTCACAGTTCACCAGTTTATTATTCCCTGTATTTGTTTGCTTGACAGCCTTTTTTTCATCAAATTCTTTCACTGCCTCTGCATAACTGATTCCTTGAGTTACTTTTACATATTGTATCTCAGCCGCCTTCTTGCTATAAATGCACCCTCAATAAACTGTGCTGTGTTCCTCGTCACAATTGCAGCATTCCAGCCTAGCTCCCACTTCACACTTTCCATATTCATGTTTTCCAGTGCATCCCCCACATCTGTTTTCCTCTGCAGACCGCCGCAATGTGCCCGAATTTCTGACATTTATAGTATCTTAAAGGCAGTGGTATATATATTCTAACCGCATAACACATATACCCTAAGTAAACGTTAGTCAGCAATTTCTCTTCATCAAAGTTAATCATTACTGATAAACTAGCACACGTTTTCCCCATTTCTTGTAACTTTCAAACATTTGGCCTCAATAATTTTTGCTCCTTTTATGTTCTGTTTAATCTCACCCATCATAACTTTTGTTGGTATCCCAGAAATAACTCCTCTGGTCCACTTTCTATTGTTGGGTATTGAGCATTGTACTTCTTTGCTGTCTATTTTACATAATCTTATCACTTTACCTTGCTGAGCACTATCCCAACAAATTACTAATAGCGATCCATTTCGTAACATCTTTGCTCCTTTAATCTCACCTATAATTTTGTTGAGCATCTTCATCAAACAAATCAGGTTCCAATCACCAAATGACACCCCATCTTCACTTAGTTTTATAATTGCTTTAATCTCATCTTCTTTCCATTGTTTTGCTGTCCTGCTTTGATCATCCGCTGACTCCTCAGAGTTTGATATCCCATACCTCTGCATTCTTTTCTTCCTCTTTCCATTCCATTCCTCTTTCCCACCAACCTCCAACTCTAGTTCACTTCCACTCTCACCAAAAACTTCCTTCAACATCTTGGCTCTTTCCTTGATGTTCTCTCCCTCTCATGCCATTTTCCAGTCACAACTCAACTCTCTCTTTCCACAACCACTCCCTCAAGCCAGCCTCCTGACACAGTCTCTCAAAACACAGGACTAAAGTACACTGAGCAATAAACAGAGAGGCAGATGATAGGTGGAGCACAATGAGACACAGGTGGTATTAATAAGGTAATAATGGGAAACAGGTGAGGGGCAGAGAATCAGTGATACAGGGACCGGAGTAGAGCAGGGGTGGGGACAGGAGCACATGGGGCATGAAAACAAACGCGAGCACATGGCAATACAAAAGCATAGACTGACAGCTAGGGGGAAACACACAAAAAGACAGAGTTCAGCTGGAGGTACTGACAGGAGTGCAACAAGTTGAATTTTACCACATACCAGTTGTAATCCTCATTAATTGCTTATTTCAGGAAGGTTATTCAACAAAGAAATTTACGGTATCAATTTGATGCTCAGTCCTCATCCATGGTTCTCTACAAGAAGGTTGATAGGCTGGAGCCCTCTCCACCTGTGGTAATTTTCACCTTTTAACAAATCTATGTCATATCTCAGACTTCCATCTGCACATGGTTGCAAGGACACTGGTCATTTCAATCAATTCTTCACTAGAATAAAATCCCACTCAGTCCTTCCCAATATTTTGTGTGATGATATAACATCAGTAGGTTCAACAAATACAAAGAACGGATTTCTACACAAAAGAAGTAGAAATATCTTTAGAACACCAAGAGATATGTGCTTTCAAGAGAAACACTGTCCTCATGTTAAGGTGCTCTCCATTGTGCACCCATAGAAGTGTATCAAAGTTTTAGATGACATACTGAATCTAAGCAAACTTCTAAGAAAGTAGAGGTGGTTTCATGCCTTATTTGTGATGACATGAAGGTACTGGTCCCAGGATAGATCCTCTTATATGATGACACCAAGGAATTTCTCTTGGTAGGCTGCAGTAGTCTGAGGCTACCCACCTGTTTCAAGCAGGCTTCAATCATTCTGGTGCCCAAGAAGAACATGGTAACCTGCTTTAATGACTATAATCCAGTAGCACTACATCCACTGTGATGAAGTGCTTTGAGAGGTTGGTCATGGAGGTGAATTAGTGCTTGGGCTGCAGCTATTCCAACTTAATATCAATGTATTTGCTGAGGGGATCAGATATGTTTCCAAATTATCAGATTATATGAAATGGAGGTTAGACAGACTAAATGAGAGTGGACAAGAACATGACACATGCAATATTATATTGAAAATGTGAAATTATCCAGTGTCCTTAGCTTAACCATCTGAAATGCTTCATCAGTACTTTTCCCTCCATCAAAAGGTCATGAATGCAGATGTTTGCTACTGATTACATAGTATCCAGTTTCGTTTGCATCTTTTTACAAACTGAAGCAGTCCATGTTGATATGCAGTAAGAACCAAACAGTATTTAAGGGTAGGATCAATAAGTGGTAAGTAATGTGTTGGGGCAAACTTTAATCTACTCATTTTGGCCTTTTAATCACCATGTTTTCCAATATTAGCACGCTGTTGGTCAGCATTGACCAAAAACTTTCACCGGATCAGGCACATAATCACTCTCATTAGAACAACCAGAAACTGAGTGTTCTATGACAAATGCCTCACCTCATGATTCCCCACAACACCCATCTACAATATTCAGTTTAGGAGTGTGATAAAACACTCTATACTTCTTTATAAGAGTGAAACTACAGTAATGATCAAATACTTATCCCTTTTCAGAGCAACAAACACAAAATGCTAGAGGAACTCAGTAGGTCGGGCAGCATCTATAATGAAACAGTTGACTTTTCAGGCTGAGACCCTTCATCAGGACAGGAAAGGCCAGGGGAGAAGCCAGAGTAAGAAAGTGGAAGGGAGGGAAAGGAGAACAAGCTGGACAGGATAGGAAAAACTGGTTTACTTGATCGGAACCTCATCCACAAACGTTGATTTCTTTATTGCAAGATACATTGCTGCAACTTGCCAATGCTTCCTCAATAGCACCTTCAACTTGAGCCCGCTGCAGAACACCATAAAGCACCTTCAATAACTCCAAAAGAATGAAGTAGGGTAAATACTGAAAGGCTTTTATTCGCAGTAAGATATGACTTCCATGGTGAGTGTCTGCCCCCGGACTGAGGAGGAGGGGCAATGGCAAAATCACCTTTATTCAGGAATCTGTGGGAGGAGTCACAGGGGCAGTCAGCAGAGGGCGTGTCCAGGCCATTAACCCAGTTACAACATATATATGGCTTACCACACACTAGCACCTCTAAGTTCCTCTCTAAATCACACACTACCATGACTTGGAGATATTTTAGCATTTTTTGATTGTTGCTGTATCAAAATGCTGGAAGTAAAGCATTGGAAAATATCTTCGCAATGACTGGAGTGGTACAGAAGACCATTCATCACCATCTGCTCATGAACAAGTAGATACTGGCTATAAATGCTCACCTTTCAAATGATGCCTCCCGAGCTTCTGACAAATCCTTTCTTTTTGTTTTGATGGAAAGGAATAAAGAGCTGATATCTCAGGTCCTGATGAAGGGCCACAGCCCGAAATGTTGGCTCTTTAATTCTCTCCATAGGTGCTGCCTGACCTGCTGAGTTCTTCTGGGATTCCCAGCATTGGCAGATTCTCCAGTGTTTTTATTTTTAATATGTTGTGTTACTCAAATGTCACAAATACTCATATACATAGGTTCATTTCCAGATGAGGGGGATTCAATAACAATATGAGAATGGTTTGTGCTCCTTAACTCAATACCTAGTAATCTTAATTAGGAGTAGAAAATCTGGTCAAAAAATGTAGCTTCATTTATATTTAAATGTAGAAGAACATTGATGCCACTTAACATCAGTAAATCTATTAAAGTATAGAGCAGAATGCCAAAACATAATATTGTTTCTACTCTGTTAAATCATTTGCAACTAAAGTATTAATAACATTGATCGATTAAAGTATGTTCCATTAATTCAACTAATTAAAATGTATCCGCTTTGCAATATCATGAAGAATGATTAGCTGTTATTGCTGAGTGAATCCCAGAAAAAGCTCTATAATTAGCAAGAAATCAATAGGTTTCAGAGTCAAAGTACTGAGAATGGGGAGGTCAATATGTCTAGTTCAAATATAGCTCAGATAATACATGTTTAACATTTAAACAAATGTCAAAAATCTAAAGCTGCATTTTACTATTGGGTTTACTTTCTAAAGGCTAGCTTAATTGCTGTATGATCAGAATATGGTTTTATTGAAACATCGGTTGTATGATTGGAACATATAAAATAATGGTGAATATAGTCCTTTGTCATTATCCCTAATAAGTGATCATGCCTTTTATGTTAGAAAATGCTGTCAAGAGCAATACTCAAAATTCCAATCATACAACTGAATCAAATAATTTTATATCCCATGGCTAATGTTGAGTTATAACCTGACATGAATCTCATTCACTAATGTTTTGATATTACAATACAGAGCTGAATTTGACAGATAAATGCTTGTTTCCAACACAGCATTGGAAGATATGATTTGCTAGTGTATTGGCAAGTAATAATGGTGGAAAGAAGTGAACTGAAAACAGAAAAAAAAAACTGAAAAAAGGGAGAAGATGTTGGATACACCCAGGTAGCATTTGTGGAGAGAGAAACAGAATTAATACTTTCAGTCAATAATTCTTAATTGGAGCTCTGCTTGTGGTGATTATTCTGAAGTATTAATTCTGTTTCTCTCTCCACAGGCGCTGCTTAATCTAATGAACTACTAGCTCTCCTTTTCCAGTAATGGTGAAATATTAAATATAGAAGGCAAATTCTACTGAACATGGATGTTTGCTTCAGTTTTTGGTTACTGAAAACCAACTGGAATTTAGAGTCCGTTTTTTCCCCCTTGACATGGAGTCATAGAATTACACAGTCTCTTCAGCTCAGCTCATCAATGCCAAAGACAGCAGAGGAAAGATCTATGCTTATAACTGGTCTTATGAGAGCTTTGTTTGGACAATACTGAGGTGAAACCTCATTAATGTATTGTATTGAAATACAAGTATAAATGTCATACCTTGGCCACCTTATTTTAATATTTAACATTAGAAATTACATTAAGAAAAGGGGTGGGGAGAATTAATTAAAAGAAAACAGCAACTAATATTAGTAAAAGAAAAGCAGCAAATTTGAGTATGAGAAATGACTAATCACTGGACAAAATGATCAGTGTATGGAATGAAAATCCTGTAAAACTGGATTTAGGATGTCTAATCAATTAGATACTTTTGAATACAGTTACAGTTATAAGGCATAGATATGTTTTACTTCATGATTGGGAAACTGATTTCTCAGTGTAGAATTCTATCAGGAAGTGTATTGCTATTCATTGTACTGTCCAACTGCATCTGCTACCTTATTCTGATGTTTTGCTCAGAGTATGAATTCCGGAAGCCATGGTTGAATGAGAATAATTTCCCATAATGTGAATTCTTATCCTAAAAAGAAACAGGAGTTATGAGTGGCAGGACAGGCGACAGAAGAGTTTTAATGGCCCAAAATGTTCTCAAGGTGATTTGTACTGCTGTTCTTTAAAAATGAATTGTCGCCGTCGGTATCCTCTAGAGGGAGCTACCACACCAGTTATGCAGTTCCGCACACTTGCATCTCTGCTGGTGTAAGACTGGTTTAAAACAAAAATCTAGGAATTGTTTTACCTCCAGGAAATGGTGTTTATAAAAATCCTCTGTGGATCACTCTAATAGTGTTTGTTAGAGTCCCAGCAAATCCAAGATCTTCCCAGTAGGGTGTTGTCCAGTTTCTCTGTAAATTGCTGAATTGTGTGAGTTTCAGCACAGGATCTTTTATTAACCTGTTGTAATTTCCTCATTACTAACAGCATTTAGTAGCTGCAGCCAGCTCTTAAAACAGGGGTTCTCAACCCTTTTTTATACCATGGACCAATGCCATTAAGCAAGGCTGGGACCCCTGGTTGGGGACCCTTGGTTGGGAACCCCTGTCTTAAAAGGATACACCACAGTACAAGTAGATCTCTTCAGGCTACAAGGGAGTGTTGCTGCTTAATGTAACATGCAATGATCGGAATGGGTGGGAGAATGTACCCATAGAAAGGTGGGGAGAAGGAGAGGGGTGTTCAGAGGGTTTTGCCCAAGCTGGTGAAGAACAGTACCCACAGAAAATATTTCTTTATGAACTGGGGCCACTAATACCCTCCAGATTATAGCCAGGATCTCCTAACAGCGAATTTTTCAGTTTCCCTGGGAAGTAATACATTAGTAAGTCAATAAATACCTGAGCATTGGGAAGGTTTAAATGCTGGCAGTTTGTCTTGTCTACTCAGCCTGCTGCTGTTCCTATAAGGAAAATTAGATGAAGCGTTCTATCCTTTAAGCATGGGTTTGGGCAATTTCCTTACTGGAACACTGAGAAGCAAGGAACATGAAGTAATTTATAAATAATCCTAGTTTTCACTAATATATTTTTCTATGCCATACTTATAACAATATGAAAGCAACAACTGTAATGAGTTGAATACCAATTTATTATCCATTTATCAATCTTAAGCGAAAAATGGAATGTTAGTTCCACAATGAAGTACTCTGGCATCTTTATTTCCAATGGGGCAACGCTATTTAAATGTTTAGAAGTTAGTTGAGTGGGTGACTCAAGGGTGTGCAGTTGCTTTGTGAAGGAGATAGGATTTGAATCATTTAACAATAGGTGGTTTGGGAACAGCTTGAGTTAATTTTAATTTTTAGAATGAAATGAGAAACAATATGTCTGTTTCTGGGTTAGCTGAGGTGTGCATTACCTTAATTACTGTGGACAGGTGTTTGGATATTTCTTCTATTGCCTTCCTTAGGAAGAGTTAATGAGGTCTTTGTCAGTATCTTTTTTACTTTAAATTTAATTTCTGCAGTGTCGATCTTCTGGGACTCAGGGAAGTGAAAAGAAGGAACCTGAGCAACAGTTCAGGTGGATATTTAAACTTTTCACATTTTCATCATAAATAAAACTCATTCCCTTTGCCTGGTGGCTCCTCTTCTTCTGGCAGGTGTGTGGGAGAGAAAGTCTGTGTGCAAATGCCCTTCTTGAATTGGCATGATCCAACGTGTTTGAAAACACATTTGAACGTATTTTGTAGCACATTTAGAAGGAAGACTGTTACCACTCAAGGCAGTGGAGACATGCCATTATGGAACCTTCACATACATGGTGGGGGGATGCATGAGAAATGGATGGATAGGGTGAAGGGGTGCGGGAGATAGGGCAAATGCTTAACTTGATCACAGATACATTTTCACATCTGGTGGTGTACTGTCCGAAAAGAAGGACAGTTGCCTGCTAGATCTAATGGACATGCTACGAGAGTCACCACCAATTCACATTTCCACTCGTGAATGCTGTCTTTTTATACAGTGGGGATCACCTGCAAGTACGAATCACAAAAGATGAAACTTGCTGATTAAAATTAAATGTCACATTCAAGCTGCAATTTAATTGTTGGTTCCATCTAAATTGACCTATGTTTCAACCCTTGACTGGAAGCGTCTTCATTCCAATTTTGAGATCTTCGTGTCAGTGTTCTCATTATGAGTTTTCCAAACTGCCATTTCTAAATATTACACAAAGTTTGTCTGAAAGTAATTACCCAATTGGTTTTGCATTTAGAATATGTAGCCGCAGATATTTATTCATTTACAAATGTAGATTAGGTTTAGCATTCATAGCTCCATTCACTAGGGCATTTAGACTGCACCTTCATTGTGATAAAATGCTGGAAGATGAATGTAGAATCAACAAGGTATGGAAGATAGAATATGTATAGATAGTTATAGAAGTACAGGATAGAATATATAGATAGGTATAGAGAGTAGAATCCGTAGATAAATAGGAGTGGTTTCGATGGGTGCTTGATGGTTAGTATGAAGACAGTAGGCTGAATGGACTATTTCTGTGCAGTGTGACCCTGAGATTTTGTTGAATATAGATCAAACCTTAAGACTAGTTCTGCAGTAGAGGTGTTGCCTCATTGGTAAACTTGTTCGCATTTTATTCTCTTTCTTTTCTGTCAGTGAACATCTCTGCAATACCAGGCCTCATAATGATAAGAGACAGCACAGAATGCGTCTATGTAGTCTTGAGCTACTGCAGTTCTTTCCATTTAGTCTTGAGTTCTGATACAACAACAATTTACCTGTGTAGAGTTTTGTTTTTCCTGCATTACATGCTAGAAAATAGACTATGCCACCAGACAATCCCTGCAATGATTCACCCTTCCAAACCTAATGTTCCATGTAATTTGCACAGTGACTGAGAATGGGCCAAATTATCTTTGGAGTGGTTATCACTGGACACTACTAAAAGAAGCAAGTTTAACTAACAGAAGGTAGATTAGGACAAATCTCACATTTACCACTAATACTTTGTGCCTCCTTCTCACTAATACAGTACCAATGCTTCATAACTCCTGATCCTAATCCCAATGTGTGAAAAAGCAACAAATCATGCAGTCAATATAAAAAGTAAACAAAAATGTGTGAGTTATGTGTGCACGTAGCGTGTATGTGTTTTGTGTGTGTTTCCTGAGCGTGCGCTGTGTGTGTATGTGTTTTGTGTGTGTGTGTGTGTGTGTGTGTGTGTGTGTGTGTGTGTGTGTGTGTTGTGAGTGTATGTTGTGTGTTGTGTCTGTATGCATGTGTGTGTTGTGTGTGAACATTAAATGCCGAGACCCCAAAAATGAGTCCACAGAGCCAGTTCAGCACTGAGCAGAATGCAGTTCGTCCAGGAGCCTGATAGCTACAGGCCTCAGCTGCAGAGCCAGTTCAGTGCTGATGTGACCAGACATAGAGTAGTCAACTGAAGAATGGTTCATCCTCTGTGCCTGGCCTTGACACCTTAATCTTTTAAATCCAGCTTTGCGCCTAAATCTACGAAACACGGTTTATTTTTCGCTCCTGGGCCTGGGCCCTGCTGCTTAAATTTGGCCCAAAGCTACAAACCAGTCCAAAGTCCACTCCAGAAATGGCTGTCATGGCTTTACCTGCTTTTTTGAGAGTTCAGTTTGCTGAATCGCTCAGGCTACCACAGAATCACCAGATCATTCGGACGGCACTAAAGCACTGCTCCCGAAGGGAAATTATAGACTGCAGATTACAGTGATCATAGTCCTGAAAAAGTAAATTTAGTAGAATAGTTAGTAGTTTTGTTAGCCACCCAAAAAACATTCCTGTATGTCAATAGCAGCATCTTCTCTGAATTGTGGCCCTTATAATTTTTCCTAATATTAGAAATATTTTTGTTTATGGTTGTCTGACTGTAGGTTTATCTCCTTCACCTGATAGTTTCAAGTCCCAGTAGGAATAAGATGAATGGGAGCACATTGGTTCAGGAACAATTCCCTCACTATTTATCAAAAGACTTTTAAAATTGATCATTCCTTGCACAATTATGTCTTTTTTGTGTTTGTAGATTTAAAGGAACTTTGTATGAGTCATGCGAAAAAGAAACAGAAGATCTGTTCATTTTGATGCATTCATTCCACGGCAAAAAAAGATTTTTTTGACTTTGGCTTTGACTTCTCTAACCGTCAATTTCATAGGAAGTGATATCCTGTTACCAAGGTAACTTTTTCACATATCCATCAATTATATCTGTGATGGAGTATGAGAAATTGGACAGGTGCCAAAATAAACCAGTTTCACTGTGTCCTATAAAGCAAATGTTAATAATCTTGAAAATCTAAACATTAAAGAAGCAATAAAGAATACAGTGGATTCCAGTTAATTGGAGCACAATTTGCTCCTTTTGGTGGGGTGGCTGTTGTTGGACTGGACAGTGTTAGGATGGGGAATTGAGGGGTGTGGGGAAGATCTAGGAATATAGGTCCATAATTCATTGACAGTGACATCACAAGCAGATAGGCTTATAAAAAAGATATATTATAGGCCTTCATAGACCAATGTATTGAGTGTAAGAGTTGGGACATTATGTTGAAGTTCTCTAATATATTGGTGAAGCCAAATTTGTAGTATTGTGTGCAATCTTGGTCACTTACCTACAGGAAAGATGTAAGTAAGATTTAAAGAGTACAGAGAAAATTTGCAAGGACATTGCTGGGAGAGGAGGATTCTGATTTATATGGAAATATTGAATAGGTTAGAATTTTTAAGACTTCAGCGAGGAGATGCTTAGGTGAGATGAGATGAAAAAAAAAAGACTTTTTTCAGTTTACTTATTGTGTCCTTTTTATAGTTGCACAGATAGAGCAGTAGGATGCCAGGCACGATCTGGGGAGGCAGAGAGACCTCCAGTGTCCCTGACAACTTCAACTACAAGAAATGCGTCCAGCTGCAGCTGCTAACACTCCATGTTAAGGTGTTGGAGCTGCAACTGGTGAACTCCGAATCAATCTGGAGGGGGTGATGGACAGGACATATATAGTTACACTCAAGGTGCAGGGCACAGGAAAGTGGGTGACAGTCAGTCAGGAGGGTAAAAGAGGTTAAACAGCCAGTGCAGGGGACACCTGTGGCCATACCTCTCAACAATGGGTTGAGGAAAGTCACGGCAGTCATGTCTCTGGCACTGAGTGTGGCTCAGAAGAGAAGGAGCGTGAAGAAGCAAGCTGTGATGATAGAGGATTTGTTAGTTAGAGGAACAGAAAGGAGCGTCTGAGGAAGAAAACAAGATTTCTGGATGGTGTGTTTCCTCCTGCATGCCAGGGTCTGGGATATCTTGAATCAAGTCCTCAGCATTCTTAAGTAGGAGGGTGAGCTGCCAGAAATCGTGGTCCATATCGTGACCAATTTCAGAGGTTGGAAGAGTGACGGGGTTCTGCAAAGTGAGTTCAGGGAGTTAGGTCAATCATGAGAAAATCTGCAGATGCTGGAAATCCAAGAAACACACACAAAATGCTGGAGGAACTCAGCAGATCAGGCAGCATCTATGAAAAGGAGAAAAAAGTCGACATCTTGTGTGGGGGTGTGGGGAAGATCTGGGAATACAGGTCCATAATTCATTGGAAGTGACATCACAGGCAGATAGGCTCATAAAAATGCTTTTGGCATTCAGGGACCAATGTATTGAGTGCAAGAGTTGGGACATTTTGTTGAAGTACTATAATATATTGGTGAAGCCAAATTTGTAGTATTGTGTGCAGTTTTGGTCACAGGAGAGATGTAAATAAGATTGAAAGCATAAAGAGAAAAGTTACATTGCTGGGACAGGAGGACCTGAGTTATATGGAAAGATTGAATAGGTTAGAATTTTATTCCCTAGACATAGGAGATTGAGGGGAGATTTAATATAGGTCTGCAAAATTATGAGTCATATAGATAGGGTAAATACAAGCAGGTTTTTTCTACTGAGACTACAAGTAGATGTCATGGGTTAAGGGTGAAAAGTGAAATGTTTAAGGGAAACACAAGGGGAAACAACTTCACAGAGGGTGGTGAGAGTGTGGAACGAGCTGCCAGTGCAAGTGGTGGACGCAGTTTTGATTTTGTCATTTAAGAGAAGTTTGAATAGGTACATGGATGGGAAGTGTATGGAAGTCTGTGGTCCGGGTGCAGGTTGATGGGACTAGGCAGTTTAAATTGTTTCACATGGACTGGTTGGGTCAAAGGGCCTGTTTCTGTGCTGTAGTTTTCTATAACTCCATGACTCCATCAGAACCAGTACATTTCAGCCCAATAAAGTTGCTGCCATAATTTGCCAAATTCTCATGGAAATAGTTAAAAAGATGTAAAAAAGACAATCTACTGTTTAATTGGGTAACAGATTATTCAATTAAATGAAATAGGAAACAAGTTGGAACACTACCAATAGTACTGATAGTTGTCTGTCCTATGTGATGATGGCAGGAAACCTGCGCGGGCGAGTTTTTAAAGTTCAGATATCATTGCACTGGGGCTGTTCCACACTCTCGACCTTGGATGGTGGGGTCCAGTTGTACGAGTAGACGTCACAGCTGGGGTTTTCCCTGGTTGCAGTGGATGACCGTTGCTTCTGTGTCTCGTCATGCCCTTTGTTCTGCACGTAGCATTCCCGCACCACCTTCCTGGTCATTGAATGTCGCTGTATATCTCATACGACTAGTCCGCCAGAGCTGACTATGCATGCTAGGATAGGCATGTCCCTATCTTAATGCGGCATGAGACCTGCCAGCTACCCCCACCTAGTTTAGCCCGCCTGTCGAAGCAGTGCACCAGGCTGTAGCCACTCACGATTGCAAACATCTACTTGGAGCCACAGTTGAGAGTGGGGACCGAAGGTAACATTCAAGGTGATTATTGATACCTTCAACTTCTTTGTAGGTCCTAACTTGTTGAAGTGGTGAAATTGTTTCATTTTCACTGCTGGCTGTTTATTTCTTTCTTTTCCAATCTTTTTATTAATTTTCAAAATTATAAACATAGCAACAATATTAGTGAACAGAGATTGGGATTACATTTTTAATAATTGACATTGCAAATACAACATTGGTAGTAATACAGATGTATTAAATTTCCCAAACTCTAAGTATAATTAAACATGGTAGAGGGATAAATGAGAAAAAATCTAAAAAAAACCCAAATTAGAAAAGGAAAAAAAGACATATTAATTAAAATCAGTGATATTAACCTAAACTAAATAAAACTAAAAACAAAACTATAGAAAAAAAAAGACAGGCTAACATATTACTTTGGATAGAATCATTAATGTCGTTAACTCCACTCCTCTGTCCGTGTATTTTAAGTTTAAAAAAAGGATTCGCAAAGGTCAAACTACATCATATGGAAATGTTGAATAAATGGTCTTCAAGTTTCTTCAAATTTAACTGAAGGGTTGGAGGTGCCACTTCTAATTTTTTCTAAATTTAAGTGAGAGGGGGATTGACCTCTTTCTAGTTCAATAAGATAAATTTTCTAGCCATTAATGTTAAAAAAGCAATCATCCGACAGGCTGAAGTGGATAGGTAACTAACTTCCATCATTGGTAACCCAAAAATTGCAGTAGCAGTGTGTGGTTGTAAATTAATATGCAAAACAATAGAAATAATATTAAAGATATCATTCCAATATTTATGCAAGGAAGGGCAAGAACAAAACATATGAGTCAAGGAAGCAACTTCAGAATGGCATCTTGGCCTTATATGTGAATAAAAATGAGCTAATTTGTCTTTAGACATATGTGCTCTATGCACCATCTTAAATTCTATCAATGTATGTTTAGCACATAAAGAGGACACACTGCTGGCTGTTTCTGGCATCTCTAAATCTGAATACTTGAAACAGTAGTGAGCAAAACAGTTCTGAATTGTCTTACTGCTTATTTCTTGCCAATTATCAGTGACAAAAAAATCACTGCAGTTTGAACACAAACACACATAATTAACCCTTTTTAAAAAACATATGCTCTAAACATGCTGTAGTGTCTAACGGCCACAAGAGCATGCAACTGATACTAGTTACAAACTGTTCAGCAACCATCTCCTGTCCCAATTAAACGACACAGTCTGCCAAATAAATGAAGGGAATCCCAGCTATTTTCTCGATTAGATTTTGTTCTTTAAGAGTTTTGCCCCAAATCAACAGCTGCCCTGATTAACTGATGGCCTAACTCACAGTATACTACTGTGATGAGAACCAGCTAACAAACAAACAAACACTTTATCATAAATCAAATAGCACTTTAACTTTCTGATTGTATTTCTCAGAACAATCTCCCACTTAATTGTACGAATTTATCTACTCTCCAAGTAACTATAGAATAACTGCTTGGAATTCTAAGTAACTTTTAGCAGAGATAAAGTCTTATTGTTTTGGATTTTATCAATTCAATGGAATTACATACAATTTGTTATTAAAATATCTTTGACTTTTAAGTTTGCTGTATTTTCAGATTCAAACAGCTAGGCTGATTTTCACTGTCTTTTTCTGAATTTAAAGAGGAAGAAACTGACTTAAAATGCATTTAATCGCCTGTGTCAACAGCATTCCCGATACAGCTGTTGCTGAATTAAAAGAGGCGTGGTGATGAAACCATTCTTAGAAACTGTATGAATATAACCTGAATTCTTTGGCTTTTGAAATTTTTTTGGAGATCAAGGTCACTGTGGGCCACCAAGCCTCCCTCCAAGACAAGGGCTAGCACACCCGTTGAGGTCATACATGCACCTCGATTAATGCCATGGCATGTCGCCAAATCTATCAATATTCCAGAAGATCTAAAATGTACTTGGTTTCGGTTCCATTTCAAAAGCAAAGCAATTTGATTAAAAGCATTACTAATAATACTACTTTTAAAGTAAGTTGTAGTAAATTATCAGAAGCAATGAAGAGCGGAGCGAAGATGAAGTGAATTCGAGAGATATGCTGGGTTGGTGTGGTAGTCATAGTCATACTTTATCGATCCAGGGGGAAATTGGTTTTCGTTACAGTTGCACTATAAATCATTAAATAGTAATAAAACCATAAATAGTTAAATAGTAATATGTAAATTATGCCAGGAAATAAGTCCAGGACCACCCTATTGGTTCAGGGTGTCTGACCCTCCAAGGGAGGAGTTGTAAATTTTGATGGCCACAGGCAGGAATGACTTCCTATGATGCTCTGTGTTGCATCTCGGTGGAATGAGTCTCTAGCTGAATGTACTCCTGTGCCCACCCAGTACATTATGTAGTGGATGGGAGACATTGTCCAAGATGGCATGCAACTTGGACAGCATCCTCTTTTCAGACACCACCGTCAGAGAGTCCAGTTCCATCCCCACAACATCATTGGCCTTACGAGTGAGTTTGTTGATTCTGTTGGTGTCTGCTACCCTCAGCCTTCTGCCCCAGCACCCAACAGCAAACATGATCGCACTGGCCACCACAGACTCGTAGAACATCCTCAGCATCATCCGGCAGATGCTAAAAGACCTCAGTGTCCTCAGGAAATAGAGACGGCTCTGACCCTTCTCGTAGACAGCCTCAGTGTTCTTTGACCAGTCCAGTTTATTGTTAATTCGTATCTCCAGGTACTTGTAATCCTCCACCATGTCCACACTGATTCCAAGCAGTTATTCTATAGTTACTTGGAGAAATAAAAACACTTGGAGCTGGAGCCATGCTGGTTGGAGTGAATGATTCAGCAGTGAGGAGTAACTGAGGCAGAGGAGGTCCAATACCTGTCCAACTAACTTGGGTGTGAGAGATTGCTCTAAGAGCCGAGCTGATTTGGAGAGGTTGAGAATGACTTCGTTGGCAGCAAGATCTAGGCCCAAAGTTGGGCAGTGTGTTCTAGACCCGGAGTGATTCACCGTGGCGGTCCCCGGGTCCTAATGTGAGGTAAGATCCGCCGTTTGGGCAATTTAAGCGCTGGCCCAGATAGTCTGGGGGCTCCTCTCTCCATGACTCTGAGGCTGTGAGATCAACCCCACTGCTGTGCTTCATGTCTACAAGCATTGTGGTGATTTGCCCTGCTATTATGATGAAATGAACACCGAGGCTTTGGGCTACTCTGGGCTGAGCCAAGGACTCAATTTAGTTTGGAATGCTGTTGTTGCTCGCTTCTACTGTTTGCATGATTTGTCATTTTTTTCTCTCTTTCTCTGTGCGCATTGGGGGTTGGTCTTTTTTTAATTGGTTTCTTTCGGGTTTCTTGCTTTGCTGCTGCCTGTAAGCAGAAAAATCTCAAGGTTGTATAATTTATGCATTCTTTGATAATAAATGTATTTTGAATCTTTGAATATAAAATTGGATTGTCAGAAGTATGATAATGTGTTAGGTCCTACAATATCAAGAGGCAAGCAATTATGATTAATCAGTTAAACAGATGCAGGACACAATCAAATAGAGACAGTAGGAGTTTTATTTTAGAATTTTTCTATGTGTTAGCTTAGAAATGAAACCACTTTTGCACAAAAAGGAAATATAAACTAAGAAGTGTGTAGCGCCTCTTAAATACTTCAGGCTCTAGTTAATTTTTTTTCAAGAAAGAAAGAAGAAGGTGAATATACTTTAAAAACCCCATATATTACAATAAGATTCTAGATTCAAGCTTGAAAATTGTGATAAAGCAAAATTGTTTGGGAGTGTGAAAGGGATGCTAGTTGTTGGAGGTGTTGATCAATCTTACTGCTTGGGGAAAGTAACTATTTTTGAGTCTGGTGGTCCTGGCATGGATGCTATGTAGCCTCCTCCCTGATGGGAGTGGGACTAACGCACTCTGATCTGCTTGGGTAGGATCTATCATGACGTTACTGGCTCTTTTCTGGAGCCTTTCTTTATATGTTTTTGATGGCAGGTAGGCTGATGCCGGTGATGTGTTGGACAGTGTTGGCTTCCTCTTTTACAGCCTTCCTATTTGCAGCTGTGCATAGAAACATAGAAAACCTACAGCACAATACAGGCCCTTCAGCCCACAAAGCTATGCCGAACATGTCCTTGCCTTAGAAATTACCTAGGGTTACCCATAGCCCTCTATTTTTCTGAGCTCCACGTACCTGTCCAGGAGTCTCTTAGAAAACCTTATCATTTCTGCCTCCATCACCACCACTGGCAGCCCATTCCATGCACTCACCACTCTCTGTGTAAAAGACTTACCCCTGACATCTCCTCTGTACCTACTTCCAAGCACCTTAAAACTATGCCCTCTCGTGCTAGCCATTTCAGCCCCGGGGAAAAACCTCTGAGTATCCACATGATCAATGCCTCTCATTACCCTGTACACCTTTATCAGGTCACCTCTCATCCTCCATCAATCCAAGGAGAAAAGGCTGAGTTTACTCAACCTATTCTCATAAGGCATGCTCCCCAATCCAGGCACCATCTTTGTAAATCTCCTCTGCACCCTTTCTATGGTTTCCACATCCTTCCTATGGTGAGGCGACCAGAACTGAGCACAGTACTCCAAGTGGGGTCTAACCAGGGTCCGATATAGCTGCAACATTACCCCTTGCCTCTTGAACTCAGTCCTATGATTGATGAAGGCCAATGCACCGTATGCTTCCTTAACCACAGAGTCAACCTGTGCACAGCAGCTTTGAGTGTTCTATAGACTCGGACCCCAGGATCCCTCTGATCCTCCACAATGCCAAGAGTCTTACCATTAATACTATATTCTGTCATCATATCTGACCCGGCAAAATGAACCACCTCACACTTATGTGGGTTGAACTTCATCTGCCTGATCTGTTAATCATGGTGGGAACAACAAGAAGTAGTAAAGCCATTAAATGGTTGTGTTTTCTTTTCATGTTGTCTGGCCTGGCTGCCTTATAGGAGTTGGCTCTCTGCAAATTCCTTCTCACATCTGTTTCTGTTACAGACAGTGGCTGATCGCCTGGGTGGGGTTAATTTTAGTGCATGAGGGGTTCAAACTCTGGATCATTGGGCTCTCTTCCAGGGAAGGTGGCAGCTGTACAGAAGAGACAGCCTTCACCTGAACTGGAGGGGGACTAATATCCTAGTGGGAAGGTTTGCTGGTGCTGTACGGGGGTGGGGTGGGGTTAAACTAGAGTTGCAGGGGGAGGGGACCAGAGTGCCAGAACAGTTAATGGAGTGGTTGTGGAGAAGGGTGTTGTTAAGCCTACATACAAAGTCAGGAATTAAAAGGTTGAGCAGGGAGGGACTAACCTTCTGAGGTGTGTATATGTCAATGCAAGGAGCATCGTAGAAAAGGCAAATAAACTTAGAGCATGGATCATCACGTGGAATTATGACATTAGGGAGACTTGGTTGGAAGAGAGGCAGGACTGGAAGTTCAAGCTTCCAGGGTTTCATTATTTCGGACAGGTCAAAGCAGGAGATATTAAAGGAGGAGGAGTAGCATTAATAGAGAAAATATCACGGTAATGCTCAGTCAGGACGGAATGGAGATCTGATTTAGTGAGGCTTTATAGGTAGAACCGAGAAATAAGAAATGTAAGAGCATGCTTAAGGGGATAATATTATAGACCACCCAATTGAGAGGAATAAACTTGTAGAGAGATCATAGGTTGATAGGTTGATCTCTCTTATGCAAGAAACAAGGCTGTGATAGTAAGCAATTTTAAATTTCCTCATGTTGACTGAGACATCCATACTGTAAAAGGGCTGGATGGGAAAAGAATTTGTCAAATGTGTTCAGGAAAGTTTCCTTAATTAGTGCATAGAAGTCCCAACTAGATAGACTCTGATATTAGATCCCCCTATTAGGGAACGAGACAGGGCAGGTGACAGAAGTTTGCATAGGAGAACACTGCATCCAGTGATTATAATGCCATTAGTTTCAAAGTCAATATGGAAAAGGACAGGTCTGGTCCTTGGGTTGAGATTCTAAATTGGAGAAAGTCCCATTTTGATGATATCGGAAAGGATCTTGCAAGTGTGCACTGGGACAGGTTGTTTTCTGACAAAGGTGTACTTGATAAGCGGGAGGCCTTCAAAAGTGAAATTTTGAGAGTACAGAATATGTATGTTCATCAGAGTAAAAGGCAAGGATAACAGATTTAAGGAATCTTAGGTTTTGAGAGATATTGAGGCCCTGGTTAAGTAAAAGCATGAGTTGTATAGCAGGTATAGGCAGGCAGGAACAAATCAGGTACTTGAGGAATATAAGAAATGCAAGAGAACACTTAAGAAGGAAATCAGGAGGGCTGAAAGAAGATATGAGGTTGCTTGAACAGAAAAGGTGAAGGAGAATCCTAAGGGTTTCTACAGATGAAGTAAGAGCAAAATGATAGCAACAGACAAAATTGGCCCTGCGGAAGATCAAAGTGGTAATCTATGTGTGGAGCTGAAAGAGACGAGGAAGATTTTAAAGGGATTTTTATCCATCTGTATTTACTCGGGAGATGAACACGAGTCTGTAGATGTGAGGCAATGCAGCAGTGAGGTCATGAGCCCTACACAGACCAAAGAAGAGGTTTTGCTGTCTTGAGTCATATTAGAGCGGATAAATTCCCAGGGTGTGACAATGTGTTTCCCTGGACCCTGTGGGAGACTAGTGCAGAAATTGCAGGGTCTCTAGCAGAGATATTCAATACATCCTTAGCCACTGGCGAGATGCTGGAGGATCGGAGGATAGCTAATGTTATTTTGTTGTTTAAGAAAGGCTTTAAGAAAAAGCGAGCAAGTTATAGGCCTGAGAGCCTGACATCAATAGTGGGAAAGCAACTGGGAAGTATTCTCAGGGACAGTATATATAAATATTTGTATAGATAGGGTCTGATTAGGTTTAGCCAACATGGCTTTGTGCCAATCTTATAGAGGTTTTTGAGGAAGTTACAAGTAAAGGTGCTGAAGGCAAGGTAGTGGATGTTGTCTACATGGACTTTAGCAAGGCCGTTGACAAGATGCCACATGGGAGGCTGGTCAAGAAGGTTCACTCACTTGGCATTCAAGATGAGGTAGTATATTGGATTAAACATCGGCTTCGCGAAAGAAGCCAGATTCTGGTTGTAGATAGTTGCCTCTCTGACAGGAAGCCTGTGACTAGTGATGTGCCACAGGGACTGGTGCTGATTCCATTGCTGTTTATCATTTATACCAACAATCTGGATGATAATGCAGCAAGCTGAATCAGCAGATTTGCAGATAACACTAATGGTTGGGGGACCTGCAGACAGTGAGGAAGACTATCAAAGCTTGAAGCAGAATCTGAGTTATAGGCATAAGTTGAATAGGTTATGACTTTATTCTCTAGAACATAGAAGAATGAGGGGAGATTTGATAGAGCCATACAAAATTATGAGGGGTATAGATAGGGTAAATACAAGCAGGCTTTTTCCATTGAGGTTTGGTGAGACTACATCTATAGGTCATGGGTTAAGGGCGAAAGGTGTGAGTACACAAGGGGGATCTTCTTCCCTCAGAGGGTGGTGAGAGCCAGTGGATGTGGTGGATGCAGGTTGATTTCAACACAAGAGGAATTTGGATAGGTACATAGATGGGAGTGTCTGGATAGCCATGATCTGAAGTAGGTCAATGGAACTGGGCAGATTAATGGTTCAGCATGGGCTAGATGGGCTGAAAGGCCATTTCTGTGCTGTGGTGTTCTATGACTCTATAAATAAGATCAAATAAAATCAGCAGAGCAAAAGAAAACAATAGAAGAAAAAAATACTGAGGTAGTGTATATGGGCTCATTGTCCATTCAGAAGCTTGACAGCGGTGGGGAAAAAGCTGTTCCTGAAACTTTGAACATGTATATTCAGGTTCCTGCACCTCCTTCCTGATGGCAGCAATGAGAAAGGGGCATGTTCTGGGTGATGGGGGTCCTTAATGATGGATATCACTTTTTCGAGGCATTGCATTTTGGAAGTGTCCTCGACGCTGGGGAGGCTAGTGACCATAATAGAGCTGGTTGAGTTTACAACTTCCTGCAGCTTTCAAGTCCGCAATTAATTCCTTAGACTTACTGACATTTAGTGCCAGGATGTTGTTGCAGCACCACTCAACCAGCTGATCTAACTCACTCCTCTACGCCTCCTGATCACCATCTGAAATTTTGCCATCAATAGTTTTGTCATTATTTGCATTGTGTCTAGTCACACAGTTGTGGGTATAGGGAGAGTTGAGCTGTGTATTCAGGCTTCTGTATCTCCTTCCTTATGGTAGCAATGAGAAGAGGGCATGTTCTGAATGATGCAGCTCCTTAATAACGGATGACCCCTTTTTGATGTATCCTTGAGGACTGTTCGAATAATTTTTGGGTTTAGGTCATTAACATTTAGCAAAGGCTTTGGCTACCAGTCTTCTGTTCCTTGAAAATGTATTGTGGATTTAATTTGGAACAATGCATTCCTAAAAGCTGTGACTCCCAGTCCACAGATGATGCTGGCTTCTGTAGGATGGATGTGAGTCAGAAGGTATGAAGTTTGCATGTAGTTTCAAAGAAAGCATTATCTCTACTTTGTAAATATGGAATTGTCCTTTATGTTTAGCACATAAAATACCAAGTAAATGTATTACGGATTCAGTTTGGAACAATGGATTCCTAAAAGTTGTGGATCCCAGTCCAGACGCTGCTGGCATCTGTGGGATAGATATGAATCAGAAGGTGTGAAGTTTGTATGTAGCTTCAAAAGAAAGCATTGTCTATACTTTGTAAATATAGAGTTGTCCTTTTTTTTAGCAAATAAATATTGAGCCCCACGTTGGGCTAGCAGACCTTTCCACTGAAAGTGTTTTCATATGATGCCTGCTATTCCTTATTTTGTTGAATAAAGCAGCTGCTTTGTATCTACTAGTAACTCTCTCTGGCGATTTCATTCACGCAACAACAAGGTCCACCAGTGTTGATTGTCAGTGAGATGGAGATGTTAATTCCAGTCTTCACTGACTGTGATCTCCAGATGAAAATGTCAATGATCCAGTTGCAGAGGAAGTTACTGAGGCCTAGGTTTTGGAGCTTGTTGATTATTACTGAGAGTATGAGGATTATTACTGTTGTACACTGAGTTGTAATCAATAAACAGCAGCCTGGTGTAGGTATTGCTATTGTCTAGGTGATTCAAGCCCAGCTGGAGTGCCCTGAGGTTGCACCTGCTGTAGACCTATTGTGGCAATAGGCAAATTGCAGCGGGTCCAGGTTCTTGCTTAGGCAAGAGCTGATTCTGGCCATGACCAACCTTCCAAAGAACTGCAGCATGGTATATGTGAGTGCAACAGGGTGATAGTCGTTAAGGCAGCTCACACTGGACTTGTTCGGTGCTGGTATGATAGTGGCTCTTTTGAATAAGGTGTGAACCTCTGACTGTATCAGTGAGAAGGTGAAGATGTCCTTGAATACTCCCACCTGTTGGCTGGCACAGGGTTTCCAGTGCCTTCCCAGGTACACCATCAGGGCCTGATGTACTGTGATCCTCATGAAAGATGTTCTGACAACGGCCTCCAAGGCAGAGATTACAGGGTCAACAGATGCTGCAAAGATTTGCACAGATGTAGTTTTATTCTCTCTTTTAATGTGTGCATAAAACACAATTAGCTCATCTGGGAGTGAAGAATCACTGCCATTCATAACATTAGCTTTTGCCTTGTAGGAAGTAATAGCTTAAAAACTCTGCCAGAGCTGATAAGCATCCGATTCCATTTCTAACTTTAGTCAGAATTGTTTTATTGCTCTTAAAATAGTTCTCCGTAGAGCTGAAGGAAATGTCTATATTTACTGAGCATATTAACATGTTTGGCTGAGTCCAGGGCTATCATGGAAATACTCAGATGTGCTTTCAATGGATTTTGGAATCAGGAGGTTGAACCTTTAATTTAGACCAGGTGCTCCCACTTTCCCTCTGGGCATGTCAGGAATATTAATTCTGCTATATATGTAATTGAACTTTCCAAGGTTTCTAACAATGATGCTTATAATGAGTTACTAAAGAAGTTTTGCGGAATACAAATCTTATGAATTTGAGGGAATTGGTTGTATTCTGATAAATGGCATTTTGTAATGTTGCAATTCACTAGATTTATGTAAATACAAAAGCATCATGATCATGTTTCTAGTCTCCATCCAGAACATTGGTCCGTGATCGCCTCACTGTTGATTAAATGAAAATCTTTATAATATAGAGCAGAATTGTTTGATGATGCGACTGCAACAACCTTTTGCAATTACTGTTTGGTTTTACTATTAACGAGCTGTACTATATTTTTCAGAATTTGTCTTTCTTGTATTGTATATGGCTGGTAATAGTTCATTCATTCCAGTCTGAAAAATGATTCAGATGACATTCATTCATTATGATGTGAAGTTGACTATCAGCAGTATAGTCAACTATCAGCAGTATAGGACAGTGTTGAGTATTTAATATTTCAGAGATACTTGATTAATACTATAACTATATTGTATGATGAAGCATTCAGGTTAATTTCAATAATTCATTATGGATTATATGTAAAAGTACATGAATGGCATATGTCATCATGCCACCACATCATATGTGCACACCTTGCTGAAAGTAAAAAGAGTACACAAATACCTTGGTCTCTCCATGTTTTTCTTTTGATTGATTTCTGGATTTACAGAAGTGTATCAGTATTAACAAGGTATTTTTGAAATGAATCTGAGATGGTACCTACCTGTTAAAGCACTGCGAGGCATTCAAGTTTAAAAAAAAATGCAGTGTGCTTTTGTTGCAAGAGGAGAAGACAGTCAAAGCAAAAAAAAAAGGCAGAAAACAGACAAATTCAAGGGTTCATAAACAATCAGTACCTGGTGATAATAATCATAAATTTAATTAAGCAGAAGAAATGGCTGGCTACATTGAAAAGATAGATGCATTCGATTGCACAAAATATAACTGAATATTGTACACTAAGCACATTGAACGGTATTTTAAAGCAAATGAAATAGCTAATGAAAAGTGAGTGCCAGTTTTGCTGAGTGCATGGAGTGGAAAATCATACAGTTTACTTAGAAGTTTATTTGTTCCAATCAAACCAGCTGAAATGAACTTTGCTGATATTATGTAAGTAATGCAGGAATATTTGGAATCAAAGCCATTGTTGATTGCAAAATGCTTTAGGTTTTATCAGCGGAATCAAAATGAAATGTACATGGCTGAATTGAAGAGAATATCTCAACATTGAGAGATCATTTAGTTTGTAGAATATTACAATCAAGCATTCAAAAACAGCTCCTACCTGAAGCACAGCTTACATTTAAAAGAGCAGTGAGAGTCACCGTTTCAATGGAAACCACAGACAGAGACACTATTGAGTTGCAGTCAGGAATAAAAGTGAGCAGGAACAAAATTGCAATGTCCGAACAGAAACCTGCCTGGCTGAACAAATTGTGTTACCATTCTGGCCAGAGCTATGCAGAGTTAAAAGCAAAACTATAGGAAGTACAACAAAATAGGACACATACAAAGATCATGTCAGGCTGACAAAAATAACTGGACTGCACAGGGAAGAGATAATGATAAAGAGTTAAGCTGCAGTTTCAACAAGAGCACTAATCAGCATGCTGTTCATAAAAAAAAATAAGATAATGATGAGAGTGACATAGGACTGAGTGCCCTTCAGGTTTAAAATGTGAAAACTACCAATAGACAAGCAACATAGCTTGCACCAGAAGTGAACGACACATATCCAACTGAGAACTTATACTGGAGAAAAGTTAACTTCTGTGTCAATGACAGTCATAACAGTGAAATATATATCTGCAGCTTAATATCCTAATGGTTCTTCAGCACTGGTCATGTCCTCAGTATGAAGAGGAGTTCCTGGAAGAAAAGCAATTCTTATACCCCTAAGGCACCTGGAACTGGACACTGGTGCCGTTGCACACAAGGCAATCAATGGGAAAGAGATGATGCAGCCCTTGAACTTGCCAATCAATGACTGTAATGATGGAATCAGCCTTCAAACATCAAGTAAACTGATCATTTTCATTACCTATTCTTAAAACACATTTAAAACTCACACAGGATTTCTATCTTAATCATTCCAAAATTACAAACCATTTCTCAAACACGAAGCATTTTTAAAATACAAAGATAAAGGATATCTTAAACACAGGTCAAATTCCTATAGACTAAAAAGGCATACCTTTTGCAGCCAAACAAATTTTATGTCGCAAAAACTGAAATCAGGCAAATAGTTCACCCCATGTTTCTTCCATAGCTTGTTGATTTTCTCTACCCCATTCATTACAAGACTGAACTGCTCTTTACATTCATACCATTTTTCTTGCATTTGGATGACTTCACACACATATAATATTTCCTTTGATGTCCGTTCATTGCAAACAGTCTAATGGCATCCCAGAGACACAGATCTGAGCTACCTACAATGAATGCTGTAAAGCTAACTTCTCTGATTACATAAAATTTCCAACATTAATAGATCAGTTATTTGATATTCTAAATAATTGTCATGATCTGGATTGGGTTCCCTTTAAATTTACTTTCTTTGTGTTATGATCCGGACCGTTGACTCCCTGTTTTCCTTTGGTTCCCTGTTTTCCCTTGTCCCTCGGGCTTGGTGATTAGACGCAATTTATTCTCGGTTGAACTGGCAGTTTATAAGTCTCCAGCTTTCAGCCGTTCTGCGCGAGAGCGTTAACCAAGTCTTCGAAGGTAGTACGAGCCAATGTCATCTGGCCGGAGCCAACGAAGTTTCTTGCCAGAGCAAGCCTAGTCTCCTCCCGAAGCAAGTGCCAGCAAGCCGCCTTCCCTTGCCAGAGCAGGTCAGTCAAAGTTAACCCGCTGGGGAGAGTCAAGAGCCTGCCGCTGCTTGGAGCGTACTTGTGCCCAGCTATAGTACTGTCCATCGTTGTTTGGTCTCCATATCCATGTCTTGCATCTAAAAAGGGTCCCGGCCCTGTTTCCTGGAAGGGTCCTGACCCTGTGTCAAGAAGAGTCCTGACTCGGTCCTGTGTCTAAGGAGGATTCCCGGCTCAGTGTTTTAAGTCCTGTGTCTGATTCTGTCCCGTGAATAGGAAGAGTCCTTGGCTCCAAGGTTTCAAGTATCAAGTCCTGGCTCCGAGGTCCGTGTTACAAGTCTTGGCCCAGACCATTAGTCCCAGCCTAGTCCAGGGCCTGAGTCCTTGTCCATTACGCTATTCCCACTTCTGCTTTGCTCTCCTTGTAATGAGCGATAAACTCAATTTAGTTAACCTCACAAGACGTGTTTGTGTTCTGCATTTGTGTCCGCTCCCAGTGCCCCCGTTGTGACAATAGTATTATCCAACCCTTAGGGCCAAGTGATTTTAATATGATCGAATCCATCCTGAAATTTGAAAAGGAGAATCTAAAGACAAATCCATCAGTATTACAGTGGAGTAAAGGGAATTACAGAGACGTGAGAGAGGAGGTGGCCAGAACTGATTGGAAAAGAACACTGGCAAGGTTGATGGCAGAGCAGCAATGGCCAGAATTTCTGGAAGCAATTCAGAAGGCACAGGATATATACATCCCAAAGAGGATGAATTATTCTAAAGGAAAGATGACACAACCGTGACTAACAAGAGAAATCAAAGCCAACATAAAAGCCAAAGAGAGGGCACATAATAGAGCAAAAATTAGTGGGAAGTTAGATGATTGGGAAGCTTTTAAAAACCAACAAAATGGAAGCTAAAGAAGTTATTAAGAAGGTAAAGATGGAATATGAAAGTAAGCTAGCCGAAAATTTTTAAAGAGGATGCCAAAAGTTTCTTCAGATATATAAAGTGTAAAAGAAAGTGGATGTCAGACTATTGGAAAACAATGCTAGAGAGGTAATATTGGGGAACAAGGAAATAGCAGAAGAATTGAATAAGTATTTTACATCAGTCTTCATTGTGGAAGATTCTAACAGGATAGTGGAAGTCCCAGGTGTCACAGGGCATGAAGTTTGTGACGTTTCCATAACTAGAGAGAAGGCTCTTAGGAAACTTAAAGGTCTGAAGGTAGATAAGTAACCTGGAGTAGATGGTATACACCCCGGACTTCTGAAAGAAGTATCTGAAGAGATTGTGGAGGCATTAGTTATAACTAGAATATTAAGAATCACTAGATAATGGAATGGCTCTGGAAGACTGGAAAATTGCAAATGTCGATCCACTCTTCAAGAAGGGAGAAGCAGAAGAAAGGAAACTAGAGGACAGTTAGTCTGACCTCAGTGATTGGGAACATGTTGGAGTTGATTATTCAGAGTACTTGGAGGCACATGATAAAATAAGCCATAGTCAGCATGATTTCCTCAAGGGAAAATCATGCTTGGCACATCTATTGGAATTCTTTGAACAGAAAACAAGCAGGATAGATGAATGAGAATCAGTTGATGTTGTATACTTAAATATTTAAAGGCGTTTGACAAGGTGCCACTCATAAGGCTGCTTAAGAAACTATGAGTCCATGGTATTACAGCAAAGATTCTAGCATGGATAAAACAGTGGCTGGTTAGCAAAGAGTGGGAATAATGGGAGCCTTTTCGGGTTGGCTGCCAATGACAAGTGGTGTTCCACAGGAGTTTATGTTAGGAGTCTATGTGGAAAGCGGCCAGTGAGTGAGTGGACCAGTGAAGGAGTGAAGCTTTGAGGCTTTGACTCGAGAGATGCCGGCAGATTTGGCAGTTGGTCTGTGCAATCAAGTCAATCGAGATTTGAATAGATCAGCAGAAAGCCGTTGATTAGACAATCAAGATTTGAATAGCTCAGGCTCAGCAGAAAGCAGCTGGTTGGGCAGTCAAGGTCAGGTGACCAAACATTTTGAAAAGCTCAAACAGATAAGCAGAGGGATAGCTCAAGCGAAGCGGCCAGTGCGTGAGTGGGCCAGTGAAGGAGTGGAACTTTGAGGCTTTGACTCGAGAGGCTTTGAAGAGAAGAGGCAGAGGACAAGCTAGCTCACAGTTAGTCTTTACAATGCCTCCTGAGACGGTGATGTACCTCTCATGTGAGATGTGGTAGTCTTGGGGGAACTCCCCTCTCCCGCAGAGTCACATCTACCAGAAGTGCATACGGCTGGGCGATCTGGAAGACCGTGTAAGGAATCTGGAGCAGCAGCTGGATGACCTTCGACTCATAAGGGAGAATGAGGCAGTCATAGATGAGAGCTACAGGGAGGTAGTCACACCTAGGCTGTCAGAAGCAGGTTGTTGGGTGACAGTCAGAGGAGGGAAAGCGAAAGTGAGCAGACAGGTAGTGCAGAGCACCCCTGTAGCCATTCCCCTGAATAATAAGTTTACTGTCCTGGATACTGTTGGCGGGGACAACCCACCAGGTGTGAGCCACGGTGGCAAGGCCTCCGGCACTGAGTCTGACCCTGTGGTGCAGAAGGGTGGGACGGAGAAGAGGAGAGCTGTCGTCATTGGAGACTCTATAGTCAGGGGAGCAGACAGGAGATTTTGTGGACGTGAGAAGGACACCCGCATGGTTTGTTGCCTCCCGGGTGCCAGGGTCCGGGATGTCTCTGACCGGGTGCACGACATCCTGGTACGAGAGGGAAAGCAACCAGAAGTGTGATACATGTTGGGACCAACGACATAGGCAGGAAGAGGGATGAGGTCCTGAAGTGTGAGTTTCGGGAACTAGGCAGAAGGCTGAAGAACAGGACCTCAAGGGTGGCGTTCTCAGGATTGCTGCCAGTGCTATGTGACAGTGATGGTAAGAATTGAAGGAGATGGCAGTTGAATGCGTGGCTGAGGAGTTGGTGCAGGGAGCAGGGTTTTAGATTTTAGATCATTGGGATCTCTTCTGGGGAAGGTGGGACCCGTACAGATTGGATGGGTTGCACCTGAACTCGAGGGGGAGCAATATCCTTGCAGGTAGGTTTGCTAGCATGGTTCGGGAGGATTTAAACTAATTTGCAAGGGGGATGGGACCCAGAGCGATAGAACAGTGAAAGAAGTGCATGGAGTAAAGCCAGATCTAATATACAGAGAGGCTTTGAGGAAAGAGAAGCAGAATAAACAGTGTAAAGACAGTAAGGTAGAAGGGTTGAAATGTGTGTACCTCAATGCAAGAAGCATCAGGAACAAAGGTGATGAACTGAGAGCTTGGATACATACATGGAATTATGATGTAGTGGCCATTACAGAGAATTGGCTGGCACCAGGGCAGGAATGGATTCTCAATATTCCTGGATTTCAGTGCTTTAAAAGGGATAGAGAGGGTGGAAAAAGGGGAGGAGGGGTGGCATTACTGGACAGGGATACTATTACAGCTACAGAAAGGGCTGGTAATGTAGCAGGATCCTCTTTTGAGTCAATATGGGTGGAAGTCAGGAACAGGAAGGGAGTAGTTACTCTATTGGGGGTATTCTATAGGCCCCCTGGTAGCAGCAGAGATACAGAGAAGCAGATTGGGAAGCAGATTTTGGAAAGGTGCGAAAATAACAGGGTTGTTATCATGGGTGACTTTAACTTCCCTAATATTGATTGGCACCTGATTAGTTCCAAGGGTTTAGATGGGGCAGCGTTTGTTAAGTGTCACAGTATGTGGACAGACCGACCAGGGGGAATGCCATACTAGATTTAGTACTAGGTAATGAACCAGGTCAGGTCACAGATCTCTCAGTGGGTGAGCATCTGGGGGACAGTGACCACTGCTCTCTGGCCTTTAGCATTATCATGGAAAAGGATAGAATCAGAGAAGACAGGAAAATTTTTAATTGGGGAAGGCAAATTATGAGGCTATAAGGCTAGAACTTGCGGGTGTGAATTGGAATGATGTTTTTGCAGGGAAATGTACTATGGACATGTGGTCGATGTTTAGAGATCTCTTGCGGGATGTTATGGATAAATTTGTCCCGGTGAGGAAGATAAAGAATGGTAGGGTGAAGAAACCATGGGTGACAAGTGAGGTGGAAAATCTAGTCCAGTGGAAGAAGGCAGCATACATGAGGTTTAGGAAGCAAGGATCAGATGGGTCTATTGAGGAATATAGGGAACAAAGAAAGGAGCTTAAGAAGGGACTGAGAAGAGCAAGAAGGGGGCATGAGAAGGCCTTGGCGAGTAGGGTAAAGGAAAACCCCAAGGCATTCTTCAATTATGTGAAGAAAAAAAGGATGGACAGGAGTGAAGGTAGGACCGATTAGAGGTAAAGGTGGGAAGATGTGCCTGGAGGCTGTGGAAGTGAGCGAGGTCCTCAATGAATACTTCTTTTTGGTATTCACCAATGGAGAGGGAACTTGATGATTGTGAGGACAATATGAGTGAGGTTGATGTTCTGGAGCATGTTGATATTAAGGGAGAGGAGGTGTTGGGGTTGTTAAAATACATTAGGACAGATAAGTCCCCGGGGCTTGACGGAATATTCCCCAGGCTGCTCCACGAGGCAAGAGAAGATTGCTGAGCCTCTGGCTAGGATCTTTATGTCCTCGTTGTCTACGGGAATGGTACCGAAGGATTGGAGGGAGGCGAATGTTGTCCCCTTGTTCAAAAAAGGTAGTAGGGATAGTCCGGGTAATTATAGACTAGTGAGCCTTACGTCTGTGGTGGGAAAGCTGTTGGAAAAGATTCTTGGAGATAGGATCTATAGGCATTTAGAGAATCATGGTCTGATCAGTGACAGTCAGCATGGCTTTGTGAAGGGCAGATCGTGTCTAACAAGCCTGATAGAGTTCTTTGAGGAGGTGACCAGGCATACAGATGAGGGTAGTGCAGTGGATGTGATCTATATGTACTTTAGTAAGGCATTTGACAAGGTTCCACACGGTAGGCTTATTCAGAAAGTCAGAAGGCATGGGATCCAGGGAAGTTTGGCCAGGTGGATTCAGAATTAGCTTGCCTGCAGAAGGCAGAGGGTGGTGGTGGAGGGAGTACATTCAGTTTGGAGGATTGTGACTAGTGGTGTCCCACAAGGATCTGTTCTGAGACCTCTACTTTTCGTGTTTTTTATTAACGACCTAGATGTGGGGGTAGAAGGGTGGGTTGGCAAGTTTGCAGATGACACAAAGGTTGGTGGTGTTGTAGATAGTGTAGAGGATTGTCAAAGATTGCAGAGAGACATTGATGGGATGCAGGAGTGGGCTGAGAAATGGCAGATGGCATTCAACCTGGAGAAGTGTGAGGTGGTACACTTTGGAAGGACAAACTCCAAGGCAGAGGACAAAGTAAATGGCAGAATACTTGGTAGTGTGGAGGAGCAGGGGGATCTCGGGGTACATGTCCACAGATCCCTGAAAGTTGCCTCACAGGTGGATAAGGTAGTTAAGAAAGCTTATGGGGTGTTAGCTTTCATAAGTCGAGGGATAGAGTTTAAGAGTCGCGATGTAATGATGCAGCTCTATAAAACTCTGGTTAGGCCACACTTGGAGTACTGTGTCCAGTTCTGGTCACCTCACTATAGGAAGCATGTGGAAGCGTTGGAAAGGGTATAGAGGAGATTTACCAGGATGCTGCCTGGTTTAGAAAGTATGCATTATGATCAGAGATTAAAGGAGCTAGGGCTTTACTCTTTGGAGAGAAGGAGGATGAGAGGAGACATGATACAGGTGTACAAGATAATAAGAGGAATAGATAAAGTGGATAGCTAGCGCCTCTTCCCCAGGGCACCACTACTCAATACACGAGGATGTGACTTTAAGGTACGGGGTGGGAAGTTGAAGGGGGATATTAGAGGAAGGTTTTTTACTCAGAGAGTGGTTGGTGCGTGGAATGCACTGCCTGAGTCAGTGGTGGAGGCAGATACACTAGTGAAGTTTGAGAGACTACTAGACAGGTATATGGAGGAATTTAAGGTGGGGGCTTATATGCAAGGCAGGGTTTGAGGGTCGGCACAACATTGTGGGCCAAAGGGCCTGTACTGTGCTGTACTATTCTATGTTCTATGTTCTATGTTAGGACCAATTTCTTTTACATTATCTGTCAACTGGATGTTAGAATTGTTGGCTTTGTTGCAAAGTTTGCAGACGATATGAAGGCAGGTGGAAGGGTGGGTACAGAAGGACTTAGACAGATTAGGAGAATGGGCAAAGAAATGGCATATGGAATACAGTGACAAGAAATTTAGATTAGATTATGAGAACACTCAGTCCTCTTTTATTGTCACTTAGAAATGCATACATGCGTTAAGAAATGATACAATATTTCTCCGGAGTGATATCACAGAAAACAGGACAAACCAAAGACTAACACTGACAGAACCACATAATTATAACATATAGTTACAGCAGTGCAAAGCAATACCATAATTTGATGAAGAACAAGCCATGGGCATAGTAAGTAAAGTCTCAAAAGTCCCCAAGTTGGAAGCAGACGGCCACAGCCGACACTGAGTCCATCCGTCCGAAAACTTCGAGCTTCCGACCAGCCTCTCCGATACAGCCTCCCGAGCTCCATCCTCTGCCGAACGCCTTCGACCTTGCCCCGGCCGCTGAAACACGCAAAGCCGTGGATTTCAGGGCCTTCTGCTCCGGAGATTCCGGTTACCACACAGTAGCAGCGGCAGCAAAGTGGGCATTTCAGAAGTTTCCCAGATGTTCCTCCGTACTCTCACGTCTGTCTCCATCAAATCAGAATTGTGCATGGTCCCCTACTAGACAGATTACAGATATCATCACCGAAGTGGCCGCGCACGCTGCCGTCGTGCCACCATCTTCTCCTCCTTTTCTGCACTTTGGCAGAAGAAATGAAAGGGTTGTAGCGGTGTGCTACACACAGCACTAGAATAACCACATGGAGTCGGTGAGTTAGGGTTGCGATGAAAGAGATTTATTCAGACTTCGCAGCCTGCTTTAAAGCCTTCCCATTCCTGCCCTCCCTGGGGCGGGACTGCTGTGGGGAATGCCTATTCCCAGACCCTTTCCGCGTGCGGGATTTTCCCCCTGCTGGTGAAGATGGCCTGGCGCCCTTTTTGGGGCCCGCCCTCTGCCTGCGCGCGCTGTTGTGAGCCGGTTCGTGGGTGCCAGAAAGTGGGTCACCAGATAAACCCCCCCCCCAGAACCGGCGATACCTCTCCCAATGTCCACAGTCTGGATCGGCCTCTGTTTGGGAGGTCTGCCCCTGCGCCGCGGTGCCTGAGCCTGGACCGGCTGCGCCAAGTCCACATGGGCCGGTTTGAGTCGGTCCACTGTGGAAACCTCCTCTCTCCCCCCAATGTCCAGCACGAAGGTGGACCCGTTGTTCCTGATCACCTTAAACGGTCCCTCATAGGGCCGCTGTAGCGGTGCCCAGTGTCCGCCCCGTCGTACAAAAAGAAACTTAGAGTTCTGCAGGTCTTTGGGTACACAGGTCGGGCTCTGTCCGTGCTGTGAAGTGGGGATGGGGGTCAGATTACCGAGCCTCTCCCGTAGTCTGTCCAGGACTGCTGTGGGTTCTTCCTCTTGCCCCCTTGGGGCTGGTATGAACTCTCCTGGGACTACCAGGGTGCGCCGTACACTAACTCGGCCGACGAGGTGTGCAGATCCTCTTTGGGCACCGTGCGGATTCCGAGCAGGACCCAGAGAAGCTCGTCCACCCAGTTAGGCCCCTCCAGGCGGGCCATGAGAGCCGATTTCAGGTGACGGTGGAAGCGCTCCACTAGTCCGTTCGACTGTGGGTGGTAGGCAGTTGTGTGGTGTAGCTGCGATCCTAAAAGGTTGGCCATACCTGACCACAGACTGGAAGTGAACTGGGCGCCCCTGTCGGAGGTAATGTGGCCCGGTACCCCAAAGCCGGCTACCCAGGTTGCGATCAGTGCTCGGGCGCAGGATTCGGAGGTGGTGTCAGTGAGCGGGACTGCCTCTGGCCATCTGGTGAACCAATCTATCATAGTTAGGAGGTACCGCGCTCCTCGTGACACTGGCAGGGGCCCCACGATATCCACATGGATGTGGTCGAACCTCCGGCGGGTGGGTTCGAACTGCTGCGGTGGAGCCTTGGTGTGCCGCTGCACCTTGGCCGTTCGGCACTGCATGCACGTTTTAGCCCATTCACTGACCTGTTTATGGAGTCCATGCCACACGAACCTGTTGGCGACCAGCCGGACGGTTGTCCTGATGGAGGGGTGCGCTAAGTTGTGAATGGACTCGAAAACCCGCCGGCGCCAGGCTGCTGGGACGACGGGGCGGGGTTGGCCGGTAGCTACATCACATAGTAGGGTCCTCTCACCTGGGCCTACGGGGAGGTCTTGTAGCTGCAAACCGGAGACTGCAGTCCTGTAACTGGGGATCTCAGCGTCTGCCTGCTGTGCCTCAGCCAGCGCTGCACAGTCCACCCCCTGGGACAGGGCCTGTATGGTAGGTCTGGAAAGTGCGTCCGCCACGACGTTGTCCTTTCCCGAGACATGCCGGATGTCCGTCGTGTACTCGGAGATGTAGGACAGATGTCGCTGCTGGCGGGACGACCAGGGATCGGACACCTTCATGAATGCAAAGGTAAGCGGTTTGTGGTCTGTGAACGCGGTGAAGGGCCTACCTTCTAAGAAGTACCTGAAATGCCGAATTGCCAGGTATAGTGCCAATAGCTCCCGGTCGAAAGCACTGTATTTGAGTTCGGGTGGTCATAGGTGTTTGCTGAAGAACGCCAGCGGCCCTCGATAAGTTGTTCCAGCACTCCACCGACCGCTGTGTTGGATGCGTCCACCGTGAGGGCAGTAGGAACGTCCGTTCTGGGGTGCACTAGCATCGCAGCGTTTGCCAAGGCCTCTTTGGTTTTAACGAAAGCGGTTGCGGCCTCTTCGTCCCAGGTAATGTCCTTGCCCTTACCCAACATTAGAGTGAACAGGGGTCGCATGGTTCGGGCTGCTGAAGGGAGGAAACGGTGGTAAAAATTCACCATACCCATGAATTCCTGCAGGCCTTTGATTGTGTTGGGTTGGGGGAAGTTGCGGACCGCGTCTACCTTGGCGGGCAGTGGGGTTGCCCTATCTTTAGTAATCCTGTGGCCCAGGAAGTTGATGGTGTCGAGTCTGAACTGGCATTTGGCTGGGTTGATTGTAAGGCCGAATTCGCTCAGGCGGGAGTAGAGCTGGCGGAGGTGGGACAGATGCTCCTGCTGACTACTGCTGGCTATGAGGATGTCGTCCAAATAGATGAATGCAAAGTCCAGGTCGCGTCCCACCGCGTCCATTGGCCGCTGGAAAGTCTGTGCGGCACTCCTTAGACCAAACGGCATTCGGAGGAATTCGAAAAGTCTGAACGGGGTGATAAGTGCTGTTTTGGGGATGTCATCCGGATGTACAGGGATTTGATGGTATCCCTGGACGAGGTTTACCTTGGAAAAGATTCTTGCGCCGTGTAGGTTTGCTGCGAAGTCTTGAATGTGCGGCACAGGGTAGCGGTCTGGCGTTGTAGCCTCGTTCAGTCTGCGGTAGTCACCGCATGGTCTCCAGCCCCCCGTTGCCTTGGGCACCATGTGAAGGGGGGAGGCCCATGGGCTGTCGGACTGTCGTATGATCCCCAATTCCTCCATCTTCTTGAACTCCTCCTTTGCCAGTCGGAGCTTGTCCGGGGGAAGCCTTCGAGCACGGGTGTGGAGGGGTGGTCCCTGGGTCGGGATGTGGTGCTGTACTCCGTGTCTAGGCATGGCTGCCGTGAACTGTGGTGTCAGTACTGATGGGAAATCCGCCAGGACCCTGGTGAATTCGTCGTCGGACAGCGTGATGGAGTCCAGGTGTGGGGCTGGCAACTGTGCTTCACCCAGGGAGAACGTTTGAAAAGTCTTTGTGTGGACTAATCGCTTCCCTTGCAGGTCGACCAGCAGGCTGTGGGCTCGCAGAAAATCCGCCCCCAGGAGTGGTTGGGCCACGGCGGCCAGTGTGAAGTCCCACGTGAACCGGCTGGAGCTGAACTGTAGCCGCACCGTGCGGGTGCCGTAGGTTCGTATTGTGCTGCCATTTGCGGCCCTCGGGGTGGGTCCCAGTTCTCTGTTGTGGGTGTCGTAACTTGTTGGAGGTAAGACGCTGATCTTCGCTCCGGTGTCGACCAAAAAGCGGCGTCCCGACTGCTTGTCCCAGACATACAGGAGGCTGTCCTGATGGCCAGCTGCCGTAGCCATCAGCGGTGGCTGGCCCTGGTGTTTCCCGGGAATTTGCAGGGTGGTCTGCAGCGGCGGGCCTCTGTGCCCCACCGCTGGTGGTAGAAACACCATTGTTCGTTGGGCTCCTCACTCCCGTCGCCGGGTTTCGTAGGCTCTGCTGCCGGGCCTGGTCTGGTCTGTCGTTGGGCACGCGGCTTGGTGATCTGTGCGATGGGCGCCCCTCTCTCTTTCCTGGCATTCCACAGCACATCTGCTCGGGCCGCCACCTCCCGGGGGTTGCTGAAATCTGCGTCAGACAGCAGCAAGCATATGTCCTCGGGCAGTTGCTCTAGGAACGCCTGCTCAAACATGAGGCAGGGTTTGTGTCCTTCAGCCAGGGCCATCATTTCGTTCATTAATGCCGACGGCAGCCTGTCTCCCAAACCATCCAGGTGCATTAAGCGGCGTGCTCGTTTGCGCCGTGAGAGTCCGAAAGTCCTTATGAGCAGGGCTTTGAATGCTGTGTATTTGCCGTCCTCCGGGGGCGACTGTATAAACTCCTCAACTTGTGCAGCTGTCTCCTGGTCGAGGGAGCTCAGCACGTAGTAGTAACGAGTGGACTCCGAGGTTCTCTGCCAAATGTGGAATTGTGCTTCTGCTTGTTCGAACCATAATTGGGGTCGCAGCGTCCAGAAGCTTGGCAGTTTTAACGAAACTGCGTGAACAGATGCAGTGTCGGTCATCTCTGGTCCAAATATCGTTTGGGCCGTCGGGGTCACCAATTGTAGCAGTGTGCTACACACAGCGCTAGAATAACCACACGGAGTCGGTGAGTTAGAGTTGCGATGAAAGAGATTTATTCAGACTTCGCGGCCTGCTTTAAAGCCTTCCCATTTCCGCCCTCCCTGGGGCGGGACTGCTGTGGGGAATGCATATTCCCAGACCCTTTCCGCACGCGGGATTCTCCCCCTGCTGGTGAAGATGGCCTGGCGCCCTTTTTGGGGCCGGACCTCTGCCTGCGCGCGCTGTTGTGAGCCGGTTCGTGGGTGCCAGAAAGTGGGTCGCCACAGGGTTATCTATTTTCTAAATGGAAAGAAAATACAAAAAAAAACTGAGGTACTCTATTGACAATAGATTGTTTTAACTTCAAATTGATTACTGCTTTCTATTTACATTTTAAGAACTGAAGACGGATTCCTGTTTAATAACTAAAAGTTATAAACAATGAAATGTAAGTTGGAAGTTTACCTGTATCTGTTTGATCTCACATGTGACAGCTACTGTGTTTAGAAGGCATGCTTTGCAAAACATGAGACTACTAGCTCAGGGCAGTGAATATCCAACACAATTGGATTTCTTCCCTCAGACTCCAGCACCTTTAAAATTCATTGGCTAGTAACAATAGAGAATGTAGCTAATGCTTTGATCTAGCACAACGGTTTGCATTCTTCTTCCTCACTGGTCTGAGCAATCCATTCTTTGGTTCTCTACCTTCGCCTGTTATTTGATTTACTACGATATCATAATTCTAAATTATGTTCAAAGCGACTAAAACCAATGTTAGTAGTTATTTTACTTCAATAGGATTTTGTGTGAAAGGGCAGTTTAAGGCAATCACACATAAATAATACTTTACTTTTTTGCTGTTACTGTCAGGGCCTTCATTCTCTCACACTCATGGTAGCATAGTGATTAACACAAATCTTTATGGTACCAATGACCTGGGTTTAGTTCCTGCCACTGTGTGTAAGGATTTTCTACGTTTTTCCAATGACTGCATGGGTTTCCTCTGGTTCTCTGGTATCCTTCCACAGTCCAAAGATGTATTGGTTGGTAGGTTAATTGGTAATTGTTAATTGTCCCATGATTAGGCTAGGGGTTACTTGGCGGCATGGCTTAAAGGGTCAGGAGGACCTACTCCACGTTGTATTTCAAAAAAAAAATCACTGGATAATATACTGTATTTTTGGTTAATTCTGGAGCATCTCTGGAACACAGCAAAGATGCATACATCAAGATGCTCTTTATTGATTACAGCTCAGTATTTAATACCATCATACCCTCAAAACTAATCAGTAAACTCCAACAACTGGGCTTCAATAGCCCCTGTGCAATTAGATCCTGGATTTCCTCACTTGCAGACCCCAGTCAATTTGGAATGACTAAAATATCTCCTCCACAATCTCCATCAGCACAGGAGCACCACAGGAATGTGTGCTTAGTCCCCTGCTCTACTCGCTTTACAACTATGACTGTGTGGCTAAGTACAGCTCCAACACCATATACAAGTTTGCTGAAGATATCACAGTTGTGGGCCATATCAAAGGTGGTGATGAATCAGCATACAGGAGGGAGATTGAACATTTGGTTGAATGGTGTAATAATAACAACCCGTCACTCAATGTCAATTAGACCAAGGAGCTGTATGTAGACTTCAGGAGAGTGAAACCAGAGGTCCTTGCGCCAGTAATCATTGGAGGATCAGAGGTGGAGAGGGTCAGTAACTTTAAATTCCTGGGTGTCACTATCTCAGAGGACCTGCCCTGGACCCATCATATAAATATAATTGCAAAGAAAACAGGACAGTGCTTCAGGACTCGGCAGAGATTCAGCATGTCATCAAAAGCCTTGGCAATCTTCTATAGATATGTGGTGGAAGGTGTGCTGACTGGCTGCATTATGGCCTGGTAGGGGAACACCAATGCCTTTGAGTGGGAAACCCTACAAAGGTCAGTGGATTTGGCCCAGTATATCACAGATATAACCCTCCAAACCACTGAGCACATCTACATTAAACATTGCCATAGAAAAGCAGCATCCATCATCAAAGATCCTTACCATACAGACTATGCTCTTTTCTCATTGCTGCCATCAAGTAGAAGGAACAAGTGCCTCAGGACTCACACCACCAGGTTCAAGAACCGTTACTACCCCTCAGCTATCAGGGTCTTGACAAAAGGAGGTAACTACATTCATTCTATTGCTGGTGTTCAAACAACCGATGGTCTCACTTTAAGGACTCATTATCTTGTTATTTCATACTCGTTATATATTGCTATTTATTTATGTTTGTATTTGCACAGTTTGTCATTCATTGATCCTGTTTACAGTAACTGTTCTATAGATATGTTAAGTATGCCCACAGGAAAAGGAATCTAGGTTTGAATGTGGTGACATGTATGCACTCTGATAATAATTTTTAGTTTGAATTTTTTTGATCTTTGAGCAGAAGCTCTGTTTTATTATATAGTACTTCATATGAGTCTCCAGCCTCATTAAATCAGTACAGGTAGACACCCTTTCTGATCATATGCAGAAAGAACTGTCAGCATTTGAATCCAGTGTGGTGATAACATTAAGTAACAATGCACAGCCTAAGTGTTTGGCTCCAGTATGTATGGAGCATGCATAGCAGGGGTAAAAGGACCCTGATGGCAGTTATTTATAGGCCTCCAAACAGCTGCAGGGATGTGGACTACAAATTACAACTGGAAATAGAAAAGACTTGTCAGAAGGGCAGTGTTATGATAATTGTGGGGGATTTTAACATGCGAGTAGATTGGGAAAATCAGGTCAGCACTGGATCTCAAGAGAGAGAATTTGTAGAATGTCTGCGAGATGGTTCACTAGGGGATCGGCTGTACTGGATTGGGTATTGTGTAGTGGACCGGAGGTGATTGGAGAGATTGAGGTGAAGGAACCCTTAGGAGGCAGTGATCATAACATGATTGAGTTCACTGTGAAATTAGAAAAAGAGAAGCCAAAATCTGATGAGTCGGTATTTCAGTGGAGTAAAGGAAATTACAGTGGCATGAGAGAGGAACTGGCCAAAGTTGACTGGAAAGAGACACTGGCGGGAAAGACAGCAGAGCTGCAGTGGCTGGAGTTTATGTGAGAAATGAGGAATGTGCAAGACAGGTATATTCCAAAAAAGAAGAAATTTTCGAGTGGAAAAAGGATGCAACCGTGGTTGACAAGAGAAGTCAAAGCCAAAGTTAAAGCAAAAGAGAGGGCATACAAGGAAGCAAAGATTAGTGGGAAGAGAGAGAATTGGGAAGTTTTTAAAACCTTACAAAAGGAAACCAAGAAGGTCATTAAAAGAGAAAAGATTAACTATGAAAGGAAGCTAGCAAATAATATCAAAGAGGATACTAAGAGCTTTTTCAAGTATATAAAGAGTAAAAGACAGATGAGAGTAGATATAGGACCGATAGAAAATGATGTTGGAGAAATTGTAATGGGAGATGAGGAGATAGCAGAGGAAATGAACAAGTATTTTGCATCAGTCTTCACTGAGGAAGACAGCAGTATACCGGACACTCAAGGGTGGCAGGGAAGAGAAATGTGCGCAGTCAAAATTACAACAGAGAAAGTACTCGGGAAGCTGAATAGGCTAAAGGTCGATAAATCTCCTAGACCAGATTGAATGCACCCTCGTGTTCTGAAGGAGGTAGCTGTGCAGATTGTGGAGGCATTAGCGATGATCTTTCAAAAGTCGATAGATCCTGGCATGGTTCCGGAGGACTGGAAGATTGCAAATGTCACTCCACTATTTAAGAAGGGGGCAAGGAAGCAAAAAGGAAATTATAGACCTGTTAGCTTGACATCCGTGGTTGGGAAATTGTTGGAGTCGATTGTCAAGGATGGGGTTACAGAGTACCTGGAGGCATATGACAAGATAGGCAGAACTCAGCATGGATTCCTTAAAGGAAAATCCTGCCTGACAAACCTATTACAATTTTTTGAAGAAATTACCAGTAGGCTGGACAAGGGAGATGCAGTGGATGTTGTATATTTGGATTTTCAGAAGGCGTTTGACAAGGTGCCACACATGAGGCTACTTAACAAGATAAGAGTCCATGGAATTACGGGAAAGTTACATATGTGGATAGAGCGTTGGCTGATTGGCAGGAAACAGAGAGTGGGAATAAAGGGATCCTATTCTGGTTGGCTGCCGGTTACCAGTGGTGTTCCACAGGGATCAGTGTTGGGGCCGCTTCTTTTTACATTGTACATCAACGATTTGGATTATGGAATAGATGGCTTTGTGGCTAAGTTTGCTGACGATACGAAGATAGGTGGAAGGGCCGGTAGTGCTGAGGAAACGGAGAGTCTGCAGAGAGACTTGGATAGATTGGAAGAATGGGCAGAGAAGTGGCAAATGAAGTACAATGTTGGAAAGTGTATGGTTATGCACTTTGACAGAAAAAATAAACGGGCAGACTATTATTTAAATGGGGAAAGAATTCAAAGTTCTGAGATGCAACGGGACTTGGGAGTCCTCGTACAGGATACCCTTAAAGTTAACCTCCAGGTTGAGTCAGTAGTGAAGAAGGCGAATGCAATGTTGGCATTCATTTCTAGAGGAATAGAGTATAGGAGCAGAGATGTGATGTTGAGGCTCTATAAGGCACTGGTGAGACCTCATTTGGAGTACTGTGGGCAGTTTTGGTCTCCTTATTTAAGAAAGGATGTGCTGACGTTGGAGAGGGTACAGAGAAGATTCACTAGAATGATTCCGGGAATGAGAGGGTTAACATATGAGGAACGTTTGTCCGCTCTTGGACTGTACTCCTTGGAGTTTAGAAGAATGAGGGAAGACCTCATAGAAACATTTCGAATGTTAAAAGACATGGACAAAGTGGATGTGGCAAAGTTGTTTCCCATGATGGGGGAGTCTAGTATGAGAGGGCATAACTTAAGGATTGAAGGGCGCCCTTTCAGAACAGAAATGCGAAGAAATTTTTTTAGTCAGAGGGTGGAGAATCTATGGAATTTGTTGCCACGGGCAGCAGTGGAGGCCAAGTCATTGGGTGTATTTAAGGCAGAGATTGATAGGTATCTGAGTAGCCAGGGCATCAAAGGTTATGGTGAGAAGGCAGGGGAGTGGGAGTAAATAGGAGAAAATGGATCAGCTCATGATAAAATGGCGGGGCAGACTCGATGGGCCGAATGGCCTACTTCTGCTCCTTTGTCTTATATGACTCCACTGAATTATCAAAGCAAAGCTCTCTTTTTGAGACAACAAAGGAGCGTTTCCTGTAAGTGAGACATTATTCTGACACTACCAGGCCACTGTGCTTCATTTTCCCTCCTCTTGTTTGCAAGAACTTCTTTTTCATTCAGAACACCATTTTAACAGCCATTGGAATGATTAGTAATTAGTAATGATTATGAGACCATAAAAGATTACAGGAAGAAGGCAGGAGAAAAGGTTTGAAAGGGATACTAAAACAACAGAACAGGCTGGATGGGCCAAATGTTTAACTCAGCTCCTATGTCTTATCTTACGGAATGCCTGTGATCTGTATTACCAAAATAAAAATTTTAATAAAACGACTGCAGATACTGGAAACCCAAAATAAAGAGTGACAACAGACTGGAACTATGCTGTCACATAATTGAAAATGATGGTAAACATCAAATATTCTCGCTTTTGCCTGTTACAGTTGAGAACCATAACTGTATCTATGATGTATACAGTCAGTGATGAAGTTTTAATATGGTTCAATGATCTATTGCTGCTTAAAACCGACAGAAATAGACCGGACTGTGGCCAGCACACTGCGGCTTTAATAAGTCACCAGCTAAAGAGGGGTCGTTGTGTTGGTCTAATGGTGCATTTAAAAACCAAGGTTTTTGATTCCCAACACCAACTATCTTGCTGGCAAACGTACAGCCTCTGGTAAATAAAATTGATAAACTCAGAGCTCATGTATTGTATTAAAGGGATGTTAGTAACCTGCGCCTCCTTTGCTTTTCGGAATCTAGGTTAACCCCTCTGTGCTGGACACAGCAATTTGAATAGATGGGTTTACAACTCATCTTCAAGATAGGCCAGTCAAGTCTCTCAAAAGCAGAGATGGAGGTGTATGCCTCATGATCAGTTTCTTGTAGTGTGCTAATGATCCAGTGACATCCCAATATTGCTCACCAGACCTGGAGTACCTCGTAATTAAATGCTGTTCATTTTACCTGCTGCGGGAGACTTCATCAATCTTTTTGGTAGTGGTGTACATTCTACCTCAGGCTATTGTCAAACAGGCTCTGGACGAACTAAGCAATGTAATTAACAGGCATGAAACAACACATCCTGATGCCTTCACCATCATTCTGAGGGATTTTAGATAGGCCAGCTTAATAAAGTCATTAAATAATTATTTAATCAAAATAACATGCTGATCCACTATTACACTAAGTTCAAGAGTGTCTGCTCTGCTATCCCACACCCACACTTTGATAAGTCTGATCATCCGGCTGTACTCTACTCCCTGAGTATAGGCAGAGACTGAAGACTGCAGCACCAGTAGTGAGGACCAAGAAGATATGGACCAGGAAGGCACAGGAGCACTTACAGGACTGCTTTGAATCAGTGGACTGAACTGTGTTCAGGGATTCATCTTTGAGCCTGGAGAGGTGTGCAATAGCTGTCACCTACTTCGTTAAAACCTGTGTAGATAAGTGTATGCCTACAAAAACTTACTGTACATTCCCAAAGCAAAAGCTGTGAATGAACCAGGAGTTTTGTAGTCTGCTGAGAGCTAGATCTGTAGCATTTAAGTCTGACGATCCAGGTCTGTATAAGAAAACTAGGCATGATTTGTGGAGGGCTATTTCAAAAGGCTAGAAACAATTCCAAGTGAGGTTGGAGGTGACATCAGATGCACGACAACTCTGGAAGGCTTTGCAAGACATTACTTCCTACAAAGTGAAACCCAACATAATGAATGACAGCGATGCTTCACTACCAGATAAGCTCAATCCATTTTATGCTCATTTTGAAAGGGAGAATAAAAGCACAGCTACGATATTATGATCCCTGAAGTATACGATGACCCTGTGATCTCTGTCTTGGAGGTCGACGTCAGGCTGTCTTTCAAGAGGGTGAAACCTTGCATGGCAGAAGGGCCTGATGAAGTAGCTGGTAAGGGCTTGAAAAACTATGTGTACTAACTGGCAGGTGTATTCAAAGACATTTTCAAACTCTCACTGCTACAGTCCTAAGTTCACACCTGCTTCAAAAAGGCAACAATTATACCAGTGCCCAGGAAGAGCAGCGTGAGCTGCCTCAACGTCTATCGTCCAGTAACACTCACATCTACGGTGATGAAATGCTTTGAGAGGTTGGTCATGGCTAGAGTCAACACCTGTCTCAGCAAGGACTTGGACCCACTGCAATTTGCCTATCATCACAATAAGTCTCCAGCAGACCTGATCGCAATAGCTCTGCATGCAGCCTTGTATCACCTGGGCAATGCAGATACCTATTCCAGGATGTTGTTTATTGACTAGCTCAGCATTTAACACCATCATTCCAACAGTCCTGTTTGAAAATCTGCAGAACCTGAGCCTCTGTACCTCCCTTTGCAACTGGATCCTCGACTTCCTAACTGGAAGGCCACAATCTGTATGGATTGGAAATAACATCTCCACCCCACTGACAATTAATACTGGCGCTCCACAGCGATGTGTGCTTAGCCCACTGCTCTACTCTCTCTACACCCATGACTGTGTGGCTAGGCATGGCTCGAACAGCATCTATAAAGTTGCTGATGATACAACCATTGTTGGCAGAATTTCAGAAGGTGACGAAAGGGCGTACAGGAGCGAGATATACCAAATAGTTGAGTGGTGTCTCAGCAACAACCTTACACTCATCACGAGCAGCACCAAAGAGTTGATGGTGGGCTTCAGAAATGGTAAGACAAGAGATCACAAACCAATCCTCATAGAGGCAGGGGTGACCAACCTTTAACATTCCATGCGTCAATTTTTTCACGCACGAGTTCTTTATTAACATATTTTTACAAGAATTGAATGGGGGTACAAGAATTGTATGGTGCACCTGAACTCGTGGGTGAAAAAATTGATGAATGGAATGTAAAAAGTTGGCCACCCCTGTTATAGAGGGATCAGAAGAGGAAAGAGTGAGTAATTTCAAGTTCCTGGGTATCAAAATATCTGAGGAACTAACCTGGACACAATATATTTATGCAGCTATAAAGAAGGCAAATCAGTGGCTACATTTCATTAGGAGTTTGAGGAGATTTGGTTTGTCAAGTATAACACTTGAAAACTTCTACAAATATACTGTGGAGAGCATTCTGAATGGCTGCTTCACTCTCTGGTGGTGGTGGGTTGGGGGGGGGGAGGGGTACTACACAAGATCAAAATAAGTTGCAGAAACTTGTAAACTTAGTCAGCTCTGTTGTCGGTACTAGCCTCCATAGTATCCAAAACATCTTCAAGGATCAGTGCCTTAGGAAGGTGGCATCCATCATTAAGGATCCCCACCACCCAGGACGTGCCCTCTTCACACTGCTACTGTCAAGAAGGAGGTACAGAAGCCTGAAGGCACACACTTGCAATTCAGGAACAGCTTCTTCCCCTCTGCCATCTGATTTCTGAATGGATATTGAACCCATGAACACTATCTCACTACTTTATACCTCCGTTATTTTGCACTACCAATTTTAACTTAACTAGTTATTAGACATGTATATACTTAATGTAACTCAGATTTTTTTCTCTACATTTATATCTCATGTATTTCATTGAACTGCCGCTGTAAAGTTAATAAATTTCACGACATATGCTGGTAGTATTAAATCCGATTCTGATTTTAATTCCGATTCTGATTCCTGTGTATAGTGAGGTGGTAGCCATGACACCCTATCATCTGGCTAGCAAGGGATGTGGCACAAAATGACAGCATCAACATCAGAGCAATGTATGAGGAATAGGACAATAATCCAGAGAATATGTATCCTTAACTAGAAGCAATTCAGATAACTTGGATTTCAGAGGAACCCCACAAACATAATTCAAAATACTGTGGACTGTGATTACTTGTGTCATCGGTTAATTGTGCAGCCATTTATTTGGGACAACTCCTAAAGAACAAAAGCAAATTGAGAAAATATTCAGGATTCCCTTCATTTATTTGGGACGCTATGCCACCTAATTGGGGCCGGAGATTGTAGCCAAACTGTTTCTAACTAGCGTCAGTCGCGTTCACATCATGTGGCCATTAGACACTACACCATGCTTGGAGCAAGCAGTGTTAAATAGCATCACCTGCATGCTTGTGTTCAAAAAGCCGTGATTTTTGTCACAGATAGTTGGCGAGTAACAAACAGTAAGACAATTCAGAACTGTTTTGCTCACTTCGGTTTCAAGCATTCAGGTACGGAGATGCCAGAAACAGCCGAGAGTGAAAATGAAACAACTTCACTACTTAATCATGTTAGGAAGTATGAAAACATTGAACATTTTGACAATCATCTTGAACGTTACAATGAAAATGAATATTTGAAGAATGCAATCGTTGAAAGTGCTGTTTGAAGGCAGTCCCCTGCCTGCACTAGGTGTCTGTGCTGGTTTTGTTCATTTACAATCAATCTCAAGAACACAGCAGGGTACACTGAATGAATGCCTCCATCGATAGCTATCAGAAACTAATACAGTTTTTAACTATTGTAGAAGTTTTGGTAGCATTCTAATTTGTTTTGTATTTCATCTAAGTCTATAAATTGTTACTTAGTTAAACAGTAGTTTGTCTTTTTCAAAGTTCTAAGTACATTTATTATCAAAGTATGTATACATTATACAACCTTGAGATTCATCTCCTAACAGGCAGCCGTGAAACAAAGAAACCCGAAATAACCTATAAAAAAAGAACATCGAACATCCAATGTGCAGAGAAAAAAAAACACATCATGCAAACTGTAATTTTCTGAACTGATGTGGGCAAAGAGAGTCCCATAGTTCAGCCTTTTACCTTTTTAACTATTTCCATGAAAATTTGGCTATTAGGGCAGCTGCTTAATTGGACCAAGATGTAACATTCCCAATATGTTCTAATTAACTTGAATTGACTTAGTGGTATTCTTCATTTCTAGTTTTCATTCAACTGTTTGGTGTCTGCATTGTGCTCAGATGTGACCAAGGGTGGAAATCAGGTTCTAGGACCCCAGTTTTCATGTTGAAGGCACCTACACTCAATGGCTACATTATTAGGTACTCCTGTACGTTGCTTTTTAATATAAATATTTAATTAGCCAATCATGTAGCAGCAACTCAATGCATAAAAGCATGCAGACATGGTCAAGAAATTCAGTTGTTGTTCAAACCAAACATCAGAAAGGGGAAGAACTGTGATCTAAGTGACTTTAACTGTGGAATGATAGTTGGTGCTGGACAAGGTGGCTCGTGTGTCTTAGAAACTGCAGATCTCCTGGTACTTTCACACACAGAACTCTCTAGAATTTACAGAGAATGATGCAAAAAACAAGAAGAAAATCCAATGAGTGGCAGTTCTGTGGGCAGAAGCTCCTTGTAAATGAGAGAAGTCAGAGGAGAATTGCCAGACTGGTTCAAGCCAACAGGAAGGCGACAGTAACTCTAACCGCACATTTCAGCAGTGGTGTGCTGAAAAGCATTTCTGAATGCATAACGCTTCGAACCTTGAAGTGGATGGGCTACAGCAGCAGAAGATCACCAACATATTCTCAGTGGCCACTTTATTAGGTATGGGAGGTATCTAACATTTTAAAAAATGTTGCCATTGCTTTGTTGGTGTTTGTGTGGCACTCACTCCCCCTCCCCCTTTTTAGTGTATTATCAACCGGGTAAAGGCAGAAGTAACAATTGATAACATTATGTACCAGTTCTCCTTACAAACCATTAGATGGCCGAGGATCATTTGGTCCATGAAAGCTCCTATTCACAGTATATTGATTTTGTCCTTTGGAGATGAGTAATATAATATACCTTGGTTCATTATTTTCATTCGTTCATCTTTGTGCTTTTCTTAACATTTCCCTCTATTACACAGTTGACAAGAGCCTCGATAGCCCAGCCAGTGAGATGGGTATTATGAACCAATCACTCAGGAATTTTGGACATTCTACTGCTGGAGTTTCACATTTCTCATCATTTATGTTGGTTAAGTAAGTTAGCTGCTTGAGAACCATTTAAAAAAGAATAATCATTCCTACATAGCATTCCATAATTTACCAAATTTTAATGTTCTCAAAAGCTAAAATTATATTGCACAAAATTACCCATGGCAAAATTGAGCGCATCATTTTGATTGCAAGGCGTTACTGTCTATGTGGAGAAGGAACATTAATCTATATTTTGAAAATGGTCCCATTGGTACAAATTTGAATAGGAGATTATATTATAATAAAAATTTCAGGTTTTACTAAAAATTGCTCTCTCAGCATTTGCTCTGGAACAATATTATTATTAAGTGATCAGCAGTCATGGAGGCAGAGAGTTATGCAGTGCAAAAACAGGCTATTTAGTCCACCTGCACTTTTACCAAGCGCCTTCCCTCATTCGGAGATCCAAATGATTCATTTGCACTCTGTCCAGATTGGTGTACTGCATTTGGTACTTGTTATAGGTCTTCTCTGCTTTATAGAAACCAAATGCAGATTTGGTGATCACTTTGCAGAACACAATCTACAAGTGTGACCCTGAGCTACCAGATTCCTATCAGTTTAATTCACCATTCCAGCCCACTCTGATGTATCTGTGCGAACTTCATTGTTCATTGATAACAACATATCCTGCTCAACGACTGTCGGCACAGGTGCATCTGAAGACTGTGTGCTTAGTCCGCTGCTC